>NC_133457.1:113585631-114212774 GCF_048565385.1 Saimiri boliviensis
ACTATCAGCCCTGTCTTTCTATAAATTGAAAACTTGCTCTAAAAAATAAAGTCTATTTTTCAAAAAGTGCATGATCTCACTTCATGTCCACAGTAACAGGCCCCACCCCATCCCGACCTTCCAGAGGAGGGTAAGGACTGGCCAAGGTCACACGGTGGCAGGGGCAAGGCAGAGCTGCTGGTGAGTAGCCAGAGACTCGCTAGAGTCATTCCGGATGAGGCAGCCTTAGGGTTAGGGTTAGGGAGCCTTCACACCCAGGAATGGAGGATGGGGACATTTACCTCCCTTCACTACGAGAAGTTAATAAAACGGGCCACTGGGTAAAGAGCCCGGTGGGTTCTGTGATGCAGCAAGCATCCCCGGACACAGCTCCAGTGAGTTCTCTGCTGAGCCTCGGTCTTGCCATCTGTCCAATGGCCAGGCCCAGGTGCCTGCAGGCTGCCCAGCAGGGAGGGGCGAGTGCTTTGGACAGAAGGCAGGAATTATTTTAGGAGTTGAGGATCCCTCCCTCTGGTTTCGTGATCCTGGGGCCTCTGCTGGTGGCAGTGACTCCGGGCTGCTGTCCGAGGCTGCTTTAATGGGGGCAGGGGCGGCACACAGGCACACAGAAGGCTCTTTGTCCCAGCTCTGGGGTGGTAGCAGCTGGCAACCGGCTCCCCCTGGGACAGCTTTGGCCTGGTTACCACCCCTCCCTGCAGAACACTGAGACAAGGAGAGGGATGGGAGATGGCTCACCCCAGGCTAATCTGACTCACGGGGGACCTTGAGGCAGACTCTGGGCACCTGGGGGCTTCCACTTCCCCAGAGGTCACCCAGCTGGGACTGCCTCACCCCTCCCTGCCCACCTCAAAGGCCTCGCATGGACATGGAAAGCGTGACTGAGGGCACAAGTGAATGCCCTGAGGGCAAGTCCAGGGGCTGTGGTCCTGGGTCCCAGTCCTGTCTTCACTGCCTTTCAGCTTAGTCAGATCCAGACGCCACCTCCACCCACAGGGTGGGCCGCCACCCGAGGCCTCCTGACTTCTCTGACTCCCTCTCCGACCTGTGAACTCACTGTGCCCTCTGCCCAGAACACCCTCTCCCAAGGTCCACGGAAGACTCTGCTCTTTAAGGGCTGACTCACAACACAAACACTCTTCCGCCCCTCCTCCACGTGGAACCAAAGCTCAGGGCTCCCACGGCCTTCACTTGTTCACCCACTCATTCATAACAATGAGGTGCTTGTCAAGGGGGCTGATGACCTCCACGTGGCTAAATTCAAAGGTTCCTTTACTGCCTACCTTGCTGGTCCACTCGGTGGCTGTTCCCAGTTGACCCCTAAGACTTCTGGAAACACATTCTTCTTTTGGCCCCTGCAAGCCCTCCCTGGTTCTCCCTCGACCTCCCTGGTCTCCCTGGCAGTGCCATCCCAGCCTCCATTGCTGGCTCTTCCTCCTCCCCAGCCTGGAAACCCTGGAGACTCAGCCCCTGGGGGTGCTCAGCTAGCCTAGATGAAGAGGTCCACCTCGACATAGATGACCCCCCAGATTTCTTTTTTTATTCTTTTTGGAGTCGGAGTTTCCCTCTTGTTGCCCAGGCTGGAGTGTAATCCCTCCTGAGTAGCTGGGATTATAGGCATGTGCCACCATGCCTGGCTAATTTTGTATTTTTAGTAGAGATGAGTCTCTCCATGTTGGTCAGGCTGGTCTCGAACTCCGGACATCAGGTGATCCGCCCACCTCAGCCACCCAAAGTGCTGGGATTACAGGGGTGAGCCACTGAGCCTGGCCTCTTTTTTTTTTTTTCCCAAATGGAGTCTTGCTCCGTCTCCCAGGCTGGAGTACAGTGGCACGATCTTGGCTCACTGCAACCTCCACCTCCCGGGTTCAAGTGATTCCCCTGCCTCAGCCTCCCAGGTAGCTGGGATTATAGGCACCCACCACTGTGCCCAGCTAATTTTTGTACTTTTAGTGGAGACCGGGTTTTACTGTCCCAAAGTGCTGGATGACAGGCGTGAAACACCGCACCAGGTCGGACCCCTAGATTGCCATTTCCAGCCACCTCTCCCTGCCTCCAGACCTGGATTTCCAGTTTGCTGCGCGACATCTCTCCTTAGCTCACCAGCGGCCATCTCAAGCATCTCCCTCAGGCCTGCCCTGCCAACCTCTCTCCATCTCTGTGAATGACAGCTTCATCCCGTCCATCTCTTACGAGAAAAACCTTGAGTCAAGCTAACTCTTCCCTTTCTCGCCACCACAGCCAACCTGGAAGCACATCCTGGCAGCTCACCTTTCACAGCTCATCCAGAACTTGACAACTCATCACCACCTCCCAGACCCAGGTCTGGGCTGCCCTCGGGTCTGGGCTGCCATCTTCACATGGCTGGACCATGGCAGGCACTTCCTCCCTGGCTGTCCCCACCCCCGGCCATCTTCCCTTCTGTATCCAGTGACGTCAGCTCCCTGTGGGAAACTCACCAGTGGCTTTTCATGATCCCACATCCAGACCGACGCCCTCAAGTCCCCACAACATCTGCTTCCAATGCCTCTCTGGGCTGCCACAATTTTCCTTTGATCAGTTTCCTCCAGCCACAATGGCCTTGCTCTACTCCCCAAGCACACGAGGCACGTGCCAACCTCGGGGCCTTTGCGTTTGCTCTTCCCTGTGCCTATTGTGCCCCTCCCCCAGATCTCTGCACAACCCCTCCCTCACCTCCTTCAGGTCTCTCTTCAGAGAGGCCTTCCCTGCCTGCTCCCTTAGCTCGATCTTGCGTGCCAGTGTTGCATCACGTGTGTCTGTATTTACTAACTTGACACCTTTACATGCTTCAGCCTTCCTTGATTCCTGGGGCCTGCCTGGGACAACGGAACCTCTGGGGAGATAGTGAGGGGCAGGGGGCAGGCTCTGCAGGCTGGCACGGTGCCCTGAGTGTCTACATGTTAACACACAAATCAGGCGGCTATTTAAATCGATCAGGGACTGTGCAAACACCACTATCAGGGGATTGTCTGCTCTTATCAGCCCAAAGGGAAAGGTGTGGGATGAGGAAGCTGGCGCTGTGCAGCCTCGAAAGCCAGAGATTTCCTGGGCTGTGGCTGGAAGCTCAGGTCCCAACCAGGGAAGAGAGACAGTGACCTGCTGGGACATCCACCCTCCTAGCCTGCAGAGCAC
Source organism: Saimiri boliviensis (assembly GCF_048565385.1). Lineage (NCBI taxonomy): Eukaryota > Metazoa > Chordata > Mammalia > Primates > Cebidae > Saimiri > Saimiri boliviensis. The sequence continues at coordinate 113,588,782 of NC_133457.1, forward strand.
ATACCTGGTCTCTGACCCAGCCCACCCATTGCCCCGGCTGGGCCTGCTGCCGCGAACAGCCTGGCCTCCCAACGTTAACTGGAGGCTATACAGGCCCTGGGGGGAAGTCTGCATTAGAGAGCCAGGCAGGCCCAGGTTTGCCATCTCTGACTCTGCTGCTGCCTGGGGGAGGACCAGTTATGTGATTTACTTGGCCTCTCAGATGCTGATGGCGACCTCCTCACTGGGGTGGCACAGAGTGAAAAGTGTAGGTGCTCACAAAACACCCATCACTAAACCGACCAGCGAGGCTGAGGTGCAAGCTGGATCAGTGGTCTGGCAGGTGCCGTCCCCTCCCCACCCCTGCTTAGTCACTGGCTTTCTCAGCACCTCGGCACACCTGCATTTTGTCCTCACAACAGCCTTAGGAGGCGGGTACTGCCAGTAGCCTTATTTTACACCGTGGAAAATGAGGCTCAGAGGTGCAGTGACACTTGCCCAAGGCCACACAGCCAGGAGGTGGTGGAGCTGGGACATGAACCCAGCTCTGCTGAGGCCTGCTCGTAACCACCCCCAGATGAGGCTCCAAGGCTCAGGCTGTCTATACTCCTGCCCTTGAATTCGGGGCTTGAGGCAGAAAGGCCGGTGGTACAAGTCCCTCCCATCCCTGGGGGCAGGGGACGGGCTGGCTCCTGCAGGCCAGGCTTCTCAGCAAGGGACAGGTTAATTTCACTCCCCTCCAACTGGTACGACTCCCGCCCCCAGCATATGCCAACCCCACCAGACCCAGATGGCTCAATTAGCTGGCCTGAACACTATTGGCTTAGGCGGCCAGAATGCTTTTAATGAGATTGTGGGAGTTGAACCCTTAGGGAGGGCCAGGCAGGACCGAGGGCACAGCCACCCGCTTCAGTCTGGAAGCCTGGGATGCGGAGGTGACGGGTGGTGCATGGAGAGGAAGGAAACTGAGTCATCCAGGGCCTGGGAGTGGAGGCGGCATACTAAAAACTATGTTGTACTCTAGCTTAAAGTGTGACTCTGGGCTGGTCCCTTCTCTGAGCCTCAGTTTCCTCATCTGGAAAATGATGACAACCTTAGCCTAAGGAGTGACCAATGAAAAAACAGCCAGGAGGTCCTAATAAACAGCAGCTCCCTCATTCACTCACTCACTGATTCAAACACCACTGAGCGCCGGCTGTGTGCCAGGCCTGGGGCTTGGAGCTAGGGATGCAGCAGTGAATTTAGTTGGGAGAGATAGATGGTAAACAAATAAAGACACCGTGGATACAGTGTAACAACAGAAAAGGGGATAGTGTGTGACAGGGCTGCTATTTTGAGACAGGAGTCTTGCTCTGTTGCCCAGAGCAAGTGATCTCCCTCCCAAAGTGCTGAGATTACAGTCATGAGCCACCGCCCCCGGCCAGGGCTGCTATTTTTTGTAGGGCAATCAGGGAGGGCTTCCCTGAGGAGGTGACCTCTCAGCAGAGACCTGGAGTGAACCATGTAGGTGTCTGCTCGGAAGAGTTCTAGGCATAGAGAACTTCTGCACATGCAAAAGCCCTGAAGTAGGAATGCATCCAAGAGGAGGTGGTGGAGGCACAGCCAGGAGGCCAGTGTGGCAGGTGCAGGGTGACCCAGCATGAGGGTGGAGAGAGGACACTGGGGCAGGTACACTGAGGACTGGCTGTTCTATACAGCTGCAGGTGTCCGCAGATGAGAGTCGGGGAGTGGCATGATCTGCCTGGGGCTCTGGCAGGCTCCCACTAGCTGAGTGGAGACTGCACAGCACAGGCCCAAGGGGAAGGCAGGGGGACCAGGAAGGAGGCTCCTCCAACAGCCCAGGCGGGAGGGGCTGGTGGCTGGACCAGCGTGGGGCCCATGAGGATACGGGGCAATGGCTGGACTCCTCGTGCAGTCTGAAGTAGAGCGAACAGCGTTTGCTGATGGTTTGGATGTGGAACGTAAGAGGAAGAGAAGAACTGAGGATCATGTTCAGGTTTGGGGCCCAATGGACAGGCCGCAGGGAGGTGCCGCCGACCGAGAGAGGGAGGCGGGGTACTCAAGGCACACACTGGACACGATCACACACATCCATGCAGGCAGACACATGCATGGGAAGTTGAGGCAGGCAGCAGTGCCTCGGGCACTCACCGACACCCAGTATGACGAGGGGCGTGTGCTCCCAGCGCGCCAGCAGCAGGAGGTGGACCAGGTTGTGGGCGATGAGGCTGAAGCACAGGACCACGCAGCACCACTCCTGGAAGCGCTTGCCTGCAAGGAGTAGAGGCGACAGGGAACAGGTGGAGGGTCAAAGCCAGGCAGAGCAGGGCCCTACAGGCGCTTTACAACTGCATTCAATGCGTCTACAGTGCCAACCCCAAGCTGAGCTTACGGACTGTACCTATTTCACAGATGATGTCACTGAGGCCCTGCCCAAGGTCAAATAGTTGGGGCTGGATGCATTAAACCAAGAATAGGGCCCTTCAGAGAGGGGCCAAATTCTTTGATAGATCAATTCTTTGACAGACAGGACCAGAACTCTGGTCTCCTGGGCCCCTCTGGGCTCTCTCGGGAGACGCCTAAGGGAACTTTAATGAGCTTCTTTTCTTTTTTTAAACTAGAATCTTTGTGGTTTCACCTGTCCCCTTTCGTAGGTAATTATTTGGAGGTAGAAGCTACAAACAATCTTTAATCCTGGTGGCTCACACCCTGCCTAGCCTCCCTGAAGCAGGCTCCAGACAATGAGTCAGGAATTCATGGACAAACAGGGCTCTGGGGATGGTGGGGCTTCTGAAAGGATGGCCACGATCTGGCTGATGTGTGAGCCAGGGAGCCAGAGCTGCTGATTCCTAAGAGCAGCCGGAAGTCAGGCTTTGGGTGTGAAATCTGTTTAAGTATTGCCACAGTTTTTTTTTTTTTTTTCATTTTATTTATTTATTATTGTTTTTGAGATGGAGTTTTGCTCTTGTTGCCCAGGCTAGAGTACCATGGCATGATCTAGGCTGACAGCAACCTTTGCCTCCAGGTTCAAGCAATTCTCTTGCCTCAGCCTCCCGAGTAGCGGGATTACAGGCACGCGCCACCATGCCCAGCTAATTATGTACATTTGTAGAGACGGGGTTTCTCCATGTTGGTCAGGCTGGTCTTAAACTCCCGACGTCAGGTGATTTGCTCACCTCGGCCTTCCAGAGTGCTGGGATTCTAGGCGTGAGCCACCGCGCCCAGCTAGCCATATACTTTTCAAAGGCATGTGAACTCACAAGCTGCAGCTTTGTTTGTGGTGTCAAAACTTGGTAAATAACCTAAGTGGCCATTGCCTGGGGACTGGCCAAATGAATTCGGTCCACGTTATCCGAAGCTGGGAACACGCCTGGGCAGTTATCTATAAGGGGACGTGGAGAGGGGTCCAGGACATCTTGGTAAATGCAAAAAGCAAAGTGCCAAACAGCAGCCATTTATGTTAAAAAAAATCTATATAGTTAAGACTGGCTTTTCCCTTATTCCCTTTTAAAGTACTAGCATATCGTATTTTTTTCTTTTAATTATAAATTAAAATAAATAAAAGGGGGCTGTGCATGGTGGCTCACACATCTGTAATCCCAGCACTTTGGGAGGCCGAGGCAGGAGGACCACTTGAGACCAGGAGTTCGAGACCAGCCTGGCCAACATGGTGAAACATCATCTCTACTAAAAAACACCCAAACAACAACAACAACAACAAAAATTAGGCTGGTGTGGTGGCAGGTGCCTGTAATCCCAGCTATTCAGGAGGCTGAGACAGCAGAATTGCTTGAATCCAGGAGGCGGAGGTTGCAGTGAGCCAAGATGGCACCACCTGGGCGGCAGAGTGAAACTCCATCTCAAAAAACAAAAACTAAAGTAAAAATAAAATAAAAGGGGTTAGGCCCAGTGGTTCACCCCTGTAATCTAAGCACTTTGGGAAACTGAGGCAGGAGGACTGCTTGAGCCCAGGAGTTCACGGCCAGCCTGGGAAACAAAGCAAGATCCTGTCTTTATTAAAACAAAACAAAAATTTTAAAAAATTAAATGAAATAAGGCTGAGCACGGTGGCTCCCACACGTAATCCCAGCATTTAGGGAGGCCGAGTTGGGTGGATCACCTGAAGTCATCAGGAGTTTGACACTAGCCAGGTGTGGTGGCAGGTACCTGTAATCCAGCTACTTGGGAGGCTGAGGCAGGAGAATCGCTTGAACCTGGGAGGTGGATATTGCAGTGAGACAAGATGGCGCCACTGCACTCCAGCCTGGGTGACAGACAAGAGCAAAACTCCTTCTCAAAAAAAAAAAAAAAAAAAAAGTAAAGGAAATAAAGGCCAGGCACAGTGGCTCATGCCTGTAATCCCAGGACTTTGGGAGGCTGAGGCAGGTGGATCACGAGGTCAGGAGATCGAGACCATCCTGGCTAACACAGTGAAACTCCGTCTCTACTAAAAATACAAAAAATTAGCCGAGCATGGTGGTGCACACCTGTAGTCCCAGCTTCTTGGGAGGTTGAGACAGGAGAATCACTTGAAACCGGAAGGCAGAGGTCGCAGTGAGCCAAGATCGGCAGAGGTCACCGTGAGCCAAGATCGCACCATTGCACTCCAGCCTAGGCAACAGAAAGAGACTCCATCTCAAAAAAAAAAAAAAAAAAAAAAAAAAAAAAAAAGAAAAAGAAAGAAAGAAAGAAAAAAACACCATGTGGGTGACCATGTGACTAGGGTATGCCCTAGGCAGCTACTACAAAAGGCACAGAAGACCTTTAATGACAATAATCTTATCATGAGTGTTGAAAATACTGAGCAGTTAGTACTTGCTGGGTGCCTGCTGAAGTGATGCCCGTTTGCGGATGAGAAAACTGACAGCGTGGTCGAAGAAGTAGCCCAAAGCCACCCCAACTAGTCAGCACAGACCAGAATTTCACGGCCAGCGGGTATGCCTCCTAAGACCCTGCTCTCACCCTGCTCCATCCTGTTCCTGCTGCCCCTCATCCCTCCCTCTATTCCCCATCACCCTGTCACCTTGACGACATTCTGGGTCAGGGGGTCAGACAGGTCCCTGTGAAGGGGTCAGGGCCAGAGCAGGTAAGAAGGGCTCCTCCTGCTCCTGTCCTCTCTTTTTCTTTTTTTTTTTGAGATGGAGTTTCACTCTTGTTGCCCAGGCTGGAGTGCAATGGCACGATCTTGGCTCACCACAACCTCCGCCCCCCCGGGTTCAAGCGATCCTCCTGCCTCAGCCTCCCGAGTAGTTGGGATTACAGGCATGTGCCACCAGGCCTGGCTAATTTTTGTATTTTTTTTTAGTAGAGACAGGGTTTCTCCATGTTGGTCAGGCTGGTCTTGAACTCCTGACCTCAGGTGATCTGCCAGCCTTGGCCTCCCAAAGTGCTGGGATTAAAGGCATGAGTCACCACACCTGGCCCATCCTTGCTTCTTTCTAGGTTTGTGCATGCTGCTTCCGTCACTCCCTGTACACCTGACACTGCTCCTGTAGATCTCACCTTGGAAACCTCCATCCCCAGGAAGCCATCCACGATGCCTCCTCTGACTCTACGCTCCCTCAACATGAGGCCCATTGCTCACGCCTGTGGCCTTGTCTATGTTTGTCTTCCCCTTCCTAAATGTGAAGTCGGGAGGCCCAGAAACCATGGGTGGCTCACTCACCAGGGCTCTGCCTCCATAAATGCTTGCAGAATGAACAAATTCCCAACCACAATCCTAAAGGACAGCTCCAAGGCTTTACCTCTGGGTACTGCTCACTGACACACCTTGGGAAGGTAGTATTGGGCTCCCCATTTGTCCTGATAGGGAAACTGATGCTCAGGGAGGGAGACGGCCTTGTCCAGACGACTCCAAGGCTTTGTCTCTGGGTGCTGCTCATCTACACACCTTGGAAAGAAGTACTGGCTCCCATTTGTCCTGACAGGGAAACTAAGGCTCAGGGAGGGAGAGGGCCTTGCTCTTGGGGAGAGCAGCAAGCTGCTCCTGACCTATCCTGAACCGGAACCAGGACAGCTATCCTCCCCTGGCCCATGAAAAGACCAAGGCTTAGAAAGGAGAGGGGACACACCAGGGTCACATCCCCTTGGCCCTTTTTGTACAGAAAAGGACATTGAAGCCCAGGAAGGACAAGGAACTCAACAGAGGTCACAGAGCAGAGGTCAGAGGTCAGAGGCCTAGATCTCCCCGTTTCCCAATTCTCAGGCAACGGCTGTTTCCCTCGGGTATGCAGCACCCCCACTGCCCCAGCAGCTGCCCCAGCCTGGGGATCACCATGATCAGGCCCCACAAGGCCTTCCCCCTTCTGGTTCCTGTTTGTAGCCAAGGCTCAGGGCTCAGAAGCAGAAAGCCCTGAGCGAGTGGGGTGGGAGGACACGGGAGAGCGAGAAGGAAAGAACAGGTGAGCCCTCTCCATCAGCACGCCTGCCCCACAGCACGCAGGGGCAGGAAGTGGGCAGAGCTGACTGCAATACAATCAACTAACAGCTACCCTAACCACGGCCGACAGCCCCTGAGGCCTGTCATGTGCTGGGGTGTGGCCCATATCGGAGTGGTTGCAAACTGGCCTCCTCTGGCACGTTTTGCCTTCAGTTTTAAAAAGTGAGCTACATTTAAAAGTCAGATAAAACTCCTGATTTCCTGCTTCACTCAAGAACACAGGCTACCTAGGCCTGAACAGTCGTGGCGACCCCCATCCGATGGGGTACGAGCTCCAGGTTCACCCTCGTCCTCTCCCCTCCCTGTGGTCTCACACTGGGTGGCCTGATTTGGTGGCGGCCCTGGCTGGGCCCCTGCAGTCATCTGAGTTTTTGAGCGCGAGGCACAGTCTCTCATTCAAGTCTCAGCCCCTCAAGGAAGGAACTGAGTGATCTCATAGACAAGGAAACTGAGGTTCAGAGCTGGGTTTGGATCCCAGACTCATAAATGAGACACGTTAGCCTGGACGTTTGGGGTGTCCTGAAACCAAAGACGATCCAGCTCTCTCCCCACACCATGGAGAAAAGCCCTCCAAATCTGAGTATTTTTCCATCTGAACTCCATCTCCCATTGGCCTCTGGAAAGCTGGATCCTTCCGCAGACCCAATACCTTAATTCTGATCCATAAAAAATACATATACAACGGCCGGGCGAGGTGGCTCATGCCTGCAATCCCAGCACTTTGGGAGGTTGAGGTGGGCGGATCATGAGGTCAAGAGTTCGAGACCAGCCGGGCGCGGTGGCTCAAGCCTGTAATCCCAGCACTTTGGGAGGCCGAGGCGGGTGGATCACGAGGTCGAGAGATCGACACCATCCTGGTCAACATGGTGAAACCCCGTCTCTACTAAAAATACAAAAAATTAGCTGGGCATGGTGGCACGTGCCTGTAATCCCAGCTACTCAGGAGGCTGAGGCAAAGAGAGTTGCTTGAACTCAGGAGGCGGACGTTGCGGTGAGCCAAGATCGTGCCATTGCACTCCAGCCTGGGTAACAAGAGCGAAACTCCGTCTCAAAAAAAAAAAAAAAAAAAGAGATGAGAGACAAATAAGGAATCAGAGTCATGTGAAGATGAGAAACAGGCTGAGCACCGCAGCTCATGTCTGTAATCCCAGAACTTTAGGAGGCAAAGGTAGGAGGATCCTTTGAGGCCAGGAGTTGGGAGACCAGCCTGGGCAACATAACCAGACCTTGTCTCTACAAAAACAAAAATAAAAATTTGCTGGGCATGGTGGCTCACACCTGTAATCTCAGTACTTTGGGAGGCCGAGGCAGGAGGATCACTTGAACTCACAAGTTTCAGGCTGCAATGAGCTATAACTGCTCCACTGCACTTTAGCCTGGGTAACAGAACAAAACCATGTCTCGAAAACAACAACAACAACAAAAGCAACAAAGATGAGAAACAGAGACGAAAGGAACAAAAAACAGCCAGAAGGCCCGTTTGGGGGACTGAACCCCTAGGCTCAGCTTCGGGAGTACAGGCCAGGACTCTCGCCCAGCGCTCCTGACACCCTCCACCATTCCCTCCCACTGTGCCAAGACCCTCTGTAATCCCCAGGGCAGGGGGCACCCCCAGTTGGCCTGGGTGGGGGACAGGTGGATCAAGGACCCCCAGGCTCCACCCTTGAAGCCTGGGGCACCTGAGAAGTGGCACACACATGGCCTTTCAGCTGGGACCTCCTGGGAAGCTGGATACCTGCCTCACCCTCTGGCCTGCCAAGCTGGCCAGGCCTGTCACAAACCCTAGCATCTGGCATGAGGTGGGCTGCTGCTGTGAAACTCAAGCCCAGAACAGAACCCTTCGTGGCTCTGTACCAGGTCTCAACTGCTGGGCCAGACACCTGGGGCCTGTGGAATCAGGCAGAGGCCGCTTCCCTGCTACACCTGTCACCATTCCCTCCACCCCATGCCGCTCTGTTTCAACGACTCACAGCTCCCTATACACAGTAGGCCCATTCTCTGCCTCCTGCCCTGCACACACGCTGTTCTGATGGCCTGAATACCTGCCCCCACGGACTCCTGCACACTCTCCCCCAGCTGGCTGACTTCGATAGTGAGGTGAAACAACATAAAACCTAGTACACCCCCACTCCGCCCCATCCCCGTGTCTAGGGTTCCGGGCCGAGCCCTGCTGCTGCCCTGCCCTGTGACCTCAGGCAGCCCCTCCCATTTTCTAAGCCTCGGGAAATGTTCCGGCAAAGGTGCGCTGGGTGCTCATGAGGGGCCAAGCACCTCAAACAAACCAAATCGGTTCAGTCCCCGTCCTGCCGGCCTTCCCATCAGGCAAGGGCAGATGCAGGCCTAGCCCCGATCAGGGCGAGCTTTAGGAAGAGCATGTATGGGGTGGGGGTTGGGAGGGTTGCAGCCTCCTCCTCTGTGGATGGGGTTAATATCAGGGTACGGCTCTCACAGTTGTAGACAGGATGCACTGGGAGCAGGGGAGGAAAAGGCCCAGCACAGCGAGGGCCCAGTCAAACTCTTGCTGTGTTGATTGCCATGACTATGGCTGTCAGCTGTCACAGTGCCAAACCACCTCCGGCCCCAGTAATCTCCAACATTCCGCTCCTAGAACCCAGGAACTTCTCCCACTCTTCCCACCAGCCTACACGTGTCCTCCAAGTTCCCTAAACGCACCCAGCAGGTTCCCGACTCAGGGCCTTTGCATTTGCTCTTTCCCTGGTCTGGACCAACCCTTCCTCAAGTATCTTCGGAGCCCCCTCCCTCCTGCCTTCCTCCCTTCAGGCCTCCGTGTCAATATCACCTGCTAAGGAAGGCCTTCACTGCCCCCGCTCTAAAATGTCAGCCCTTCCCCGACATTTCAGGTCCCCCTCTCCAGCTACACATTTGTTCCATGGCGCTTGCCACCACTGGGCATGTGAGATCGTTATCTGCTGAGTTTATTGCCTGGCTCTCTACTAAACTGCCAGCTCCGTTTTTTTGCTTTTTCTTTTTTTTTTGAGACAGAGTCTCTCTCCCTGTCATCCAGGCTGGAGTGCTGTGGTGTGGTCTCGGCTCACTGCAAACTCTATCTCCTAGGTTCAAGTGAGTCTCCTGCCTCAGCCTCACAAGTAGCTGGGATTACGGGCATCTGCCACCACATCCAGCTAATTTCTGTATTTTTAGTAGAGTTGGGGTTTTGCCCAGGCTGGTCTCGAACTCCTGACCTAAAGTGATCCGCCTGCCTTGGCCTCCCGAAGTGCTGGGATTATAGTAGTGAGCCACCGCACCTGACCAGCTCCATTTTTTTCTGTCTTGTTCACCACTCTGCCCCCAGAGCCTAGAACATAGGTGTTCAATAAACATTGAACCTGGTCTCTCATTTTCTCAGGCCCAGGGGGGTCAAGTACTTCCCCAAGATCACACAGTGAGGGGACAGAAGCAGAGAGCCCAGTGAAAAGAAATTTGGAGAAACTAGTTTGGCAAGTTGCCTCTTCCACCTCCAGGTCTGGAAGAGATAAAGGACTCTGACTGCAGATTTGGGGCATCAGGCTGTCTGCAGACTCTGATTCAGGCATGGCTGTTCTTCAGAGAGTGAAGGGTACCTGGGGAAACCAGAAATGGACAGATACGCAATGGGCCGTGGTGGAGTGGGGAGACGGCAGTCCCTGGGGAGGCTGGGAATGCCTGGGAATGATTTGGGCTACCTGAAAGTAGGTGGGGTTCACAGGAGCAGGCAGAGCTGGCCACTGAAGAGGGAGACCCTTGCATCCTTACCCTCAATTCCCCGGTGGGAAGTTTGAGGACCAGAGAGGTGAGGCAGATCCCCCACAGCAAAGGTCAGATGACTGCATTAACAACAGGGAGTGCCTACTGAATGCCAGGCGCTGCACCAGCGGGTCATCTCACTTCCACTTCCTGACACGAAGGGACAGGTAAACTTCAATTTGCAAGAAAACCAAGGGGAAACAGAGACGGAAAGTGGCTTGGACCAGGTCACACAGCTGAGTCACAGAGTCAGGATGGTCACCCTGGCCTACCCCCAGGAGAGGAGGAGGTTTTAAGTCCACAGGCTGGGTGTCTTGGGTATAGGCCTGAAGAAACCATGGTGGTACGGACCAGGCCTGAAGAATCACATACAGAGAGTGGTCTAGGACCCAGTGAGGAAACACAAATGGCCCATGGTCATGCTGCCTCTTAAGGAAGGGACAGCATGCAACCCAAGCCAGTGAGGGCAGGAGGCTAAGGTGCTAGTGACCCCAGGCCCACCCCAGGCAAGGGCTGTGTGTGCTGCTTGGTGGCTGCCCCACAGCAAAAGGAAGGATGCCAGAATGTTTGACAAACAAAGCTTGAATCGATGGTGACACCCAGGCAGAGGGGCCTCCCAGTCACCTGAATCTGGAGCTCTCAAAGGCACTTCCTTAACCCCTGGGGATACAGGGCCCTCCTGAGGCCAAACAATAAAGCCAGGGCTCACAGAGGAGTCAGAGAAGATGGGGGTGGGGAGTGCTTGCTGAAGCATATACAGTGAGCAAAGCAGGAAGAAGCCAAGGAGAAACCGTGGCCTGAGGGAGACGTGAACTCCAACTTATGATCCGGTACGGGGAATATGGGGGTTCCAGTCCCAAGTCCTAAGGAAGGTGCTAATACACGGATGCGTGAGAGGGAAAAGAACTGGAGTTGGGGCTTATATATAGGAGAGCTTACACGGGGGACGTTCAGTCCCCTCACTGCCTGGGACCCAGGAATATGGGTGAGGGCTGATGCTCCCCACTGAGGGTTGGGGAAAGGATCTCCGTCTGTAGCCACTGAAGCTATCACTAGGATGGGGTTTTGGGGGAAGGGTGTGGGGGGCACTCTGAAGCTGAGAGCCCCTGAGGTAGGGTTCCCTGGGCAGAGGGGCTGACATTCCCCTGTTTGCAGCGAGGGCCTGGGCTAGGGCACAGAGGAGACACTAGGGTGTAGATTCCAGATCTGAGAAACCCGGGATGAGGTGTCACTTTTAGGGGCCGGAGGGCAGTGCTTATAACTGAAGGGCCGCTTTGGGCTTGGAATGGGTCCTGGGGGGATGGGAGGTGGGGTTCTAAGTCTAGAAGCCCTCTTCGCAATCGAGAATGCCCCGGGGCTAGGATTCCGTATCTGCGGGTCCGAAGAGAGTTCCGTTTGTCGCCCGGGGAGCTCAGGGTAGTTTCTTGATCTGGGGAGTCTCTTTGCAGTCAGGAACCGCCGGGGCCAAGGTTCTGGCTTGGGTTTGGAAGGGACGCTGGGGTGGGGTCCCCGGACTCAGGGGCGCTATTTGCAAGTTAGAAGCCCGGGCTGGAGTTCGGCATCTGGGCCCGAGGTTGGGGCTCCGATCTGGGGTCGCTGTCCGCAGCCCGGGCTGGTGACCGCAGGCCTGGAGGGGGCTCGGAGGTCTTACCTGGCGAGTACAGCGCAGCCAGCTCGCGGGCCCCGGCGTGCTGCGCGCCCCAGCGGCAATAGGCCGCGTCGTCCTCGTCCAGCTCCAGCTGCTGGCCCGGCCCGTCCTCGGCGCCCGCCATGGCCACCCGCCCGACCCGCCCGGTGCGCTCTGCTGGCGGCGGCGGCAGGGCCGCGGAACCGCGGCGAGATCACGCCGCCCAATGACCGCCCAGCGCCGGGCGCGGCGGCGACGCGGGTGGGGTCCTCGCTCGGCCGCGCGTCACAGCCAATCGGGGCCCGCGCCCGAGCCGCGCTGGCCAATCGGATGCCGCTGAGCCTCAGCCAACCGCGGCGAGCCGGAGGCTGGGCCACAGCTGGACGCAGCTGGGCGCGGGAGCGTGGCGCCGAGGCGCGTGCACGCCTGCCCCGCTCCGCCCCGGCCGGGCCGGGTCCAGCCCCGGCGGGAGCTCGCAGCGTGTTACCGCCCACCTCGGCCTCGGTTCACGGGCCCATGCAATGGGCCGAAGCTGGGCCCAGAGATGGGCATTTCTTGAGCCCGCAGCGTTAAGCGCCCACTGTGTACAAGGAACGCGAGGGCAGGGCGCCGGCCCAGGACGGGGGCCGAGGCCAGGGAGTGTTTGGCTCGCGCTTTGTACAGTGCTCTCTAGGGAGGCCAAAGGGTCGTGGGCTGGTTTATCAAGTCCTACTGTGTGCAGAGGTTTCGGTGGCCGTGTGTTCATCAGCTGTGTGCCAACTCTGTGCTGTGCGCACAGGGAAACCTCGAGCCTGCCCCGCATTCCCCACCAGTTCACGTTCTGCCGATGGAGAGGACAGTACACTTGTGAAAAGGACAGCTGGGGTCACTATGAGATGTGCTGAGCGCTTAATATCTGTCAGGCGCTCGACCAAGAGCTAGACGAGCAACATTTCTTTGACCCTTAAACATCGATGGTACTGCCTCCTCAGAGAGCACCCCACCACCACACTGCTCAAAGGTGCCCCCTCCTCCAGTCACTGTGACATCACCCTGTTTTGTCCTCACAGCGCTTGTGGTGGGCGATGAGCTTGCAGTCCCTGTCTCTCCCATCAGAGAGCAAGCTCCTGAGAGCAGAGAACAGCTTTGCTGACAGCTGAGCCCCGTGTCAGGATCGGGACTGGAACATGGTAGAGCTCAATCAATGCTTGTTGAATGAATTAAGGCTCAGCCAGATGTCTTTAATACTTCAGCAGATAAATGACAGCAGCAGGGAGTTACCCCAGGTCTAACCGACAACAAAGTACACAATAATTGCGCATAGAAATTCCATACAGGCCTGGCGCGGTGGGTGGCTCAAGCCTGTAATCCCAGCACTTTGGGAGGCCGAGGCTGGTGGACTACCTGAGGTTATGATCAGCCTGGCCAACGTGGTGAAACCCTGTCTCTACTACAAACACAAAAATTAGGCCGGGCGCCTATAATCACAGCACTTTGGGAGGCCGAGGCGGGTGGATCACGAGGTCAAGAGATCGAGACCATCCTGGTCAACATGGTGAAACCCCGTCTCTACTAAAAATACAAAAACTAGCTGGGCATGATGGCGCACGCTTGTAGTCCCAGCTACTCGGGAGGCTGAGGCAGGAGAATTGCTTGAACCCAGAAGACAGAGGTTGCGGTGAGCCGAGATCGCGCCATTGCACTCCAGCCTGGGTAACAAGAGCGAAGCTCAGTCTCAAAATAAAATAAAATAAAATAAAATAAAATAATAATAATACAAAAATTAGCCGGGTGTTGCAGCGCATGCCTGTAATTCCAGCCACTCGGGAGACTGAGGCAGGAGAATCGCTTGAACCCGGGAGGTGAAGGTTGCGGTGAGCTGAGATTGTATCATTGCACTCCAGCCTGGGCGACGAGAGCAAAACTGTAAAAAAAAAAAAAAAAAAAAAAAAAAGAAAAGAAAAAAAGAAAAATCCATACAGTATGATCATATAGGAGCCACCCTAGAGGCTGTGGAAGGTCCTGAGAGGTGCCGTGGGGAGCAGAGAGGGGAGGTAAAATCCCTTCCAGAATCCAGATTCTCCCCCAGGACAGCCACAGCCAATCAGAGCCCGCGTTTCTTATGCTATGCTCCCTCCGTTTCTCTCCCACACTTTCTCCCAGGAAGGAAAAGCTACTTTCCAGTGGCAGGGACGGGTTGCAGCCCCAGTCCTGGTGAATTCTGGTGAAGCTGTCTGGTCTTGCATGATTTATTAATTAATTATTATTATTATTATTTTGAGATGGAGTCTTGCTCTGTTGCCCAGACTGGAGTGCCGTGGTGTGATCTCGATTCACTGCAACGTCCGCCTCCCAGGCTCAAGCAATTCTTGGCCTCGGCCTCCCGAGTAGCTGGGATTACAGGTGCCCACCATTGCACCCGGCTAATTTTTGTATTTTTAGTAGACACGGAGTTTCGCCATGTTGGCCAGGCTGGTTTTGCACTCTTGATCTCAGGTGATTCTCCTGTCTCAGCCTCCCAAAGTGCTGGGATTATAGGCATGAGCCACGGAGCCTGGCTAGTCTTGCATGATTTATTAACAGCTGGGTTAATTCAACAGTTGGAGTTTTTAACCCAGGAGCTTAAGGCAGGGGGTGGTGGCTTTGGTGGGCGCTGGGTGTCAGATTTCAGGTAAACACCTAAAACTCTCTGCTTGTGTCCCACAGCCTCCAAACGGGATAAGGTGGCTGGTTACTGCTGGTATCTGGAGACTCTCTCAGTGGCCAGCACCAGATGGTTGATGGACAGACTGCCTGGGACAGCTCATTTCTTCATTCATTCACTGAACACGTGTATTAAACACCAACCTGACCCAGGAAAACAACAGGGAAGAGGAACATGACAGAATCCTTGCTGTTTTGGGAAGTGTGGGTGGAGGTTAGGGAAGTCCTGTTCAAGAAAATGACATTGGCCGGGCATGGTGGCTCATGCCTGTAATCCAAGTACTTTGGAGGCCAAGGTGGGCGGATCACCTGAGGTCGGGAGTTCAAGACCAGCCTGACCAACATGGTGAAACCCCATCTTTAAATAAAATAAATAAATAAATAAAAGAAAATGCCATTGGATCCCAGACCTAAAAAACATGGGAGAGCCACTAACTTAAAATGAGCTGGGGAGTCCTTTCCTTGTGGGGTTTTGAGTACAAGAATGACATGATCTGACTTACTTTTTTTTTTTTTTTTTTTTTTTTTTTGAGATGGAGTCTTGCTCTGTCACCATGCTGGAGTGCAGTGGTGTGATCTTGGCTTACTGCAACCTCTGCCTTCTTGGTTCAAGCCATCCTCCTGCCTCAGCCTCCCAAGTAGCTGGGACTACAGGCACACCACCACGCCCAGCTAATTTTTGTATTTTTAGTAGAAATGGGGTTTCGACATGTAGTCCAGGATGGTCTCGATCGCTTGACCTTGTAATCCGCCCGCCTCGGACTCCCAAAATGCTGGGGATTATAGGCATGAGCCACTGCGTGCAGCCTATGTCCTCTGTTTTATGAGATAAAAATTTCATACCTTTTAAGGCAAACCCTATTAAAGCAAATGCTGTGGTTTTTAGTATATCCACAACGTTGTGTGATCATCATGACTATCTAGCTCCAGAACATTTTCAGTAGCCCCAAAAGAAATCCCGTGTCCCATGCACACGAATGTTCATTGCAGCACTGTTTATAATAGCAAAGACCTGGAACCAACCCAAATGCCCATCGATGATAGACTGGATAGGGAAAATGTGGTACATATACACCATGGAATATTACACAGCCGTCAAAAACAATGAGTTCGCGTCCTTTGTAGGGACATGGATGAACCTGGAAACCATCATTCTCAGCAAACTGACACAAGAGCAGAAAATCAAACACCGCATGTTCTCACTCATAGGCGAGTGTTGAACAATGAGAACACATGGACACAGGGAGGGGAGCACTACACACTGGGGTCCGTTGGGGGGAAACGGGGGAGGGGCGGGGGGGGAGGTGGGAAGAGATAGCATGGGGAGAAATGACAGATACAGGCGAGGGGAAGGAAGGCAGCAAACCACTGCCATGTGTGTACCTATGCAACAATCTTGCATGTTCTTCACATGTACCCCAAAACCTAAAATGCAAAAAAAAAAAAAATTAAATACCTAGCTCAAATATGGAAATTAAAAAAAAAAAAAGAAATCCCGTGTCCATGATCAATGACTCCCTACTTCGCTCTTTCCCCAGCCCCTGTTTGTTTGTTCCCCAAACAAACAAACAAATCCTTTGCCCTTTTTCAAATTCAGTTATTGGTATTTTTCTTGAATTGTAAGGGTTCTTGATATATTATGGATATTAATCCTTTATCGGATATAGAATTTATAACATATTTTCTCTCTTTCTGTCGGTTGTCTTTTAACTTTTTTTTTTTTTTTTTGAGATGAAGTTTCGCTCTGGTGGCCTAGACTTCAGTGTCACTGAGGCAGGAGGATCATTTGAGCCTAAGAGGTTGAGGTTACAGTGAGTCATGATTGTGCCACTGTATTCCAACCAGAAAGACAAACAGAGAGAGCTACTCCCAAGTAGCTCGGATTACAGGGACACAGCACCATGCCTGGTTATTTTTTGTAGAGATGGGGCCTCACTATGTTGCCCAGGCTGGTCTTGAACTCCTGGGCTCAAGTGAACCTCCCCAGCTTCCCAAAGTGCTGGGGTTACAGGTGTGAGACACTGTGCCTGGCCGCCGAGTGGTACATTTGTTAACTGACAAACCTACATTGACACTCCATTATCACTGAAAGTTCATAATTCCCATTAGGGTTCAGTCTCGGTGTATATTCTGCAGGCTTGGGAAAATGTGCAATGACATGGATCCACCACTGTTGTTATCAGACAGAGTAGTTTCACTGCCCTAAAAATCCTCTGTTGCAGCTGGGTGCAGTGGCTCAGGTCTATAATCCTAGCACTTTGGGAGGCCGAGGCAGGCGGATCACAAGGTCAAGAGATCGAGACCATCCTGGCCAACATGGTGAAACCCCATCTTTACCAAAAATACAAAAATTAGCTGGGTGTTGTGGGCACCTGTAGTCCCAGCTACTTGGGAGGTTGAGGCAGGAGGATCGCTTGAACCTGGGAGGCAGAGGTTGCAGTGAGCCAAGATCGAACCACTGCACTCCAGCCTGGTGACAGATGGAGACTCTGTCTCAAAGACGGAGTTTCCCTCTTGTTACCCAGGCTGGAGTGCAATGGCGCGATCTCAGCTCACCACAACCTCCGCCTCCTGGGTTCAGGCAATTCTCCTGCCTCAGCCTCCTGAGTAGCTGGGATTACAGGCACGCGCCACCATGCCCAGCTAATTTTTTTTTTTTTTTTTTTTTTTTTGCATTTTTAGTAGAGACGGGGTTTCACCATGTTGACCAGGATGGTCTCGATCTCTTGACCTCGTGATCCACCCGCCTCGGCCTCCCAAAGTGCTGGGATTACAGGCGTGAGCCACCGCGCCCGGCTGCAGATGCATTTTAATCAGACTGAATATGTGGGCTGCTAAGTAGTGGGCTTGGAGCCCACGGAAATTTTAAAAAACCCAGGCCATAGCCTGGTAGAAGGACCAGGGGGCCTCAGAGAGTATACCAGGCTTCGAGAAGAGCCTCAGAGGCAGCAGGGATGGCCAAGTGGGGAGGATGTCGGGGGCTCCTGAGAGGCCGTGTGTGCCCAGCAGAGCCACCTGCGCCCTGAGCCGGTCACTGAGCACAACTCCTCACCCCCAGCAGGGCCTCCTACCTAGCAGGAAGTGCTCCAGGCAGTACTCTGGCCCTGTTGCAGAAGGTGTGGACAGGAAGGCTTCCTTCCCTGGGGTGGTGTCCTGGACGGGCTGACCAGAACCAGATGTTGCATGTCTGGGCTATGGCACAGCTGTCCCCAAACCAAACTTCCTCTTTTCCCCACAATGTTCATTTTGAAACATCTGGTTGTACCTGTGAGTCACAGGCATGTGGATATCCGTTTCTGGCTGCCCACATCCATTCCCGCTCCTTCATAGAAATAATACCCTGAATTTTTGGAGGACTCTCTCTTGCTGCCCCTGTTCTCAGCCCCTGAATTTAGCACAAGCCTGGCAACATTGTCCAGTCCCCTGGAATGCAGAGATTGTTTCGGGGATGAGGATGTGACTTTAGAATGGTCCAATCATAGAGGACTTCAGGATCCTGGTAGGGAATTTGGATGTGAATAAGGAAGCAAGTCTCATCAGAATCTGCTGGCAGCCATGAGGACATGAGCCGCAGGGTGAGTTCAACATTAGAGGAAGCAAAAAAGAGATACCAAGAGAAACCATGTCCTTGCTAAGACCTTTGAATGGCTGGATCAAGCTTCACCTGAAAGCAGACCTATACCTTTCCAGTCACAGACTTAGGTTAAGTCTCGGCTCCACCACTTGTGTGCTGTGTGACCATGGGCAAATTATTTATTCTCTCAGGATGTCAGTTTCCTCCTGTAAAAATAGGCATCCTGACCGGGCACAGTGGCTCACGCCTGTAATCCCAGCACTTTGGGAGGCTGAGGTGGGCAGATCATGGGGTCAGGAGTTCAAGACCAGCCTGGCCAGCATGTTGAAACCCCATCTCTTCTAAAACCACAAAAATTAGCCAGGCATGGTGGCATGCACCTGTAATCCCAGCTACTCAGGAGGCTGAGACAGGAGAATCTTCTTGAACCCTGGAGAAGGAGGTTGCAGTGAGCCAAGATTGCACCACCATACTCCAGCCTGGGTGACAGAGCAAGACTCTGTCTCAAAAAAAAAAAAAAAAAAAAAAAGATTGGGGGGTGGGATTCTAGCAGAATGCTTGCTTCATAGGGTTGTTACAAAGATAAATAAGTTAATGCATATATAGTTGTCAGAAGAGTGCCTGGCATATTCCAGCCAGCAGGAAGGGGCAAAGAAGACAACACTTCCCTGCTTTGATTCCACTGGTTAGAACTTGGTCTTGGTCATACGGCCTCCTCTCTGCTATGCAGGAGGCTGGAGAATGTAGTTATCCTCCGTGGAGACAAATTAAAAAGCTGGGGGTCTATTAACAATAAGAACAAAAGTATTATGAATAGTTGATACTCGGAAGCCTCTGCTGCACGCGTGGCAGACACGAGTCCTTCTTTTTGGCCTCCAGTGTCTGAACTGCTTTCCTAGGCTCTCTAGCTGTCTTGCTGTTCCTGCGAGTTCCCCAGTTATTTCCTTAGTAAATTACTTGTTTCTTGTCTGTCATCATGAGCCCTCATAGTGAATGGCATAGGGAATGAGAGCAGAAATGCATGACCAACAACAATGGTGAGCATTTATTGAGCACTTACTGCATGCCAGGCCATGTTATAACCTTACTGAACCTTCACATTCATCCCCAGGCATCCCCTGGACGCGTGGCTCAGGGCCTGGCTCATTTTAAAATTATTTCTTAAACGTAGTTGCTTAAAAACAGAGTTGTTATTTCTGGTGAGTCTGTGTGTTGGCTGGTGGTTCCTCTGTGGGCTTCACCTGGGCTCCAGCATGCAGCTGCTTCTGGCTTTCAGCCTTGCTGGCAGGGCCAAGGTGGCCTCATTCATGGTGACATGGGGTTCAGATGGGATTCTGCTGGGATTCAGATAACAGCCAATTATTGGCTGGGGCATCTCAGTGCCACATCTGGGCTCTTATCATCCAGAAGATTAGACTGGCTTCTGTACGTGGTGTTTTCAGTGAAGCATGCAGGAGCCCTAGGCCCAGATGTTCCATAAAGTCACATTCTCCCATTTGCTCTGTCTCAAAGCAAGTCAAACGCCAGCCCAGGGCTTCTTCCAGGAAACTGCACCTTGCTTGCTACTGGCCCACAGACTTCATTTGTACTCACTAGCACAGGGATAAGATTACCTTTTGACTCATCTGGCCCTTCAAGGTGGGGTGGGGGATGGGGTGACTTCCCTGAGGCACCTGGGCTGCCTGGGGAAGGGGTGGACGTTTGAACAAAACTGGGGAGGGGTAGGTGCAGGGTGGTTACAGGGTATACAAAAAACAACAGGACCATCACCGCCCACTGTTAATGTTTTGTGGAATTTCTTTCCAGGAGTTTTACAGATATACGAAAGGGATCTTCCTGCCTGCCACATTTACCCTGAGAACCCTTTTCCAGAAGCCTCTTGGGACTGTGCCCTAATTATGCTCAGATCCTGGAAACAATTATACAATGATTTTCTTCCTTTTCCTGGGAGCAGGTGGGAATGACAGATCAAAGCTATGCTTTCAAAACTAGAATAAAATATAAGCGAGTTTCTTAAAAAAAAAAAAAAAAGCCCTTAAAAAATAATAATTTGGCCGGGCATGGTGGCTCATGCCTGTAATCTCAGCACTTTGGGAGGCCAAGGCGAGTGAATCACCTGAGGTCGGGAGTTTGAGACCAGCTGGCCAACACGGTGAAACCCCGTCTCTACTAAAAATACAAAAATTAGCTGGGTGTTGTGGCGTGCTCCTGTAATCCCAGCTACTCGGGAGGCTGAGGCAGGAGAACTGATGGAACCCAGGAGGCGGAGGCTGCAGTGAGCTGAGATTACACCACTGCCCTCCAGCCTGGGTGACAGAGCAAGACTCTGTCTCAAATAATCATAATAATAATAATTCAAATTTTTTCAAATGTACAGAAAAGTTGTAAGAACAGTACAGTAAACTCTCGCATCCTTTTCCCACAGATACCCTAACTGTCAACATTTTGCTACATGTTATTTATCCTTCTTTGTCTCTGTGTGTGCCATTTTCCAGAACCACTTGAGAGTCAGTTTCAGACATATTGCCTTTTTACCCTAAATTCTTCAGTGTGTAATTCTT
Organism: Saimiri boliviensis; assembly: GCF_048565385.1. Lineage (NCBI taxonomy): Eukaryota > Metazoa > Chordata > Mammalia > Primates > Cebidae > Saimiri > Saimiri boliviensis. The sequence continues at coordinate 113,609,388 of NC_133457.1, forward strand.
AAGAACAAGGACATTCTCTTACAGGAACTCTGTATAGTTTTTAAAATCAGAAAATTTCATATTGATACAATGTTATAATTTAATTTTTTTTTTTGTTTGGTTTTTAAGAGTTTCACTCTTGTTGCCCAGACTGGAGTGCAGTGGTGCAATCTTGGCTCACCGAAATCTCCACCTCCCAGGTTCAAGCGATTCTCCTGCCTCAGTCTCCCGAGTAGCTGGGATTACAGGCATGTGTCATCAGGCCCGGCTAATTTTGCATTTTTAGTAGAGACTGGGTTTCTCCTTGTTGGTCAGGCTAGTCTCCAACTCCAGACCTCCGGTGATCCACCCACCTCAGCCACCCAAAGTGCTGGGATTACAGGCTGCTCTAGAACTCCCGGCCTCTGGTGATCCACTTGCCTCCGTCTCCTAAAGTGCTAGGATTAGAGGCATGAGCCACCACGCCTGGCCTATAATTTAATTTCTATGGTCGAGATTCAAATCTCGTTATCCCAGTTAGGACCTTCGACTTTTGTTTTTCCTCTGAGTCTGCTTGCAAAGGACATCTCATTCTTAAACTAGTGACTACCCATGTCATTGCACCTCTTCTAAGGAGGCAAAATGCCCTTCTGACCAAAGAGAAGAAACTCAATAACACATAAAACCCGCTTAAAGAACCTGTGGTTAGAAATCCTACTCATAAGCTCTATACAGTTATAGCAATGGTTCTCAGTTGGGGGTGATTTTGACTCCCAGGGGATATTTGGCAACGTCTGGAGAAATTTTTGGTGGTTACAAATGGGGGTGGTGATTTACTGCCATATAGTGGGTAGAAGCCATGGATGCTGGTAAACATCCTACATTGCAGAGGACCGTCTCCCCCTGCCCCTGCAACAACCAAGAATGACCAAGTCCAGGATGCCAATGGCGTCAAGTTTAGAAATCCTGACCTATAAGTAAATTAAAGAGACAGGCCTTTTTCTGTTGCAATGGAGCTCCCCTGGATCTACAATTCACCCTAGCAATTCATTTCTCCCCACTTGTGTTGCAAAATCCCACCTCTGCAGGCACAGGGAGGTCCAGCCAAGTGTGTTTAGGATGGCTGGAAATCGGAACCGACCTGCATGCTCATTGGGAGGAGACAGATAAAGAACCGAGTCACATTGTCTATGTTGCTTCCCTCCACTTCTTTTGCTCCTGGGTAAATAGGGCGGGAGAGGTGGGATTGGAAGGCTGCCAGCAATCTTGGGCCTAGCTGCTGCTTTGTGACTTAGGGACATAACTGCTTCTGACTCACGCGTGATTGGCTCTTTGTGATTATGTGCCAAGGTACGTCAGCAGGAGGCTGTCCTGGAATGCCTCTCCTTGGGAATTGAGGGTGGGGCCTCTGTTGAGTCACCTCTGGCTCCTAGAAGCCTGGCTCAGGCTCAACTCATTTTAAAAGCAGCTGCCATTTCGTTTTTTTTTTGGGGGGGGGGGCGCAGAATCTCACTCTTTCCCCCAGGCTGGAGTGATGCAGTGGCACAATCTCGGCTCACCGCAACCTCCGCCTCGCAGGTTCAAGCAATTCTCCTGCCTCAGCCTCTTGAGTAGCTGGGATTATAGGCATGTGCTGCCACTCCTGGCTAATTTTTTGTATTTTTAGTAGAGACAGAGTTTCAGCATGTTGGCTAGGCTGGTCTCAAACTCCTGACCTCAAGTGATCCACCTGCCTTGGCCTCGCAAAATTCTGGGATTACAAGCGTGAGCTACTGTACCCCGACTTTTTCCTATTTTTTTTTTTTTTTAACTTGGGAAAATACTCAACACAAAACTTACCATCTTCACCATTTTTAAGTGTACCTTTCAGTGGTATAAAATATATTCACAGTGTTCAACCATCCCCACCATCTATCTCCAGAACCCTTTTCATCTAGAAAAACTAACACCTTGTCTCCATTAAACAGTAACTCATCATTCCCTCCCCCCAGCCCCTGACGACCACCATACTACTTTTCTTTTTTTTTGTGGGGGGGACATAGGGTCTCGCTATGTCACCCAGGCTGGAGTGCAGTGGCACAGCCATGGCTCACTGCAGCCCTGACCTCCATTTTTTTTTTTTTTGGTATTTTTTGTAGAGACAGAGTCTTGCTGTGTTGCCAGGCTGTTCTCAAACTCCTGAGAGGATGACTCACACCTGTAATCCCAACACTTTGAGAGGCCAAGATGGGTGGATCACCTAAGGTTAGGAGTTCGATACCAGCCTAGCCAACATGGTGAAACCCTGTCTCTATTAAAAATACAAAAATTATCCGAGTGTGGTGGCGGGCACCTGTAATCCCAGTTACATGGGAGGCTGAGGCAGGAGAATGGGTTGAATCTGGGAGGCAGAGGTTTCAGTGAGCCCAGATTGCACCACTGCACTCCAGCCTGGGCTACAGAGAGAGACTTCATCTCAAACATAGAAAACAAAAAACTCCTGAGCTCAAGTGATCTGTCTGCTTTAGCCTCCTAAAGTACTGGGATTACAGGCATAAGCCCTCGTGCCCTGACAACCATTTTACTTTCTGTGCCTGCTAACTCGACCATTCAAGGTATCCTCTAAAGGAGAATTGTGTAGCATCTGTCTTCTCGTGACTGACCTATTTCACTTAGCATAAAATCCTCAAGTTTCACGGACATTACAGCATGAGTCAGAACTTCCTTCCTTTTTAAGGCTGAAGGACCATATTTGGCTTGTTTGTTCACACGATGATGATGGACATTTGGGTCGCTGCCACTTTCTGGCTCTCATAAATACTGTTGCTAAGGTGCTAATGAACATGGCTGTGCAAAGATTCCTTCAAGATCTTGCTTTCAGTCCTTTTGGGTATATACCCAGAAGTGGAACTGCTGGATCATATGGTAATTTCTGTGTTTAATTTTTTGAGGAACCGCCATGCTGTTTTCCACAGTGGCTGTTCCATTTTTAAATTTTATTTATTTATTCATTTTTGAGACTCGCTGTCACCCAGGCTGGAGAGCAGTGGCGCGATCTCGGCTCACTGCAACCTCCGCCGCCCCGGTTCAAGACATTCTCCTGCCTCAGCCACCTGAATAGCTGGGATTGCAGGTGTGTGCCACCATGCCTGGCTAAGTTTTGTATTTTTAATAGAGACAGGGTTTCATCATGTTGGTCAGGCTGGTTTTGAGCGCCTGACCTCAAGTGATCCACCTGTCTTGGCCTCCCAAAGTGCTGAAATTACAGGCATGAGCCACTGCGCCTGGCCTGGCTATTCCATTTTATACTCCAACAGCACACAAGGTTTCCAATTTCTCTACATCCTCACCAAAACTTGTTGTTGTTGTTATTATTATTATTATTATTATTATTATTATTATTATCTGGAGATGGAGTTTCACTCTGTTACCAAGGCTGGAGTGCAGTGGCACTATGTCTGTTCACTGCAACCTCCACCTCCCAGGTTCAAGCCATTCTCTTGCCTCAGAGCCTCCTGAGTAGCTGGGACTGCAGGTGTGTGTCACCACACCTGGCTAATTTTTTGTATTTTTAGTAGAGACAAGGTTTCACCTTGTTGGCCAGGCTGGTCTTGAACTCCTGACATCAGGTGATCTGCCTGCCTTGGCCTCCCAAAGTACTGGGATTAGAGGCACGAGCCACCGAGGCTGGCCTGTTTTGTAGTTCTCATTGTACAAGTTTTTCACTTTCTGGATTAATTCCTAAGGATTTTCTTCTTTTTGACGCTATTGTAAATGAAATTGTTTTTATAATTTTTGTTTCAAATCACTCACTGTTAGTTGAGAGAAATGTAACTGACTTTTGTGTGCTGACATTTTGTTTTGCTATTTTGCTGAATTCATTTATTAATTCTAACAGTTTGTTCTTAGTTTGTGAAATCTTTAGGGTTTCTACATATAAGATCATATCACTGGCCAGGCGTGGTGGCTCATGCCTGTAATCCCAGCACTTTGGGAGGCTGAGGTGGGCAGATCATGAGGTCAGCAGTTTGAGACCAGTATGACTAACATGAATGAAACCCTGTCTCTACTAAAAATACAAAAATGAGCCGGGCGTGGTGGTGCGAACCTGTAATCCCAGCTACTCAAGAGGCTGAGGCAGGAGAATCACTTGAACCTGGGAGACGGAGGGTTGTGGTGAGCCGAGATTGCACCTCTGCACTCCAGCCTGGGCAACAGAGCAAGTCTCTGTCTCAAAAAAAAACCCATCATGTTATTGGAGAGCAGAGATTATTTTACTTCTTCCTTTCAATTTGAATACCTTTGATTTCTTTTTCATTTCTAATTGCTCTGGTTAGAACTACCAGTACTACGTGGACTAGAAGTCAACATAGTCACTTTGTCGCCCAGGCTGGAATGTAACGGTGCAATCGCCGCTCACTGCAACGTCTGCCTCCCGGGTTCAAGTGTTCCTCCCACCCACTCTCCCGAGTAGCTGGGACTATAGGCACCTGCCACCACACTTGGTTAATTTTTTTTTCTAGAGATGAGGTTTCATTATGTTGCCCAGGCTGGTCTCCAACTTCTGGGCTCAAGTGGTCCACCCACCTTGGCCTCCTAAAGTGCTGGGATTCCAGGCATGTGCCACCGTGGGCAGCCATTTTGCACCATGAGATGAAAACTACCAGTTGTCTTCAAGAAGAAAAAGATCACAAGATAGAAGAAGACTGGGTTCCTGACACTGTAAAGCCACCATGCAGCTCTGGACTGCTTTCATTCAGATTAATAGGAGAGAGGAAAACAAACTTTTTCTTTTGACTAGGAGACAGTTGTTATCTGAACCTTTCTTACAGCATGAAGCCTGTATCCCACCATTCCGGTTTGTCTAATGAATACGTGGAGGATTGAATAACCAAAGATCCAGGCCCTTATACAGATTCATGCACAAAGACTCTGCCTTAGCCTGGCTGGGAGCAACGTCCGGGTGCAGTAGAAATATTCATGGCTGGAGGCTAGTTATTTTTGATACAGGGTCTCACTCTCTTGCCCAGGCTGGAGTGCAGTGGTGTGATCACGGCTCACGGCAGTCTTGACCTCTTGGGCTCCAGCAGTCCTCTCACTTCAGGCTCCTGAGTAGCTGGAACTACAGATGTGTGCCACACCTGGATACATACACACACACACACACACACACACACACACACACACGACACACACACACACACATTTTGGCATTTTATATGGAGATGTGGTCTTGCTATGTTGCCCAGGCTGGTCTCAACCTCTAGGACTCAAGTAATCTGCCCACCTTGGTCTCCAAAAGTGCTAGGATTACAGGCATGTGCCACCGTGCCTGGTTGATTATTTTTCTGTATCTTTTATAGAGACAAGGTTTCATTATACCGGGCTTGTCTCGAACTCTTGGGCTCAAGTGATTTGTCCACCTTGGCCTTCCAAGGGAATTACTTCCAAGGGAATTTCTAGAATAAGAGAGGTTCGGGGCAATTGTGTGAGGGTGGTTTGGGAAAGCACAGAACAGGGAGAGATTTGGAAGGAAGGTCAAGGCAAGGAGGTGGCCTGGGTGTGGTAGTTGCAAGCGCAGACTTGGGTTCGAATTCCAGCTTCACTATTTACTAGCTGGGTGAGCCTGGGTGGATTTGGGACTTTCTCTGAGCCTCACTTTCTTCTTCTATAAAATAAGGATCCTGGCCAGGTGCTGTGGCTCATGCCTATAATCCCAGCACTTTGGGAGGCCAAGGTGGGCAGATCACATTAGGTCGGGAGTTCAAGACCAGCCTGACCAACATGGAGAAACCCTGTCTCCACTAAAAATACAAAATTAGCCAGGCATGGTGGCACATACCTATAATCCCAGCTACTTGGGAGGCTGAGGCAGGAAAATTGCTTGACTCCGGGAGGTGGAGGTTATGGTGAGCCGAGATCGCACCATTGCACTCTAGCCTGGGCAACAAGAGCAAAACTCCATCTCAGAAAAAAATAAAAGATCCTAAGGCCTGTGTTACAGATGATTGGTGAGGGCTGGGTGAAAGAGTTCATTGAATCATTTATTGAAACAACACTGCACACCTAAGATGTCAGTGACTGACAATCTCATCTAGGTGCCAGGGATATAGCAGGGGATGAGGCCTGGGCCCTGCCTTCCTGGAGCTTACTGTCTAGTGTGGAGAACACAATAACCAATAAGTATGCATATAAGATAATTTCAGGTATTATTATTATTATCATTTGAGAGACAGAGTCTCACTGTGTTGCTAGGCTGGAGTGCAGTGGCATGATCTCGACTCACTGCAACTGGTGCCTCCCGGCTTTCAGCAATTCTCCTGCCTCAGTCTCCTGAGTAGTTGGGAACACAGGCGCACACCACCACACCCAGCTATTTTTTGTATTTTTAATAGAGACGGGTTTTCACCATGTTGGCCAGGATGATCTCGATATCTTGACCTTGTGATCTGCTTGCCTTGGCCTCCCAAAGTGCTGGGATTACAGGCGTGCACCAATGCGCCCGGCCAATTTCAGGTATTACAGTTATTTATTTATTTAGAAACAGAGTCTTGCTCTGTCACCCAGGCTGGAGTGCAGTGGCACCATCTCGGCTCACTGCTGCCTTCGTCTCCTGGGTTCCAGAGATTCTCATGCCTCAGCTCGCCAAGTGGGCTGGGACTATAGGTACACACCACCACGCCGACTAATTTTTATATTTTTAGTAGAGATGGGGTTTTGCCACGTTGCCCAGGCCACTCTCTAACTCCTGCCCATCTCGGCCTCCCAGAGTGCTGGGATTACAGGTGTGAGCCACCGCGCCCAGCCTCATTTCGGGTATTGAGGACACGATGAAGGAAATAAAGAAGGAGGTGTGTTGGTGTGGGTGGAGGCATTGTTCCAAGTGGGGAATGTGGAGAGGGCGTCTCTGAGGAGGCTTCAGCAGAGCCCAGACGAGCCGTGTCCAATGTGCATGTGGAATGCGTGTGAAATGCTAGTGGGAAGAGCCTCACACATAGGAAAGGGTCAATAAACTGTGGATGATCATCTTATTACACACATCAGGGGGAGCGAAAGGAAGGGAGGGATGGGAATCCATTTCCCAGGGTCTGTGGCAATTACAAACGGTGACAGAAGGTTCCCTGGGCTGGCAGGTGGAGCAGCAGTGCTGCTCATGGCATGGGGCATGGGAAACCCTAAACCTGGGGAATTGCAGCTTGGGTGGTCTTGGTGAGCCACTGTCTGGGCCTCAGTTTCCTCATTTGGAAAACAGGGTCAATAATGCTCACTTTGTGAAATTGGGGCATGTCACGGGCTGAATGATGACCCCTTCTTAATCATTATGTTGAGATTCTAACCCCCAGTACCTCAGAATGTTACCGTATTTGGAAAAAAGGGCTTTAAAGAGGTAATGAAGTGGCCAGGCACAGTGGCTCATGCCTGTAATCCCAGTGCTTTGGGAGACTGAGGTGGGCAGATTACTTGAGGTCAGTAGAGACCAGCCCAGCCAACATGGTGAAACCCCATCTCTATGAAAAATTCAAAAATTAGTTGGGCATGGTGGTGCACACCTGTAATTCTAGCTACTGGGGAGGTTGAGGCGGGAAAATTGCTGGAACCTGGGAGGTGGAGGTTACAGTCAACTGAGATCGCGCCGCTGCTCTCCAGCCTGGGCCACAGAGTGAAGATTCCTCTTGAAAAAAGGAAAAAGACGTAATTAAGTAAAAATGAAGTCATTAGGGACCCTAATCCAATATAATTATTGTCTTCATAGGAAGAGGAAATTTGGACACAAATAGAGAAGGCGGCGGCCATCTACAAGCTGTGGAGAGCGGCTGCGGGAGAAACCAGCCCCCGATACCTTGACAACAATCTCCTGTTGTTTAAGCCACAGAGTCTGCAGTACTCTGTTACGGTGAGCCCCGAAAGCTGAGATGGGGGCGATATGAGAGTCTAGTGGGCACACAGCAGGCCCTCAGTGGAGGCTGGTTTCTTCAGCCCAGTGTCACATGGAGCCCATCCACTGGCTGAACTGGGGGTCTCTGCAGAGCTCTGGGTCTGCCCTGAGATCCTGCACTTACCACGGAGTGGCCCTGCCTTGGGCACCCATCTCACTTCCCTTCTGCCCTCCTTCCTGGTTCATGACTCAGCCATCCACAAACCTCCCGTGGTAGCACTGTGGCCACTCCGTAAATGACCGCTGGTGTCTCACTGGGGGCCAGTCTGGAAGAGGGAAACCACTGCAGGCATTTCAGCAGAAGGGACAGCATCGCTTCCACAGCGGATGGCCGAGCCGAGAGGCAGAAGAGCCGAGACACTGGCCACAGCGGGAGGCGCTCCGCCCTAGGCCAGCGGGACACAAGGAAGCTGCAGGACTGCCGGGTCTCAGAAGCCAAGGCTGGGGCCACAGTGGGGGCTGCCAGGTAGGGAGCTGACCAGGGAGGGAGGGCCAGTCGGGCGGGGGCGTGGGCTCTTTGCCTCCAGCCCTCTGCAGCTCTGCTCCGGGGATCCCAGAGCTGAGCCGCAGCTGCCGGTCCCAGGCTCTCATCCGATGAATTCCTAGTGGTGGCTCCTCCGTGGTCCAGCGCCCGGGACAGGCCCCTAGGCCTCTCGCTTTGCCGAGTGGCACAGGCCCTGGGCTACTGCAGCCTCACCAGCCCCTCCAGCTCAGACGTGGCAGTGGCTCTCTGCGGCTGCGATGTCTTTCCTGGAGCGTCCTCCCCATCCCGTTCGGCCTCGGCTCCACTGTTGTCTCTGTAACCCGTTCCCTGTGGCAACGTCCCTGTTGCAGTGTTCAGGGGTTTCGGTTTCCTGGCTGAACAGTGATTAACGTGCCGGAAGGTGCTGACGGCCAGGTGGCAGGCGACCAGCCCAGCAGGGCCCCCAGCCCTCCCCTTCCTGCAGACGAAAGCACGGAGGCCTGCGGAGGGGAGGGGCGGTGGGCGTGGGGTTCCGGGGGCAGCCCCGGACTCAGGTCTCATTTTGTCCCAGGAAGAAAATTCCGACACAGGCCACCACGCGGATGGACCTTGAAAACACTGTGCCAAGGCCGGGCGCGGTGGCTCAAGCCTGTAATCCCAGCACTTTGGGAGGCCGAGGCGGGTGGATCATAAGGTCAAGAGATCGAGACCATCCTGGTCGACATGGTGAAACCCCGTCTCTACTAAAAATACAAAAAATTAGCTGGGCATGGTGGCGCGTGCCTGTAATCCCAGCTACTCAGGAGGCTGAGGCAGGAGAATTGCCTGAACCCAGGAGGCGGAGGTTGCGGTGAGCCGAGATCGCGCCATTGCACTCCAGCCTGGGTAACAAGAGCGAAACTCCGTCTCAAAAAAAAAAAAAAAAAAAAAAAAAAAGAAAACACTGTGCCAAGTGAAAGAAGCCAGACACAGAAGGAAATGTAAGAGTTACGTAGGAGGGCAGATTCAGAGAGATGGAGAGAACAGAGGTTACCTGGAGAGGGGGGCAACTGTTTAATGAGGATGGAGTTTATGCTGGGGGTGATGGAAAAGTTTTGCATAGGGAGAGGGATGACGAGTATACGGCATTGAGATTTAATTTTTTTTTTTTTTTTTTTTGGTGAAAAAATCTTACCGTGTTTGCCCAGGCTGGACTGCAGTGGTGCAATCTAAGCTTGCTGCCGCTTCGACTTCCGGACTCCAGCGATTCCTCATCCACCTCAGCCTCCCAAGTAGTTGGGACTACAGGTTCGTGCCACCGTGCCTGGCTGATTTTTTTGTATTTTTTTTTGGTAGTGATGGGGGTATCACTGTGACGCAGGCTGGTCTTGAATACCTTGGCTCAAGGAATTCTCGTGCCTTGGCCTCCCAAAATGCTGGGATTTCAGGTGTGAGCCACTGTGCTTGGCATAAATGTATTTAATGCCACTGAATTGTACACTTAATAATGTTAAAAACGGTAAATATTCTGTTAAATATTTTACCACAATAAAAAAAAAAAAAAACAACCCTGGGCCATGCATGGTGGCTCATGCCTGTAATACCAGCACTTTGGGAGGCTGAGGCAGGCAGATCATGAGGTCAAGGGATCGAGACCATCCTGGCCAACATAGTGAAACCTCATCTCTACTAAAAATACAAAAATTAGCTGGACTTGGTGGCACATGCCTGTAATCCCAGCTACTCTGGAGGCTAAGGCAGGAGAATCGCTTGAACCAGGGAGTTGGAGGTTGCAGTGAGCCGAGAACACACCACTGCACACTCTGGCCTGGTGACAGAGTGAGACTCCATCTAAAAAAAGAAAAAAAAAAAATTCTCTGGGCCTTGTGGTGCATGTCTGTTCTTGGGAGGCTGAGGCAGGAGAATCGCTTGAACCTGGGAGACGGAGGTTGCAGTGAGCCAAGATTGCCCCACTGCACTCCAGCCTGGGTGGCAGAGCATAACTCCGTCTCAAAACACAAAAGAATGTTGGGGACACATTGAAAGGACCCTGGAGTCAGCCCGAGGGGCCCATACAGGCCAACACTGGGTCAATTTGAGCATCAACATAAATACTGGTAGTCATGGATTTATAAATCATGGGATAAAGTAGAATCCCCGAGTCCATACTGATATAAACAGGTACACACATAAATGGGAGTGTGATTTTAAAATATGTCCACAAAGGCCAGGTGTGGTGGCTTATGACTGTAATTGCAGCACTTTGGGAGGCTGAGGCAGGAGGACTGCTTGAGGTCAGGGGTTCAAGACCAGATTGAGCAATAGAGACAGACAGAGATAACTCGTGTCTACAAAAAATATAAAAATTAGCCATGCATTGTGGTGCACACCTATAGTCCCAGGTACTCAGGAGGCTGAGGTGGAAGGATCACTTGAACCCAGGAATTCAAGGCTGCAGTGAGCCATGATGGCACCGCTGTACTCCAGCCTGGGCAACAGAGCCAGATCTGGCCAAAAAAAAAAAAAAAAAAAAAAAAAAGTCTGCAAGTCTGCAGATTGTTTGACGTTTTTCCTTTTTTTTTTTTTTTTTTTTTTTTTTTTTTTTTTTAAATGTGAGATGGAGTCTTGCTCTGTGACCCAGGCTGGAGTGCGATGGCATGATCTTGGCTCACTGCAACCTCCACCTCCCAGGTTCAAGCAATTCTCTGCCTCAGCCTCCCGAGTAGCTGGGATTACAGGTGCCCGCCACCATGCCTGGCTAATTTTTGTATTTTTAGTAGAGACGGGGTTTCACCATCTTGGCCAGGCTGGTCTTGAACTCTTGACCTCGTGATCCACCTGCCTCGGCCTCCCAAAGTGCTGGGATTACCGGCATGAGTCATGGCACCCAGCCGTTCTTCCTTTCAACAGGTGAGTCGCGTTCATTTCCCCTTCTGAAGGGGCGGGGCTTATGACTTGATTCTAAAGAACAACGTGGTCGAAGTGACGGTGCGTCTGAAGACGGTCACAAAGGCACTCTGCTTTCTGCTTGCGCTCTCTCTGGGGGAAGACAGCGTCCATGCCATGAGGACCCTCAGCAGCCCCGTGAAGACGTTCAGTAGCGAGTAGCTGAGGCCTCCCGCCAGCAACCGCACGAGTGCGCCATCTTGCGGTAGATCCTTCAGTTTAGCGCTGTCAATCCAGCAGCCACTAAGCACACGTGGCTTTTGAGCGTTTGCAGCGCGGCTCGTCCCAGCTGGAATGTACACCCTGGGTTTTAAAGACAGCATAACACACACACACACAAAATGTCAAGTATCTAATATTTTTGAATATTGATAGCATGTTGAAATGGGTTAGATGAAAATGTACTATTAAATGAATTTCCTCACTTTTTCTTTTTCTTTTTAAAATGTGGTTACTAGAAAGTTTTATTTTTAATTTTGAGACAGAGTTTCACCCTGTCACCCAGGCGGGAGTGCAGTGTTGAGATTTCGGCTCACTGCAACCTCTGCCTCCCGGGTTCAAGTGATTCTCCTGCCTCAGCCTCCTGAGTAGCTGGGACTACAGGCGTGCGACACCACGCCCAGCTAATTTTTGTATTTTTAGTAGAGACGGGGTTTCACCATATTGGCCAGGCTGGTCTTGAACTCCTGACCTCATGATCCACCCACCTTGGCCTCCCAAAGTGCTGGGATTATAGGTGTGAGCCACCACTCATGGCCAAATTTTGTATTTTTAATAAAGACAGGGTTTCACCTTATTGGCCATGCTGGTCTTGAACTCCTGACCTCAGGTGATCCATCTGCCTCAGCCTCCCAAAATGCTGGGATTACAGGTGTGAGCCACCACGCCAGCCTTATTTTTATTTTTTGAGAGCAGATCTTGCCCTGTTTGTCCAAGCTTAGGTGCAGTGGCACCATCATAGCCTACTGCAACCTTGAACTCCCAGGCCCAAACAATCCTCCCCTCTCAGGCTCCCAAGTAGCTAAGATTACAGGTGCACACCACCATACTTGGTTATTTTTATTTGAAGAGAAGGTAGTCTCACTCGTTGCCCAGGCTGATCTCAAACTCCTGGCCTCAAATGCTGAGATTATAGGCATGAGCCACTGTGCCTGGCCTAGAAAAAATTTGTGAAAATTATATTTTTTCCTTTAAAAATGATTTATTTATTTTTAGAGACAAGGTCTTGCTCTGTGGCCCAGGCTGGAGTGCAGTGGTGCAATCATAGCTCACTGGAGCCTTGAACTCCCAGACTCAAGCAATCCTCCTGCCTCAGCCTCCCAAGTATCTGAGACTACAGGCAGGCACCACTATGTCCAGTTAATTTTTAAAATTGTTTGTAGAGATGGGGCCTCGCTACGTTGCACAGGCTAGTCAGTCTAGAAAATTTTAAATTAAATATGTAACTCACATTTATAGCTCACATTATTGACTGATTGATTGAGACAGAGTCTCACTCTGTTGCCCAGGTTGGAGTGCAGTGGTGTGATCTCGGCTCACTGCAACCCTAGCTTTTTGGGTTCAAGCGATTCTGGTGTCTCGGCCTCCTGAGTAACTGCGATTACAGATGTGCACCATCACGTCCAGCTAATTTTTTGTATTTTTAGTGGAGGCGGAGTTTCACTGTGTTGGCCAGGCTGGTCTCCAACCTGACCTCACGTGATCTGCCCTCATCAGCCTCCTAAAGTGCTGGGATTACAGGTGTGAGCACTGTACCTGGCCTACAGCTCACATTATATTTCTCTTGGACAATACTACTTTAAGCCCAGCTGATCCTTCGAATAGCTGTAGTCCCAGCTGACATCTTTTTCTTTTCTTTTTTTTAAAGACAGAGTCTTGCTCTGTTGCCCTGGTTGGAGTGTAGTGGTGTGATCTTGGCTCCTTGCAACCTCTGCCTCCTGGGTTCAAGTGATTCCCATCTCAGCCTCCCAAGTAGCTGGGATTTCAGGCGTGCACCACCACACCCAGGTAATTTTTATATTTTTAGTAGAGATGGGGAGGCAGAAGACTCACTCGAACCTAGGAGGCAGAGGTTGTAGTGAGCTGAGATCACACCACTGCACTCCAGCCTGGGCAACAGAGCAAGACTCCATCTCAAGGAAAAAAAAAAAAAAAAAAAAAGAATGTCCTTACTGTTAGAAAATATACCCCAAGGGGCTGGGCTCGGTGGGTCACGCCTGTAATCCCAGCACTTTGGGAGGCTGAGGTGAGAGGATCACCTGAGATTGGGAGTTCGAGACTAGCCTGACCAACATGGAGAAACCCCATCTCTACTAAAAACACAAACATTAGCTGGCCATGGTGACCCATGCCTGTAATCCCAGCTACTCAGGAGGCTGTGGCAGGACAATCCCTTGAACCTGGGAGGCAGAGATTGTGTCACTGCACTCCAGTCTGGGCAAGAATAGTGAAACTCTGTCTCAAAAGAAAAGAAAAGAAAAGAAAATCTACCCCAAGGTATTTGGGGATAAAGGTGCATGATGTCTGCAACTTACTCTTGAATGGTTTTTAAAAATTGTAGGCTGGGCATGGTGGCTCATGCCTGTAATCCTAGCAATTTGGGAGGCCAAGGCTGGAGGATGACTCGAGGTCTAGAGTTCCAGACCAGCCTGGACAACACAGCAAGACCTCATCTCTTAAAAAAAAACCCAACAACCCAAAACCAAAAAGAAATACCTGTAATCCTAGCACTTTGTGGGGCTACGGCAGGAGGACTGCCTGAGCCCAGGAGTTTAAGACCTGGGCAACATAGGGAGATCTCTGACTCTACAAATAATTAAAAAATTAGCTGGGTGGTGGACTCAGGAGGCTGAGGTGGGAGGATTGCTCGAGTTCAGCAGGTCAGGTTTGCTGTGAGCTGTGGTTGTGCCACTGCACTCCAGCCTGGGTGACAGAGAGAGACCCTGTCTCAAAAAACGAACAAACAAAACACCATGCGTGTGCGTGTGCGTGTGTGTGTGAGCGTGTGCATGTGTGTCAGCCTGTGGAGAGAGAGAGAGAGAAAGAGAGAAGGAGAATATGATAGGTCAAATGTAGTAAAATGAAAACATTTGGGAAATATTTGAAGTATTTGTAACTTTTCTGTAAGTCTGAAAGTATTTCAAAAATAAAAAAAAAAATCATTTAAAAGGTGAATAGGGTTGGGCGTGGTGGTGCACGCCTGTAATCCCAGCACTTTGGGAGGCCGAGGCAGGTGGATCACCTGAGGTCAAGAGTTCAAGACCAGCCTGGCCAATGTGGAGAAACCCCATGTCTACTAAAAATACAAAAATTAGCCGGGTGTGGTGATCCCAGCTACTCGGGAGGTTGAGGCACGAGAAGTGCTTGATCTAGGAGGTGGAGATTGCAGTGAGCCGAGATTGTGCCATTGCATTCCAGCCTGGGTGACAGAGCAAGACCGTCCAAAAAAAAAAAAAAAAAAAAAGTGAATAGTAGAAAGGGGTGGTGGAGGATGTGAGATATAAAACCCTTGGGTACAGCAGGTGGCAGCCTTCCTGTAGAGCACCTCGTACTCAGTCAAATTAGTCCCCTCAGCCTCTACGACCCACTCCCAAGCCAAAGTCCCAGAGACATCCTCACGCCGGCCCTGGAGGGTGCAAGGGTGGCAGCTCACCTTATGTGTGGGCGGGGGAAGGTGGGGGTCACTTGGGTGTCTGCCCCAGGGACTGGGCGGCTGAGATTGGGGCTGCACACAGAAAGGATCGTGGATAAGTCACAGCCACAAAACCTTTCACACAAGCGTTCATGCCACAAAGTAGCCACAAGTGTTTTGCAGGGACACATTCCAGCAAAAAGACACAAAGTGACAGAAGGTCTGCCTTCGAGTCGGGGTGAGAAGAGGTGGGTGGCAGGTACCGGAAGAGAAGGGAATAAATACATGAAGAAAAACGACCCCCTTGGGCAGTGCCTGGCACAGCGTTAAGTGCCCAGGAAACAGGCTCAGCTGCTCATGCTCCAGGCAGCAGGGCCGGGACCAGCACTGGCTTCCTGGTGGAGGAGGCCACCCTTTCCTTTTTTTTTTTTTTTTTTTTTTGAGACGGAGTCTCACTCTGTCACCAGGCTGTAGTGCAGTGGCACAATCTTGGCTCATTGCAACCTCTGCCTTCCAGGTTCAAGCGATTTTTTCTGCCTCAGTCTCCTGAGTTGCTGGGACTACAAGCATGCACCACCATGCCCAGCTCATTTTTGTATTTTTAGTAGAGACAGTTTCACCATATTGGCCAGGTTGGTCTCAAACTCCTGACCTCGTGTTCCACCCGCCTTGGCCTCCAAAAGTGCTGGGATTATAGGCGTGAGCCACCAGCCTCACCCTTTCCTCTTGAGGGGTCTAAGTAGGCATGTCAGTACCCGGTGGGCACCCAGCTGACCAGGCGCCTTCACCTCTGTGGGGGTCACTGGCCCGGCCCTGAGAACCGGAGGAAGGCTGGAACAATTCTTCCTGTAGTAAAGCAAATGCGACCAGGTGCAATCTTCCCCTTCATTTCAGAGACTCCCACAGCCTCAGGCTGAGTCCCCAGGTGCTCTGGTGGAGATGGCAGCAACGCTGAGCACTGAGTTGGTTTCCACAGTATTCATCATTCAAATGTTTAAATGACGGGCATGCTGGCTCAGGTCTGTAATCCCAGCACTTCGGGAGGCTGAGGTGAGAGGATCGCTCGAGCCCAGGAGTTGGAGACCAGCCTGTGCAACATAGTGAGATCACATTTCTCAAAAAAAAAAAAAAAAAAAAAAAAAAATTTAGGCTGGGCATGGTGGTTCAGGCCCGTAATCTGAATACTTTGGGAGGCCAAGGTAGGTGGATCGCTTGAGCCCAGGAGTTGAGAACAGCTCCAGCCTGGAAAACATGGCAAAATCCTGTATCTGCAAAAAAAAAAAAAAAAAAAAAAAAAAAAAAAGCCAGGTGTGGTGGCATATGACTGTAGTCCCAGCTACTTGGGAGGCTGAGATGGGAGGGTCACTTGAGGCTGTGGTTGCAGTGAGCCGTGACTGTGCCACTAGCCTGTGAGCTATGACTGTGCCACTCTAGCCTGGGTGACAGAGTGACATACCTTGTGTCAAAAAACAAAACAAAACAAAACAAAACAACAAAATCAGCCTGGCATGGTGGCGTGTGCCTGTGGTCTCAGCTACTCGGGAGGCAGAGGAGAGAAGATCACCTGAGTTTGAGGGGGTTGAGGCTGCAGTGAGCTGTGATGGTGCAAACGCACTGGAGCCTGGGCTGCTGAGAGCCTACCTAAAAACCGCCTAAGTGAAAGCGTGGTGTGGAGCAGGCTTGAGTTATTTCCATGCTGAGCTCCTCAGGATAGATTCTCAAAGCGGCATTGTTGGGGCTCTCCCTCTGTTTGTTCGTCAATCTGAGTCTGTTTTACCTTTATTTTTTATTTACTTTTTTTTTTTGAGACAGAGTCTCATTCTGTCACCCAGGCTGGAGTACAGTGGCACGATCTCGGCTCACTGCAACATCCGCTTCCCCGGTTTAAGCAATTCTTCTGCTTCAGCCTCCTGAATAGCTGGGACTACAGGTTCGCACCACCACACCTGGCCAATTTTTGTATTTTTAGTAGAGATGGGGTTTCACCATATTGGTCAGGCTGATCTTGAACTCCTGACCTTGTGATCTGCCCACCTCAGCCTCCCAGGGTGCTGAGATTACAGGCACACCTGGCCCTCCAGTGTGTATTTTCCTGGGTTGGGCCCTGAAGTCACCGAGCACCTACTCAGCACCTGCGTGATCCCATTGTGTGTGTGGACAGAGATGGCCTAGATTGTGCAGGCCTTTAGGGGTTCCCAGGAGAGGATAATTACTCAACATTAAGTCCCGTAGGTTGGACCCAGCAAAGGTCCAGAGGCCTGAAGTCCAGGTGGAGCCTGGAGGAGAGAGTAATGGACTTGCGCATTCAGGGAACGCTTCCCTGGGCATCTCTACAGCTGGGGGTGGAAGGAAGGGTGTGAGAGGCAGGTGAACAGCACAACCAAGGTGTGGAAGCAGCACTGGGCAATGTTCTGGACCCAACCAATCATAAGGTAATACATGTCCACGTGAACATTTTTTTTTTTTTTCTTTTAAGAGACAGGATCTTGCTCTGTCACCCAGGCTGGAGGGCAGTGCTGCAATCATGGCTCACCGCAGCCTTGACCTCTCAGGGTCAAGAGGTCCTCCTGCCTCAATCTCCTAAATATCTGGGACTACAGATGTGTACCACCATGCCTGGCTAATTTTTGATTTTTTTCATATAGACGGGGTCTCGCTATGTTGAGTGGCTAGTCTTGAACTCCTGGCCTCAAGCAATCCTCCTGCTTCAGCCTCCCAGTGTTGGGATTATAGGCGTGAGCCACCACGGTCGGCCCCATGGTGAACTGTTTTTTTTTTTTTGAGACAGGGTCTTATTCTGTCGCCCAGGCTGGAATGAGATAGGGCCATCTCAGCTCTCTGCAGCCTCCACTTCCTGGGCTCAAGCGATTCTTGTGCCTCAGCCTCCTCAGTAGCTGGACTACAGGCTTGCACCAACACACCCGGCTATTTTTTTTTGCATTTTTAATAGAGATGGATTTCACCATGTGGGCTGGGCTGGTCTTGAACTCCTGACCTCAAGCAATCCACCTGCCTCAGCCTCCCAAAGTGCTGGTATTACAGGCTTGAGTCACCACACCCAGCCCTGCGGTAAACATTTTAAAGTTAAAAAAGGGTATAGGTCTTCCTCCGTGAACCTTCGCCCTACCCACCCCTCCTGTGGCGGCCTCTTTAGCAGCGCCCATGACCAGCCTCCTGGTGTGCACGGGCTTGTGCGCTCCCTTCCCTTTGGGCCGATCAACCTAACGTGACAGTGTTGGGCTCAAGTCTTTTTTTTTATTTTTTGAGACAGGGTCTCACTCTGTTGCCCAGGCTGGAGTGCAGTGGTGCAATCTTGGCTCACTGCAACTTCTACCTCCTGGGTTCAAGTGATCCTCCTGCTTCAGCCTCCTGAGTAGCTGGGACTACAAGTGCCTACCACCATGCTCAGCTAATTTTTGTATTTTTATTAGAGACGGGGTTTTACCACGTTGTCCAGGCTGGTCTTGAACTCCTGACGTTGTGATCTGCCTGCCTTGGCTTCCCAAAGTGCTGGGATTACAGGCGTGAGCCACCGAGCCTGGCCTCACAGTCTATACTGTAATCATTGATCTTGTTTAGTGCTGTTTTCCCCCAGGAGAATTTCAGCTCCACGAGGACAGGAATTGCTTGTCTTGTCCATGAATACGTCTCTAGGGCCAGATTTACGGCATATGCCAAGGAACATTTGACGAAAGACTATGTGAAGATTGAGCACTGTTTTCTGTTCGTTGGATGCTTTGGTTCCTCTCGGTGGCCTGCTGACGCCCTGTATGCCTCTATCACATCCATGGCACTGGCTTCCCCGAATTCAGAGCAAGGGTGCCCAGTGGGTCTTCAAGCATGTGAATTGTTCCTGCAGTCCCAGAGCCTGCCACCTGGTGGCAGCATATACTCAGGCAAGTTTCACCACCAGGCCTGGCACCTCCTGCCTCCAAAATCCTAGATCCCAGAACCTCAGAGCCTGGCAGCCCTCAGGGATCTACCTCTGCCAGCCCCATTTGGCAGATGGGGAAATTGAGGCCTCAGAGAGGAGGCATAATTCGGAAAATCTCAAACACTGGCCTCAGGGAATCTGGCTAAGTCTGGCTCTTGTCCCCATTCACAAGGGCACAAAGGGAAATTGGAGGGTGAAGTGGGAAGTTCTAACCCTCTTCGGGCCTCAGTTTCCCCATCTGCCTGCTTTGTGGAATGAAAGGGACATGTGATTCACTCCCATGTGTTGGGAAGGCCAGCAGTGAGGGGGAACAGCAGGCCCAGAACCCCAGATAATGTTATCTCCCCATTTTATCGACCAGGGACTGAGGCCCAAGGGAACACCAGACACGGCTGGACAGCCACAGCATGGACGGCCCAGGTAGAATGAAAGGCCACCCCTGCCACCCCCTGCCACCCCCACCACCCCCCGCCACCACTCTGCCACCCCCGCCACCCCCCTGCCATCCACCCTGCCACCCCCCACCACCCCCTGCCCCCTGCCCCCCACCCCCCTGCCATTCCCTGCCCCCTGCCCCCTGCCTCCCTGCCACCCTCTGCCACCTCCTGCCACCCCTGCCATCCCCTGCCACCCCCTGCCATCCCCTGCCACCCCCGCCCCACACCAACTGGAGACACCCCCATTCATGGTCTGATGGTTCACCTTTCGGCCTTATTTTCAGACCTGCTGGCTGGTTTCTTTTTTTTAATTTTTTTTTTTTTTTTTTTTCTGAGACAGAGTCTTGCTCTGTTGCCCAGGCTGGAGTGCAGTGGCGTGATCTTGGCTCACTGCAACCTCTACCTCCTGGCTTTAAGCGATTCTCCTGCCTCAGCCCCCCGAGTAGCTGGGATTACAGGTGCCCGCCACCAAGCCCAGCTAATTTTTTTTTTTGTATTCTTAGTAGAGATGGGGTTTCACCATGTTGGCCAGGCTAGTCTCAAACGCCTGACCTCGGGCCTCCCAGAGTGTTGGGATTACAGGCGTGAGCCTCGGTGCCTGGCCGCTGCTGTCTGGTTTCTAAGCCCCTCAGCAAAGCACTCTCCGTCAAAGCAGCCACCCTGGGTCTCCCCCTGGTGAATTGCCTCAGTTTTCCCCTCTTGAAAATGGGCTAGGGAAAAGCTGCAGGGACAGGGAGGAGGAATTCTGAGAAGCAGTTTGGGGGCAGAGGAGGACGTGTGTCCCAGGTAGGAAAGTGCCTGTTCCTTCCCCACCCCCGCCTGGCTTCTGCCCACCACCATGTGGCCACGTGGGCCCAGCCCACATCTTCAGGTTTTAAAAGAGGAGCTGGAAATCTGAATTTTGATGTGAAATCTCCTGATTTTTAAATGTTGGCAGTAAATTCACTTAAACACACACACATCAAACAAAACACTCCGGGGTCACACTGAACCCATCCCTGGTCTTGACTGGGCTGCTGGCTGCCAGTTGGAGACCTTTTCCGGCTCTAGGTTCTGAGGGCAGGTGACTGGGAGAGGTGGCACCAGGGGGATCCTGGCTTCCTGGGCCCACACAGCCACTCACATGCTCTGGGCCTCCGGGATGGTGGCCCTCAAGTTCCCACCATCCTCCCTGAGGAAAGGCTGAACAGGACCGGGCTGGGGGTAGGGAAGCAGCAGGCAGGGCCTGTTGAGCAACAGCCTTGTAAAAACAAGGGCTTACGTCATCCTAGCTTGCAGCTTTGCTGCAGGACACCTGGGGTGGCACCGGGGTGGGACCTGCCCTGAGAAGGGATGGGTCATCCCCGGCAGGGGGTGGAGGGCGGGGAAGGGTGGCAAGCATGCTCCTCGCTGGAGGCCATAGGGCTTGGACCCCTGCGGGGCTGAGTCTGGTCTTTGGGGGCTGGCCCTCAGGGTCCGAGTAACACTTAACCCACAGCGTGAGACCCTCTGGGCTACTCTTCTCTGGGCCTCAGTTTTCCTCTCCAGAAGGTGGGACTCACATTGCCAGGCCTGTAATGACAACCCCAAAGGGGGAAAGTCGGGCTGGGCAGATTTTGTTCCTTCTCATCCTTCCGTGTGACTTGGGGCAGACACACTTAGTTCTTCTGGGCCTCAGTGTCCTTATCTGTAAAGTGGAGATGATGGTAAGACTCGGGCCCAGCACAGTGGCTCACACCCATAATTTCAGCACTTTGGGAGGCTGAGGCAAGAGGGCCACTTGAGGCCGGGGGTTTGAGAAAAGCCTGGGCAACATAGTGAGACACCCATCTCTACAAAACATCGAAAAATATAGAAAAAGAAAAAAGACAGACCTGCCTCCTCAAATTATCAGGAAGATTAAATGAATTAATACATGCAAAGAGCTTGGAATGTGGTTCAGAGAGGGTGGAAGGTTGGCCTGAGGACACACAGCAGATCCTACAATTACCTTCAGTTCCCCAAATCTCATTGCATCTCTTCAGAATCCAGAAGGGGGCATGTGGGCGAGTGCTGCGGCTCAGAGAGGGAAGCCTTTTTGCCTAAGGTCACATAGCCAGCTAATGAGGAACCTCTCCTTCTTCTCAGCCTCCTCCATTATTCATTCACTGAGCACCTTCTGTGTCCCAGGCTCTGTTCTAGGCACCGGGGACATAGTAGTGAAGGCCACGGGAACAGACAGCAAGATGGGCAGGTGAGATAATTCTGATCCTGGTAAGAATGGCGACAGCAGTGGGTGTGAGAGGAGCGACTGAGGGGCTGGGCTTCCCATGGGGAGACTGGACAGGGGCTGTTTCCTGGAGGAGGCAGCCTTTGGGCTGAGACCTGAGGTGTTGCCTTGGGCAGAGGTGGGGTGACAGTGTTCTTGGTGCACTGGGAACAGCAAATGCATTCATTCACGGGTCCATGTTGAGCGTGCTGTGCCCAGGAGTCCCTCGTGGGCCAGCCCTCTCCGAGTGGCAGTCTGCAGGGAGACTGAGAGAGACCACTAGGATAACGGAGGCTGGTGACAGGGAAGGACTTTCTCCAGCAGGTGGGACAGAGAGGGCCTCTCGGAAGCCGTGGCCTCTAGCTCAGCCTTGAGTGTCCCATTTTGCAGTGAGGAAGGCCTGGCTGGGTGGCCCTGAGGAACCTGCTGCACCCCTCTGGGCCCCGATCCCTCGCCAGCTCAGAGGTTGCTGGGAAGGCCCAGAAAGCCAGCAGGCTGGGCCAGCGTTCTACCCCCTCCCTCCCTGCCTCCTACCCACCAAGGGTGCCCAGAAATGTTATTTCTCCAGCTCTTGAGGGCAGAGGTCACCCCAGCTCGGCAGATAACACCGAAGGTTGAGCAATGCCCGCCTGCCTGCCGGGGCCAGGGCTGGGGTCAGTGGGCCGGGGGTCAGCCCCCGGCAGGCTGGAAGCTCCTACCTGGGCAGCCTGGGCTAGGACTGGCAGAGAGGTGGGTCCAGGGAGCTGCCCCAGTGGCCTAGGAGTGGGTCCGGGAGGGCAAAGGGCCCTCTGAGCTGAGCCTACCCAGCAGAGGCTGGCGGTGGTCAGAGGGCCTCCAGGCAGGTGCTTGTCACTTTCCCGTCTGTGAAACGGCGGCCGCAGAAGCATCTTCCTGGTGGGGTGAAAAAAGTTGAACCTTGAGGTCCAGGCCTACCCTGAGCACAGGGCAGGGACTTGGTAAAAACAGGGGCATCTCTTCTCTTTCCTGCATGCCACCCCTCTCCGTGAGGCCTGGCTTAAGCCCCTGACAGCAGCTTCGGAAACAGAAGCTTTTTGGCCTGTGGGGCTGGCAATAGGTCTTAGGCCCAGAGAGGGCAGGCATTTCGTGTGCGATGAATGGGAGACATGAGGCCACGTGACCTTGGTATGCCATGCTGTGCCCCCTCTGGGCCTCCAATGGCACAATCCGTGGGGGTTCCTTTCTCTCCGATGTGCAGCCTATAACGTAAGCCTGTTAGGTCTGGGAGTCTGGGAACAACGCCACCACCGCTGACAGTAGGGACACACTTCATGGACTGCAGCTGGGAGAAGTGAAGGGACTCACCCAAGGTCACACAGTGTGGCAGGGCCGAGCGCCCCCCAACTCCACCCCCATCGCAGGGCCCAGGAGGGGTGGCGCGGCGCGGGGTGGGAGAAGACCCGGGTGTCCAAGCCAAGAGCAGGCGGCAGGTGCGGTGGGCGGGGCCAGGGGCGGGGCGCCGTCGACCAGGGTGCAGCCCCCAGCGGAGCGCGCTACTGCCCTGTCCCCCATCCCCTCCCCCCCCCACCCCCGGGGTCCTCATATTGGTAGTGGCTTAAGACGGGAGTCGTCACAGGCCTCGAGTCTCCTTTCTAGAGCCGGGGACCTGGGGAGGGGGTGGGAGTTTAGGAGAGGAAGGGCCACGGGGATGGGTCGCTTCTCCAGGAGCTAGAGCTGCGGCCTGGGGTTTCCAGGGAGCGGCCCGGGGAGCGGCCACCGGTCGGCCGTCGGGGCTCGGCTCGGCCCTCCTCAAACCTCCGCCTCCTCCAGCAGGGGGCGGGCTGCGGCCGCGTCTCGGGGGGGAAGGCGCTCAGGTCGCCCCCTCCTCGGATTCCCCCGCCTTCCAGGGCAGCCTCCAGCCCAGAGGGGCGGTCCGGGGGCGGGGTCGCACCGCCCCCTCTCGCTCCCAATCCCGGGGCGGTCGAGCGCGGGTGGGCAGGGGGCGTGAGGCCGCCCCCTCCGCGGCCCGGGGACCCCCCGGAAAACGCGCTCCGGGTGCCCGGTTCCTCCGCTGCGCCCCGCCACCGGCCTCCCGGGGGTCTCGGGCGGCCGCGGCCGTGTCCTCCGCGTCCCGGTGGCGGCGGCGGGAGGGGCCGGCGTGACGCACGGTTGCTACGGGCCGCCCTTATAAATAACCGGGCTCAGGAGAAACTTTAGCGAGTCAGAGCCGCGCACGGGACTGGGAAGGGGACCCACCCGAGGGTCCAGCCACCAGCCCCCGCACTAATAGCGGCCACCTCGGCAGCGGCGGCAGCAGCAGCGACGCAGCGGCGACAGCTCACAGCAGGGAGGCCGCGCCACCTGCGGGCCGGCCGGAGCGGGCAGCCCCAGGCCCCCTCCCCGGGCACCCGCGTTCATGCAACGCCTGGTGGCCTGGGACCCAGCATGTCTCCCCCTGCCGCCGCCGCCTGCCTTTAAATCCATGGAAGTGGCCAACTTCTACTACGAGGCGGACTGCTTGGCTGCTGCGTACGGCGGCAAGGCGGCCCCCGCGGCGCCCCCCGCGGCCAGACCCGGGCCGCGCCCCCCCGCCGGCGAGCTGGGCAGCATCGGCGACCACGAGCGCGCCATTGACTTCAGCCCGTACCTGGAGCCGCTGGGCGCGCCGCAGGCCCCGGCGCCCGCCACGGCCACGGACACCTTCGAGGCGGCTCCGCCCGCGCCCGCCCCCGCGCCCGCCTCCTCCGGGCAGCACCACGACTTCCTCTCCGACCTCTTCTCCGACGACTACGGGGGCAAGAACTGCAAGAAGCCAGCCGAGTACGGCTACGTGAGCCTGGGGCGCCTGGGGGCCGCCAAGGGCGCGCTGCACCCCGGCTGCTTCGCGCCCCTGCACCCGCCGCCCCCGCCGCCGCCGCCGCCCGCCGAGCTCAAGGCGGAGCCGGGCTTCGAGCCCGCGGACTGCAAGCGGAAGGAGGAGGCCGGGGCGCCGGGCGGCGGCGCAGGCATGGCGGCGGGCTTCCCGTACGCGCTGCGCGCTTACCTCGGCTACCAGGCGGTGCCGAGCGGCAGCAGCGGGAGCCTCTCCACGTCCTCGTCGTCCAGCCCGCCCGGCACGCCGAGCCCCGCCGACGCCAAGGCGCCCCCGGCCGCCTGCTACGCGGGGGCCGCGCCGGCGCCCTCGCAGGTCAAGAGCAAGGCCAAGAAGACCGTGGACAAGCACAGCGACGAGTACAAGATCCGGCGCGAGCGCAACAACATCGCCGTGCGCAAGAGCCGCGACAAGGCCAAGATGCGCAACCTGGAGACGCAGCACAAGGTCCTGGAGCTCACGGCCGAGAACGAGCGGCTGCAGAAGAAGGTGGAGCAGCTGTCGCGCGAGCTCAGCACCCTGCGGAACTTGTTCAAGCAGCTGCCCGAGCCCTTGCTCGCCTCCTCCGGCCACTGCTAGCGCGGCCCCCGCGCGCGTCCCCCTGCCGGCCGGGGCCGAGACTCCGGGGAGCGCCCGCATCCGCGCCCCCGCCCCCGCCCCCGGCGGCGCCGGCAAAACTTTGGCACTGGGGCACTTGGCAGCGCGGGGAGCCCGTCGGTAATTTTAATATTTTATTATATATATATATCTATATTTTTGTCCAAATCAACCGCACATGCAGATGGGGCGCCCGCCCGTGGTGTTATTTAAAGAAGAAACGTCTATGTGTACAGATGAATGATAGACTCTCTGCCTCTCCCTCTGCCCCTCTCCAGGAGCCGGCGGGCGGGCCGGTTTCGAAGTTGATGCAATCGGTTTAAACATGGCTGAACGCGTGTGTACACGGGACTGACGCAACCCACGTGTAACTGTCAGCCGGGCCCTGAGTAATCGCTTAAAGATGTTCCTACGGGCTTGTTGCTGTTGCTGTTTTGTTTTGTTTTGTTTTTTGGTCTTTTTTTTTTTGTATTATAAAAATAATCTATTTCTATGAGAAAAGAGGCGTCTGTATATTTTGGGAATCTTTTCCGTTTCAAGCATTAAGTAAGAACACTTTTAATAAACTTTTTTTTTGAGAATGGTTAACAAAGCCTTTTGGGGGCAGTAATTGGCTTTTTTTTTTTTTTCTTTATTTTGGATTTGTAGGATTTTGTTTTTGCGTTTCTGGTGTGTAGGGGGTTGTGTGTGGGGGAGCTGCTGTTATTTTTGGAGGTTTTGGTGGTTGGGTGGGGGTGTTGCAGCTGGTTTTTCTGCCTCTGCTACTCCTCCCCCCACCCACGGGGTCTGCTTGGAGATGGGGTTCCAGCCCTGGGGGAAAGGGGAGAACAGTGATGGGTCAGGCTTTCAGGCTGACTCAGAGCCCCGGGGTGCTGGGACGGGTGGCTGGGAACCCTGCTTGAGAAGGGAGTCCAGGGCCTCTGTCTAGTCCGGAGTGTCAGGCTTGGGTTTGGAAGGGCTGGGACGTCTGTGACTCCTGTGCTGTGTTTGGGGACGGGTAGGCACGCCTGCGACTGCAGGAGGAGAGGGTTCAGGTCTTGGTCTGAGTCAGGGCAGATGCTTTTGGTAAGTGTAGTGGGGTGGGTTGTTTAAAACACAGTTTGTGTATACGTGTGGATTTTAAAGAGGGAAGCCTGGGTGTGTGGACGAGTCTGTGTTTGTGTGTCCCTGGCCAGCAGGAGGGGAGAAGCCAGGCCAGGTGGAGGGGGTCGGGGAAGGGTTCTCACACTTTGATTCCTTTCCCTGGGATGGGAGGCTCATCACTTGCCCTTTTTGCCCAAACCGGGACACTGAGCCCACCTTACCTGCTTGCTCAAGGTGGCTGAGCCCAGGCGCGAACCTGGGGCTGCTAACCCTGATTCCCTGGGACAGGTTCCTCTTCCCTGACCCCTGATCCTTCTGCCCCTTCCAGCTTCTCCCTGCACCCGCACCCCCATCCAGCCCTGGATGGCATTCCTGAGAGTTGAGGATGTAGATGGATGTGAGTGGATGCATGCACAGCGTCCCACAGTGCCTGGCATGCAAGAGGTGTTATATAAGCGTTTGCTCTTGTTATTATTTTTCGCTGGGAAGCTGCTGGCATTTGGCACCCCAGTCTCCAGTGCAGTGCCAGTGTGGCCACTACTTGCCAGCGGCCGGCATCTGGTAAACACTGGACCTGCCCCATCCCATTTAGACCTCACAACAACCTTTGGGGAGGTGGGGACTGTTATGATGCCTGTTTTTAGAGGTGGGGAGCAGCTTTGGGCTGTCCGATCCCTATGGGCAAGACACAGTTGGGGGTTGCCCTGCTCTGAGGAATTCAGGGGCAGCAGGGGTCGTAGACTGGCCTGCCAAGGGCCTGGGGCAGTCTGGGATCTCAGGAGCAGCTGCTGATATGGTGGTTCTTGGTTTGAGAATGGGAAATGTATTGCCCCTCCTTTTCCCTTTGAGGGGCTGGTTGTGCCTTCCGGTGAGAGCCCAGGGCATAGGGAACAGACAGCAACACTCATCCCCCACCATCCCTGCGCACGGAGGATTCTGGCAAGCTCCACCTCCCTAAGGCCAGAGTCTCCTGATGGTGGCTCGAGGGCTGTGCAGATTGCTGGACACAGATAACCTCTCTTCAACCTGGGGCCTGCAGTGTGGCCCCGACCACATCTCCTCCCAGCCCTGCGCAACTGGACGTCTGGCCGGGCACGCCTTCGGAGCCTCGAAATCAGTCCAGTCCCAAACGACACTGTCTCAATGGTTTCCGTCGGTACCAGCGACAGGCACATTGGCTCAGCCTCTAGGATTTACTTGTGAAGGCAGAGGCTGGGGGGCTGGACCTAGGGAAGGAGGGCCTCGGGGAAGGTCGAAACTTAGGAACAACTCTGAAATCCTTGCTCCCTCCTTTGTCACCGAGGGTTGGCTGGTGGCTGCTGCTCACCCAAATGAGGTGAGAGGGAAGCAGCGTGGCCAAAGAGCCATCCCCTTCCGACCCGTGTGCCCCGCAGCTCGTTTCCCGAGCACTGTCTTGGAAGCAGTAGACAGCCAGTTCTTCACACACATCTTGCTTTCATCGACATAAGCGCCCCATACAAGGTATTACACCCATTTCGAAAAGCGCACACTGAGGTTCACGGGAGTGAGGTTTGTGCTCAAGGTGGGCTGGGTGGAGCAGGTTACAAAACTATTCGACTCCCAAGTCTGTGGGGAAAGGTTGGGGCTGGGAGCCTGGCTAGTGATCCCAGTTCCTGTTTCAAATCCCAGGCCCTTCTTGGAGGGCTCCTTGCCTGGCCTCAAGTTCAGGCACCCCAAGCCCGGGAACTGCAAACATCAATTTCATAGTTTGGAAGCAACCGAAAGTGAATTTGAACCTGAGCCCTCAGGCTGCCTCTAAAGAGGGCTGGGAAAAGGAGTTCAGAGGCTGAGGGCTTTGATGGTGGTCTGGGTGGCCTGGTGTGGGAGCACTGTGGACGGAGGACTTGGGGAGGTGTCAATAGTTGGGGCAACATCCACCCCATGGTTCACCAAGCTGCAAGGGCGAAGGGCTTGCAGGGAGGATCCAGTCCATTCAGACGTCCAGAAACAGGTGAGTGGGATGGGGTGGGGGCGGGGGGCCCAGGCTGCCAGGGACGAGCCTGGAGGAATCACCACAATACGGGTGTGAGAAAAGTGCTTAGATGTGCAAAGCACCACTCCAAGCCCTCGGCACCGGTGGAGTTGCTGGATCCTTAGATATTCGGGAGAAAGCCGATCATGTCAACCACAGACCCACTTAGTAGGTTTGACCACTGAGGCTAGCTGGGAGGTGGGAGCCTGGAACCCCAACTAGTATTTGCCCAGGACAAGAGAGTTCACAAAACAAGACACATTCACACCTCATAATCTCATGCAATTGTCTCATAGCCTGGTGATGTTGGCAGGGAGATAAGTGGATGTCAGAAATGAAGGCCGGAGACACTGCTGGGTGCTGGCTGGGCGCTGACCCTGTGCTCCTTGGTTAAATCAACTCACCAGCCTTTTGGAGGCTGCAGCTTTTGTTACCAGCATTGACCTGCTGAACAAACCAGCTCAGAGAGGTGAACTGACCTGTTTAAGATTGCACAGCCAAGGATGGCAGAAGCTGGAGTAGGAGTGAGAAGGAGAGCTGCTCCTTCTGAACACCTGAAGGATATTCCCCTGCTGGCCGGGCGCAGCAGCTCATGCCTGTAATCCCAGCACTTTGGGAGGCTGAGGAGGGCAGATCATTTGAAGTCAAGAGTTTGAGACCAGCCTGGTCAAAATGGTGAAACCCTGTCTCTACTAAAAAAATACAAAAATGAGGGTGTGGGTGGTGGGCGCCTGTAGTCCCAGCTACTCGGGAGCCTGAGACATGAGAATTGCTTGAATCACAGAGGCAGAGATTGCAGTGAGCTGAGATGGCACCACTGCCCTTCAGCCTCGGTGACCGAGCGTGCCTCTGTCTCAAAAAAAAAAAAAAAAAAAAAAAAAAAAACCCGAGAAGAATATTCCCCTGCCGTCCAAGTCCTGTCCGGACCTCTCTGAGACTGTTTGTCCTAGTTTTCCAGTTGTTTTATTGCCCAGTTATATTTTTCATTTATTTGACAAACATTTATTGAGCACTTGCTGTGTGCCAGGCCCCTTACTGGGTGTTGAGGACATCCTGTGGTGGCCGAGATGGAGGTGATAATTTTCAGGGAGACACAGATGCTAAGTACCCAGTGACTGGAACAAGATAATGGCATGTGGCGACAAGGCGCTGTGGGAAGGACAGTGAGGCGGAGGTGAGTGGGAGCCATCCTGCGAGGCGCCTCCCAGCAAGGGGCGTCTGAGCAGAGAGCCCAGAGCCCAGGAGTCAGGGTCGGGTGGCTGTGGTTTATTGGGGACTCACTCCGTACCAGCTGCTATCCTGCACGCTTTATCCTTAAAATCCCAACCATGTGGGTGCTACTTTTTTTTTTTTTTTTTGAGAGCAGTCTTGCTCTGTCACCCGGGCTAGAGTCAGTGGCATGATCCCAGCTTGCTGCAAGCTCTGCTTCCCGGGTTCAAGTGATTTTCTTGCTTCAGCCTCCCGAGTAACTGGGACTACAGGTGTGCGCCACCATGCCTGGCTAATTTTTGTATTTTTCATAGAGATGGGGTTTCACCATGTGAGCCAGGCTGGTCTTGAAATCCCGACCTCAAGTGATCTGCCCACCCCGGCCTCCCAAAGTGCTAGGATTACAGGTGTGAGCCACCACACCTGGTCATGGGTGCTACTTATTACTCCCCTTCCCCAGATGGGGAAACTGAGGCATAGAGTGGTAAAGT
Organism: Saimiri boliviensis; assembly: GCF_048565385.1. Classification (NCBI taxonomy): domain Eukaryota; kingdom Metazoa; phylum Chordata; class Mammalia; order Primates; family Cebidae; genus Saimiri; species Saimiri boliviensis. Next base: position 113,639,081 of record NC_133457.1, read on the forward strand.
CACCGGCCCTAGAGCTGGTGAGTGGACGATGTGAGGTGTGAATTCTCGCCTTGCATTTGAATCTGAGAGGCCTTCTCTGCCTCTTCTCCCCGTGGCCCTGAGCCTCTGCCCTGCCCTCACACCCCCACCGGAGTTCTTTCTCAGCTTGGCCAATCTCCTGGGGGGCCCATCATGGCATCCCAGAAGTCCTCGTTTCTTGTGGGATTTTTGACTGTGCATTGGCCGGGCAGGGTAGTGAGGGAAGCCTGGGCTGGGCGGACCCAGGGGAGGCCAGAGTGGGCTGGGCAAGCCAGGGGCTTTCTGGGCTGGTGGTGTGAGCCCCTCCCAGGTGTCTTCTGAGACAGAAAGGAAAGAGTTCCATTTTATAGAGAGGAGACCTGGGGCTTCAAGAAGGGACAGCTCCTGTCCCCAGAGCTGCAAGGTTGGGATTTGAACCCAGGCCTGCCCAAGCCCCAAGCTCAGCCACTTTTCTGTCAGCTTGACTGCTCTGGGGCCAAGAGGCGGGCAGAGCGCACTTCCACGCCTCTGAGGTAGGATGGCTGAGCAGGAAGGCTCTGGGCTTCGTCCTTTGCTTGCGGGATAATCTCAGGTGAGGCACCTGGCCTTGCTGAACCCGGGCTTTCTCACCTGTGGCACGGATTACATGGGTCTACCAGTGTTGAGCCCACTGTGAGCCCAAGATGGTCCCTGCCCCCTGGAGCTGTCATTCTGGCGGAGACAGGCAATGTGCAGCCAGCGAATTGGCAAGCTCATCACAGATTGTGATCAAGGCCCTGAAGAAAATAAAGTGGGGGAAGTGGAGGAGGGTGACTGGGAAGGAACGCTTAGAGAGCCTTCCAGGCCCGGGGGACAGCACACGCAAGGGCCTGGAGGCAGGACCCAGCTCCGCCTGTGAGGGGAAGAGCCAGGAGGCAGCATGGCTGGAGTGGAGGCGGCGAGGGGAGGAGTGGGGGAGAGGAGGGTGGGGGGCACAGGCTCCGTCATGCAGGGGGGAGTGGGGGAGAGAAGGTGGGGGGCACAGGCTCCGTCATGCAGGGGCGAGTGGGGGAGAGGAGGGTGGGGGGCACAGGCTCCCTCATGCAGGGGTGGAGTCGGGTAGAGGAGGATGCAAGTGGTGTCCGAGCAGAGAGCCCTGAGCCCGGGAGTCAGGGTCGGGTGGCTGTGGTTTATTGGGTGCTCACTCCGTACCAGCTGCTATCCTGCACGCTTTATCCTTAAAATCCCAACCATGTGGGTGCTACTTTATTTTTTTTGAGAGGAGTCTTGCTCTGTCACCGAGGCTGGAGTCAACGGCATGATCCCAGCTCGCTGCAAGCTCTGCTTCCTGAGTTCAAGCAATTTTCTTGCTTCAGCCTCTCAAGTAGCTGGGATTACAGGTGCGAAGGCTCCCTCATGCAGGGGGGAGTGGGGGAGAGAGGATGGGAGCACAGGCTCCCTCATGCAGGGGGGAGTCGGGGAGAGAGGATGGGAGCACAGGCTCCCTCATGCAGGGGGGAGTGGGGGAGAGAGGATGGGAGCACAGGCTCCCTCATGCAGGGGGGAGTGGGGGAGAGAAGGATGGGGGCACAGGCTCCCTCATGCAGGGGGGAGTCGGGGAGAGAAGGATGGGGAAGGGGGCGGGGTAGGCCACATCTTTCATGCAGTGCATTGAAGGCCACGTGGGTCGGGAGGTGGCTTTGAGGATGAGCGAGTGGGTCTGGCGCGCAGAAAGGCCTTGACAAGCCTGTGGAGGGAATGAAACAGGCCCCTGGGCCCTCAGGACGAGGTAAAGTGCAGTGGGTGAAGGGCACAGGGAGGCCTGCCCGGGCCCAGGAGACCTCGTAGGCGAGGAGCCTGTGACCCAGGGCCTGGAGCCACGGGGAGCTGCTCATTGTACAGGAATGAGGGGAGGGCTCACCAGGAGGGGAGCCGCGGCAGCCAGGGCTGGGAGCCAAGAGAGGGAGAGTTCGTCGGGAAGGCCTGACTGCAGGGGAGAGGGCACCGACCGGTGCTGGGAGAGAGGCCAGGCTGGAGACAGAGGGGCTTCGGGTGGGATTGGTGAGGGGGTGGGGGCAGGCGGGAGACAGGGCCTCTGCCTGGTGTTTGCTTGTTCTTTGATTTCCCAAATAATGCACGATTGTGATGGGGGGATCAGAGACTGCGGAGTATCAATAAAAGAAGGAAATAAAGAGCGCTACTCAGAAAGAAACCTGTTAACGCTTGCTGTGCGGCTTTGGGCAAGTTACTTCCCTTCTCTATGCCTCTGTTTTCTTGTTTGTTAAATGAGATAATTAATAGTACCTGCCTCGTAAGGTTGTGGTGAAGCTTCAGTGAAATCATTCACACAACAAATTTAGAGCAGCGCCAGCACACGGTGGGTATAGCCGCCATCATCATTAACAGCTTCATTAGCATTTTGGTGGGTTGGGAGCTCAGATGCTAGAATTAGGATACTGGCGTACTAGTTCCGAATCCAACATTTTCGTTTTCTTTTTTCTGAGATGGAATCTTGCTCTGTCAGCCAGGCTGGAGGGCAGTGGCATGATCTCGGCTCGCTGCAACCTCTGCCTCCCGGGTTCAAGCAATTCTCCTGCCTCAGCCTCCCGAGTAGCTGAGTTAACAGGTGCCCACCACCATGCCCAGCTAATTTTTATATTTTTAGTAGAGATGGGATTTCACCATGTTGGCCAGGCTGGTCTCGAACTCCTGACCTCATGTCCATCCATGTCAGCCACCCAAAGTGGCTGGGATTACAGGCATGAGCCGCCGCACCCAGATCGAATCCGCTATTTTCTAGCTTGGTAGTTTGAGGCAAGTGAATGTGTCTTGCTGGGCCTCAGTTCCCCCATCTGTAATAAGAAGATACAAAGATTTGACAGGATAACTCACGCACGGTGAGTAGTAGTTAACTTCCCAGAATTTTCAGTCCATGTGTATTTTTCCTCACTGTGGCTAAAGTGGCTGATTCAATATTCATTCCCCTACCCCTTCCTTACCAATGAAACCCTTCTATTTTTGGGGGGCAAGTACCCCAGTAAGAGCAAGTACTCACTAAGAGACTACAGTTTCCAGCTTCTCTTGCAGCTAGGGATGACCAGTGAGATTAAATAGAAGTGGTAGGTGGGGCTTCTGGGAAACCTCTTTAAAGGGGGTTGACTCAGCTGTGAGGCACTTCCCTTCTGTGTTCCTTCTCTGCCACCCCCTAACCCCTGCTTCTTTCTCCTTCCTGCCTGGAATTCAGATGTGATGGCCAGAGTTCCAGGGGCCATCCTGAATCATGAGGCAAACTCTGAAGCATGGAAGCCACATGCTGAGGGTGGTGAATCCAAAAGACAAAAGGCGCTGGGATTCCTGACAGCGGTGGAACAGCCGCACCCATTTTTACCTGCATTGCTCTGGGCTTGTTTACATGAGAGAAAAAGAAATCTCTGCTTACTGAGGTCTCTGTGTCATGGGCTTCCTGTTACTGGCAGCTGAATCTATTTCTAACTGATAGATTTGCCAGAACGGAATCAACCTGTGCGGGCTGTTTTGCGACCTGCGTTTTTCAGTGATGGACCGGTGCTTCCTTGTTACTGACACTATTGTACATGAACACAGAAACGAATGCTTTGCTCAGGAAAAATAATGTCCCTCGGATGCGATGGAAGGATTTCTTTTTATTCATTTTAATTATAGAAGTAATGCACAAAGACACCCTGTCATGAAAATATCCTGCCTGTCCTCAAGTGTCTTGCCTGTGACTCTGAAATTTCAGTGTGCCTCAGCCCAGGCTTGAATGAAGCCCTTGAAATGGACAGAAATTTCTCTGCTGATGTCAGTGAGCTCCACATTTTGTAGCCCCAGCCTGCATACGTGATCCACTAAGGGGCCCATCCATTTGGAAACAGAGAGGGTCAGGCCCTGCTGCAGCTCACAGAGCCTATTGGCAGCTGTGGTGAGACCAGATGCCCTGTGCCACCCTGAATAACCCTTCTGACCCACGCTGCCCGCCACCACCTGCTCCACCGAGGCCTTGGCCTGCCAGGGCTGGGAGGCACCTTTGCCAGCCTGCCTGGGGCCAGCCCAGCTGAGATTTCTGTGAGGTAAGTCTGGAGGCCAGGGAGCCGGCCCGGGGGAGCTTTTATTTTTATAGCTGTCACCAGATCCCTGCCCTAGCCCTGGAGACCTGGCAGGGACAGGGGTGGCCAAGGAGGCGGAAGACTCCTCAGAGAGGCTGGTGGGTGGGAGGCAGCAGGCTGTGGCGGAGAAAGGAATGGGGCGGGCGCCAGGGCAGCCTGGGGCACCTGACTCCAGCCAGGCCTCGGTCGTCTCATGGCACATGGCACCAGCCCTCAAGCTCGCCTGGCTGACCCTCTTATGTGGTGCTGGGGGACAAAGGGACAACGGGGACCCTTTCCTGCTTTTATTCTTGCAGGTCAGGTGCAGAATAATTGTGCTTTCCGGTTTTTAGGACACGATTGCCACCAGTCCTTGCAAAGCCTGCACTGCGCTTCGGCTTGTTTTCCTGCGCATTATGTTTTTTCTGTCTTTCTTTCTTAGTGAAATAGACACACACACAGCAATGTGCATCTAACACAGATGTACAACTCTGTGAATTTTCCTGGTGTTGACCCACCAGTGTTCAGACCAAGAAGAGATCATTCCAACACCCCTGGAGCCCTTTGTGTCCCCTCTAGCCACCCCTCCCCAACACCTCAGGGGAGTCATTATTCCATTTCTAAAGCAAGCATTAACTTTGCCTGTTCTATGCTTTATAGAAGTGGAATCACACAACAGGCACTGTTTGTGTCTGGCTTCTTTTATTCACTATTGTAACTACATTCATTCAAGTGATTGTGTGTATCAGTATTTATTTCTTTTTATTACTGAGCAAAATGACATTCCATGGACACACCGCAATGGATTCACCCATTCCATCCCGCATGGACATTCAGGTTGTTGCCTGACTGAGATGAATATTTGACAGGACATGTCTTGTTTAGTTGTTGTTTGTTTGTTTCTGAGACAGAGTTTTGCTCTGTCATGCAGGCTGGAGTGCAATGGTACAGTCTTGGCTCGCTGCAACCTCCACCTCCTGGGTTCAAGCGATTCTCATGCTCAGCCTCCTGAGTAGCTGGGATTACAGGCACCCACCACCACGCCTGTCTAAGTTTTTGTATTTTTAGTAGAGATGGGGTTTTACCACGTTCGCCAGGCTAGAGGCTGGTCTCAAACTCCTGACTTCAGGTGATCCACTCACCTTGGCCTTTCAAACTGCTGGGATTACAGGTGTGAGCCACCACGCCCAGCAAGGGGACATGTCTTTTGATGAACATATTCACATATTTCACTTAGGAGTGGCTTGCTAAGCCATCAGAAATCCTAAAAGTATGTGTTTTAATTCCTGTTAATGGTATTCAAACTTATCTCTCATTCTGCTTTTTACCTTTTTACTGTGAATGTTTTAAAAACTTTTTAGTTTGAGAAATACCTAAAATTGGTAGAAAAGTTATAAATACAGTACAAAGAACAATTTCTCTTGAATTATTTGAGAATAAATTGCAGACCCGTTGCTCTATTGTCCCTTAATATTTTGATACATAGTTTCTACTTACCGGGGAATTTTCCTAAATAGCCACAATGTAACCATCATAATCAGGAAATTAACAGGATATACTATGAATGTCTAGCAAGACCCAGTCAGCTTTCACCAGTTGCCTTGATAACGTTCAGCAAGGGAATCCAGTCTGGGATCACACTTTGTGTTTATTTTTAATTTTATTTCAAGACAGGGTCTCACTCTGCCACCCAGGCTGGAATACAGTGGTGTGATCGCAGCTCACTGAAGACTCAACGTCCTGGGCTCAGGTGATCCTCGCACCTCAGCCTCCCGAGTAGCTGGGACTACAGGGATGTGTCACCCTACCCTACCTGGCAAATTTTTGTGATATTCATAAAGATGGGGTTTCGCTATGTTGCTCAGGCCGGTCTTGAACTCCTGGGTTCAAGTGATTCTCCCACCTTGGTTTCCCAAAGTGTTGGGATTACAGACGTGAACCACTGCTCCCAGCCTACATGCTGTGTTTAGTTGCCACATCTCTTTAGACGCCTTTAAGGTACAACAGTTCCTTAGTCTTTCCTTGACCTTCATGATCTTGACACTTTTGAGGATACAGGCCAGCTGTTGTACAGCGTTACAGCATGTCTTTCCCTGTGGGTTTGTCTGATGCTTCACTGTGGTGAGATTCAGGTTCTGCAACTCTGGCAGAAAAATCAAAGAAGTGGTGTTATGTTCTTCTCCTTGTCCTACTGCTGATGGTGCACTCTTTGATCACTTGATTGAGGAGATACCTGCTAGACTTCACATCTGTAGAGTTACTTTCCCTGCTCTTTGTAGTTAATAAGTGTTTGTGGGGAGGCACCTCAAAACTGTGTAAATATCTTGAATGTCATCAAACTTTCAATTGAGTGGATTGTGGCATATCATGATCAAAATTATTGTTGTTAATTTATTTATATGCTTAAATTGTCCCAGATTTGGCTCCTGGGAGCCACTTTTAACTAGCTTCTGTGTCACTGTCATTCTTTGAGCATTTTCTTACTTTCTGGCACAGTGAGTTACTATCAGCGTATCTGGTATTTTTCCTGCTCCAGCTCTGGAATCAGCCAATTCTTCAAGGAGCCCGGGTTCCTTTTAGTAGAGAATGGTATTTAGAAGCCAAAATTTCAGGACAAAGTGCTCATTGCTGCTGGGGTGTCTCTACTCCCTGACTCACACTGTGGACAGAGTTAAGGACTATATACGTGTATATATAGAGACACATATTTACATCTGTGTTATTTCTGTATCTATTATCTATCTATCTATCATCTATTTAGAAAAAATGTTAGTTTACATTGATAACTTCAATTCCCATTCAGCATCACAGAGTTTATTCTAATTTTCTCTCTTTCCATATTTAAAACTCTCTTGTCCATTTTTGAGAAAATTGGCTTCCACTATTCTTAATATATTTTCTTATTTGACCCAACCCCTGTATGTAACCAGTTTGCTGTCACTGCCCACCCCCTGTTCCATGATTGGTCACCCTCCTCACCTTGTTTACCCACACTATCTCACACTATGCCCTCTTCTTTTTCCTCCTTTTTTTTTTTTTTTTTGTGACAGAGCCTCACTTTGTCACCAGGCTGGAATACAGCAGTTCGATCTTGGCTCACTGCAATGTCCCCCTTCCAGGTTCAAGTGATTCTCCTGCCTCAGCCTCCCAAGTAGCTGGGACTATAGGTGTGTGCCACCACGCCTGGCTAATTTTTATATTTTTAGTAGAGATGGGGTTTCACCATGTTGGCCAGGATGGTCTCCACCTCTTGACCTTGTGATCTGCCTGCCTCAGCCTCCCGAAGTGCTGAGATCACAGGTGTAAACCACCTTGCCCAGCCCTACGCCACCCTTCTTATGGATGACCTCAGATCAACTCCACCATGGCCTCTATACATTTTTCCTTTTAATTTGAATACATAATATGTGCTCCTTGTTCAAAATTCAAAAGGTGTGAATGGATTTGTAATGAAAAGTCTGTCTCCCTCCTGCTCCTGTTCCCACATTCTCAGGTCCCTCTTCCAGGTGTCACAAAAGTTTCCAGCAGCTTTCTCTTGTTTCAAATGGTCTATGTGAGTGCACACAAACACACACACACAATATTTATGCACACTATAGCACATTTTTCACACTGGCCTGTGCTTTACTCTTCTCACTCAACAGTGTATCTCGGAATGTGTTCATATCAGTACTATAGAGCTGCCACATTCCTTTTAATGGCTGTGTAATATTCCATTGCATGGATGTACCCTAATGATTTAACCAGTCTCTTCCTGATGGACGTTTAGGTTGTTTCCAGTCTTTTTGTATTTCACACAATGCTGCAACAGACAATTGTATCAAATTTGGCAATCAAACAAAAAATCAGGTCACATTTTACATGAGTGCAGCATGTATTTCTGGGAGAATATGCTTTAGAGATGCTTCCAGGTTGCTGTGTGTCCCTCTAATTCATTGCTTTTTATGTAGATTCATAACATTCCTCTGTATGTATCTGCCACATTTTAAGGAACCACTGCCCTTGTGGTGGACACGGAGGTTGCCTCTAAGTCCCCCACAGCCATAAACACTGTTCTGGCAAACATTGTCGAGTGTATGTCTGTCACAGGGTAGGTTGTCTATATACTGAAATAAAGTTTGGGGTGCAAGATGTTTGTTGGGGGGTCAATATCTGAGAAAGGGAGGAGTGCAAGCAGGACTGGGCAGATGAAGTCACCCAGCAGCGATGCAGGCCCGCAGAGCCTGGAGCAATCTTGGGAGCAATGGAGAGGGACTTGCTTGTTGGGGTGCCCTGTGTTAGATCACAGGTTATGCCCCACGTTGGCCTTTCAGGCTGCCCTGGGAAGGATGGCTGGGGCGAGATGGCTCTTAGCAGCTGGGGCAGCTGTTGGTGGCTGGAGGCTGTCACCTCATTATATACCTTGCAGCTGGTTCTCCCTAAAGGATACCTAGGTGGCACGTCTTTGTGTTTATCAGCCCCCTAATGGTCTTCTCAGAGTGCCTCTGGCGTATTTAGCCAGGAGTGGGATTGCAGGGTCTTAATGTCACTGATAGAGCCAGATATCCCTGGTCTCAGCCACCCCACAAGGATTAGAGAGATCTGCATTTTTGAGGTAGTAAGATAGTGATCAAGGGGTGAGCTGAGGCTGACTCCCTAAGGCCTCCTGACCTATCCCAGACAATTCCTTCTAATTGCCCCTCGTTCCTTCATGATCTCCCCATAGGGCTCATGAGTTGGATGGATGTGAGTCCATACCTCAGCTTTGTCACTTAGATCTTCGACCTGGAGTTAGTAAGCTCTTCTTTCTGAACCTCAGTTTCCTCATCTATGCAACAGGTCTTGTCACACCCTTGACTTTTGTGCCTTGTGGGTTTTGGTGGAGAGTAAGCCCGCGATACATGAGAAACCATTTACCAGGAACACAGCGTCACTTCCACTTTATCCCAGTAAAGATATATCAGACACAGAGCCTGAATCTAATCACGGGAAACACCCGAGAGATCTAAAGTGAGGAACACACTATAAAATAGCTGGCCTGGATCCTCGAACACGTCAAGGTCATGGGAGTCAAGGAGAGACTGAAGAAGGAACTGTTTCAGGGTGAAAGAGCCTATATACAACTAAAGGAAGCTACATGCGATCCTGGGACATGACAGGGTCCCTATCACATGAGGGTCCCCGGGTCTTTGTGTTCCTGAGGCTGCAGCTTGGGCTACCTAAGGCTCAGGACTGGGGACAGTTACCCTTAAGCAATTAGGAGAGAGGCTGACTGGGAGAGAGCAGGGAACTGGGCTGGGATTGTTATTCCCCAAGAACAATTGGAGTTGGACTTTCCCTTCAGTGATGTTTAAAGGAAAAATGCTAATCTAGATGGGGACTGCCATCCATCCATTCATTCATTCATTCATGTTCCTCTCAACAGCTTGTAACTTTGGGCATGTGGCTTAATTTCTCAGTTCTTCAGTTTCCCTTTTACAAAATAAAGATGGTAATAATAGTACCTATCTCAAAGAGTGTGGAGAGGAGTAAAGGAGATGATGTAGGTAAAGTGCTTAGAATAGTGCCTGGCATATAGTAAAAGCTCAATAAATACCAATTGTCACAAGGAATTTCTTCAACAAATCACTTACTGGGAATCTGCAACTTGCCAGGGTGAGTTGTTGTTCTCCATCTAGAACTAGAACCACAGGAAACCTTAGATTCCATAAAATCAGAGCCAAGCAAAGATGACGGGATCGTGGGGTGTCACTACCCTGCCGAACAATCTGGCTGCCAATGATAGTTTAAGATCCCACGTCCCCTACAAGTTGAGAACAAGTCCTTCTGACACCCCTGTGAGTGCCCCACACCTCAGTTCCGCAGATGTTGTGACAACCTCAAACCCTCTTCAATGGCACTGATTTGAACCCTTGTGAACTCAGAAAAAAACAAGACGTGGGCAGCCAAACGCCATTTGTGCAATGTGGACTCCCTTCCTCACGTCCTGGGTGATGCCCAGGTTCTTAGTCTGCCTTTTCTTTGCAGCCTGTTGGACCCTGGTAGAAAGTGGCAGCTGGGCCAGGCATGGTGGCTCACACCTGTAATCCCAGCACTTTGGGAGGCTGAGGCGGGTGGATCACTGGAGGTCAGGAGTTCGAGACCAGCCTGGCCAACATGGTGAAACCCCGTCTCTACTAAAGCTGGGTGCGATGGCACATGCCTGTGATCCCAGCTACTCAGAAGGCTGCGCTTGAACTCAGGAGGCAGAGGTTGCATGAGCCAAGATCATGCAACCTGGGCAACAGAGCGAGGCTCTGTCTCAAAAAAAAAAAAAAGAAAAAGAAACTTCAGGATATCTTGTTTATATTTTGCCCCACTTCGTCTTTCCCGCATTTATATTTTTTTCTTTTGCCTGAATCATTTGAGAGGCAGCTAGCTGTAGATGTGATGTCACTTTATCCCTAAACCCTCCACGCGGAGCCACCGCGCCCAGCCCATGCACACTGTAGATTAATGTTGAAAGCATTCTGCTGAGAGAAAGAAGCCAGACACAAAAGATGACTTTCTGTGAGATTCCTCTGATAGGAAGTTCAAAAAGAGGCAAGATGAATCTAGAAGGCGCAGCAGGGGTTCCTTCTGTGGGGTAGAGAAGTCATTGCCTCCTCCATTACCTGCAGTGGGGCATGAAGAAGACTTCTGGGCTCTACAAAATTCCTATGTCTTGCCCCTGGTAGTAGTTCCACAAATTTATTCGCATATTAGAATTCAGGCCGGGCATAGTGGCTCCCACCTGTAACCCCAGCACTTTGGGAGGCCGAGGTGGGAGGATTACTTGAGCCCAGGAGTTCCAGACCAGCCTGGGCAATGTAGGGAGACACCGTCTCTACAAAGAATAAAAAATACTAGCTAGATATGATAGTGTAGGCCTGTAGTACCCAGTTACTCGGGAGGCTGAGGTGGGAGAATCATCTTGAACCCAGGAAGTCGAGGCTGCAGTGAGCCATGGTTGTGCCACTGCACTCCAGCCTGGGTGACACAGCGAGACCCTGTCTCTGCAACAACAGCAAAGAGTCCATTGGGCCGTCTGTTTATGGACTTTACTATTCACATGTTAAACGTCCGCGTCAAAGCAGAAACCTAAAATCAATGAACTGAAGCTATACATTGAACGTAGGAGAGTCAGGTGGGCAGGGAGTGGGGGTGAGAGGGAAGAAATCAGTATAGTCAGAGGGCAGCCTGTGTGGGCAATCATGAGAACAGATTGTGAACTGAAGCATCAGGTAACCTCACCCTGGACACCTGAGACTCAAAAAGAAAAGCCAAAAAAGACCCAAGAGAGCAGAGGGGGAGTGTACCTTGCCTGAGGTCACACAGCTGGTGGGTGGCAGAGGCAGGATTTGAACCTGGGTCTGAGGAACCGCAGTGTGTGCTCATTACCCAGTAGTCGCCTGGACTCTCCAGGCTGGACAGCCCTGCTGTGCTCCCAGAGGCTCCTAGGGCCTGGCCCGGGATGGCGAAACCACTGCTTGGCAAACACCATTGCAGCCCAGAGCTCACAGCTCCAAGTTGGGAGGGGAGTCAGTGGAGCAAAGGGTGGCTCCCATCCCTGGAGCTTTCCTCCCTGGCCTGGGGTGGCTGTGCCATCCTCTGTCCACCTCCCGCCAGCCTTTGCCTTCCTTCCTGGGCCAGTGTGTGGGCTCTGGAGCCCTGCAGGGTTGGGTGTGAATCCCAGTTCTGCTTCTTTCTTGCTCCGCAACCTGGGGCGAGTGGCCCACTTTATACCTCAGTTTCCATTTCCAGTGCCTGCCTCCGACAGCACTTACCAAATAGCACTGGTGAGCAGAGTCGAGGAGTCCAGAGTGTGCACAACTCAACACCATGCCTGTTTGTCCTGATTGTCCAATAATGGCAGCTGCTATTACTGTCCCTGATGTTCTTGCCACTCGGGAGAGGGGAGCCCCTGTTGCCCTAAGGCCTGTCAAACACCAGCATGTGAAAACAGCTGGCATGAAGTGGAAAGTTCTAGAGAAAGGCTCTTTCTGACTGCCTGAAGGTTGTCAGAAAACTTACTTTTGGGCCGGGGGCGGTGGCTCATGCCTGTAATCCCAGCACTTTAGGAGGCCCAGGCGGGCGGATCACCTGAGGTCAGGAGTTCAAGATCACCTTGACCAACATGGAGAAGCCGCATCTCTACTAAAAATATAAAAATTAGCCGGGCATGGTGGCGGGCACCTGTAGTCCCAGCTACTTGGTAAGCTGAGGCAGAAGAATCACTTGAACCTGGGAGGCGGAGGTTGCGGTGAGCTGAGATCATGCTATTACACTCCAGCCTGGGCAACAAGAGCGAAGCTCCATCTCAAAAAAAAAAAAAAAAAAAAAAAAAAATTAAATAAAAAAAAGAAAACTTACTTTCTTTGCTGGTTTTTGTGAAAGCTCTTGATAAGCTAGGGTAGAATGAGGTGGCTTCATGGGAGTACCATCTAGGCAATTTCGCTGAGCTCCTTGCTCAGAAGGGCCCCCACTTGGTTTATTGATCTGCTGTTGTCATCTTGAAATTCAGTTTGTTGTTGTTGTTGTTGTTGTTGTTTTTTGAGATAAGGTCTTGCTCTGCTGTCCAGGCTGGAGTGCAGTGGTGCAATCATGGCTCACTACAGCCTCAGCCTTCCAAGCTCAAGTGATCCTCCTGTCTCAGCCTCCTGATTATCTGGGATTGCATGCACATGCCATCATGCCCAGATAATTTTTAATTATTTTTATTTTTTATTTTTTTTTTAGATGAAATCTTGCTCTGTTGCCCAGGCTGGAGTGTAGTGGGGTGATCTCTGCTCACTGCAATCTCCGCCTCCTGGGCTCAAGTGATTCTCTTGCCTCATCCTCTCAAGTAGCTGGGATTACAGGCATCCACCACCACACCTGGCTTAATTTTTATATTTTTAGTATGGATGCGGTTTCACCACCTTGGCCAGGCTTGGTCTTAAACTCCTGACCTTAAATGATCCATACACGTCGGCCTCCCAAAGTGCTGGAATTATAGGCATGAGCCACTGTGCCTGGCAGTTGTTATTTTTATTTATTTATTTATTTAGAGATGAAGGTTTGCTCTTCTTGCCCAGGCTGGAGTGCAATGGCACAGGGTCTTGGCTCACTGCAACCTCCGCCTCCCAGGTTCAAGCGATTCTCCTGCCTCAGCCTCCCAAGTAGCTGAGATTATGTACATGCACCTGCCACCACACCTGGCTAATTTTTTATATTTTTAGTAGAGATGGGGTTTCACCATGTTGGCCAGGCTGGTCTCAAACTCCTCACCTCAGGCAGTCCACCCACCTTGGCCTCTCAAAGTGCTAGGATTAGAGGCATGAGCCACCGTGCCTGGCCCTGGCAGTTTTTAAAATTTTATTTTTGTAGAGTTGGGGGGGTCTCACTAGTGTTGCTCAGGCTGGTCTCAAACTTTTGGGCTCAAACAACCCTCCTGCCTCGGTGTCCCACAGTGTTAGTAGTACAGGCATGAGCTGCCATTCTTGAAATTCTTAATGATTTGAGAACGAGGGCCCTGCGTCTTGATGTGGCCAGTCCCGGGTAGGACTGTAGCATCTAGCATGGTCACCCAGCACTTTCACCTGAGTTGTCCCCTGAGTGTTCAGGAATCCTCATGGCTAACCTCACTGACCTCAGTTTCCTCACCTGGGAAATGGGAGGAAGTGCATTGCGCCAGGCCACAGAGAAACAAGGGTTGAGCATTGATCTTCCAGCTCTCAGATCCTATTAGTGGGAAACTTGGGCAAATAAGGGCTTGGCATGCCTAGGTATGTGCCCCTGGAGCACACAGTAGGTTATCAATAGATAGAACTTGCACTTTGATTCCCTGGCTGGCCTCTCTTTTTGCCTTAAAATTTTTTTTTTTTTTTTTTTTTTTTGAGAGGTAGTCTTGCTTTGTCGCCCAGGCTGGAGTGCAGTGGTGCGATCTTAGTCTCAGCTCCCTGCAACCTCTGCCTCCTGGGTTCAAGCAATTCTCCTGCCTCAGCCTCCTGAGGAGCTGGGATTACAGACACGTGCCACCATGCCCAGCTAATTTTTGTATTTTTAGTACAGACTGGGTTTTACCATGTTGGCCAGGCTGGTCTTGAACTCCTGACCTCATGATCCACCTGCCTTGACTTCCCAAAGTGCTGAGATTTAAAGGCATGAGCCACCACGCCTAGCCACTTTAAAAAAAAATTATTAATTTTTTTTTAAGGGACAGAGAGAGCATTAGGGAAAAGAGCTAATAATACATACTGGGCTGAATACCTAGGTGATGGGTTGATAGGTGCAGCAAACCACCGTGGCACACGTTTACCTGTGTAACAATCCCGCACATCCTGCATGTGTACCCTGGAACTTAAAAAACAAATAAATAAAGAGACACAATCTTCTACGTTGCCCAGGCTGGAGTACAGCGGCACAATCATAGATCTTTGCAGCCTCAAACTCCTGGGCCTAAGCGATCTTCCTGTTTGATCTCAAAGTGCTGGGATTACAGGTGTGAGCCACCGTGGCTGGCGGTCTTTTTGCATTTTTACAATGAAATTTTGATTTAAGTTGATAATAGTCATACAGGCATCCGTTCCCTTAACACGTGATAACATTTCCAGTCAAGCTGAAGTCAGTTCTGGACCGCCTGCCCAGGGCCGGCTCCTTTTCACCCTGTCAGGATGGTTTTGTAATTTTGGGGTTTGAACTTCCAGATCTTTGTGCATCCATCTCTTTCATCTCTGTGTGACTGTGACTTTTCCTTCCTTCCTTTCTTTCTGTTATACCTTTTAAAATGTGAACTTTTTGCAGAGGTATGAGCAGGGTACAGAAGATACATATTCACCACGCGAACATACCAGCATGAGTAGCACTTGGATCAAGAAACAGAACATTTTTCTTTTTTTCGAGTCAGGGTCTCATTCTGTTGCCGTAGACTGGAGTGCAGTGGTGTGATCTCAGCATCGACACCTCTGCCTCCTAGGCTCAATCAATTCTCCTGCCTCAGCCTCCTGAGTAGCTGGGATTCGCATCACTACCACCTGGCTAATTTTTGTATTTTCAGTAGAGACGGGGTTTCATCATGTTGGCCAGGCTGGTCTTGAACTCCTGACTTCAGATGATCCACCCGCCTTAGCCTCCTTCCAAAGTGTTGGGATTACAGGCGTGAGCCACCACGCCCGGCCTGAAACAGAACATTTCTAATCACCGAAAAATCTTTCTGTCTAGGACAACTGCTCTCCTGACTTCTAACAGATTAGATTGTTTTGCCTGCTCTACAAGTTCCTATCAATGGAATCATTCAGAGCGCCTGCTTTTATATCTGGCTTCTTTTGCCCAGCTAAATGTTTGAGGTTCCTCCGTGTTGTACCGCACAGCTGCATTCTTATCACCGTGTTGCATTCCACTGTGTGAATATACCGCAGTCTAGTCTACTGTTGGTGGACAGTGGGTTGTTTCAAGGTTTTGGTTGTTGTGAATAAAGCCGCCATGGACATTCTTGTGTGTGTCTTTTTTCTTTTTCTTTTTATCAGATGGGGTCCTGCTTCATTGCCCAGGCTAGAGTGCAGTGGTCCTATCACAGCTCACTGCAGCCTTCAACTCCTGGGCTCAAGTGATCCTCTCGTCTCAGCCTCCCGAGTAGCTGGGATCACGGGTGTGAGCCACTGCACCCGGCTCTGGTTTGCGTCTTTTGGTGGGTGCCAGCTCTCGTTTCTGTCGCGTTTATACTGGGGGCATCATCACTGGACACAGCATTTATGTGTGTTGAGCTTTCCCATATTTCCAGTTTCCAAAGCATTTCACTCCTGTCCTCCATATTTCTGGCCCATCTCTCCTTTTTTTTTTTTTTGAGACGGAGTCTTACTCTGTTCCCCAGGCTGCAGTGCAGTGGTGGGATCTCAGTTCACTGCAACCTCCACCTTCCAGGTTCAAGCGATTCTCCTGCCTCAGCCTCCTGAGAACCTGGGACTACAGGTATGTGCCACCACGCCCGGCTACTTTTTTTTTTTTTTTTTTTTTTCTATTTTCAGTAGAGATGGGGTTTTGTCTTGGAAGCCAGGCTGGTCTCGAACTCCTGACCTCAAGTGATCTGCCTGCCTTGGCCTCCCAAAGTGCTGGGATTATAGGCATGAGCCACCGTGCCTGGTCCCATCTTTCTTCTTGATTTTGAGTATACCTGGAATGGTCAGTCTTTTCATTATGAGCTATTCGGGCATGTGTGTAGTAATATCTCACTGTGATTTCATTTGCATTTCCGGACGATTGTTCTTTTTTAACGCCTTGATGATCTCACACCCACAGCAGCCATCTCACTGGGACTTGTTCCTGTCCTTCCATGATGCTTTGCTTTTTTTTTTTTTTTTTGAGATGGAGTCTCGCTGTGTTGCCTAAGCTAGAGTGCCGTGGGTGGCACGATCTTGGCTCACTGCAACCTCTGCTTCCCAGGTTCAAGCAATTCTCCTGACTCAGCCTCCTGAGTAGCTAGGATTACAGACACCCACCGCCATACCCAGCTAATTTTTGTATTTTTAATAGAGACAGGGTTTCATTGTGTTGGCCAGCTGGTCTCGAACTCCTGACCTCATGATGCGTCTGCCTTGGCCATGATGCTCTTGAGAGCCGTCCACATGGTGCGTTTCCTGGTTTTCTCCTTTGGAAGGTGGCAAAATCTTCCCACTTGATGAGCATGTCTCCCATGACTTCACCTCTGCCTCATATTTCCAGTCTATCTCTCACCTTGACTCTGAGTCCTTTCTGTAAGTGGGGACTCCATGATATCCATACTCTTGGTGCCTGGTAAATAAACAACTGGTAAATGGACTAATGGAAGCAAAAGAGAAGAAAAAAAAAAAAAACTCCTCCTCACCCAAACCCCAGTTTGGTTAATTGGGGGGTTCCATTGAGGTGACTTCTGGTCAATTGGAGTTTGCTTGTGAAACCTGTAAAAGCATGGACAATCAGCCGTAAGGTAGCAACCCGCACTGAGCCTGGCACTTTCCAGAGAATAATCACTCTGTGATGTTACACGAATGTTGGGAGGCTCTACCTGGCCAGTGGGATTGGCTACCCCTCAGGCCTCGGATATTTTCCTGAGGGATGCAGCAGAAAATAAGGCGGCCCCAATGCCCATCTTCATGGCAGGCCCATTATTGGGGTGGGGGATACAGATGGTCCAATGATGAGTGTTGGGGGGAAAATAAAGATGGGGAGGGAGAGCCGGGCACTGTGGCTCACGCCTGTAATCCCAGAACTTTGGGAGGCCAAGGTGGGTGGATCACCTGAGGTCAGGAGTTGAAGACCAGCCCAGCCAACATGGTGAAACCTCGTCTCTACTAAAAATACAAAAATTAGCTGGGCGTGGTGGTGGGCACCTATAATCTCAGCTACTTGGGAGACTGAGGCAGAAGAATCAATTGAACCCAGGAGGTGGAAGTTGTGGTGAGCCGAGATCTTGCCACTGCACTCCAGACTGAGCGATAAAGTCAGAGTCCACCTCGAAAAGAAAAAAAGAAGAAAAAAGTGGGGTGGAGGGGAGAGGAGAGGAGTGAGTGTGTGTGTCTGTGTGTGTGTGTGTGTGTGTGTGTGTGTGCAGAGAGAGTCAAAGAGAGAGTGTGTAAGTGTGAGAAAGAGAAGGATGTTTCGTTTAACCACAGAGATCGAGGAAGGTGCTCTTGGGCAGGAGGAGCCATGAGGTCTCTGGGGAAAGAAGGAATGACATGGCGAGCTCACGGGCCCTGAGATGGGACCATACTGTCTATGTTCAAGGGACCTCCAGGAGCCTAGCAGGGGAGGGGCTGTTGTGAGTGATGGCAGGAGAAGTAGGAAGGGAGCGGGGAGGGGTATATGTGTGGAGCAGTAGTGGGTGGGGTTCTGAGCAGGGCAGGGACAGGACCTGACTTCTTCCTCCTAGGGTTACTGGAAAGTACGCAGCCTGTGGTCTGGTACACAGTAGGCACTCAATAAACAGCAGAGAGTGTGTGTGGGTTTTGGATGAGTGACCTGCTCAGTTTTTTTTTTTTTTTTAGACAGGGTCTTGCTCTCTTGCTTAGGCTGGAGTGCAGAGGCACAATCATAGTGCATTGAGGCCTCTACCTCCTGGGCTCAAGTGATCCTCCTGCCTCAGCCTCCGAAAGTGCTGGGATTAGAGGTAGGAGCCACCACACCTGGCTGGAGTGACCTGCTACATTTTAATGGGGTTCCTGGTAGGTTGGGTGATACCTGAGGGGATCTGTTTACATGAAACTCCCCCAATGAAGGGCTCAGTGACCCCAGATGAGCTGGAGTTGGGGAGGTGGAGGCCCCCTGCAGTAGGGCAGGGTGGGCAGGTGAGTGGGAGGAGGAACTGGTTGGGGACAGGGACACAGTGTCCCAACTGGGAGGGCAGATCTTACTGGGCTCCCCCAAAGCTCCCCTCAATCCCTGTGCATGGTTCACAGGCAGGACCCCCATTTGGGCTCTGCTTGTGTGTGCTTACCATCTGTGGTCTGTCTCTCCCGTCGGGGCTGAGTTCCCGGGATGGGAACCCATCTGTTGTATAGATGGTTGGGTCCTTAGCACTTAGAATGGCACTTGGCACACAGCAGGTGCTGGGAAGGGTGGGTGCATGTGTCTACGAGCAGAGAGATGGGTAGAAAACAGATGGATGGTTCGATGGCTGGGTGATGCCAAGAGCAGTCCCAGGTGGAGGAGAGATGGATGGGCGGGTGGATGGATGAATGGACGAGTAGCTGACAGAAGCCTGGACCAGGGTGGGTAGAATTCAGCAGAAAACTTCTGGCCCAAGAACTGGAAGACAGGGGTTCAAGTCCAGTCTTGCTACCTCGTAATTAACAAGGTCTGTGGAAACTTGGGCTTGTCTTACTGTCTTTCTCTGCCTGTTTCCCCATTATTGGTTTTCGAACTTCATTGTCGCTTTTATTGTCTTGGATAGATCCCCTTTGATTCCACTCTGGATGTTTCTGAAGCCAAACGGAGTGAAAGGGAGCTGCAGAGGAGATGGGGGCCAGGGTCCAGCCCTGGGAAGCCCCCAGGAACCCTGCCTGCCAGGGGCACAGCTTGAAAACCCAGCCTGACTGTTCAGCATCTCTCCACAGCTCCCTCCTCGGAGTCTTGCCTCTCCAGGGTTCCTCCCGTGAAGCTTCTGCTTCCAGTGGTTTGGAGCAGGCCCAGAAACCTGCAGTGCCGACAGGCGCCCCGTCACTCTGAGCTGATTTCTGGTTAAGATTCGCTGACACCTTGTAGGGCTGCGGGACCCCACAGTTCAGCCACACCGTGTGTGCGTGCCCGTGCGTGTGTGTGCACGTCTGCACACGTGTAGGGGACATGGGGCAGGTGGATGGATGAAAGGACATTTTCTGTATCTAATGTGACATTTTGTGTATTAAAACAAGACTAGAACAACCGCAGTGTTCATGAGCGGGGCTGGCTAGTGCACCAGTGTGCGCCACTCCCTGGAAAATCCTGTGGGCATTAAAAATAAGGGAAAAGGTTCTGATAAGACAAGACAAGACATTGTTACATGAAAGAGCAGGTGCACAGGGCACCCATTGTTTCGCCACTTGCGTTAAAACGTACATGCAAGAAGAGAAATGTGGGTATGCGTGGACAATTCTGGAAGGACACACAAGAACCCGAGACCGGGTGGTCCGTGGGGAAGGAAACGGAGCGGGAGGGAGAAGGATGGCATTCTCTGAATCACCGCCGGAGTCCTGGGTTCACATTCTGCCTGTGATCGGCTGTGTGGCCCTAAGCTAGTGGTGGGCCCTCTCTGAGCCCGGTTTCCCCATGTGTAAATGGAGCTGTGTTTCCAGCTCGGGGCTGGGCCGGCATGGAGGGCCCAGACACTCGGCTCCTGTTTTGGCTTCTGTTTCCCAGGAGGCCTCTGGTCAGGCCTCACCTTCGAGCAGCCCCACTTGGCTGATGGAGGGTGGGTCCCCAGGGAGGGGGTGGCCCAGTCCAGGGTGGGGCTGAGCTGGAAAAACCGGCAGGTTGGGAGCAGTCTGAGCAGGCAGCATCCTCACTCCCCAGCCTGGAGGCTGCGGGGACACTCGCTCCCACCCCACGCCCCTGGGAGGCTGGGACCAGAGAGAGAGAGGGCAAGAGACAGGTAACGAGAGAGATAGAGAGAAAGGAAGAGACAAGAAAGGAAGACGGAGACATACAGAGATAGATCCAGGCTGAGAGACAAAGATCCAGAGACGGGAGGAAGGGGGGCTGGAGCTGGGGTGGGGGTGGGGGCGAGGTTGCCTCTGGCCAGGTGCCTGGGGCTGGCAGAGGCAAAGGAGGACTGATGAGGTGGGTGGGGGTGTCTGTGCACCCACTGGCCATGGGACAGGGGTGCAGGGTGCTGGAGCACCCCCGTCAGGCCTCTCCCAGACCTCTGAGCTCCAGCTGCAGGTCTGAGTGCTCCTAGGAACCGGCCAGGGCCTCTCACTTCTTGCCCCTCCAGGTCTCCCTGGGGATGCGAACCTGGTGGCTGCCTCTCCAGGGGGCCTCCCAGAGCAGAGCTGGGAGGGCCTACAGTGCAATCGAGCTGATTGGCATTAGGTGCTGAGATAATAGAAGCTTGGAATGTTCCCTAGGAGGTGCTGGTGGGGCAGGCAGCCAGGGGGCCGTGAGGGGGCCTGGGATTGGCCCAGTAGATCTGCTGGCTCCTAGAACCCTGAGGATGGGAGTGGAGAGACGGGGGAGGCCTGGCTCCTTCGGTCTTGGGGCCTCAGTCTCTCAGGCCTCTCCAGGACATCCTGGGTAGCAGCCAAACTGACCCATTGGACTCCATTCTGGACTTGTCCACCCAAGCCCCTGCCTGAGGCCTTCAGTGGCTCCCCATGGCCCTTAAACTAAAATCCAAGCCCCTCACCTCAGCCTAGGGGAGCCTGGTGACTCACTCTTGCTCCTGCCCTGTCACTCTGACTTATTTCTCTTTCTGGAACATTCCACCCTTGGCCCACCTCAGGACCTTTGCATACGCTGTGTCCCCTAGCCTGCCCCCTCCTCCAAGAGCTCTTAGGTCTCAGCTCTAGGTCACCTCACTGGGGAGACCCCTGATTCCTGGCTTGCCTGGCCTCCCTGGATGCACCACGCAGCCCCCACCCTCTGCTTCCCAGGGTCCAGCGCGAGTGGCATTCCTCATTCAATGTCTGCGTCCTCTACGCATGGGGTGGCAGCTCTGTGAGGGCAGGCTCCGGGTCTGCTTAGTCACCGTGGTGTTCCCTAGGACCTGACATGCAGCAGACATTCCACCAGTGAGCCACTGACCACCAAGGAAGTGGACTGGACACTTCATGCAGTGTGGACTCCTCCCACGTTACAAAGGGACCTGGCTGAGCCCTGGGCTTTCCCCCTCTCCTCCCACAGCCCCAGCTGCAGCCCCGCAAGCTCCTGTGTCCTCAGACTCCACTGGGTGGCCCCTGCTGTGATGTCAAAAGGATCACTGGCCAGAATCTGGTTGAGATTATCTCCTAGCTGGGCACGGTCCACATCTCCATGCAGGTCTGGGACCACAGGCTGCCGTATCAGGGTCCCCAGGTGTCCCACTGTGCCTGTCTTCAGCTGCAGATAACAGCATTGGCCCAAGGTGGCTTTGCCTCAGCTGCAAGTGCCCTCGCTAGGGACATGCTAGGTGGCCTCAGGCAAGTCCTCACCACTCTCTGGGTCTCCAGGTCACAGAGGGTGGAGTCCCACCCTACACGGGAGAGCAAAAACTGGGTGGAAATGCGGTCTTTGGCTGGGAGATGTTGAAGGAAAAATAACATCGCTTCTCCAGGAGGGTGAAGTGAGAACGTGGTTGGTGACACATGAGGGGATTCCCACGTGTCCCCAGCTCGGGGGGCAGAGAGGGTCTAGGGTGACTGACCTGCGCCAAGGTCCCTGAATACCTGAGGTTTACCAGTGTCCTGGGGCCCGCTGAGGCAGGCGTGGAAGGGTCCTTGTACCATGGTGGAAAGTGTTGGCAAGTGAGGCTTTGAGCCGTTTCTAGGGCATTGATCCCATGGCGCGTCAGTTTCCTCCCCTCGAAGCAGGCACAGTAAGAGTTTCTACTGCACAGGGATATTGTCCTGAGTTCACAGACAGCGACTGATCACTGCCAGTATGGTCAGCTCCTGAAGCCTCGCCTCACCCTGTCTCACCTCTCTGTGCCTCCTGCCCCACCTGGCCTGGATCATTAACCCAAGTGAGTGCAGCAGCCTCCGATGGGTCTCCTGCTCCCAGTCTCAGCCCTACATCTACTCTCCATGTGCTGCCAGACAGAGCCTAAAAAACGGGCTGCCCAAGTGCAGTGGCTCATGCCTGTAATCCCAGCACTTGCGGAGGCTGAGGCAGGCAGGTCACCTGAGGCCAGGAGTTTGAGATCATCCTGGCCAAGATGGTGAAACCCCATTTCTCCTAAAAATACAAATATTAGCTGGATGTGATGGTGCATGCCTATAATTTCAGCTACTCAGGAGGGTGAGGCAGGAGAATCGCTTGAACCCAGGAGGTGGAGGTGGCAGTGAACCAAGATCACGCCACTGCACTCCAGTCTGGGCAACAAAGTGATACCTTATCTAAACCAAAAAAAAAAAAAAAAAACCAAAAAAACATGAGCCGGGTCACGCTCCTCCCCTGCTCCACAGCCTCCAGGACTCCTACTACCTTCGGAATAAAGATTGGCCCCCTTCTCCTGACCCACAGGTGTGTGCAGCAGTGGCTCCTCCCCGATCTCTGGCTACTCTCACTGTCACTCGCTCTGCTAGAGCCACTTTGGGTTTCTTTCCGTCGCACCCAGCTCCTGCCCGTCATGGGGCCTTGGCACACTCTGCTTCCTCTACCAGAATGCTTTCTTTTCTGCTCTTTTTTTTTTTTTTTTTTTTTTTTTTGAGAAGGAGTTTCGCTCTTGTTACCCAGGCTGGAGTGCAATGGCGCGATCTCGGCTCACCGCAACCTCCGCCTCCTGGGTTCAGGCAATTCTCCTGCCTCAGCCTCCTAAGTAGCTGGGATTACAGGCACGCGCCACCATGCCCAGCTAATTTTTTGTATTTTTAGTAGAGACGGGGTTTCACCATGTTGACCAGGATGGTCTCGATCTCTCGACCTCGTGATCCACCCGCCTCGGCCTCCCAAAGTGCTGGGATTACAGGCTTGAGCCACCGCGCCCGGCCTCTTTTCTGCTCTTCACCTCGTTAGTGCCCAGATCTCAGACCAGGGGCATTCTGGTAGCAGGTGCTGTGGGGACCCCCGGAGCCTCTTTGGTGGGCCCTGCACCCACCTCCCTGCTGCCACACAGTGCTGACTGCTGTGGGCTCCCGGCTGGAGCCCTTTAAAGCTGGAGTCCTGCCTCACTGAGCAGGCGCTGCCTCCCATCCCCCAAACAGAGGTGGACACAGCCAGTGACCAATGAGAACAGGGGACAAAGGCTCAGGCCTCTTACTTCGAGTAGGACCAACGTGTGGTATAACTCACGTTGCAGAGTTCCCCGGGGGATCAGGCCAAGTGAGACTCAGCGGAGGCCACATCCCGGCCGAGCTCTCGCCCTGCCCCGTCTTGCCTCTTGCTCCCCTTCTCCCAGAAGCAGGTCCTCAGTGAATCACATGCATTCCAGTCCCCAAGTCAGGCTTCGTTTCTGGGCAACCTGACCTAAGATGCCTTCCCTGTCGTTCCCATCCCCCTTTCTGGTCTCTTCTGCATGGACCTCTCCTTGCAGCCCTTACAGTGGCCGTGTTTTTACACTTGCTTGGATGATTATTTGATTGAAGTCTGTTCCCTCCCCAGAATGTAAGGCAGGGATTATGTTCCTTCTATGTTCCCAGTGTCCATTGTGGGTACGGCACATAGTAGGTGCTCAATACCTATTTGTTGAATGAGTGACTAAACCAAGCAGGGTGAGTCAGAGCTGGGGACTGGGCACCATCAAGGCACCAGGTTCTTCCCATCTCGTGGTTCTGCCATCTCCAGCCAGCCCAGCTCCTCATGATGCCATGATGGCTGCCAAAGCTCCTGCCATCTCTTCCTCATACAGCCAAGCAGGAAAGGCCTTCACATGTCTTGTTAAGAATGAAGAAACCCTTCCCAGAAGCCCCTTAGCAGACTTCCCCATCTCACTGGCCACAGATGTGTTTCATGTCCAGCCTCAGCCAATCGCTGCAAGGGGGTAGGGAGCCTAATCAACATTTGCACCCCCGAGTGCTGTGGGTGGAGTCCGCCCTCACCCACTGAGGGGGGGGGATCTGACTGCCCACGAGCTGTAGACCCCCAAACTGGGATCGTTTTGTGTATTCCTGGGGCTGTGGATCCCTCACCTGTCCTTCCTCCCTGGGGAGCCCTTGGGTGGTGAAGGTGAGAAGAGAGTGGTGTCAGGTGAGGGTTTCGAGCAAATGAAGCTGCCAGACACCTTCACCTCAGGAAACATTTACAGAACCAGGAATGCAGGGGAGGGGGCAGGCCCATCGGATGAGTGTGGGGAAGAGGCCACCTGGGCCAGAGGTGCCGATGGTGAGAGAGACACGGGGGTGAGATGGAGAGACACAGAGACACACCCGGAATGGGCTGATGTGAGAGACACAGAGGGAAAGAGAGAGGCTGAGAGATAAAGAGGGGAGAGACCCAGAGACGGAGGCTTTGCCAAGCAGGCTTTGGCTCCAGGCCTGGAGCAGGCAGGGGCCCTCTTCCCGTGGGCGTGTCGACCCCACCTTGTTCTCGTTGGCTGAATGTCCCAGGTGAGCCCCTTTTCCAATCTGGCCTTGGTTCCTCCTCTGTCAAATGGGGCTCATGGCCCCTTTTCCCAGGACTGTGTCCACACACTGGGTCTAGCATGGACCTGTGGCCTCCTGCGGCCTCCTGTGGCCCAGAAACAGCCTCATGTGGTGGGAGGGAATTATCGCCCCCAGTGGAAGGGGAAGCATGTGCCCAGGGTCACGGCAGGAGGGTGGGGGAGGGAACCGGGCCATGAAGCGCGTGTTTCTAAAGCCTGTGTCCTGACTGTGCCCCACAGGGCTGGTGTGGGGCCAGGAGGGGTGAGGGTGGGCCGTGGGGGCATCCCCGGGGGTGGTGCTGGCTGCCAGCTCTGTGTGCCAGTAATGAGCGTTCTGATCATAAGAATGGCTGGCTGCTGGGTTTCCAATGCTCCCCAGGTGCCAGGCACCGACCCACAAGGGAGGTGCTACTTTATTTCTATGTAGCTCGGACTTGCCATTTTACAGACGAGGAAACCTCATCTCAGCATGGCTCTGACTTCCTAACAACATGGTGTGGGCCCTGAGGTTGGAAAGGTCTGGGTCTGAGTCCCCACTCCGTCCCTGACAGGCTGGGGGACCTGGACAGTCACTACCTCCTCCTGTCAGTTTCCTCATTTGTAAAATGGGGAATACCTTTAAGGGTGATGGGGGATTGGATGAGACGCTGCCCAGAAGGTTCTTAGCACAGGGCTGGGTAGGCAGGACGCAATGGCTGGACGTTAGTCGGGCCGTTGGATACCAGCTTTTAAATAATTTAAAATAATTCCTTTAATGGCTCCCTTTTTGTTTTTTAAGGGAAAGAGCTGAGCTCCAGGGAGGGGAGGGGGCTTGCCCAGGGTCCTTGGCCAGGTGGAGGGGCTTGGATTCGAGCTCACGGTGCTCAGCCCTGGATGGCCTGTTTGTGGCTCAACCCTCGAGGGTTGAGAAGATGCCCATGGCCTGGCCTGATAGCCCTCTGGACTGGCATCAGCTACAATCACCAGTTGGGGCAATTGCAAAATCCCTCACCCTTTGCCTGTTGATAAAGGGTGCCCATTGCAAAACTCAGCGGAGAAATTATTAAGGGTTGTGTCATCCTGTGGCCAGGCCCTGGGTGCCCCTTTCCTGCCCGGAAGCCTGGGTAGGGTAGACGGCTCACTCTCTCCTCCATGGCTGTGACCCGAGAGAGACTGGGGTAGGGGTCAGCAGGGGGCTTGCAGGGAATTCAAAGACACCGGCCCCGGCCCTGGGCCCGTCCTTGCCCCCGGTTCTTTGGAAATGGCAGCTCCATCCTTCCGGGTGCTCAGGCCCAAACCGCGGGCTGTCCCTTCATTTCCTCTCCTGCCCTGCATTCGATAACTGGCCAGGAAATCCTGTCAGCGCTACCTTTAAAATGCATCCAGAACCTGAGTGGGTTTTCCCCTCCGCTTCCACAGCTGAATTCAAGGCCACCACCCTCTCCCGCAGGGACTACTGCAGTGGCCTCCTTGCTGCTCTCACTGCTGTCACCGTCACACCCCACTTTCCCCCTGCAGCCAGAGGGATGCTGTGAGATCCCGTCCCTCCTCTGTTTAGAACGTCCCACGGCACCCGCTGTGGAGTAAAACCTGAGGTCTTTTCCAGGACCACAGGGCCCCCGCCTGCTCTGGCCCCCAGGTCTTTCTGACCTCATCCTCCCTCCTCTCTCCCTTGCTCACCCGGCCCCAGCCACCCCGGGCCCCACACCGGGTATGATCTAACCAGGATCAGCTCTTGCTGTTCCTGCTGCCTGGAATGCTCTTGCTCCAGCTCCTTCACCCAGCTGGATTTGCTCCTTTATTCAGCTCTCATTGCAGTGTCACCTCCTCAGGGAAGCCTTCCCTGGCTGCCTGCTAACTTGTGACCTCTGCCATCACTCCAATCCTTTTGTCTTTCTTCCCTACTTGCCATCATATTACATCTGTTTGTTTGTTCAATGCCTTCTCTTTAAAATGTCACCTTCTGCAGTGCAGGGACTGCTGTCTGTGGCGATCACAGTGCTTTCTGAGTGCTCAGCACAGGGTCCTGCACGCAGTAGGTGCTCCACAGAGATGCGTTCCATCAGCGAATGGGCGGGCAGGAGGGGTGGCTGGCAGCCCAGATCATGCCTCGGCAAACCACGAGGGTCCTTTCTCTGACCGATGGCTTGAGGCTGGTGCCCAGAAGCCTCTCTGGAGACGGCTTCCCTGACCACCCTGCCCAACTCACACCCATGCCCTCTAGTCCCGGCGCCCCTCATTTCCCACAGTCTCGACTTGTTTTGTTTCTGCATTAATCACCGGCCCCTCCTCCCAACAGAACGGAGCTCTCTGAGAACAGAGTGTCCTCTGCCTGGCTCCGATGTCATCACCCCGAGTGTCCGGTGTGGAGCCCGGCACCCGGTGGATGTGTTTCAAGGCAGGCTGATCGGGGTTTGCATCGCATGCCCCACCTGCAGGGCTAGTCCTGGCTGGGAGGGCCTTAGGAGGAGATGCTGTGCTCAGACCTGCGAAGTCAGGGGAGATGGGGCCCGCTTGGGCCTTAATTATAACACATCCCATAATGATACGGTGTTATAATAGGCACACAAAGTGTACTAATCTGATATTACATCTGGGTTTTGTATAATAGATACAATCGGCTGGCCGCAGTTTGCTAATTCATTCTCGACCTATCTCCACGCTCCGCCTAGATGACTATCAGCTTCCATAATTAAGCGGAAGGCAAGCTCTGAAGGCAATGCTCGCAGCCCAAGCACCGGCGAGTCCGGCCCGGCCCTCGCATAAGCTGGGATAATAGCTACTCCCACATGGGGCGAGGCTGGTCCTGCCTTCTTCATCCCAACCTCCTGTCCCCGGCTTGGGCGTGACAGGCTGCTCCAAGGCCTGGGAAGCCACAAATGCCAACCACCAAGGGCTCAAACTGGCGGCCTGTGGGCCGGGCCAGCCTGGAGATGTGTTGGGTTTGGCCTGCGTGGTGCTTCTGCTGAAAGTTAAAATGAGTTGCCAACTCTGAAAAATCACAAGGTTGGACACAAAAATCCAGATTCCCGGCTTCTCTTGGGAAATGGGAAGCTGCAGGGACTCGGGCTCATAGTCCTGGGTGCTGGGGCTGGGGAGTGGCTGGCTGTCCCCTCTAGACAGGACGTGATCACAGTTGCCTCCTGTCTGTTTCACTTTTCTGCCCCTGCCTGACTCTTATAGGCAACTGAGTTTGTAATCCCTGCTCTGGGCTTTAAAAACCAGTCACCTCTTGGCAAGATGGGACATTGAGGCTTCGAAGAGGCAGGTGACAATGGTCATTGCATAGCAAGCTGGAACTCAGGTCACAATCATTCAACAGGTCTTTATTGAGCTCCCAATGTATACTAAGCACTGGAGACAGAAAGACCACAACAGACATAGTTCCTGGCTTCTGGGGGGTGACAGTTTGTTGCTTCACAGACCTCCTGTCTATCCTTATTGCTGGAGGCAGTAGGATCTGTTAGAGACAGGCCCTTTATGATCCCTCAAAGCAGCTGGAAGCAGATTCCTCATACTTACTGGGGCTCGTCCAGGCCAGAGAATGGGCTCTGAAAGGTGCAAGGGGACTGGAAACAGCCATCTTGGAAGGAAGCTCTTGGCAAGAGTTCCTGTGAGAGGGGGATGCCCTTTAATTCCTTTAATGGCTCTGCTTTTCTTTCTTTCTTTCTTTCTTTTTTTTTTAAGGAAAAGAGTTGATTTCCAGGGAGGGGGAGGGACTTGCCCAAGGCCCTCGTCCAAGTGGAGGGACTGGTCACAATCATTCAACAGGTCTTTATTGAGCTCCCCAACCTGGGCTCCCAGAGAGAAGGAAGGGTGAGTGAGGTGGGCTCAGAGGGGTGGCGGGTGGGGGTGGTGAGGGACAGGAAGGGAACAGAGAAGCCACCGGGGTATCAGCTACATGAAGCATGAGGACTTTCCCATCCTGGTTGAACCAAAGGTGAATCAATTAGGCCCTTCTAAGACAAGAAATGGAGGGCAAGGTGCTGAAATACCCGAGCTGCCCACCCGCCAGTCCAGGAGAAGGGGCTTTGCTCAGCCAGCCCGGGAGGGTTTGTCTTCTTTTCCACTCCACAGCACCACCTCTGGCCTGGAGGAGAAAGTGCAGCCTGGGACCTCTGTCCCCAGTGCCTCAACGCTGGACCCAGCTTGGGCCATTGCAGACGGGCTGGCCTCCCGGGAGCCCCATCTGAAGAGCATCAAGCAGCCCTCATGCTCCGTGGCCAGCTCCCCACTGACGCGGGGCGGGGGGGATGAATAACAGTCCCAGCCATCATGTGCATTTGCTAAAAATAAACTGACATACTTTTGCATTGGGAAACAATGTGGATTCCAAACATTCTCAAAGGGCAGAGAGGGGAAAAAAGGAAGAATGGAAATCAAGTTTTCGAGCTTAGCAATTAATTAGTGCCTGTAAACAAATGACTCATGATCTTTCCTGGCTATTTTTCTTTCCATTTTGCGTGGATTTTCGCAGAGACTCAGGGACGAATGCCAAGTGAGCTAAGCTGATAGGCAAGACAGGGCCCGGATGGGACCATCTTGAGGGGGCGTTGGCCAGTTGGAGAGTGTGAGGAAGAGGGTCAGGTGGAAGGAACACCACGTGCGATGGCTCTGAGAACTAAAAGATCTTGGCACGTCCAAGGAACACTGAGGAAGCCCATGTGGCTGGAGTAGAAGGGGTGAAAGGGTGAGGCCAGGTAGATTCATGGGACTCGGAACACACAGAGACCCTTAGTGGTATATGAAGGCATTTAGGTTTGATCTGGAAGACAGTGCGAGCCATGAGAGGGTTTTAAACCAGGAAAGAACATCATCTGATTTACATAATGGTGTCATTTATAAAACAGATAATCAGGCCTGGCCTGGTGGCTCACACTTGTAATCCCAGCACTTTGGGAGGCTGAAGCAGGTGGATCACCTGAGGTCAGGAGTTCAAGACCAACTTGGCCAACATGGTGAAACCCTGTCTCTATGAAAAATACAAAAATTAGCCAGGCATGGTGGCACATACCTGTAATCCCAGCTACTTAGGCCGCTGAGGCAGGAGAATCACTTGAAGCCGGAAGGTGAGGTTGTGATGAGTGGAGATCGAGCCACTGCACTCTAGCCTGAGCAACAGAGCAAGACTCTGTCTCAAGAAAAAAAAAAAAAATTAGAAAAATATATTCTGCATGTTCTCTGTTGTTTAGATGCTTCTGATACTTAGATTTCCCCCACAAATGATTATCTAGTGATTATATTTCTTAGGGGTTTACACATGTAATGTCTGTTTCCTCTCCCTAGAACATCAGCCCCACGATAACGGGGACCTTTCAGTCTTGTTTACATCTGTGTCCTCAGTGCCTAGACCACTGCTTCCCACACAGCAGGAGCTCAGTAAGGGCTTTTCAAGTGAATGCACACTCTGTGCAAGGTCAGAGGCCTCATTCCACCTTACAGGGCAGGGAGGTCTTCCAAGGCCAGTCTGGATGGTCCCCAGGAGAGGCAGGTTTTATTTAATTCAAAATAAGAAGTTGTTGGCTAGGCGCAGTGGCTCACGCCTGTAATCCCAGCACTTTGGGAAGCTGAAGTGGGTGGATCATGAGGTCAGAAGTTTGAGACCAGCCTGGCCAACATAGTAAAACCCTGTCTCTACTAAAAATACAAAAATTAGCTGGGTGTGGTGGTGCACATCTGTAGTCCCAGCTATTTAGGAGGTTGAGGCAGAAGAATTGCTTGAACCCAGGACATGGAGGTTGCAGTGAGCTGAGACCATGCCATTGCACTGCAGCCTAGGTGACAGAGTGAGACACCGTCTCGGAAAAAAAAAAAGGAAGTTTTATGGTTGGAACATGGATTCTGCAAGGAATTAAATTTCCCAGTAATGAAGGCTTTCCAGCAGGGCTCGTGCCCCCAGTCGGACAATAGCCCCCTCTGATTTAAGACAGTCTCTGTGCTACTCATAGACTCCACTCAATGACCTATGAGGTTGGCATGTGGTTATGCACATTGTGCAGACAGAGAAACTGAGGCCAGGGAGTGGTGACATGCTCAAGGTCACGTGGTAATAAGTGAAAGAGCCTGGCTTGGAATCCAGGTCTGACTAGAAAGTCTGTGTTCTCAAGCCCTTTTCTGAGCCACTGACCTGGGTTCCAATGCCTGCTCCACCACTTAGATGCCATGTGACCCGGGGCAAGTCACTTTGCTTTTCTGAGCCTCAGTGTTTTGCTCCATTTCATGGGAATGCAGACCCTTGCCTCGAAGGGCTGCTGGGCGTGGCAGGGAGGTCTGAGCTGGCACACAGATGTTTGAATTGCCTGCATCCCTCTTTTCCCTGCTGAGCTCCTTCCTGGGTCCTTCTGCCACTGGCCCCCTTCTTGGGCTGCTGGCCCCACCTTAGGCCAGAAGCTCCTTGGAGTCCACCCTCCAGCCGCTCCCGCTCTGCCCACTGGGTGTTGAGTCACCCATGCCATGAGCTACTTGCCCTCTGCCTGTGTTTTCTTCCTCCTTTTCTTGGTAAAACCACTGCCTTTTCTGATTGCTAAAGCTCCTCCGAGGGAGCAGGTGGGTGGCAGGGAGACCCCCTCATCCCACAGAGCCGTCTCCACCGCTTCCCCATCCTTCCCACTCTCACCACGCCAGGCTGAGGTCACTGAGCACGAGGCCTGGATAGCAGCACGGTCAAGGTTGGGGGTTTAATTAATCATCAGGGTGCAGGCAGGGCTCTGGCTGGTCCAGGGTCCCCTGTCTGGGGATAGGCTGGCGGACAGACCAGGAGAGGTCAAAGGAAATATTCTGGGACTGGTGCTGCCTGCAGCCCATGGCAAAGGTAAACATGGAAGAGCCCAGCTGAGTGCTAAGGGGTTATACATGAATGGGGACAAGGGTGGCAGAGGCAGGAGTGGGTCTTGGGAGGCTTCACGGAGTAGGTGTGTCTGGAGCCAGGTTTGTAAAGGGGAGATGAAGGAGCTCCCCTGGGCTTGAATCTCAGCTCTTCCCCTTTCCCCCTGTGTGACCTTGGTCAGGTTCATGTCCCTCTCTGAACCTCAGTTTTCTCATTTTAACAATGGAGGTGATCGGCTGGGCGCAGTGGCTCACGCCTATAATCCCAGCACTTTGGGAGGCCGAGGTGGGCAGATCACCTGAGGCCAGGAGTTTGAGACCAGCCTGGCCAACATGGTGAAACCCTGTCTTTACTAAATACAAAAATTAGTTGGATGTGGTGACGCACGCCTGTAGTCCCAGCTACTCGGGAGGCTGAGGCACAAGAATCGCCTGAACCTGGGAGGCAGAGAGTGCAGTGAGCCGAGATAACTCCATTGTACTCTAGCCTGGGTGATAGACTGAGTGAGACTCCATCTCCAAAAAAAAAGAAAAGAAAAGAAAAGGGAGATGATACTACGAACATCCCCTGCCAGAGTGTGCTGATGGCTTAGTGAGATGACGCGGATGAAGTGTACTGCGCAGGGCCTGGCACATAGCTGGCGTACAATACGTGGCCCCTGTTTTCATTCTTACTAGTGGCATAGTGGAAAGCAATGGAATTTTAGCTTCAGACAGACCCGGGTGCAGATTTCAGTTTCTGCGTCTCTCTGTTCTCCAGCAAGCTCCTCGCCTGTTTAAGCCTTGGTTTCCTCACCTGGACTTGGAGATGGTTTCACTTCATGAGGTTTGTGGTGAGGGTGAGGCATGAAATTCCTGCAGATTGCTCGGCACAGGGCTGGGCACACAGGAGGCGCTGGCTGAGCAGTGGCTGGCATCCACGGGTCTGTGGCCCAGTGGTTCAAGGAAGGGTTTGCAGATCAGGCAGACTGGGGGCTGAGTCCTGGCTCTGCTCCCATGGGCTGCCGTGGGGATTATATAGAGCCCTAGATGTAAAGTGCCCAGTTTGGCGCCTGGCACCTACCAGGTGTGTGGGCAGTGGGAATAAGATCAGGATCTTTGTGACTCTGAAGACCGGTGTTGGGCTGCCCCGACATCCTGGGTGGGAAGGTGACTTTCTTCCGTAGAAAGGTGGGGGAGGTTCTGGCCCTTTCACGGTAAGAAAACAGGCTGAGAGAGGCGAGCTCAGTAGCCTGAGGTGGACACCTGGGTCTGCTTGGCTCTAGAGCTTGTCTTTCTAAAAAGGGGGATCTCTGGGTTGGGGCTGTCCCGTGGGGCCCCCTTGAGTGTCACTGTGCATGCTGCTGGAACAGCCGTTTTTTTTTTTTTTTTTTTTTGTTTTTTTTTTTTAAGATGGCCTTACTGTCGCCCAGGCTGGAGTACAGTGGTGCAACCACAGCTCACTGCCTCCTCAGCCTCCTGGGCTCAAGTGACCCTCCTATCTCAGCCTCCCGAGTAGCTGGGACTACAAACCTGCATCATCCACCTGGCTCATTTTTAATTTTATTTTTTGTAGAGACAGGGTCTTGCCATGCTGCCCAGGCTGGTCTCAATCAGTAATCCTCCTGCTTCAGCCTCCCCCAGGGCTGGGATTACAAGCGGGAGCCATCACACCCTGCCTGGAACAGCCTTTTAGTGGCTAATGAAAGCAGGTGACACATACCGTGAAGACCGCAACCCTTAGCATGAGCTTCTGGGAACCAGCAGTGTTCAGGGCCCACCACCCCAGACTAGGGAGTGACTCTGTATGTATGGGAGGTGGCTTGGGGGTCTTGGGGTTGGGGCAGACCCCAAGAGGCCTGGCCTGGGCCTTTTTGTCTCCAGCCAGCCAGCCCCATAGCAGTCTGTCCAATTGTTTGTTTATTGTCACTATCGGGCGCTTTGAGGCATTTCTTCCAACTGTCCAGAATCCACACCTCCTTCCTATGTGTGGAGAATTTTCTGCTCTACAAGACAGATGTTCTATCTCCCACAAAGGAGGCTGTGAATGCGAGCCTCGGATTCTGTCCCTGCGGCCAGCGCGTGGATGCTTGGCTTGGCCACCCAGGTGCGCTGTCCTGGGTCTCTGGGGGAGTCCATTCAGGGCCCATCCTCCCCTGCTCAGAATCCTCCCATAGCTCCCCATTGCCCTTAGGATAAGACCCCCAGTCCTGTCCGTGTCCCACTAGGTTTGATGGGCAGGAGTTGGGGTCCTACCTTGAAGGTACCTTCTTCAGAGCCGGTGCATTTGCTGTTTCTTCTTTTACTAGATCTCATTTCACAGGTGAGGAAATGGGGCTGGAGAAGGGGCAGAGGAAACAGGGCGCGGCGGAAGGAGAATTCCAGCTGAGGTCGGGCTGGCCTCGTGGTGATCACAATCCACGCCAGAGACTGCCTCCTCCAGGAAGACTAAACAGATCCCCTTCGGAGATCTCACTTCTGCTCAGCCTGACTTAGGCGTTCTCTTGGGCATTTGGGTGGGTGTGTGTAGAGATGACATTGCCCCCACAGAGGTGGAAATTAATTCTTGGGGGGTAAAAAACATCATCTTCATGTTTTTACGCATAAAGCAAAGATAGGCTGGGCACAGTGGCTCACACTTGTAATCCCAGCACTCTGGGAGGCCGAGGCGGGTGGATCATTTGCGGTCAGGAGTTCAAGACCAGCCTGGCCAGTATGGTGAAACCCTGTCTTTACTAAAAATACAAAAATTAGAGCTACTGCACTCCAGTCTGTGTGACAGAGTGAGACCCTGTCTCAAAAATAAATAAATAGATAAAATAAAAATAAAGCAAAGAAATACATGCAAAACACAAACAGATACAGAGTATATCTGTGGCATTGACATTTCATAAGGGGGCAATTAGGAAGAAAAGGTTCTAAAAATACTCTGTAGGGGGCAGTTTAAAAAACTGAGCCAGGTGCAGCGGGTCATGCTTGTAACCCCAGAACTTTTGGGAGGCAAAGTTGGGAGGATTGCTTGAGCCCAGGAGATTGAGACCAGCCTGAGCAACATGGGGAGACCCCACCTCTACAAAAAATTTTAAAAATTAGCCGGGCATGGTGGTGCATGCCTGTGGTCCCAGCTACTCAAAACTCAGGAGGCTGAGGTCGGATGATCGCTTGAGCCCAGGAAGTCGAGGCTGCAGTGAGCAGAGACCATGCCACTGCACTCCAGCCTGTGAGACAGAGCCAGACCCTCAAAAAATAAAAAAAAATAAACACGTAAATAGAGAGAAACACTGGTTTAACTCGATGCAGTTCAGCTCACTTTTAAACAACTTGATTTGAATCTACTCAATGCCTCAACTGAATTCAACTCAAAAGCACTCCACTCCCCGTGAGCAGAACTCCACTCACCGTGTTGAGCTGAACTCAGTTTAATTCGTCTCCACTCAACCCTCCCCAGCTCAGTTTGACACAACCCAGCTCGTCAGCACAACTGACACCACCTGTCCCGAGGATGCACTCTGGCCTCCTCACTGTGCTCCGGAGGCCCTGCGGGACCTGCCCCAGCCTCCCCTGCCTGCCTGGCCTCACCTCCCATGACTCTGCCTTCTCGTCCCTGCACATCCCTCCGCTCAGCAGAGCGCAGTTCAGGTGAAAGCTCGCCTCAACCTGACTCAACTCAACCTAACTGACTCCGCTGAACTCACCGCACCTCCACTCAGCTCCGCTGGCCTCAGTTCACCTCCGCGCCACTCACGGCAATCCCACCCACCTCACTTCAGCTCACGTCAATCCTGCTCCGTGGAATGCTCAGCTCAGCCCCACCCAGCTCCTCATCTCAACTTCTACAACAAGTTTTTATTTATTCATTATCTTTTTAGAGATAGGGTCTTGCTCTGTTGCCCAGCTTGGAGTGCAATGGTGAGACCTAGCTCACTGCAGCCTTGACGTCTTGGGCTCAAGCAATCCTCCTGCCTCAGCTTCCTGAGTAGCTGAGACTACAGGTGCATGCCATCATGCCTGGCTATTTTTTAAATTTCATTTTTTGTAGAGACAGGGTCTTGCCATGCTGTCCAGGCTGGTCTCAAACTCTTGGCCTCAAGTGATTCTCCTGCCTTGGCCTCCTCCCACAGTGCTGGGATTACAGGCTTAAGCCACTGCACCTGGCTAAAGTCAGTTTAAGTCAACGGGATTCACTCAACTCACCTCAACTGTGGACACTCACTCTCATCGCCACCTGCCTTCCCCAGACACCCTCTAAGCCTTGCAGAAAAGGAGTTGGCCTTCTCATGTGTTCCCAGTCTAGCTGGGGACCCTGACATGTCCTTTTAGCAGGTGCTGTCATGGGGGAAGCACAGGTCACGGAATGAGCAGCCTGTGGCAGCCCCGGAAAGTCCCAGACGGCTCCCCACAGAAAGAAGAGTCAGCGCAGGCAGAACAGTGGGAGGAAGGGTGTCCTGGGCAGAGGGAACAGCACGTGCAAAGTGGCCATGGCAGGGTGGGTGGAACCCTCTGGGATCCAGAGGTTGCTCCAGCTGGAGGGAGGAGTAGGGGATGAGGATGGTGTAAGGGTGGCCAGGGGGACATGCCCAATCCCCCACGGAGGACCTAGCCTGGATGCAGAAGACACTGCAGTGCTGAGCAGAGGAGGAGTGTCATTTTAAACACTTCCCTGGCTGCAGGGGGATGCACAGAGCTGAGAGGGGAGACTGGACTTCTTGGGTAGGGACAGAGCCTAGAAATCCAGTGCTGGGGGATTGGTAGGGGACAGACAGGTGGGGAGCTTAAGGAGAGAGTTTAGGAAATTAACCAGAAAAATGACCAGAAATTGAACACTTATTCTGGTCCAGGCCTTGTTTCCTTGCCTTACAGGTATTAACTAACTTGACCCTCAAAACGATTCCATGAGGTGGGTATTAATATCGACCCTATTTTGTAGATGAGGAAGCTGAGGCCCAGAGCGGCCGAGACGTTTGCCCAAGGTACCCAGCTCTTAAGGAGCAGAGCTAGGAGCTGAACACAGGCGTTGGTGCTCCCGAGGCCTCAGGGGCAGCCAGGCATTCTGTACAAAATGCCCATGGGAGGTGCCTCCTGGAGGCCGACCCCTGCCTCCCAGCACACAGTAGGTGCTCAGGGCCTTCTTTCTTTGTGTTTGTGGATTTAAATCATCATCTCCACCCGATCTGGGAGTGCCCTTCCACTATTCAAAGGGAGAAATTGAGGCCGAAGCACGCACAGTGATGAATCCAGGATTTGAGCTTCAGACAGGCAGGTGGTATCATCAATGTCTGACCTTGAGCTTTTTGAGAGTCTTGCTTTGTCACTCGGGCTGTGGTGCAGTGGCGCGATCTCAGCTCACTGCAACATCTGCCTCCCAGATTCAAGTGATTCTCCTGCCTCAGCCTCCCAAGCAGCTGGGACTACAGGTACGCACCACCATGCCTGGCTAATTTCTGTATTTTTCATAGAGGCGGGGTTTCACCACGATGGCCAGGTTGGTCTCCAACTCCTGGCCTGAAGTGATCTGTGCGCCTCGGCCTCCCAAAGTGCTGGACAGTGGGGTACAGCAGGGATCAAGGGTTGCAGGTGGGAGCCACTGCGCCCGGCCGCCACTGGGATTTTGATCCGGTGTGTGTGCATCGAAGGGCCCTGCACACTGCTCTGGGGAGAGGATCCCACCCTCGTCCTTCCAGTGCTGAGAATTCTCCTGTGGCTGCCCTCTGTCCCTGCAATCTGGGCTCCTCACTGTGATGCAAGGGGCCCTGCTCGATTTGCCCCAGCCTCCCCTGCCTCCCCGGTCTCACCTCCCATGACTCTGCCTCCTTGCCCCTGCACCCACCTCCTCCAGCACCAGTTTCGGACCCCAGGACCTTTGCACATGCTGTCCCTCTGCCTGGAACACTCTTCCCATGACAGCCTCGTATCCCCCAGGGGTCTTCAGCTCTAAGGTTGCCTCACTTCCTCAGTGTGGCCTCCCTAAGCACCTGAGCTGGAGCGCCTCAGTTCTTAGGTATCACGTCACCCCATTGTTTTGCTTTCGTTTTTTAATATTCTGCTTCCTTACTGGAAATTTCCTGTCTATTTCCTGCCTCCTGCAGGGGACAGATCTACTCTAGGTAGGATCCCTGTAGGTCTTACTGCTGTATCCCACAGTCCAGCACACAGTAGGTGCTTAATAAACATTCCTGGAATGAATGAATGAATGAATGAATGAATGATTGAGTGAAGGAATGGATGAACAGAGTTTAAGAATGCAGGTGCTGGGAGGAGGACAGGCAGGTCTGGGCTCAGGCTGGGGCTGAGGCCTCCTCTCCCGGGTCTCCCTGCCGGAGGAGGAGCCCCTGCCAGGGCAGGAGGGTGGGTGTGGGGGCAGCAGGCAGGGCTGGGCGAGGCTTCTCTGCTCCACTGTTGTCATCCTCTGGGTAATTATGGGCTCAGACACTCCTCGATGCCTTCCCAGAATAATAGCCGGGCCTGTTATCAGCGGCATCTCTGGGACCTTCTCACAAACAGTCATTAATCAAGTCTTGCTGCCACTCTGCCCTCCCTCATGGTGGAAACCAAGGCACAGAGAGGTAAGGCCACTTTCCTAGTGCCACACAGCTGACGCAGGGAGGATGGGCTGTTTTTCCCCGAACGCTACGGTGCAGGGTGGGGCCCCTTCTCCCCGTTCCACATAGGGAAGTCTCTGAGCCTGCTATGACTGGGGGGCCTTGCCCCCAGTTTCAGGCCCCCAGTCCTCCTTGAGGCCTCAGAGGCCTCCCAAGTTGGCCTCTTAATCACTGCCAGTTAATTAAGGAGGTTAAGCATCTCCCCGGGGCCCAGGCAGGCCTGCCCAGGAGAGAGGCGGCGGGGCCTGGACCGTGTCTCACATCGAGGCCCCTGCTCCCCAGCCTGGTCTGGCACGGGCATTGTGTCTCTGTGGTGCATATCACCAGACCTGGGGGACTCTGGGGGAGGCGCGGGGCCTCTGATGGGGCCGTAGAGTTCCATTGCTGGGGCAGTGCCCCTCCCCTTCTTCGGGGGTGTGTGGGAGGTGCTGGCATCACTTAATGAGGCCTCCGCGGCTGCCAAGGAGAGCTGGAGGAGTTGAAACAGGTTCTGGGTGAGGTGAGTTTCGTGGGCTGGGCAGAATCCGTGGCTCTGTGCCATGTGGGCGCTCCCCGGGGCAGTGGGGGGCAGGTGTGGGACCCCCACCTGGCCCCTGTGTCCAGCCCTCTGCCCCGATGGGTGGGAGCAAAGGAAGCTTACGAGGGGATTGTGGAGATGACAGAGGATGACAGACAGGAATGGAGGTTCACATCCCACCCTCCTGGGGCCCCACTGCCAGCCTGTGGGGACCACACAAAGCCCCACCATGCTGGCAGCATCTGGGGCTGCGGAGACACTGCCAATCTGTGCTCTGACACACACTTGGGCCTCCGTCTTCTGACCTGAGAAATCAGGGTGGTTGGAAGGGATCATCTCGGGCTCGGGGCTTTAGTTTCAGGATGACCCATCCAGCAGAGCTGCTGACCTGCTGTGCGGCCCGCTTTCTTCCTCCGGGAAGAGCTGTGCTGGTGGGGTGGACGCAGCGATCCTCGGTCTCTGCTGAGGTTGCCAGTGCTTCGTGAGGGGCGCCTGGACTGCTTTCTCAGGATGCAAGGAAGTCATTCAGTGCATGTCTCCTGGGCAAGCGCCGAGGCTCTGAATTCATGGCAGGGAGGCTTAGGAGGAAGCTCCCCAAGGCCGGGTTGCAGGTCCTGGGGGCTGGAGGGCAGCTCTTCCGTGTTGCTGAACCCTCGGGGCCACTGCGGGTTCAGGTGAGGCTGGATCAAGGCAGGACCCAGAGCCCATGGGGGCCCCATGGGTGTTTTGTTTTCCCCCCTTTTTTTTAAGTGACTTTCTTGGATATATAATTTATATATAGCACAGTTCACCCTTTTGTGATGGGCAGTTCTATGAATCTTGAGAAACATATACAGTTGTATATCCACCAGCACGATCAACAGGCAGAACGTTTCCATCACATCAGAAAGTTCCCTGGTGCCTCCTTGCTATCAATCCCTTTCCTACTCCCAGCCCCTGGCAACCACCTATCTCCCCCAACTTTTTATTCTGAAAAATTTCAGACTTAGAGAAAAATGCAAAAACTTCACAATGAGCCTCCAAGTGCCCCTTCCCCCAGGATCCCCTACTGCAAACACCTGGCCCTATGTGCATTTTTTTTTTTTTTTTTTGAGACGGAGTTTTGCTCTTGTTGCCCAGGCTGGAGTGCCATGGCGTGATCTCGGCTCACTGCAACCTCCGCCTCCCGGGTTCAAGTGATTCTCTTGCTTCAGTCTCCTGAATAGCTAGGATAGCAGGCTCCTTCCAGCATGCCCAGCTAATTTTTGTATTTTTAGTAGAGATGGAGTTTCACCATGTTGGCCAGGCTGGTCTTGAACTTCTGACCTCATGCAATCCATCCGCCTCGGCCGCCCAAAGTGCTGGGATCACAGGCGTGAGCCACCACACCCAGCCTCTCTGTGATTTTTGCTGAGCTGTTTGACAGTAAGTTGCAGGCATCCTTGCCCTTCACCCTAATTGCTTCAGCCTGCATCTCTGAAGGACAAGGGCGTTCTCAACACAACCATAGTGCTCACATGTGAGAAATTTAGCATCGAGTCAGTTACATTAGCTAGTCTCCAGGCCAGGTTCAAATGACTGGGACTGCTCCAGAGTGTCCTTTATAACTGTTTAAATCTGTTTTTCTTTTTAAAATTTTATTCTTTATTTTTTCTGGTACCGAGGGTTAGGCCCTGCATTTGGTGACACCTCTCTTTGGTGTCCTTTTATCTGGAACATGAAACATCCTCCTTGTTCTTGCCTGACTCTTTAAAAACCACTCTCATGGTTTCCTACACCAGGCACTGGGAGGGGAAATCCCCGGGGGATGTGAGTGCCAGGAAAGGGTGGCTGCTGACCTGGGGGACATGGGATGTTCTTAGGGTTTTTTTCTTAAAAGTAGTCTTTAAAAGTAAAGTGGCAGCAGAAGAGAAAGAGACTTGGATTCATTGGCTCAACTTTTATTTTTTAGATGGAGTTTCGCTCTTGTTGCCCAGGCTGGAGTGCAGTGGCGCGATCTTGGCTCGCCACAACCTTCACCTCTCAGGTTCAAGCAACTCTCCTTCCTCAGCCCCCCAAGTAGCTGGGATTGCAGGCATGTGCCACCACACCCAGGTAATTTTGTATTTTTAGTAGAGACAGGGTTTCTCCATGTTGGTCAGGCTGGTATCGAACTCCCAACCTCAGGTGATCTGCCCACCTCCGCCTCCCAAAGTGCTGGGATTACAGGTAGGAGCCACTGTGCCTGGCCTGCCTCAACTTCTAATAGACATATGCAATTTGTAATAGAGAGGGATCTCTAACCCTGCAGTTGAGATTCCAATCCCAGCTCTGCCTTCCCTTGGCTGTGAGCCATTGGTCAGGAAACTTCACTCCTAGAGCCTCTGCTTCCTCATCTGTGAGGTGAGGATAACAGCTGTCTCTCCGCCTTGCCCTGTTGTTGTGAGGAAATGAATCAATGCATACAGTGCGCGAATAGTAGCAACTTTGGATATATGTGAATAATGCATATATCTCATGGATATATATGTAGGAAAATGTTTGTGATGAATTGGATGACCTAATTTATACAGATCACCTTCTTTTCTATCAATTCGTCACAAGCATTTTCCTACGTCCACAGATGAAGCACTTGTGCGACGTGTAAAAGCTGTAACTTTAACTCATTTTTGTCCGTAGATAATACCATGTGGCACCAAATAGCAGAGGTACAAGCATGCAGCGAAAAGCCAGCCTCCCTCCTGTGCTTCTGCACACTCTCAGCTCCCCACTGTGATGGTCTTTTGTGTTGCTTTTCAGAAGGGCTCTGTGAACATGCAGGCAGATACCTGTATTTTCTTTCTTTATTTTTTGAGATGGAGTCTCACTCTGTCACCCAGGTTGGAGTGCAACGGCGTGGTCTCAGCTCACTGCAACCTCTGCCTTCCAGGTTCAAGCAATTCTCCCGCCTCAGCCTCTGGAGTAGCTGGGATTACAGGCGAGTGCCACCACACTCGGCTAATTTTTGTACTTTTAGTAGATACGGGGTTTCACTGCATTGGCCAGGCTGGTCTCAAACTCCTGACCTCATGATCTGCTCGCCTTGGCCTCCCAAGATGCTGGGATTACAGGCAAGAGCCACCGCGCCCGGCCATTTTCTTTGTTTCCTTACTGATATCAGATGACTCTACACACTAGCTTTGTGATTTTCACCAACCGTAGGTCTTGATGACATCAGTGCATAGCGAGCATCCTCCTTTTTCAAGGCTGCATGGCATTCCATGGTGGACATAGACCAGGATTTAAAGAACCAGTTTCTTAGTGATGGTGGCATGCAGGCTTTTGGCATGACAATTGCATCAGAGAGACCGGTGGAAAGCTTTCTGTGTCCCTGTGCAGGTATATCCATAGGATATGCCCTAGAAGTGGAATTGCTGGGTCAAAAGTCATCTAATTTTGAATTTTGCCCTACCATCGTTTTTATTTTATTTATGATTATTATTTTGAGACAGGGTGTCACTCTGTCACCCAGGCTGGAATGCAGTGGCATGATCTTGGCTCACTGCAAACTCTACCTCCGGGGCTCAAGCCTTCTTCCCACTTCAGCTTCCCGAGTAGCCGGACTACAGGTGTGTGCCATCACACCCAGCCAGGTTTTATATTTTTTGTAGAGACGGGGTTTGTCGTGTTGCCCGGGCTGGTCTTGAACTCCTGAGCTCGTGCAATCTGCCCACCTCAGCCTTCCAAAGTGCTAGGGTTACAGGCATGAACCACTGTGCCTGGCTGCCACCATCATTTGTAATGGCTGCACAGATCCTAGTGTATTAATCAGTGCCCTATTGGTGGACATTTAGGTGGTTTCAACTTGCCCGTCATGTAAACAATGCTACAATGAACATCTTTGTGCAGCCGCCTTGTGTGCAGGACAGTCAGCTTATGGGGAATTCCCGGGATCAACAGGAAGCACCGAGAAGGGGAAACTGAACCGCAGAGGCCGGCGTGGCCCCAAGGCCTGTAGGTATGGATGGCGGCTAGACTGGCTGGAGACTCCCTGGCCCTCCCTGTCCCTGGGGTGGCCGAAGGGTCCTGGAACACTGGACTCCTCTAGATCCTCACTGCTCAGGGTGTGGCCTCGAAGCCGTAGTACTGACCCCACTTGGGAGTCTGTTAGAAATGCAGGATCTGGTCCCTCTCACCCCAAAGCCTTGTTAAATCAGGATCGAGCTTTTCTTTTCCTTTCTTTTCTCTTTTCTTTTCTCCTTCCTTCCTTCATTCCTTCCTTCCTTCCCTCCCTCCCTCCCTCCCTCCTTCCCTCCCTCCTTCCTTCCTTCCTTTGATGGAGTCTCACTGTGTTGCCCAGGCTGGAGTGCAGTGGTGTGATCTCTGCTCATCGCAACCTCCGCATCCTGGGTTCAAGCAGTTTTCCTGCCTCAGCCTCCCGAGTAACTGGCACACAACTGCACATCACCACGCCCGGCTAATTTTTATATTTTTAGTAGAGACGGGGTTTTGCCATGTTGGTCAGGCTGGTCCTGATCTCAAGAGATCCACCTGCCTTGACCTCTCAAAGTGCTGGAATTATAGGCCTGAGCCACCATGCCAGGCCTCGGATTGACATTTTTACAAGTCCCCAAGGGATTCACCAGCACCGCTGAAATTGAGAGGAGCTGTCCTAAAGCAAACCTAGACACCTTGAGACTGGAGAGAATGGCTCAGCCGTGGGTCTGGGGCAGGCCTGAGGTCATACCTGGCTTCAGGCTTGCTGGCTGTGTGATGAAAGGCATGCCGGGCAACCTCTCTGTGCCTCGGTTTTCTCATCTTTAAAACAAGAAATGAGAGGATCCCTCCCCCACCAGGTGGTCGTGAGAATCAAGCATGAGCATTCGCAGAAAAGTGTTGAGCTCAGTGCCTGCACTCAGCAAAGGCTCAGTCAACCCCATGATTTTG
Organism: Saimiri boliviensis; assembly: GCF_048565385.1. Classification (NCBI taxonomy): domain Eukaryota; kingdom Metazoa; phylum Chordata; class Mammalia; order Primates; family Cebidae; genus Saimiri; species Saimiri boliviensis. Next base: position 113,682,644 of record NC_133457.1, read on the forward strand.
CTGGTTATGGAGGCTGGCGCCCTGGAAGGAGATGTGGGAGTCGGACCTGTCTGAGCTTTGGTTTCTGCTCTCTCTGTCTCCGTCTGTCGCTGTCATTCTCCCGTGCCTCCTCAGCGCCCGTCTCTCCGCGTCCTCCTCGGTCTTGGCCTCCTTTCTCACGTCTCTCAGGTCTTTGCTTTCATCTCCCCCCGGCCACCGGAACTTGGTAAGTCTCTGTGAAAATGCTAAACGTCGGGAAAAAAAGGAGCTTACTGCAATGATAAAACTGCAAACTAAAAACGAGCAATACTAGAAAAGCAAAATGATAATTTATGAAAACTCAAAAACAGTAACAAAAATTATGTTTTCGGTGGGTGGTGGGGCCTTTCCAGCCCGTTTGGTGGGCAGCGGCTCGGGGCTTCAGGGCTGTGGGCCCTGCTGGGATTTCTTCTCTTCCTTGTTTTTTTTTTTTTTTGAGACAGTCTCATTCTGTCTCCCAAGCTGGAGTACAATAGTGTGATCGCAACTCACTTCAACCTCTGACTCCCAGGTTCAAGCGATTCTCCTGCTTCAGCCTCCTGAGTGGCTGGGACTATAGGCACACACCACCACACCTGGCTCAGTTTTATGTTTTTAGTAGAGACAGGATTTCGCCGTGTTGGCCAGGCTGGTCTTGAACTCCTGACCTCAAGTGATCCACCTGCCTCAGCCTCCCAAAGTGCTGGGATTACAGGCACGAGTCACCAGGCCCGACCTGGACGGAGCTGAGGGATTCCGTGGAGATCTGGCCTCGGCCGTCACTGGTCCCCTTCTCTGTGCTTTCCTCACTGTATGGCCCTGGAAAGGCACAGCCAGTGATCTGTGTTCTTCCAACTCATTTACTAAGTGCCTGCTACACCAGGCCCTGGGAAACACCTGGAGCAAGATAGACACAATCCTGCCTTTTGGTGCTTCTGTTCTAGGAGGGTGTGCATGTGACGGATGATATGGAAGCGAGTGAACAAAATGTGCAGAACAATTGTGGGTTGTGCTAAGTTGTGGTTGTGTGATAGAGAAAGACAGGCGTGGGGCTGCATTTTTTTTTTGTTGTTGTTGTTGTTGTTTGTTTTTTAGTATTTTTTAAAATAAAAATGGGGTGTCTCCATGTTGGTTAGGCTGGTCTTGAACTCCCGACCTCAGGTAATCTGCCCTCCTCAGCCTCCCAAAGTGCTGGGATTACGGGTGTAAGGCCTGGGTGGGTCTCTTTACGCTGGGGATGAGGGCGGGAATCTGGGAGGATGACTCTGGCCTGAATGTAGAGACTAGAATGATGAGAAGGAGCTGGGCCTGGGAGTAGCTGAGAGAAGGGCATTCCAGGCAGAGGGAACTGGAATTGCAAAGGCCCTGAGGCAGAGACAAACGGGGTCAGTCACGATTGGGAGATCTTGGAGAAGAAAAAGATCTCAGGAGAAAGACAGCCTTTCTTTGCTGAGTGTCTCAAGCAAGTTGCTTGCTTTCTCTAAGCCTGTAGTTTCCCCTGTGTAAAATGAGAATATTAAAGACACAATCCCAAGTCATAAGTGACTTTTAAATCCAGTGGCGGACCAGAATTTCTGTACTGGAGGGGCTTAGGGGATGGTTGGGCTGTGGGGTGATTTGTCCTGAAACTGTGGGCTGAGCAGTACCACTCTTTCTACTTGGATTGCTTGGGTGGCTTTTTGGGATGACGATGGAGATTATTTGTGGTTGTACACGTTGGCCCAGATTCCCCATGGCCGAGCCCCTGATTTCAGGAGTTAATAGCCTACAGCACTCGGCATGGTGCCTGGCACAGAGCAAGTCGGCATTCCAGGTGGGAGGAGAGACGTGGAGATGGGAATGTTTAAGGTGTGTTAGGGGAAGAGTGAGGAGACCAGCCCAGCGGGTGGGGAGGGGTGAGTGAGAGGCTGGAAAGACAGGTTGAGCCCAGGAGGGGACCTTCAATGGCATGCAGCAGGAAGGTGGCTTCAGCCGGGAGGCAGGAGCGGCCACTGTGAGCTCGGGAGCAGAAGCCATGGGAATGGGTTTTGTTCCTGGTTTGATTCTCAGTATTTTAAATATTTTACATATTCAGAAAAGTTTAAAAGATAAGAACAGAAGCCGCCATGCAGCTATCACTCAACTTCATGGAAACTTACGTTCTTCCATGTTCTGTTCTTCTCTTCCTTAAAAGGAAATACCCCAATATAGGAGATTCCCTCATATCCCTGGCCAACGGGATCTCTCTAAGAAGCCACTGCGACCCGTGAGCCGAGACTGCGCCAGCACACTCCAGCCTGGGCAACAGAGCAAGGCTCCTTCTCAAAAAGAAAAAAAAACTCAGTGCTGCAACCTGGATTTGATGCTCATGATTCCCACGTGTCTTCGTCTTTCTCTTGTGGGCCTGAGGGAGGTATAAGTTGGTTTGGGGAAGGTATCCATCTGGTTTGATGGAGGTGTAAAAATTGCACACAGTAAAACACACACATCTTTTTGTTTTTGAGATGGAGTCTCGCCCTGTCCAGGCTGGAGTGCAATGGCGCGATTTCAGCTCACTGCAACCTCCAACTCCTGCATTCAAGCGATTCTGCCTCAGCCTCCTGAGTAGTTGGGACTACAGGTGCATGTCACCACGTCCAGCTAATTTTTTGTACCTTTAGTAGAGACGGCATTTCATCGTGTTAGCCAGGATGGTCTTGATCTCCCGACCTCAAAACACACAAATCTTAATTGTAGTCTGATGGCTGTGGGATCACACCAGATCAAGACGTAGAATGTTCCTGACCTCCAGGGGCTCCCCTCAAAGGTGATACTGGTCTGATTCCTATCACCCTGCCTAGTCTAGAACTTCTCGTAAGTGAGCCCATTCGGTCTGTGCTCTTGTTTCAGGCACTTTCACTTAACCTCATCCAGCGAGGTCTGTCCACGTTTCGTGTCTCTTTTCTCAGCTGTGGCATAGTCCATTGTGGAACTAGACCACAGTTTGTTGAATCACCCGACTGTCCATGGAGACGGGGATTGTTTCCCGGTTCCGCGATTTTCAGTAGCGCTGCTGTGAACTTTCTCTTACATGTCCCACGGTAGGCAGACGCAGGCGTTTCTCCTCGTCTGCATCCAGGAGTGGAATTGCCGGATGATGAGATACGCGTGTTTAGTTTTTGTAGCTATGGCCAGTTTCCCAAAGCGGTTGTACCATCTTTAGACTTTTTATACACACACACACACACTCTCTCTCACACACACACACTCATACACACACAGAATCCCTGACGGATTCGGGGGCGCTGCTTTGGTTGTGAGTGGGATTGTACAGATGGCGTCACTTGTACATTTGCTTCTGCAGCCTGTTTTTTTTCCGCCTGATGTTCTGTTCTGGAGCTCCGTCCCCGTTGGCGGAATGGCTCGGGTGCCTCTATTGGTTGTCCCCATGGGCTCTGCTGTGGGGACAGATCACAGCGATCCTCTTCAGGCTCCTGCTGACGGACATTGAACTTACTCCTGACTGGGACTGTCTTTCTGGCTCTTCATGAGTATCTGTTATGGTTGCGGGAGGCCAGCCAGGATGGGCCAGGGGGCGGGGTGGACATAGGGTCTGTCATGGTGGGAGATGGGGACGAGGGACTGGTGGCACAGATGGATTCAGGGAACATTTAGGGGACTTGGTTGTGGTGGGGGAAGAAAGAACAAGACAGGGACCTTGGCGTCTGGGACCCCGGGTTTAAATCCCCGCTCCCACCTCCTGGCTACGTGACCTTGGGTATGCGGCTTTGCTGCGTGGAGCCTCAGTTTCCTCATCTGTAATTTGGGGACATTAACCCTGCCTGATAGGATGGTTGTGAGGTTGAATGAGCACAGACATTCAGTGGACCTGGACAGGGTTCGAACCCCTTTCTTAACTGATCGACCCTGGGTAAATTGCTTCACCTGACCCTCAGTTACCTCATCTGTAAAATGGGGATAATAATAGTACCTTCCTCCCAGCAATTTCCTGATGATGAAATGAGATTCTGGACATAAAGCACTTACCAGATGCTCAATACCTGGTGGCCTCTTCCTATTATCACTACTGTGGTTGACTTCTCTGCCTTTCCCACCAGAAGGTGCGTGGCTAAACAGCAGGAACTGGTCTTCTGTGCCCACCTGCCTCCTGTGGCTCCCAACAGGACAGAGGTGAGGGTCGTCTGCATCCTTGGTGTAGACCCGGAGCGAGCCCTGCCCGGCTGGGAACCTCAGTTCTCTCCTGTAACATGGGGCTCATGGCAGTGCCTACCCGACCAGGTGGCTTCCCACGGGGCGCACGATCTTGCTGGGGAGAAGAGCCAGTCAGGAGGGATCTGTGAAGCGGAGACGTTTTCCTAGCAATGTTGTGGCTGGTACCATCTGGGGGGGGGTCCTCCCAGAGATTGGGGGGGTGTTGGGCTGAGCCCCTGAGGGAGGGAGACCTGGTGTGGGGGTGGAAGAAGGGAGAAGAGGGATGATTGTTGATCTGCTGACCTCCCGAGGGCAAGTTTCAGCTGCAGGGATGCCCGAGCCCCTTGCTGCAGCGAGGACGCTCGGGCCACAGCGAGAGGGAGGCTGGAGTCCCGGGTTCCCAACTTGCCGCCCATGCCTTTGTGCCGTGTGACCCTGGGTGCCTGCTGTTCCTTCCCTGTGACTTGTCTTCATTCGTCGTGAGATCTCAGACTTGCTCCCTCTTCTGCTGGGTCTCCCGGCCCCCGCAGACCCCCTGGCCTGGCCCCTCTGCCCTCACGGAGGCTGAGGCCAGGGCCCAGGGCCAGGGCTGCGCACCTTGACAACCCGCCCACGCCGGGCACAAAGGCCCATTGTTCAGGCCCACGTTGGCGGGGAAGCGGGCGGAGAGCAGCCGCCTTTCACCCAACCCTCTTGTGGTCGGCAGGGACTGAGGAGCGATTCACGGAGGCCCCCGCCCCCTGTCTGGGCACACAGCCAGGCCGCCTCCCGGGCAGGCACCCTTGCCAAGCTGGGCCTGTGTTACCCTAAGCTGGGCCTCAGTTTCCCCGGCTGAGAAAAGGGAAACAGAGCAGCTCAGAGAGCGGGGCGGAGTTTGCTGCTTGGCCTCACTGCCTTGAGATCCACAGGGCTGTGTCTTCCCCGGGCACAGATCGGCTGTCCCTGCTATGCCGGAGAGACCCCTGGACCTGGGGCTTTGGGGCCTGACAAGTCGGGGTTTAAATTCCTGCTGGATGATTTGGGGCGAGGGTTCAGCTCATGAGCCTTCGTTCTCCCATCTGTAAAAGGGGGCTTGGAGTCTATCACCCTCTGAGGTAAAATGAGCGAAATGACACCTCAGCGCCGCATTCGTTTAATCATTCATTCATTCATTCCAAAAGATGAACTGGTGTCAACTCTGTGCAGGACCAGCTATGGAACGTTCACGGTCCCGTGCAAAATTAAACATGAGGGTCCTTGTTCAAAATTAAGAATTTAAAGAGGTAACAGCGTCAATCCAAGCCTGGGCCCTGCGTGCAGCTGTGCATTGCAGGTCTCCGAAGCCCCCCCGCCTGCATGCCAGCTGTTCTCCAGGCACCAGGACCAGGCACTGGGGCACAGTAATGAGACAGGAAAAAATGCTGCTCTCATGGAGCTCATCAGCTGGCAGGGGACTTGGAGTCCATGGACCTTCCCAAGGCCAGGTGCCCCAGAAGCCTGTCCCTCCTGGGCCCAGTGACTGGGCCAGCGGCGTGAGTGGAGGCATCCAAGCTTTCTTCAAGGCCCTGAGGTCAGTGACCCCCACATCCGGCTGGGGAGCTGCAGTAATCATGGCTTACGTTTGCCTAAGACTGCCCAGGCTGATCCAGGCCTTTCTTGGATGAACGCAGCATCTTCATGGCAATCCTATGAGGAAGACGAGGCAGCATGGCTCGCCCCTTGTACAGATGGAGAAACTGAGGCTCAGGTTCACTGGCCCATTCAGCCAGCAAATGGCAGAAGCAGGATTTGAACCCAGGCTGGCTGGTGCCAGGGTCTTCATCTCCCCATCCGTCCTCTGCAAATGGGAACAGCAGTCGGGGAGGTACTTTGTGCCAGCAACCGAGGCCCTGCTGGGGATTGAAGCTGGAAGGACGCGAGTGTGCTGGTGGCCCGCCAGCTGCCACCTGGGTTGGCCCTGCTGTGTGGCCCTGAGTCACAGCACTGTGTCCTGGGAAGCTGGCTGTGCTCCGGGCACCCGTGGGGCCTGAGTCACAGCAGAGCACACCCTACCTTCCCGTTCACCTCCCACCTGGGCTCAGGGGCAGGCAGGGCCTCTCAGCAGGTTCCTAGGCAGGAAGTCACATCTCTGCCCACAGTCAGGGGCAAGAGAGAGGCACCTGTGTGTGGCTCCAGAAGTACATTACTGCTTCCTCTCCCTGAGCCCAAACCCATCCTTCCAAGCTTCCCTTGGGGTGGATTAGCTGGCAGGTAAAGTACTGAGCTCCCCGTCACTGAGAGCATTCAAAGTAGGATAGCCTGTCGGGGGTGCTGAGGAGTGTTCCAGAATCAGGTAGGACCTGCTGCTGGAGTATGTGACTTGCAAAGCCATGAACATGTGCTCATGTGCTAATTTTTGAATAGCTCCTGTGAGCAAACGCTGCAAAAGCCCAACGTAGAAAGGAGTGCGGAATGAAAGGCAAGTCTTCACCCTCCCCTGCCACCAGCCTCTGACTTCTCCTCCTCAGAGGCAGCCACTGTCAACCTGCTATTCTGGACAGCGCTGGTTCGTGTACACACAAACAAACATCTATATTGTTCTCGCCATTCCACACAAACGGTGGCCGGTATGTTTCTTACCTATTCTGCTCCTCATGGAGACTGTTCTAGATGAGCACAGAGTGGCCTGGTTTTTCTCACCCAGCCGCACGCTGTTCTGCCCCTTCCCCTTTAAAATCTATAATTCATTTGATCGAAGGAATTTTCAGCCTGAATTCTACTTATTGGGATCTGCGCTGTACTTTGCTCTCATGGTGGCCTCAGAACATTTTCAAAATTTGGCTGGAGATAATAAGCTCTTTTCTTCACATCTGTGGGGATTTTTGTGTTCTGTTCTTAGTTGAGTAGACGGGGAGCTTTTCATATGCAGGCAGGCACTGGTAATCCATGGGTGAGACCCACAGGCATCAGCTCATCTGCCGATAGTGTGGCCAGGTTGTGGGAGGAGCATGTGGTGCCAGGAAGCCTGGAAGAAAGGGCTTCTTGTGTGTGTTTATGTGAGGGGTTAGTGATGGCTCCTCAGAGGAGGGGCTATTTGGGCAGGGCCTTGTGGGATGCATAGGAGTTCCTATGAGAAGTATGGAGATTGGTTTGACAGACGGAGGAAACTGCGTGATGAGTGAAACTACCGGGTTACTGAACACCTCCTAAGTGCCAGGCACTGTGCTACCTACTTTACAAGTCACTGCTGCATTTCAACTCTTGACAATTGTAGGCTATTACCAACCCCATTTTACCAGTAGGTTAGTCGAGGTTCAAAAAAGCCCAGTAACTTGCTCACAGCAACACAGCTGCAAATATCGAAGCCTGGACTTGAACCCAGGGAACTTGGGCTCTTGGCCATTCTACTATCCCACAAGGGTCAAAGGGGTAGATGGTGAGGTCCCAAATGCTAGATCTTGACCTTCTGACCTTCCCAGCTCAGGTCCTGCCCCTGCTTAGCGGCCTTTAATGGTTTCCCATTGCCCCAGGACTCACTGGCCTGAGCCGCCCTCTCCCTCCAGCCAGGGTGGGCACCTGGGGCAGCATCAGCCTTTCTGGGTCTGGCTGGGTGTGCTGGGTGCTGCAGGAATCTAACTCTCTGATGGAGGCTGGGAGCAATTAGGGGGACATGTACCCTGGCCTGTCCCCACTGACCCGTTTTGGATGTGGTTGGAGATGGAACTGGCCCTCTAGGCTTTGTCCCCTGGAGGCCTAGGGACTCTGTCCTCAGAGCTCTGCTGGCTGGCACTTTGGCCCAACCCCTCTGGCTTCCTGGTTGTGAGCAGCCTCTGGACCCAGAGAGCTGTTCCCCTGTGGACACTGTTGGGCACTGGGCCCGGGGCTTTTTAAACCCCACGGATTCTGCAAGGTGGGAATTCATCACTCCATTTGGCGGGTGAAAGAAATGGAGGTTCAGAAAAGTGAAACCACTCGTCCAAGGCCACGGAGTGAGGAAAGGGCAGAGCCGGGACAGGAATCCAGACCCTGAGTTTGACTCATAACCACTCTCCACTCCTGCCTCTGTGCAAGAGGATTATCCACCCTGTCTGCTGCTTGACAGGGGCTGAATCCACCTCTCTCTCTCTCTCTCCTGAGCTTTGGGAAAGGGGCAGTGAGCCCATCGCCATGGAGGACGGTGGAGCTTGGATGCTGCACCCAGGACTGAAAGGGGGACCTGTGGGCGGCCTCCGCCTCTCCCCGCCCAGCGTCAAGACACAGGCCCAGATTCCCTCCTGGCTTCTCCCTGAAGGGAGAGAGAATAATAGTCGGTTCAAATGTCAGGCCTGCTCGGTGCTGGTGGGGAGACTGGTTAGGCAGGTCTGCGGGAGGGATGGAGGGAGGAAATTATTCATAATTGCAAAGCAACCAGCCATACTGCAGGCCTCGAGCTGTATCTGCATTTGTCTTTGGAGGTGGAGCGTTGGGGGTGCCGATCCTGGGGATCCGGCCCGGGCTGGGGGCAGCCTGGGGACCAGGTGCAGCTTCCCAGAGCCTGTGTGGGTGAGGGAGATGATGGTGATGGGGACACAGAGTCAGCTGCCCCGCTAGCTGGGACACGTCCTGGCCTCCCCACCTTCCACCGACTCGGGGAAGGAAGGATCTGTCAACATTCAGGGAAGGGAGGCAAGAGCCTACTAGGTACCTTCAGGAAGTGTCTCATTAGGTGATGGATTTAATCCTCACAACAACTAGATGAGGTTGGCCTTGCTATTATTATCTCCAGTTGACAGTTGGGGAAACTGAGGCACAGAGGGGCTAAGTCCAGGATTTGAACCCAGGAGGTCTGAGTGTAGCTGGACAGTCCTTTGCTAGTTACCTCCCCTTTGCTGGAAAGGGAGGATCCCCATCCCCTGGGAACAGCCCCACCCACACCCAGAACATACCTCGATCCCTGCTGCCATCCCTTGGGGGACAGGAGTTGGGATGAAGCCTCTCTGAGCCTCTGTTTTCTCATCTGTGGAATGGGAACCAGAGTTCCTCCCTCCAGGGTCAGAAGGCAGCTAGTTGGGAAGGGGAGCGGGTAAGGAGGTGAAGGGTCAGTTTACTGCCTGCTGCCTCCCCCTCCCTTCCAGAACCAGCTCCCCGTGACTGTACCTTCATCAAGACCCTTTCTCTCCTCCCTTCCCTAGCACCCACGGCGAGGTCTGACCAATAGCCGCAACCATAGTGGTGCTTTTCCGAGTCTTCCTTGAGCCCCCTGTGTGCCTAACGCAGAGCTGATCTCCTCCCTGGGGCTTTGGAAAATCCACTCTGAAACGTCTTGTGAGTGATCAGTTTACACTTAAACAGGAAAATGAGTTGAATGGTGGAACTCGAGGCTGGGTTTTGGGGAATGGACAGTGGTAGCCCTAGGAGCCTGGAGCCAGCCTCTGGGCTTGGGGCGAGTATGGCTGAGGCATGCCCGGATCGCATGCCATCCAGCCCCAGGACCAGCTGCATCTGTGGGGTACCTCCAGGGCGTCCCTCTCCTTGGCCTGCCCTGATGGTCTGATAACACCTAGCCTCGGAGGAGGAGGCAGCCGTAATTACAGGCCTTAGTGGTGGCGGGCAGGCAAGTCATGAGGTGGGGGTGACTCAGACGATTGCTCCATGGGCAGGGTGGAGGCGGGGGCCACCCATCTGCCCCTCACCCAGCTGGCCTGAGATGGACCTGGGCACCCAGGGAGCAGCCCGGCCAGGGTCCCACCCTTGGGCCTGTGACCCAGGCCCCTGTGCCACTTGGCATCTGTGAGACTTGGCATTGCGTCGGACCTGGGACTGGCTGGGTTTTCCCCTTTCTTTGGCCCAGGCATTGGCTTCTGGGAAGTGGGAATCAGTGCTCAGAGGCACCCATGGGAGGATCATCAGGACTGATGGAGGCTGTCAGGCTTGGGGCAGAGGACCGGGAACCCCAGACCATGGAGGGAGAGAGCCTCGGACATGTGCAGACTCCGAACCAGCAGATGGCGGTTTCTAGAACCGAATATTTTCAGGTTCAAGGATTCAGGGATTAGCAGATCTGTAGAATCATCGATTTATAAGATCGCGGAACTGGTTGCAATTGGTTCCAGAGAATTCACGTAGCCATTGAGTCCGAGATTTTAAAACATCACAGCAGTTGATGAGTTTGGGAGTAAATTACCTTGGCGTCTTCAACTTGCTCCCACGTGGATCAGACAAAAAAGCGCCCCCACCCAAAGCAGAAATGTGCCTCTTTCTCATTTTACTTAGCTGGAGGGAAAGCCTGCAGAGGGAAGAGTTAACAACAAGGCAATCATTGTGCAATGATTTGACTTTCTATGGGCTTAAAATTTGTCAAAATAAAAAGCCAGGAAAAAGTAATAACGAAAATGAAATGGGGGTCAGGCATGGTGGCTCACATAATCCCAGCACTTTGGGAGGCTGAGGTGGGAAGATCGCTTGAGCCCAGGAGTTTGAGACCAGCCTAAGCAATATAGTGGGACCCTGTTTCTGTGGGGAGAAAAAAGAAAAAGAAAAAGAAAAAGAAATGTGACTATCAACCAGGACATTAAAACTTAGGCAACTTGGTAATCTATCATAGTATGACTCTCTAAACCTGTGCACCTGTTACCCTCTTCATTCACTCATCGTGTATTTTATTTACACACTTTTGCAGGGAACCTCCGTGGTCACAGGAGAAACTGCTCTAAGGCTTCACAAACATTAACTCGTTTAATTCTTATGACATTTCTAGGGTCATTAGGAAGAGTAGAGTAACTCATTGAATTCTTTTTTTTTTTTTTTTTTTTGAGACGGAGTTTTGCTCTTGTTACCCAGGCTGGAGTGCAATGGTGCGATCTCGGCTCACCGCAACCTCCGCCTCCTGGGCTCAGGGAATTCTCCTGCCTCAGCCTCCTGAGTAGCTGGGATTACAGGCACACGCCACCATGCCCAGCTAATTTTTGTATTTTTAGTAGAGACGGGGTTTCACCATGTTGACCAGGATGGTCTCGATCTCTTGACCTCGTGATCCACCCGCCTCAGCCTCCCAAAGTGCTGGGATTACAGGCTTGAGCCACCGCACCCGGCCTCATTGAATTCTTATAACTTGAGGTAGGTGCTATTAGGATGCACATTTTACAGATAAGGAAACTGAGGCACTGAGAGGTGGAGTAACTTGCTCAGATGGTGCTCGCCGTGTTATTAACCCTCAACTGTGTACCAGGTGCTGTGCCAGACAGAGCAGTGAACAGGACAGATGCTGTTCACACCCTGGGGGAACTTGGCAGGGGAGACAGATGATAAACAAGAACGACTCCAAGTTCAAAGCGGAAAATCAGCCGCTGCGTTGATGGAAGGTGGGGGCATGGGGTCCTCGAGATCGAGCGAACAGGTGGGGCTCTTCTGAGAAGGTGACCTTTGGGCTGAGACCTGAAGGGTGAGGAGGACCCTGGACTTAAGAGACATGACTGTCATTTGCCTGGGCTGTGCCCTCTGCCTTGACTGCCCTTCCCCTGCTGGCTTCTCTATGCCAACCTTGCCTTCGCTGGTCCAGGTCTGGCTGGGCAGCATCTCCTCTGGAGGTGGGAGGTGAATTGGGGGCTTCCCCAGCCCCAGAGGGAATCTGTTTCCCCTCAGTCTTTTCTCTCCTCCTGGTTCCCAGAGCAAACCTTAAATAAGGGAGGGAAGCTTCTATGTGAATCAGCAGCACCCCCTGTGCCAGGCACTGTGCGGGGCTCTCACCCAATCCCGAGTGGGGAGCACAGTTTTCTCTTGGGGAGGAGATGGAGGCTCAGAGATGTTAAGAGCCTTGCCAAGGATGCACAGCTAACAAACGTTCAAAGGAAAATCCGCACTCAGGACTACAGGCTGCCTTTCGGTGACCGGTTTACCCTAGGTAACCTGGGGGCCTCTCAAGGGCAGGTGTGGGTACTGGAGTCAGCTCTGTCCCAGCATGGCTCGGCCCTGGGCCTGGCCTGCATGGAATGATTTTCCGTTCACTAGGCGGACAGCATGAGACACCAAGGACTAGGCCAGGGGCCTGGGGGCTAGCTCTACCCCAAGGGGAAGGTGGGCAGGGGCCTGAGCCCCTGGGTTCCCAGACAGACCCTGTGTTGGCTCCCACCCTCTGTCTCCCTTCTTCCCTGGCCCAAGCTGGCACGGTGCCTTGTCTGGCTCCCTTAGGCTGCTCTGCTCAGGGCTGAGAGAAATGCAGGGGCGCAGACACAGTGGGGGCGGGGTCAGGGTCCAGGAGCCCTATGGGTTCCCAAGCACAGGCACAGAGGCAGGAGGCATGTGTACATGGACACGCTCGCTGTGCACACGGGGCTGATGCGGGCCGGTGAGGACGCGCCATTGATCCAGACGGCACTGGGAACACAGCGGCCCACATGTGCCCATGTGCACACGTGTGCATAAACAGCCATGAGTGCCTTCCTGGTTTAAGTCCCACTCTACTTCTTAGCCTTGCTGAGATATGGCACCTCCCCGGGCCTCAGGGTTCAGATCTAGGAAATGGGGACACAGATTGAAGCCTGGCTAGGCTGGAGCCTGTGTTAGCTGCCCTGGCCCCTCTTCTATACAGGGCCTGGGGATCCGTCCTGGAGGTCTGAGGACAGGGTTGAGCGCTCTGGTCTTCTCGTGTCGCAGTGGACCGTGGGAGCCCCACTGGGGCAAGTGGCCTGTGTCACTCACCCCTGGGCTGGCCCGGACTCTGCTCCCCAAGCTGGTTCCTGGCACTGACTGGCATAAGACCAGGCTGCCCGGGTACTCAGCTCCCATGCTGGCCACAGGGGCTCCACCAGGCGGTGGGACAGAGAGATGTCTAGAAAGTTCTGCCTAAGACAAGGGGTGCCTGTGTGCATGAGGGGCAGGCTCCGCTCAGATCCCCTCCCCGTGACTCTCTTGCTGGGGAACTTAGTGGGGTGGAAGGAGCCCAACACCAGTGTCCCCAGGCTGGATTCAAGGACAGCTCCACGCTGTGCGGCTCTGAGGCCTGGGAGCCTTGGTCTTCTTACGCGCAAAATGAAGAGCATCAAGCCCCCTGCCCCAGGGACGAAGCTACAGTATAGTGGCTGGCACACAGTAGGTGCTCAACAAATGCTAGCTGTCCAGCTGCAGACTACGGTCACAGTTTCTTTCATTCATCCACTCATTTTATTTATTTATTTATTTGTTTGTTTGTTTGTTTGTTTGTTTATTTGAGCAGGGTTTTGCTCTGTCACCCAGGCTGGAGTGCAGTGGTGCCATCATGGCTCATTGCAGCCTTGACCTCCCAGGCTCAAGCAATCCTCCCACCTTAGCCTCCCAAGTAGTTGGGACTACAGGCGTGTGCCATCACACCTGGCTAATTTTTCATGTGCGAAATCCTGTCTCTGCAAAAAATACTCCTGGGCTCAAGCTATCCGCCCTCCTTGGCCTCCCTAAGAGCTGGGATTACAGGCATGAGCTACTGTGCTCAGCCCTGTCATTGATTTAACCTGTATTTATGGAGACCCTACTATGTGTCAGGCCCTGGAATTAGTGTTGGGATCCATCACAGAACAAAGCAGACAGAATCCCTGCCTTCCCAGAGCTGACAGTCTAGTGGGAGAGATGGGCCTTGGACAAGTAAACAGCGTCATTTGAGATTGTGGTAAAGAAAATGAAGCAGAGAGCTGGGATGCGGGGTGACCAGGGACTTCTTTCAGCAGGACAGCCAGGGAGGGCCTCCGAGAAGCAGCCATGAGCTAAGAGAAGGGTGCGGGGGACGGGTGGAGGAGTGCTGAAGGTAAGGCCCTGAGGTGGGAACTAGCTAGGTGGGTCAAAGGACAGTAGGGAGGCCACTGTGGCTGGGACAGGGAGAGGGCTGGAGAGAAGGGGAGGGAGCGGACCCTGCGGGGCTCTGAAGGCAGGAGCGAGGAATCTGAATTTCATTCCAAGGGTAATTATTATAAACAAAGACCAAAGTTATGAGTGACTACATGACACAAAATGCAAACTCATTGTGATTCGCCTCCAGCCCAGAACTTGGGCACTTTAGGTCAGGAAACTTACAGAAAAGCACCCGCGCATACACCTCCTCTGTGGCTACTTTTGTTTATTTTTTGTAGAGATGGGGGTCTCACTGTGTTGCCCAGGCTGGTCTTGAACTCCTGGGCTCAAGTGATCCTCCCACTTTAGCCTGAAGTGCTGGGATTACAGATGTGAACCACTGTGCCAGGCTACGGCTTCTGTTTGAAACAGAAATACAAAGGTAACGGTCTTTGCCACTTGTTAAATGTGAATTCAGAGCATTATACACAAATGCGAGTTTGTTAGTTGCCAATGCGCCCACTGTCTCTGACTTCAGTGCTAGTTGTGAGAGCGAGGTGAGCTGGGGACGGACATGATGTCACCAGCCCTGATTTCAACAGCACAGTGCCAACTGGGGAAGGTTCAGGAGATCAGCTGGTTCACTTCACTGACTCCCAGATGAGGAAACTGAGGTCCAGACGAGGGGAAGTGAGTGGCCAAAGGTGACACCGTGAGTCAGAGGCAGATGCGAGGCTTGAACCCAGGTCCCCTGACTCCTAACCCAGACTTTCTGAGAAATGGGTGTCTTGCCATGTGCTTCCCCTTTGCCCTTTCCTCCCAGACAGTGTCAGCTCTCCTTGGGGCCAGGAAGGAGACGTGGAGGCCTAGGGGTTTTGGACGGACGCTACCATAGGGCCTCTCCTCTGAGGCACCACTGGCCTGTTAAACCGGACGGTGCTTTGAGGCGGAGGCCACCCTGTGCGAGGCCTTCAGGCCATTTTTCAGACAGGATCGGAACTTGGAGACCAGGGCCCAGGAATGCTTCTTGAGGTGACAGAACTGGAAAAGATGGAGGGAAGAAAGAAATGTAACCCAGATTGAATAATGTTGCCTGATGGTTTAACCCCACAATGGCAATTGCTATGTGTTGATGTAAACATCAGGTGTCTACAGGATGAATTAGCCAAACGACAACTCAGGTGTCAGGCGAATGGGTCCACTGGCTGAAGACACAATTCCACCCCAGAACGGGCTTCACAAAGGGCCATGTCCTGTCAACTCCACGATGAAACCACCGTGGTCTGGAAACCTGAGATCAGGACTCACAGAATGATCGACGGAATGACAGAAACCAGATTTGGAGCCAGATGTTCCAACCAGGTGTGAATAAGTCATTCTGTGAATTATGAGCGTGTGGGTTAAAAACACACTCACTAGAAAAAGAAAATTCAGTTGTTTAGACTGTATTTTTATTTATTTATTTGTTTATTTATTTTTATTTTTTTGAGACAGAATCTCACTCTGTTGCCCAGGCTGTAGTGCAGTGGTGCAATCTCAACTCACTGCAACCTCTGCTCCTGGATACAAGCAATTCTCCTGCCTCAGCCTCCCGAGTAGCTGGACTGTAGGTGCAGTGCCACCATGGCTGGCTAAGTTTTGTATTTTTAGTAGAGACGGGGTTTCACCATGTTGGCCAGATTGGTCTCGAACTCCTGACCTCAGGTTATCTATCCACCTTAGCCTCCTAAAGTGTTGGAATTACAGGTGTGAGCCACCGTGCTTGACCAAGATAGTCTTTATTTATTTCTTTTGAGGTGGAGTCTCACTCTGTTGTCCAGGCTGGGGTGCAGTGGCATGATCTCCGCTCACTGCAACCTCCACCTCCCAAGTTCAAGTGATTCTCCTGCCTCAGCCTCTCAAATAGCTGGGATTACAGGAGTGAGCCACCACGCCCAGCTAATTTTTGTATTATTAGTAGAGATGGCATCTCACCATGTTGGCCAGGCTGGTCTTGAACTCCTGACTCAGGTGATCCATCTGCCTTGGCCTCCCAAAGTGCTAGGATTACGGGTGTGGGCCACCGTGCCTGGCTGATAGACTTTATTCTTAAAAGAAGTTTTAGATGTACAGAAAAATGGAAAAAATTGTACCTTAAGACCAGTTTCTCCTATTACTCATATCTCAAATTAATTTGGTACATTTGTTACAATCTTTTAAGTTTTTTGAGACAGGATCTTCCTCTGTTGCTGAGATTGGACTGGCACAATCACAGTTCACTGTAGCCTTGAACGCCTGGCCTCAAGCAATCCTCCCACCTTAGCCTCCCAAGTGACATGGGCCATACGCTCAGCTAACTCTTATATTTTTTTGTGTGAAGACAGGGTCTTGCTACATTGTCCAAGCTGGTCTTGAATTCCTGTCTTCAAGGGATCCCGAGTGCTGGGATTACAGGCATGAGCCACTGTACCCCACTTTTATGTTACAATTAATGCGCCAACGTTGATACATTAGCATGAGCTGGAGTCCACAGCTTATTCAGACTGCCTTAATTTTTCCCTAATGTTCTTCTGTCCCTGGATCCTCTTCAGGGTATCACATGACATTTAATTGTCATGTTCCTTTAGGCCCCTCTTGTCATCACAATTTCTCAGACTTCCCTTGTTTTTGATGACCTTGACGGTTTTGAGGAGTTCTGGTCAGGGATTTTGTCGGATGCCCCTCTGTTGGAATTTGCTGTTTTTCGTATCATTACATTAGGGTTATAGGTTTGGGGGAAGAAGATCTCAGAGGTAAAATGCCGTTTTTATCACAGCATATCAAGGGTACATACTGTCAACATGACTTCAACTGATAACGCTGTCAACCGATCATGCTGACCTTGATCACCTAGCCTGGGTGGTGGCTGTCAAGCTTCTCCACCATCAAGTTGCTCTTTTTTTCCTTTTTCCATGCTGCACTCTTTGGAAAGAATCACTGTGGGCAGCCCACGCCTGAGGTGTGGGGAGTCACACTCCCCTCTTTTCCCATGGAGCATCTATGTAAATTATCTGGAATTTTTCTGCATGAGAGATTTGCCTTTTCATTCCTATTCATTTATTCAGTATTTTATTTATATCAGTAGAGACTCATGGGTATGTACTTTATTACACTTCGGGTTATAGTTCAAGGTTGCCTTTCTTATTTTCTTGCTCAAATTGTTCTAACTTTGGCCACTGGGAGCTCTTTCAACGGGCTCTGCGCCCCTTCCATGGACCCCTATCAGTGAAGTTTTTTTTGAGGTCCTTTTGTATTTTCTGGCACTATGTATTTTCTTCTGCTGCCTTAGAATCAAAGTAGCCATTTCTCTAAGGAGCCCTGGTTCCTTTTATTAGAGAATGGTATTAGAAACCAAGATCTGGATGGCAGGTGTGCTCACAGCTGCCAGGATGACATTTCTTTTAGGCCTTCTCAGCTGACAGAGCAAAGAAACGTGTGTATACTAACCTGTCTATATACACATAGTTGTCAATATTTCCATGTGTCACCATCTATATTCATATTTAACTAAACGTGGGTTCGTATTGATGTCTCCAGAATCCATTATAAGTAATTTATTTAATTTAAAAACTTAAAAATTTTTTTTTTATAGAGGGTCTTGCTTTCTTACCCAGGCTGGAGTGCAGTGGTATGATCACAGCTCACTGCAGCCTCCAACTCCTAGGCTCAAGTGATCCTCCCACCTCAGCCTCCTGAATAGCTGGTACTACAGGCAAGCACCACCACATCTGGCTAATTTTTAAATATTTTTGTAGAGATGGAGTCTTCCTATGTTGCCCAGGCTGGTCTCTAACTCCTTACCTCAGGTGATCCTTCCGCCTTGGCCTCCCAAAGTCCTGGGATTACAAGTATGAGGCACTATGGCTAGCCTATAATATGATTTGAAATAGTGGTGTGACACAGAATTCATGACCTTATTTATTACTGCCTGAACGCTTATCATCTGACAAGAACTTTCTAAGTGCTCTCCACACATTATCTCATTTGGACTGCATGACAGCTGTAGACACTGGTTCTCTGTTCATACCCATTTTACAGATGAGGAAGTGGAGACACAGGTAAGTTAAATATCTTGCCCAAAGTTTCTCATCTAGTAAGTGGTGAAGAAGAGTTCAAACCAAGTCTCACGTCAAACATTAAAATGTATCTACATTTTGCATTAAATAGAATTCATATACAGCTAAGGAAAAAAGGTCACCTTATGATTGATGGGTTGATGTAGTATTATAATCACAATATTTTGCTTCAATGTTGTGATTTCCCTGGGAGCCAGTAAATTTGTGTTTTAATTCTCAAAGTTTTCTGCCTGAGGCTGTGTTGTTGCGAATGGCCAGTGGATGAAAGAGCTCTTATGCTGTTCCCAGTCTGTCCAGCCCACATGTTGACTCATCCTGAGTCCCTCCCTCCAGCTAGCCCTCATGGGAAATTCACAAGGAAGCAGGGTCTTCTTGGGAAAATGTCCCAGGCAGCTCAGATCCCCGGAGGGTCCATGGGGGAGGGACAGGATGTGTAGGTTGTGGAAGAGGGGGAAACGGCCTTGGTGCTCTGCCCCCAGGTGTCCCCAGTGTGAATCTGGTCTGACCTGCTGTGCTGCTTGTTGGACTAAGCCTGCCCTGACCCCAGGAGTGGCCTGTGGGTGACCCAACCAAAGGCCCCTCCTGCTTCTCTTCATGCAAGGCCCCCTCCTCTCAAGCCCCAGGCCCAGCCTCTTCCACCTCCTCCAGGAAGCCTTCTCTGTCTACCCCACTCTTAATATCTTAATAATATCCTTGTTCCCCGACATCTCAATCCTAGACCAAAAGTCTCACATTAGAAGCCCTCAGGTGTGCTTTTTTTTTTTTTTTTTTTTTAGATGGAGTTTTGTTCTTGTTGCCCAGACTGGACGATCTCAGCTCACCACAACCTCCTCCTCTCAGGTTCAAGGGATTCTCCTGGCTCAGCCTCCCAAGTGGCTGGGATTACAGGCACGTGCCACCATGCCTGGATAATTTTGTATTTTTAGTAGAGACTTGGTTTCTCCCTGTTGGTCAGGCTGGTCTCAAATTCTGACCTCAGGTGATCTGTCCACCTCGGTCTCCCAAAGTGCTGGGATAATAGGTGTGAGCCGCTGCACCCGGCCCAGATGTGCTTTGCTTTTTAGGCCTGGATTGTGTTTTCTAAAATTTCGATCTGACTCCCAGCATTGAAAAGCAACAGATTTCACCTAAAAATGTGAATACCCAGCCTCTCTTACAAACGTGGGAAGCCTGGCGTCCCCTGGCCCTCATTCCTTCTGGTGAGCCCAGTCCTGTGCCTGACACACAGCCTGGAGGCACCAGGTTGGAGAACTGGCTTTAGAGGCAGGCAGGCCCGATTTGCCCCTTCCTGGCCATGGGACTGGGGAAAAATGTTTCTTGTGCAGCCTCAACTTCCCCATTTGGAAAAAGGACTTAAAACAAAACCTCCTTCAGGGGGTTGCTGGGAAGAAGATGTGAACTAATACATGGAGTGGGCTTAGCGCGGGCCAAGCACTCAGAAGCCTGGATCCATGATAGTTCCTTTTCTTGTGCCCCCACCCCCCCCCTTTTTTTTTTTTGAAATGGAGTCTCGCTCTGTTGCCCAGGCTGGAGTGCAATGGTGCGATCTCAGCTCACTGCAACCTCTGCCTCCCGGGTTCAAGCAATTCTCCTGCCTCAGCCTCCTGAGTTGCTGGAACTATAGAAGCGTGCCACCATGCCCGGCTAATTTTTTGTATTTTTAGTAGAGACGGGGTTTCACTGTGTTAGCCAGGATGGTTTCAAACTCCTGACCTTGTGATCTGCCCACTTTGGCCTCCCAAAGTGCTGGGATTACAGGTGTGAGCCCCTGCGTCTGGGCTCTTGTTTTCCCTTTCTGTTTTCTTTCTTTGGTAGCTCTGAGTTCCTCGTGGTTCTGTTTTTCCCCACTCAGTCTGTTCGTCCATCCATCCGCTCATTCCACAAATGCCTACTGTGTTCCAGGCACACGGAGGACCCAGTTGCTTCCCTCAGAAAAACCCCTCTTCCTGGTCCGGCTGAGCAGAGAGACATTTCATTCACACATGCATTCACTCACTCGTTCATTCCGATGTTCACTGGATGCCGACGGTGTATCAGATCATCGAGGAAACAACCCTGAACAAAACAGACAGAAATCTCTGCTGTCCTGGGGCTGACGTTCCCCTGGTGGCAGACAGACCATAAGGTAATTAGGATGTGAGGTAGCACCGAGGGCTGGGAGGAAAAATCAAATGAGGTGGGGGCGGCTGCTTGGGCAGGAAGGCCTCTCTGCCAGCAGGGAGGGAGCCATGTGGCTGGCTCCAGGATAAGAACATTCCACGAAGGGGGACCCAGTGCAAAGGCCCTGAGGCAGGTGCGGGCCTGGAGTGCTTGGGGGCAGAGCCTGAGCAGACTGGATCGAGTTCCGCGTTTCCGTGATGTTAAAATTCCTCTCCTCCCCAGCGTCATCTTCCCCCGCTCTGCTTTCTCTCTCTCTCTCTCTCTTTTTTTAAACAATGAGTCTCTTAATTGTCATCAAATACTCAATGGCAATTCATAAAACTAGAAATGATATCTGGGAAGCCCTGGGCATGCCATTGGCACACAGGGGTGGTGATGGCTATTCTTACCGTTTCTTCTCATTTCTGGCAGGAATGAATCACTTACTTCCAACATTTCCTAAGGAGGCAATGGGTTCCTGGGCCCTTGCTCACTCGGGAGGGCCTTGCCTCTGCCCTGTCATTCTGAAGGTTTCTGGAAGGTGAGTGCGTGAGGTGTGTGTGTGTGTGTGTGCGCGCGCGCGTGTGTGTCTGTGTGTATGAGTGTATGTCTGCGTGTGTGTGTGTCTACATGTGTCTGTGTGTCTGTGTGTGTCTCTGTATATGTGTGCCTCTGTGTGTGTGTCTCTGTGTATGTGTGTGGGTGTGTCTGTGTGTATGAGTGTATGTCTGCGTGTGTGTGTCTACGTGTGTGTGTCTGTGTATGTCTGTGTGTATGAGTGTATGTGTGTTTGTGTCTGCATGTGTGTGTCTGTGTATCTGTGTCTGTGTCTCTGTGTATGTGTGTGGGTGTGTCTGTGTGTGAGTGTGTGTCTGCGTGTGTGTGTCTGTGTGTGTCTGTGTGTATGAGTGTATGTCTGTGTGTTTGTGTCTGCATGTGTGTATCTGTGTCTGTCTCTGTGTATGTGTGTGGGTGTGTCTGCATGTGTGTGTCTGTGTATCTGTGTCTGTGTCTCTGTGTATGTGTGTGGGTGTGTCTGTGTGTGAGTGTGTGTCTGCATGTGTGTGTCTGTGTGTGTCTGTGTGTATGAGTGTATGTCTGTGTGTTTGTGTCTGCATGTGTGTATCTGTGTCTGTCTCTGTGTATGTGTGTGGGTGTGTCTGCATGTGTGTGTCTGTGTATCTGTGTCTGTGTCTCGTGTATGTGTGTGGGTGTGTCTGTGTGTGAGTGTGTGTCTGCGTGTGTGTGTCTGTGTGTGTCTGTGTGTATGAGTGTATGTCTGTGTGTGTGTCTGCATGTGTGTATCTGTGTCTGTCTCTGTGTATGTGTGTGGGTGTGTCTGTGTGAGTGTGTGTCTGCGTGTGTGTGTCTGTGTGTATGAGTGTATGTGTGTTTGTGTCTGCATGTGTGTGTCTGTGTATCTGTGTCTGTGTCTCTGTGTCTGTGTGTGGGTGTGTCTGAGTGTGTGTCTGCGTGTGTGTGTGTCTGTGCCAAGGGAGGGTGCTGTTGCCTCCTCCCCTCTGCTCCCCTCCTCTCCTCTATTCTTTTTTTCTTTTATTTGAGACAGTGTTTTGCTCTTGCTGCTCAGGCTGGAGTGCAACGGTGAGATCTCGGCTCACCACAACCTCTGCCTCCCAGGTTCAAGTGATTCTCCTGTCTCAGCTTTCCCGAGTAGCTGGGATTACAGGTGTGCACCACCACGCCTGGCTAATTTTTGTATTTTTTTGGTAGAAATGGGGTTTCACCGTATTGGACAGGCAGGTCCCAGACTCCTGATCTCGTGATCCACCCACCTTGGCCTCCCGAAGTGCTGGGATTACAAGCGTGAGCCACCACGCCTGGTCCTATCTCCTCTTTCCTTTTCCACCCTCTACCCCTTTGGTGGAAGGCGGCACCCAGGCGCGGGGAGCCTTGTTTCGGGGCCACTGAGAACTTGCTGAGCCGAGGTTGCTAAAGCCTGTGATAGCAAGGCCAGGGTGGGGTGTGGCTCATTGCGTCAGAACAGGGATTCGTGGAACGCTTGAGAATGGGAGTCCTAGAAATAGGCCCCAGGCCCATCTGAAGTCTTCTCGCTTGTCCCCAGAGCTTCAGGCTCCTTCCTGTCCCCCTACCTTCCGGGATGCTGCCTGGTCCAGCCCCATCTGCCTGCCTGGGGCCCCTGCTTCTGCCCTGGGCCACCCTGGCTGTTCCTCAAACGTGGCCAGAGGATCCTGCCTGTCCCATCCCTGCTCAGAGCCCTCCCAGGGGTCCCACGGCACTCAGAGGCCCTGCCCGGTCCCACGAGGCCGTGCGTGTCGGCTCCTGTCTCCTCTCTGAGCTCACCTCTCCCACTCGCCGCCTTGCCCTCTGCCCCCTCGCCCAGCAACACTGGCCTCCCTGCTCCGTGGCAGGCTCCTGCTCCAGCTTTTGGACACTACTGGACCCCTCCCACCCGAGTGACCTCTGCCCCTCCTCTTGGAGTCAGCTGGGCAGCCTGCCCTGCACCCCCTAATGCCCCCAACCCTGGGAGCGGGGCTTCCTGATGCCAGCCTCCAAGCCCTTTATCATATGTCCATGGGCAGCGTTCCTCCATGGCAGCCCCAGCAGGGCCGGCTGGATCTGGGTACACGGCGAAGCGCCAGTGCCTGCTGCCTGGAACAGTGTTGGCTGCCTGGAACAGTGTTGGTGTGCAATCCGCAGGAGGCATTCAGTTTGTGCTTGCCGAATGAGGGAGCCTCAGTGTTTTAAAATCAGACCTTGAAAACGTTGCAAAGTTCTGAGAATTCCAGGCTTGAAGAATTGGAGACTGGGAGGCAGTGAGGCTGGGTGAGTCTGGAAGGCTGCGGGCCCATCTGCCCCACCCGGGTCGGCTGGACGTGTCTCTTTTGGAGTCTGTCTGTCTCGTTCTCTCTCTGTCAGCCTCTGTCTTGTTCACCTCCTTCTCAGTGTCTCTCTGGGTGTTGTCTGTCTGTTTCTGCCTCTTCTCTCCCCTCCTCTCCCTGCTGCTTCCTTCCCTCCCCGCTTCTCCTCTCTCCCTCTCCTCTCTCCTCCCACCCCCTCCCTCTCTCCTCTCTTTCTCTGCTGCTTTTTCTCCTCCTCTCTCTCCTGTCCCTCTCTGTATCTCTCTCATTTCTCTGGCTCGGCCATCTGCGCGTCTCTCCTCCTTGCCGTCACCCTCTGCCCCTGCCTCAAGGGCACCCGGCCAGCTTCTGCTGTGGGGCATGTTCCTGCCTCTCCATCCTCCATCTGCCCCACCCAGGGACCCCATCTAGTTGTGACGAAAGCGAGGCTGTGGGGGGTCCTGTGAGGGGCCGGTGCTGGGTGTGGCAGCTCTTCTCAGTCTTACTTGTGGCAGGGCTTGAAAAGTTGATACGCTCTCTGCCCTCTGAACTCCGATTTCCTTGTCTCGCCAAAGAGAATAACAATTTCTGGGACTTGCTTGATTTCTATTCTGAATACACTTGTTATTTCACTGGCTCGTGGGGAAGCCTGGAGAAGTTTATGGATGGCGAACCTCACCAACCAAATGTCCATGGCAGCCGAAGCAGGCCATGCCGGAGCTGACCATGTGCTGACCTGGGCTGGGCATGTTCCCTGGCTGGGGCATGGCCGCTGTCTGTCTGGGGCTCGGCACACAGTGCTCTCTTTCTGCCCAGCCAGGCCTCCTTTCAGAAACTCGCACTCGCTGGACTGCCTCCAGCCACAGGGCCCTTGTAGGTGCTGTTCCCTCTGGGATGCTCTTCCTTCTATCTTTGGCCTGGTTAAACTAGGTCCTTCTTATTCTTCTGATTTGGGTTCAGACATCCCCTCTTCCAGGAAGCCCTCTCTGATGACACCCCCCAAGTCCGGTCACCTTGTTAGCCACTTTCTCTCCCTTACCACAGTTATAATTATTCATTTGCTCTTGGTCCCTGCAGGGATCCCCACCCCATCTTCTGGGCTTAGGGCTCTCCGGGAGGGAAGTTGAGAGGTCCAGGCCCATGAGTCAGCAGAGCTCTGCTTCCGCTCTTAGCACTTTCTTTGGGGTGGTTGGGGGCTGGCTTCCTCTGAGGGGGACTCAATTCAGGAGTGTCTAGGTGGGGAGGTAGGCACGTCCTCTCCGCGCCCCCTGCTTCAGCTGTCCAGCACCAGACAGCTTCTCTCTGCCTTTGTGCCGACCGCTGCCTGAGCCACTGTTGACACAAGCCTCCCCCCACCCCCACTCCACTGCCACCTTCTCCTGGAGAAGCCAGAGGGAGCTTTTCAAAATCCAAATCTGACCTCCGATGGCCTTGATCCAAACTCTTCCATGGCTCCCTATTACTCTGAATAAAGTCCAGCCTCTCAGCCGGGCTCCAGCCCTCTGTGGCCTGGCCTCTTCCCCTGCATGCCCCAGCAGCCCCCCGCTCCCGGCAGCTCCCTGCCTCCAGGTCCTCGTGCTTGCTGTCCCACCAAAGGGATGAAAGCCACCCGTTCACTCCCTCACCTTATTCAAGCGCAGACATCACCTTCCCAGTGAGGTCTTCCCTGACAGCGCTTCTTAAAATCCCAACCTCCCACCCCCTTCCCTGCTTCCCTCCTTTACTTCTTCCTATAACCCCAACCTGTGGGAATGGGCCACAGCCGATGGATTCGTCTTGTTTCTTGTCTGTCTCCCGAACTAGAATGTCAGTTTCCCATGGGCAGGTGACACTGACATCCCTCTTCCTGTGTCCCAAAGAAAGAGTGAGGCCAGATCTGTGTGGCTGTGGGGTCGGATGGGCCTGAGTTCCAGTTCTGGCTCATTCGCTGCCAGATTTTCTTCTCTGTGAGCCTCCGTTTTCTCATTGGAAAAATGGGGGGAAACTTTGGGTTGGGGTAAGAGCTGAGTAAACTCTGAGTGTCTAGTGCCTGCACAGGTCTAGAGAGAAAAAAGCCAAAGTGAAAACTCATCACTCTGCTGGGTGCGGTAGCTCACACCTGTCATCCCAGCACTTTGGGAGGCCGAGGCGGCAGATCACGAGGTCGAGAGTTTGAGACCAGCCTGGCCAATATGGTGAAACCCCGTCTCTACTAAAAATACAAAAAGTAGCTGGGCATGGAGGTGCACACCTGTAATCCCAGCTACTCAGGAGGCTGAGGCAGGAGAATTGCTGGAACCTGGGAGGCGGAGGTTGCGGTGAGCCGAGATGGCGCCATTGCACTCCAGCCTGGGTGACAGAGCAAGACTCTGTCTCAGGAAAAAAAAAAAAAAAAAACCAAAAAGCAAAAAACTCATCACTCCTGATTTCGGGGAAATGGGTGACTCCACGGTCTGTCCACGCCCTGTGCGTTACTCGACCATGAGAAGTGTGACCCCAGCCTTCCCAGCATTCTGCTGTTTTTTGTGGGCTTTTAAGTATTCTTTGTTACACAAGTATTTTTTTCCCTCTAGATTTTATTTTTAATTTAAAAATTCAAGAGAAATTAGTGTACTAGTATTTCACCTTTGTTTTAAAAAGGAGGTGGAAGATAGATACATGTGTATGTTTTTAAATTGAGGGAAATTCCACATAACATAAAAGTAACCGTTTAAATTAACCATTAATTAGCCATTTTAAAGTGAACAATTCAGTGGCATTTAGTCCATTCATAATGCTGTACAAACGTCACCCCATCTAGGTCCAAAACATTTTCTTTCCCTCCCTCCCTTCCCCCCTCCCACCCTCCCTCCCTTCCTTCCTCCCTCCCTCCCTTCCTCCCTCCCTCCCTCCCTCCCTCCCTTCCTCCCTCCCTTCCTCCCTCCCTTCCTCCCTCCCTTCCTCCCTCCCTTTCTTCCTTCCTCCCTCCCTCCCTCCCTTCCTCCCTCCCTCCTTCCCTTCCTCCCTCCCTCCCTCCCTTCCTCCCTCCCTCCCTTCCTCCCTCCCTCCCTCCCTCCCTCCCTTTCTTCCTTCCTCCCTCCCTCCCTCCCTTCCTCCCTCCCTTCCTCCCTCCTTCCCTTCCTCCCTCCCTCCCTCGCTTCCTCCCTCCCTTCCTCCCTCCCTCCCTTTCTTCCTTCCTCCCTCCCTCCCTCCCTTCCTCCCTCCCTCCTTCCCTTCCTCCCTCCCTCCCTCCCTTCCTCCCTCCCTCCCTTCCTCCCTCCCTTCCTCCCTCCCTCCCTTTCTTCCTTCCTCCCTCCCTCCCTCCCTCCCTCCCTCCCTCCCTCCCTCCCTTCCTCCCTCCCTTTCTTCCTTCCTCCCTCCCTCCCTCCCTTCCTCCCTCCCTCCCTCCCTCCCTTCCTTCCTCCCTCCCTCCCTCCCTCCCTCCCTTCCTCCCTCCCTTTCTTCCTTCCTCCCTCCCTCCCTCCCTCCCTCCCTCCCTTCCTCCCTCCCTTTCTTCCTTCCTCCCTCCCTCCCTCCCTTCCTCCCTCCCTCCCTCCCTCCCTTCCTTCCTCCCTCCCTCCCTCCCTCCCTCCCTTCCTCCCTCCCTTTCTTCCTTCCTCCCTCCCTTCCTCCCTCCCTTCCCCCGTCCCTCCCTCCCTCCCTTCCTTCCTCCCTCCCTCCCTCCCTCCCTCCCTCCCTCCCTTTCTTCCTTCCTCCCTCCCTCCCTTCCTCCCTTCCTTCCTTTCTTTTTCTTTCTTTCTTTTTCAGTCCAATTCTGTTGCCCAGGCTGGAGTACAGTGATGCGATCTCAGATCAGGGCAGCCTCAACCTCCCCAGGTTCAGGTGATCCTCCCACCTCAGCCTCCTAGGTAGCTGGAACTAAAGGCACATGCCACCATGCTCAGCTAATTGTTTGTATTTTTTGTAGAGAGGGGGTTTTGTCATGTTGCCCAGGCTGGTCTTGAACTCCTGGGCCTGCCTCAGCCTCCCAAAGTGCTGGGATTCCAGGCGTGAGCCGCTGCGCCTGGCCAGTACTTCATTTCTTTAAATGGCTGAACACTGTGGTATGGATAGGTCACATTTTGTGCATCCCTTCATCGACTGATGGACAGTGGGGTTGTTTCCACCGTTTGACTACTGTGACTAGTGCTGCTATGGAAACTGGCACACAAGGACTTGTTTTGTGTGTGTGTTTATAGATACATATTTGGAGACAGAGTCTCACTCTCTCACCCAGGCTGGAGTGCAGTGGCACGATCTTGGCTCACTGCAACTTCCGCCTCCCAGATTCTCTTGCCTCAGCCCTCTCAGTAGCTGGGATTACAGGCGCCCACCACCATGCCCAGAACATTTTTGTAATTTTGGTAGAGGACTGTTTCACCATGCTGGCCAGGCTGGTCTCAAACTCCTGGCCTCAAGTGATCCTCCTACCTCAGCCTCCAAAGTGCTGGGATGACAGGGGTGAGCCATCACACGTGGACTCGTGTGAGTATTCTTTTTTGTTTCTTTGAGACCAAGTCTCACTCTATCCCCAGGCTGGAGTGCAGTGGTGCGATCTGGGCTCACTGCAACCTCCGCCTCCCTGGTTCAAGCAATTCTCCTGCTTCAGCCTCCCGAGTAATTGGGACTACAGGCACATGCCACTACACTCAGCTAGTTTTTGTATTTTTAGTAGAGACGGGGTTTCACCATGTTGGCCAGGATGGTCTCCATATCTTGACCTCATGATCCACCCGCTTTGGCCTCCCAAAGTGCTGGGATTACAGGCATGAGCCACCATCCTTGGCCTCGTGTGGGTATTCTTGAATGAAAAATACAAGATGCAGAAAAGGATACCCAGTGTGATTCCGATTTGTAAAAGAAATGACAGATAAAGAAATCCCCTGTCCAGGCAGACAGTCTGTATGAGATTTTCATTCTTACAGAAAAATATGTAAGAATCTGTTCTCAGTGGTCAAGAAGGGAGAAAGAGAAGGCTTTTGCAGAAAAGTAAAAACGAAAAAAGAAGGCCACACGCCAAACCACACACGATGGTTCCACACAGGCGTGTCCGACACACGACAGACTAGATAAGTGTGTGTAGATGGGAAAAAAACAGGCAACAAAATCAACCCCAAAACTATTCTGTCTAGGAAGGCTGGGCAGGAGCCTGTTCAGATGGGGAAACTGAAGTTGGGAAGAGAGAAGGGAACTCCTAGGAGAGAGTGATCTCCAAGAACTGCTCCCCTGCCCCTCCTTTTAAACCCCCTCCCCAAACACCAGGTCCCATTGGAGCCAAACTTCCTGAGTTTTGAAATCTCAGACCTGCAGGCAGGAGACTGATTCTTCCTCCTCGGGGGTGTGGCTTGGTGTTTAAGCTCCTATAGATTGAGCACTCACTACCTGCCAGGTGTTTCACCTACCTGATGGCCTGAGTCCTCTGCCAGCCCCTGAGGAAGCAGCTATTGTTCTCTCACTTATTTATTTTTATTGTTACTTTTTTTTTTGAGATGGAGTCTCTGTCGCCCAGGCTGGAGTGCAGTGGTGTGATCTCGGCTCACTGCAACCTCCACCTCCCAGGTTCAAGTGATTCTCCTGCCTCAGCCTCCCAAGTAGCTACGATTATAGGCATGCATCCCCACACCTGGCTAATTTTTTTTATTTTCAGTAGAGATGGGGTTTCACCATGTTGGTCAGGCTGGTCTCGAACTCCTGACCGCAAGTGATCTGCCCATCCTTGGCCTCCCAAAATACTGTGATTATAGGCATGAACCATCGTGCTCAGCTACTCCCTCTCTTTTTTTTTTTTTTTTTTTTGTTCAGGAAAGCAAAATTCAGAGAGGAAAAGGTTTCTGTGTAGGGTGTGTGACAGAGCTGGACTTGAACTCACAGCGGAATCCTTAGCCATGATGCCCCTTGCTACATGATTCATCTTTCCTTCATCTCTGCTCCCCCAGAATCTCTTTGATGCCTGGTTCCAGCTGAAGATCCAGGGTCCCCAGGCCCTCCTCCTGGGGAGAGGTTCTTCTTCAGCTTGACCTGAGCTCTGCCGCTTCTACCTGCATGAACTGTAGCAACAATTTGGCTCGCCAGGCCTCATTCTCTCCATCCTGAAAATGGGCACATTTCTGCGCAGTGAGGTCGTGAAAGGTTGATGAGGCGACATGCAAGAAGCCTGAGCCTGGAGCCTGGCCCCCAGGAGGCCACCCCAGTGGACCCTGCTGGGTTTCTGATTTCCTCTGTGACATCTCCTGGGGGCCGGATTCCCAGCGGGAGGAAGGATGAGGCCTGGGGAGGGCCTGGCTCTGGGACAATGCAGAGCATTGAGCTCATGCCAGCCTTGGCTTGGGTTTGGACAAATACAGTAATCTGGGCAGGACTCACACAAAGACCTGGGGGCCGGGTCAGGCGAGGGGCATCAGGTTACCCCCGTGGGCTGCAGCCTCACAGGTGGCTTGTGGTGGGGGGATTTTCTCTTCCCTAAAGATTATAATTAAACGAGCCCTCACCGAGGTCTCGGCGGGCAGGTTTCGTTACAGGAAGAACTGAGGTATAGGGCTTGCAGGCCTGATGGGACGCGCTGTCTCTGTGATAGGAACAACTGCACTCACAATCATAACCACTGTCCTTTGGAACTGGTTCCCGAGGGCCAGGCCCCAGGTGAGTAATAAGTCTTTTCTCGATCCTTTCTGCAGCCCGAGAGGAAAGCCCCGTGTTATCCCCATTTCATGGATGGGCAAACTGAGGCTTGAAGATGCTTTGTGGCCTCCAAAGGCTGTTCCCTTCATGCCTCCAGTAGAGTGGGGATGAGATGGTGTAGGGTCTGGAATGTCTGGGCAGAGGGAAGAGCCGGAGCAAAGGCTTGGAGCCTGAAGAGCGCTGTGGCGGGGGGGGGGTAGGGTGGTGTCACACAGCAGGGTTTCATCTCAGCTCTGCCATGTCTTGGCTGCGTGACCTCTGGCAGCCTACTGGGCCTCTTTGATCCCAGACTCACCTGTAGAATGTGTGTATGAGAAGAAAACCTTCTGGAACAGGGTGTTGAGGAGACAACAGTGCCCGGCATATGATGATGATAATAATAATAATAATAATAATAATGCTGAATAGATGTTATTTTCATTCTTAACCACTTCCTCCAGGAAGCCCATCCTGACCTCCTCTGGCTCCCGATGTCACCTGGACTTCCCCAATCGCAGACCTTGCCACAGTGTGAGAAACTGCCTCATCCACACGCCAGCCTCTTGCCTCCACCCAGATCCTCTGATTGAGACTCCCTTGAAGGCTGTGTCCCCAGAGCCCAGAAAGAGTCCGGCATAGAGGAGCTGAGGAGCGGGTGCTGGTGACGGTGTTACGGAGCCCCTGCTACTCACCAAGCCCTTCACACAAACAAGGGGTCCTCCGTTTAACCTCCTTCCCCTCCTAGATAGAGCCTTGGCTTTGCCAAGAGCAGCATAGCACAGCTGCTGCTCGGGAAGTGTGTGAGGAAACTGTCAAGATGAACTGGCACTCAGGGGAAGGGAGGCTTTCTGGGGAGGGGGCTGTAGCAGGTGGAGCTCCTGGGATAATAATAGTAAGAAGAAAGATGCCTGGGCATGGTGGCTCACGCCTGGAATCTCAGCACTTTGGGAAGCTGAGGCAGGTGGGTCACCTGAGGTCAGGAGTTCAAGACCAGCCTGGCTAACATGGTGAAACCCCATCTCTAGTAAAAATACAAAAAATTAGCTGGGCATGGTGGTGTGAGCCCCTAGTTTCAGCTTCTTGGGAGGCTGAGGCTGGAGGATCAGTGATTGAACCTGGGAGGCAGAGGCTGTGGTGAGCCGAGATCACGCCACTGCCACGGCACTCCAGGCTGGGCAACAGAGTGGGACTCTGCCTCCAAAACCAGAGACCACAATAATCATGAATCTTTGCTCTGCTCCAGGTGCCAGGCTGAGTCTTCTCGTTCATCTTCCCGGCGGGTTAGTTCTATTATTGTTTCCATGTCACAGATGGGATAACTGAGGCACAGGGAGGTGAGGTGGCTTACCCCAAATAACACATTCCGTGAGAGGCAGAGCCAGGATCAGAGCCAAGCTTGCTTGACTGACGCACCTGTCCTGAGACCGTGACCATATACCTACCCCTCCCTAGAAAGTAGACACGCTATTAGACACATTTTGCAGATGGAAACCAAGGCTCTGAGGTCAGAATGGCCTGCCTGTGTCGACACAGAAACTGAGGTTGAGCAGGAGATGCCTGAGGCGGGGTCCCTGTCTCCTAGGCCAGCACCCTGAAGGAGGGGAGGGAGACTGCCCCCTGTCCCCTAGGCTGTGCCTTGCTTCTTGTCAATACCCTGGTCTCTGTTTATCCAGCCCAGCACCCAAGATACTGCCTCTTCCGCCTGCCCGGAGTCTCCTTCCAGTGCCCTCACAATCGAGTTCTCTGTCTCGGCAGCTGCTTTCCATTCAAGTCCTTTGTGCTGAAAATTAAAAAAAATAAAATAAAATAAAAAACTTGGCACCACTTCTCTGCTTCACTTCCTGGGGAGGAAGGAGGATCCCAGCTGCTTCTTTCCCTCATTCTGGGGCCCAGAGACACCCACAGTCTGCCCGAGGTCACACAGCAGGGTCCAAGCTAGGACCCTGGCCTTAGACCGCCCTTCCAGTGCTCTGCCCCCTCCGGCCTCTGCTCTTCCTGGCTCTTCCTCTAGGCCCCTGAGGAGCAGAGGAATTGGGATGAATGTCCCCGAGCCCTATGACATGCTGGGCACTCTCACAAACTCCTCCTGGCAGCCCTGTGGGGTCCCATCACCCCATTTAACCACTGAGGAAGCCGAGGCTCAGAGAGGGGAAGTGCCCAAGGTCACACAGCTCCTGTCCCCCTTGCTGGGTGGCTGCCACATCTGGCATCCAATTTAGGACCCTGCGGGGAGGCCCAAGCGGGGGGTGGCAGGGGATCCTGGAGGGAGGTGGCAAGGCCAGAACCTGGAGCCGAGCCAGGCACGAACAATGGGTCCTCAGAGACTGAGGTGGCCGGGCGGGCGGGTGACTGCCGAGCAGGGGCCGCAGGGCGAGGCGGTGGGTGGGCGGGGCCCAGGAGGCTTCACGCTCCCGCCTCCTCCTCCTGCTCCCTGTCCGGGACCTGGGGACACTCCGAGCACCTCAGCTCCCCAACATGGACCGACCCACGGTTCCAGCAGGAGGCAGGGCCAGCCCTGTGTATAACGATAAATGGCCAGTGATCAGATTTCACGCTCACCCAGCCCTGCCACAGGCCAGGCACCGGGCCAAGGGCCCTTCCTGGGTCCTCACAACCAGCCTGCGAGGTGCGACTAGGATTAGTGGCTTTTTACGGATGCGGAAACGGAGGTCCAGGGAGGCACTTAGCACCTGCTGTGCCCGAACAAAGAACTTTGGGACGTGGGGCCCTCGGAGGGTGGGCGCCCCGTTCCAGAGGCAGGAAAGTCAGGGTAGACGGGACTCAGTGGGGCTCAGCGGGACACCGCGGGGAGCCAGTGCTCTCTGGGGGCGAGGGGAATCAGACGGGCCCTTTTGGATTTTTAGAATCTGAACATGGGGCAGGGAAGCGGGGATTTGGGGAGCAGGTGAAGCCTCCCTGCACTGCGAGAGGCTGAAAGGACCCGATGGACACCCAGGGCTTGGGAACGTGCCTGGTGCAGAGTAGGTGCTCAGGGAACACTTCCTGTTTGCAGAAACAGCAGCTCACACGGAGGGAGCTGCTGTGGGGCTGGACCCTGCGCTGGGTGTTTCTGACCCTCTTCCAGCCCTCATCCCTCCTCTGTTTTCTCCCCTGTCTCAGGTTCATTTCTGTTTTTCCTCTTGCCCCAGTGAAGCCATCTTCTCCGACTGCCGCAGTAAAAATATTAACGCACTCTTATCACACGAAGTCGGATGTGAGGTCGCTGCGGTGTCTCCAGGGGGGGCCCTGGGCCGTAGGGGGGCATCTAGGGGGGCATCTCTTCACCTCCCTTCCTTGTGGACCCCGGTGTCTGCTGTGGCTCAAGACCGCACGTCCCACGTGATCACATCCTAACCGGGGAGGGAAAAGGATGGTCAGAAGAGGGGACTTTCTCCTCCAGGAGCTCATTGTCTCGTTTTGTTTTGTTTTGTTTCATTTTTCTAATCAAGCAGGACAATATTTCTTTTTCTTTCTTTTTTTTTTTGAGACCGAGTCTTGCTCTGTCGCCCAGGCTGGAGTGCCGTGGCACCATCTCGGCTCACTGCAACCTCCACCTCCCGGGTTCAAGCGATTCTCCCACCTCAACCTCCCAAGTAGCTGGGATTTTGGGCACCCACCACCATGCCCGGCTAATTTTCTGTATTTTCAGTAGAGATGGGGTTTCACCTTGTTGGCCAGGCTGGTCTCAAACTCCTGACGTCGGGTAATCCACCCACCTCAGCCTCCCAAAGTGCTGGGATCACAGGTATGAGCCACTGTGCCCAGCCAACAATGTTTTTTAGATGTCCCAGTGGATGTCCCCTGGTGTCTCATGAGACCATATCTGAAAGTAGCCCTACCCACCCCCACCACACCTGCTGAAGATCAGCTTTGGCAAGCAGGGACTGTGTCTTATTCAGCAGGGAGCCAGCACACAGCAGTGCATAGAATACAGCGGCTGGTGCCGGGCTCCGTGGTTCCTCCCACAGATGCAGTCCACAGGGACACTGCCTGGGTCCTAAGGTGACCCCTGGCCGAGGTCACTGCCTTTTCCCTTCCAGGATCACTGCCTGGACCACGGTGGGTGTCGCAGTGGTGGGGAGAGCAGCTCCGAGCCTCCACTGTGCCCAAGCAATGGGCACCGGCGCCTGGAGCCTTCATTCCCAATCACAGAATCTTCAGGAGTCTAGAAGGGGACAGTTTCTAGAAATGGAATCTGGGAACTTTCAGTCCATGCTCAGTGTCCCCTTTGGGGACATCTTGTCCAATGGTTGTTGTTTTTGTCTTCTCTTTTCCTGAGCTGTGGTGACTACTGTTCAGACAGAGGACCCCCGAGCGGTGGCCTGCCTCACTCAAGCACAAGCACCCGAGCTGTCTGGCAAGGTGGAAATTCACCACAGCCAACTTCCCCTTGGGGATTCCACAGGAAGGACATGGCCCCTCCGACCCAGGCGGATGTACGTTCCCTCCATAGATTCCGCCCGCGTAATCCCACACTGCTTCAGTTGGGTCTCACGGGGCCGTCCTGTGACCTGCGTTCAGGGACCACGTAGTAGCCACAGGGCTGCATTCAAGCTGGAATCGCACCCCGAAGACTTGGCGTGAGGGGATCGGCCAGCCCACATCTCCTGCTCCTGACACAGCCACGTGGCAACTGGCTCTTCTCTTTCCAAGGCCGTATTTGTTCTTTTTGCTGAGTGTGTGCAGTTGAAGTCCCATCGGTTAAAGTGCCTGTGTGGCGACTGCCCTGAATACTAAAAAGATAAAGGGGGTGCTGTCCTGACAGATATCAGGAGTGGGGGCCCCCCACCTTTACCACTTCTCCAGGTGACCTGAGGGCCTGTCCTGAGAACACCACCAGGCTCAGTAGAACCCAGCTTGAAAGCCCACAACCGAGGTCTGTCCCTTTCGTCTCCATCCGGGAAAGCGAGGCCTCGAGAGGTGAGGGACGGGGCATTTTGAGGACCAGAAATTGGGTGACAGAAACAGCCAGCCTGGAGGAGGGGGTCTGGGCAGGGCAGAGCCCAAACGCCGGAGCAGGATGTGTCTGGAGAGGTCATCGGGGGGATTTGACTTTCCTGTCCCTTCATTCATTCTTCATCACTCATTCATTCATTCATTCATTCAACACCTATTAATGAAGCAGCCACCGTGTTGGGGGTGCCTGCCCACGAGAAGCTCCCAGGCCAGTGGGGGAGATGAACAGTAACCATATCACCCTTAGAAGTGTCAATTTGTGACTGTGGCAAGTACAAGGTGATTTGAGGGCCAGTGAAGGGGTAAGGAGTGTGATGTGGTTAGGGTGCTTGGGAAAGCTTCCTAGAAGCTGAGCTGTGAACTGAAGGGTGAGTAGAGGCCAAGTCGATGAGAAAGGGAGGAAGGAATATTCCAGCCAGTGGGCACAGCATATGCAAGGGCCTTGCTGTGAAATGGAGCAGAGGAGGGGAGGCTAAAAGGCTCGCAGCTCCACGAAGCTTCAAAATGAGGGGCAGATGGGGAGTGGAAGGTGAGGTGGGGGCTGGACAGGCTCCCGGGAGAGCAGCCCAGCCTCTATGCCAAGGGCAGAGGGCTCTTGGGAGGGTCTGAGCCAGCAGCACCAGCTTCCTCCTGAATACTCCAGTGCTTGGGGCCGGGGGTGGGTGTATGGATCTGATCTTCAGTGGGATGGGAGACAGGGTCACCCGGCGCTTCCACCACATCTGCCTTCCTGGTCTGGGTATAACTATCACTGTGTCTGCATCTTTCATGATCTATCTCATTGAACCCCCACCCACAGACCAACCCCTGCAGGTACCAGGGGTTGAGCCCACTTTTCAGACGGGGAAACTGAGTCTGTGAGATGTTCCATGGCCCCACCTGCTTCCTTCTGTCCAGAGAAAAGAGAAACGGGGAAGTGATGCCACATGGTCAGCTGGGAAGAGTCTGCGCAGGGAATGAGGAGGGTGAGGCCCTCAGGGCTGTGTTCAGGATGGGCAGGGGCCCTGCTTCTGTTTAACCACAGCCCTGTGACATGCCCCAAAAGGGAAGCAGCAGCCTCACTGCCCCGTGCTCTAGGGAGGGGGCTGGGGATGCCCAGGGGTGGGGAGCAGGAGCCTGGAGAGGCCTCACCCTCCCACCCCAGGCCACAAGTCTGGGTTCTTAGAGAACTCTGGGGTCAGCGGAACCCAGCTGGTGACCTCCATCAAGTCCCATCAAGACCTTGGCTTCCTCTTCTGTAAATGGAGGAACAGAGCCTCTCCTGCGGAATATGCTCAGATCAGCACACAGTGGGTCCTCGCCGAATGGCTAGCCAGCCGTTGTTGGTTGAATAAGCTAAAGGTGTTTTTCTCCCTGAAAGGAGTAACCAATTAGATAAGGAACTCATGTATGTGACATTCCACAAATATTTATTTGAGCACCTATGATATTTTAAGCATTGTCCTGGAACTATGGAGCAATGAACAAGAAGACAAAAATGCCCCCATCACCTTTGGAGCCCACATCTCGTTGGAGCTGCCCTCCGTTTCCTGGTTTGTGGCAGACATCACTAATTGACCATCTTTCCTGCTGAAACCAGAATTCTCTCCAACACTGTGCACTACTCAGGGACTGACACACGGTGGGGAACTGCCTGTCATCCTCGGGGAGGGAGGGCACGTGGGGACTTGGAAGGTCTCAGTGAGAACCTTCTAGCTGATTTAAGCAGCTTCCTCTCGGTCTCTTTCGACAAATATATATTGAGCACCTACTGTATGTCCAGTACTGCGCCAGGCACTGGGGATGCAGCAGTGACCAGGGTGGATACTGACCTAACCCTCAGGGAGCTGATGTTTAGTGAGAAAGACAAGTAAACAAATAAGCAGACACTTTCAGACATGGATCCGCACTACAAACACACACCAGAGGGGTGTGGTGGAGGGTGATGGGGAGGAGTCTGGGGTGGCTGGGGCGGGGGTTCTGGAGGGAGGGCATTTATTGAGACCTCACTGAGATGCAGCCACCAAAGGAAAATATGGGGGAAAGTGTCACGGGCAGCACAGCAAAGGCATAGACCCGGAGTGGGGAATGAGGTTGGCAGATTTAAGGGACAGGAAGAAACTGTTGCTGGCTGGGCCTGAGTGCCGGAGAGAAAAGCAGGAGAGGGTGATGGAGGCCAGGCTGGGGCTGGGGTGGGCTCTGGATCACGTCTCCAATGGGATGGGCAGTCACTGGAGGGTTGACGCAGGGGAGAGACTTGGCAGGATCCCATTTCGGGTCCCTCTGGCTGTGTGAAGCAGGGACACCCGGCCGGAGATGGCCGCAGATGTCCAGGCGAGCGAGGACGGTAACTTGGACGGGGGTGATGCCAGTAAATGTGGGGAGAGATGGCCAGGCCTGGCGGCAGGCCCAGGGCTCTGCATTCGGTTTCATTTTTCCTTTTACACAATCTCCCCCACCCCAACCCGGGCACCCTGGGTCACTGGACTTTCCCTGGCACTGCTGGTGGGGCCCACAACCTGCTGGCAATCTGGCCTCTCTGGGTCCCGGACGGTTCCCTGCCCTGCCCTGAACCCCTCCTCTCCAGGGACAGGTCTGTCTCCAGTTCCTCTGTCACTGTCCCCCACCACCTCCTGCCCTAGTTCTGCCTGGGCCTGCCCATCTCCTCACTCTGCCGCTGCTCCGGCAGCCCCTGCTCCAGCCCTGCTGGCCGACTGGGAGCCGGCAGATGCTTCCTCCCAGCTGCCTTTTCCAGATCAAGTCTGCCTCTGAGGAAGCGAGCCTGAGAGTCTCGGCCCACTGGGAAGACAAGTTCGAGGGAAGTACCCCAAGGCAGCTTGCCAGATGGCAGCCTCGATCTGGGGCAGATTTTTCCTCTGGTCCAGTTTGTTGCTGGATGGAGCAGGCAGATTTGCCTTCCCCACTGCCTCAGGCCTCGGGTGCTCGGACGGAGACTGTGGCTGGAGAGCTGTGTTGAGCAGGGCTCTGAGGCTGCATCTGAGATACAAGGAAGGAGACTCGTCATTGATTAGTCATGCCTGCTGTGGACCCAGGAGGAAGGATAGGGGCCACCTTGGCCTCATCTGTGTGTCTGCAGCACCCAGTAGGTCCTCAGGCCTGCCCTCCCCTGTTGTGCCTCTAAATCTTCAAGTATAACAAGTGCTGTTTGGAAACACTCTATGATGATGGGCCGAGGTGGGTGGATCGCTTGAGGCCAGGAGTTCCAGACTAGCCTGGGCAAGAGTGAGAACTCATCACTAGAAAAAAAAATTTGCCACTTATACTGTGCAGCCTGTAGTCACAGTTACTTGGGAGGCTGAGGTAGGAGAATAGCTTGAGCCCAGGAGATTGAGGCTTAAGTGGGTACAGTTGTGTCCACTCTAGCCTGGGCAGCAGAGCAAGAACCCCCATCTCTCCAAAAAAAAAAAAAAAAAAAAAAAAGAGAGAGAGATTGAGAGAGAGAGAGAGAGAGAGAGAGAGAAAATACACTCCATGGCCTTGGCTTCCTTGTCTGTGAAATAGGGATGATGATGATGACGAGCCCGAAGGGCCTTCCTGCTCCCCGGCAGTGACTGCCACAGAGGCCCTGATTGCTGTGTGCTCCAGAGTCATGCAGCTGG
Source organism: Saimiri boliviensis (assembly GCF_048565385.1). Lineage (NCBI taxonomy): Eukaryota > Metazoa > Chordata > Mammalia > Primates > Cebidae > Saimiri > Saimiri boliviensis. The sequence continues at coordinate 113,720,765 of NC_133457.1, forward strand.
TAGATGGCCCAGCTGGGTTTTGAGCCCTGGGCTCTGAGTCAGGGAGAGCAGGCAGAACGGTTGAGCCAGGGAGGGGAAGGTGCTGTCCAGAGCTCCCGGTGACCTGGACGCCACTTCTCCTTTCTGCCCAGTGTGCTCGGCACACAGATGGCGGGGCCTCCCTTGCCCATCCTGTCTGCAGCCGGGTGGACATGGGGTCCTGGCGTCACCCATCGCCACCCAGGCCTCCCCTTCCTGTGTTGTGCAAGACGAGGCATCCCCTGTGTGGAATGGGCGGGCGGCTCTGGTGGTGGGTGGACGGGTGAGCGGGGGGCCTCGCAGGCGTGGTCACTGCCACCGTTACCGCTAGCAGGCCTGGCCCCCGCCCCTTCCTCCTCCTTCTCCTCCTCCTGTTTCCCCAAAGTTCGGCAGCCTTAAGCAAGACGCTGTGGGACCTAGGAAACGGGGGAGGCTGTCCCGCCACCAGCTTGTCCACAGAGAGCAGGCCTTGGCTTGGGCAGTCACGGAGAGGTCCTAAACCACCACAACAAAACTATAATAATACTTTTTTATTTTTATTTTCTTGAGACAGAGTCTCTTTCCGTCACCCAGGCTGGAGTGCAGTGGCGCGATCTCCGCTCATTGCAAACTCCGCCTCTCGGATTCAAGCGATTCTCCTGCCTCAGACTCCGAAATAGCTGGGATCACAAGCACCCATGCCTGGCTAGTTTTTGCATTTTTTTTTTAGTAGAGATGGGGCTTCACCATGTTGGCTAGGTTAGCCTTGAACTCCTGACCTCAGGTAATCTGCCCACCTTGGCCTCCCAAAGTGCTGGGATTACAGGCGTGAGCCACGGCACCCAGCCTACTGTAATAATCATAATGGTAATAATAATAATAACAGCTATTACAGTGGAGGGCTTCTGTGTGCCAGGCACACTCTCGTTTAACCACAAATACATAAAAAGCGCCTCCTATGTGCCATGTGTGGTTCTTAGACCTTTACTTTATGTCCCAGTGAATCCCTACCAACCCTTGTCTTTTTTTTTTTTAATGATTCCTTTCTTCAGAATAGGAAACTGAGGCTCTGAGAGACAGAGCTACTTGCCAAGGTCTCACAGCTCAGCCGTCCCGCTGAAGCTCATCCTGCGCCCTGGGGTGAAAGCTGTCCTGGAAGTTGAGGGGCTTGGAAGCTGTTGGAGTCCACCTGGGAGGCCTCACTCGCAGCTCCTATCCTGACTCTTGCTTCCTTTGGCCACGAGAGTGTGGGAAGCAAGTGAGAGACCATTGCCAGTAGAGGTGGTGGCTGGTTGTCCCCCCACCTGGCTTCCTTGCTTCTGGCTCAGGGGACAGTGGGAAGAAGGTACTTTCTGTGCATTCTCCCAGAGGCCCCTGGGGGGTTGGGCTCCTGCTACCCACCGAGGAGACCTGCCCATCCCCCTTCCTTGTGTCACTTCCTCACTCCCTCCTGATGTTTCTAGAATCACTTCCCAAATATCCCACTTGCACCCAAACCCTTGTCTTGGGTCAGCTTCTAGGAGCCGACCTAAGCCACACTCAGGGCTTAAGAGTTCTGGAATCAGACGATCCTGAGAGTGAATCCCGGCCTCGACACTGACCCTGAGTGTGAACTTGGGAACCTGCCCCACCTCTTGGAACCTCAGTTCCTCCGTCTATGAAAAGGGAACTTACGCATTGAGAACCAAGCGACTATGGGGGGATGGGGCAGTGCGAGATGACGGGACCAGAGCGCGTTCCTGGCTGCAGAGCCCACAAGTCACGCTGTCTCTGAGAGCTTTTGGGGAGTCCGGGAAAAGGGCACAGAGAAAGAACTGGCCGCGAGTCCTCAGCCTGTCTGGCAGATGGGGACGGGGATGGGTGGGAAAAAGGTCCTACTGTGTTCCACCTTCCCCACCTGTCACCCCGAGATTCCAGGTAAACATTGGGACCAACCCAGGGAGCCCAGTGGATATCCAGGGTAGGGCAAAGAACAGATGTCACGTTTGCTCCCAGCGGGGTGAGACTGGGTGGTCAGAAGCCCTGCAGGACTGTCACCGGGTGGACAGCAGGCACCTCATCCCTGCCGATGACAGCTCCCAGGGCCACCTGTCCACAGAATCCCTTCACTGATTCTGTGCTTGAGGCAGGGGTGTGGGGGACAGGGTGTCCTTCTTTTACCCCGGGTTGGGGCCTCATGCTCAGAGACAGCTCTGTCTACCCCCACCACAAACCCACCATTTCCCTGATAGGGTGATGGCAACCCCAGCCCCCTGGCTGCCCAGGCCCCCAACCTGGGTACCTCTCTCTTGTCCCTATGGTCAGCCCATCAGTAAACTCATGCACACATCCAAGAGTCCACCCCACTGCCCTGCCCTGCCCTGGTCCAGCTGGGATGTTTGCAGTCGCCTCCTCATTGGTCTCCCTGCTTCCTTGCTCGCCTTCCTAAGCCAGAGGAATTCTGTAAAAGCCCAAGTCAGACCGCTATCCCTCCTCTGCTCAGAACCCTCCATGGCTCCCGACTCACTCAGAGCAGAAGCCCAGAGGGATCTGCGCCCCAGCCCCGCCTGACCCCACTGCCCCTCCCTTCTTCACTCACCCGCAGCCACGGTGGCCTCATCTCCCTGCCATAAACTTGCCAATTATCCCGCTGCTGCCTCGGGGACTTTGCACCCACTCTTCCCCCTGGAACAGAGGACAGCAGCTCTCCCCTTGGCGGAGCCTTGTCTGGGGTCAGGCCTCTGCTCCAAAGTCACTGCCGGGGACGCCCTTTCTGATCAGCCCTTCATTCCGATGGCCTCGTGCTGTTTTTATTTCTTCCTAGGACTTAGCAGCACGTATCCTAGAAATTAACCTGCTGGTTGATCCTGCTTCTCGTCTGTCTCTTTCCAGTGGAATGTCGCCATCGCCTAGGTGGGGATTTTTGTGTGTTTTGTTCACTGCTGTACACCCAGCCCCCAGCACAGCACCTGCCCAGGGCAAGCGCCTGGTAAACACTCATGAACAAATGCATGCATGCATGGACAAATATTTCTTTGGCAGATGAGGGGGCTGAGGCCCAGAGAAGGCCCTGGGGGTCTCGGACTCACAGCCCAGTGCTCTTTCTGCTGCCACGCCCCGGACTCTGGGACAGTTTGTTGTTGCCTGTTTGACAACAGAGAGGGAGTGCCTGGTTAGGGGTCCTGCTTGTGAATCGCAGTCCCTGCATGTCTTGCTGGAGGTCACCACCCCTCTGCTCCAGGGCCTGTAATTACCACTTACCCTGCTCAATGGGCCCGAGAAATTCCCGATGTAGGCAGGGCTGTGGCCAGGGTGCTCGCCTGGCCCCCGGCGGGTCCCATGGGCACTGTCCGGCCAGGCTTCGTGGCTGACATTCCAGGTACATTTCTACCCCTGGGCTGCCACGGGCAGAGGGTGGGGAGAGGGTCGTGGGCTTCGGGCTGGACAAACCAGTCAGGCTTCCCAGCTGGGCCACCTGACCACCCACTTCCTGTGGGGCTCCTTGAGGCCCAGAGGGTGGAGGGGGCCTCTGTTCAACCCCCACGCGCGCCCTCTCCCCTTCTCTCCCTCAGTAGGTCCTCCCAGTAGCTCCTGCAAACAGATCTCGGACCCAAGCCCTTCCTTCTGCCTCCACTGCCACCATTGCTGCTCATTTCTGCTGGCGCAGAAGTCTCCTCCCTGGTCCTCCAGAAATCCCTTTTCCACACTCAGCCAGAGGGAGCTGTTACAACCGTAGGCCCACACTGGCCCCTGGCAAACTCCTCTCTAAGGGATCCCCGTTGTTTGGTGAATAAGCCCTCAGATTCCTCCCTGGGCTCTCAGGCTCTCCTCTCTGACCTCCCTCTGTCCCCTCTCCCGGCCTTCCTCCTCACTCATCCTCCAGCCACGCTGGCTTCCTGAAACAGCTTGAGGCCCACACTGCCCCAGGGCCTCTGGGCTGGCTATTCCCTCCGCCTGGAACGCTTCTCCCAGGCATCCACAGGGCTCCCACCCTGTGGGTGGGAGCAACTCCTTCGGGCGCCCGCATGGGAAGCCTGCCCCGACCCCCACCCACTTCTGAGCAGGTAGGGTCTTTCTACCTAGTCACGAGGGCAGGGATTTTTGTCTGTTGTATTCTCTGCATGTCCAGCGCCCATCACGGCGCCCGGCAGATGGTAAGTGCTCAACACACATCCGACGACCGCCTGAGTGAACAAGCTTATGTGCCGATGGCAGATAAGGACACCGAGGTCCTCTGGGGTAGGTGACCAGCCCAGGGCCACACAGCTGGCCTGAGATTAAGCCAGGAGAGGAGCCCGGGTTGGTTACATCCTGGAGCTGGTGTCTTGGAAACGGCATCGGGAGAATAACAAAGATGAGACGCAGGCTCTACCAAGTGGATACCAGTGGCTCCTGCCCGCCAGCCCCGGCCCTACGGCCTTGGGCGCTTCCAGGAGTTATGGTCTGCCTGCCTGGGGCATTCCAGGCCTCCACCCAGGTCCTGTGCTATTTTGAGCCTCTTCGTCCTAAGGACTGTGTGTTCCCAGCAGGCGGCGCGGGCCAGAGGCTGAGCCTGGGTGTGGCTGTCACCCTATGTGGGGTCGAGACCCAGATTCCCGGGCCCTTAACCTGTTGGCTGCTGAGGGCTCTGGCATGAGCCCTGCTCCCTGCTTGATGGTCTCCCCTTCAAGTCCCGGCCCTGCTGTCTTCCAGGCAGGAAGTATCGGCCCATCTCTCTTTGGATTATATCCCTGTTTGTCCCCATTTGAATCCTGGCTCTACCCCTTTTCCAGCTGTAGGACCTTGGCCAAGTCACTTCATCTCTCTGGATGTCAGTTTCTTCATTTGGGAAATGGCGACAATAAGAGTACCTGTCTCTGGCCAGGCGTGGTGACGCACACCTGTAATCCCAGTGCTTTGGGAACCTGAGATAAGACACTTGCTTGAGGCCGCAAGTTTGAGATCAGCCTGGGCAACAAAATGAGACCTCCGTCTCTACAGAATTCTAAAATATTAGCCGGGCATGGTGGTGTGCGCCTGTGGTCCCAGCTCTTCCGGAGGCTGAGGCGGGAGGGTTGCCTTGGCCCGGAGGCTGAGGATGCAGTGAGCTGTGATTATGCCCCTGCACATCAGCCTGGGTGAAAATGAGCCCCATCTCTAAAAATAACAATACTAACGGTAAATACCAATGAGAACGACTACCTGTCGTCTTCTGGGGTTTCGGAGGAGATTCAATGTGATGAAATCGATGAGTGTCCTGAATGGAGCTGGAAACTCAGGAAGCATCCATAATGAGTCCGCCACCATCAGCAGCTAGTTTAGTTACAAAAACCGTCATGGCCCCTGGAGAAATGACAAGAATTCGAAGGCGCTTCCCCGCACCGGCAACCCTACACCCTACAGTCTTACTTCCTCCCCTCCACTTGGCTGCGTTTATCCACACCCACCGAGTCTATCCCACCGGTTGCCTCTCTCCACCTGGCACATTTCGTATTAATTTGCTTGTTGGTTTCTTGCCCATCTCCCCCAGTAGCACATTGGCTCCATCAGGACAGGGGCTTTTGTCTGCCTTATACACCTAGTGCAATGCCTGGCACACAGTCGGTGCTCAACAAATGTTTGTCAAAATAACCAATAAATAAATAGTGACCCCTCTGGGAAGAGGTGCCCTGAGCTCACCTCCCTCCCCCAGCTTAGGGCTCTCAAGTGCTTGTTGGTGTCAGACCCAGGTGCCTCTCATCAAGCAGCCAATGAAACTGCCCTGATTGACATCCTCACTTCACAGATGGAGAGACTGAGCCCAGAGAGGGAGAGTCACCTGTCTGATGTCACACAGAGGTTGGCATCGGGGCTGGGATTGCAGCCCAGGACCACATTGGGGGTGCAGTAGATCAATCTTTTCCTGGAGGGAGTCAGTGGTGATGGTGGGAATGGGTCAGGGAGCCGGTAAGGAGGTCCCAAGGCCTTAGGGAGGCATGGGAGAGGAGGTAGAGGGCCTGGAGTCCTGCCTCCTTCTGTTTCTCTCAGTTTCTGCCTCTTTCTGCCTCCTTATATTTCTCTGTCTTCGTCTGTACCTCTTTCTCTCTTCCTTGTGTATCTGACCACTGCTCAGGAGGGGGTGCAGACACAGACCCCTGGCTTGGCGGCTGGAGTTGGGGCCAACGCGGGGACTGACATCTGGGTTAGAGCAGAGAATCTGAAGCCAGACCCTGCAGCCCAGCCCAGCATTCCTGTCTTGGCTCCTCACTTCAGGGATAGCCTTGGAACGCCAGGCAGTTCAGAGAGTCCCAGGCCTGGGCTTGAATACCTGGGTTCCAATCCCAGCTTTGCCACATTCCAGCCTCGTCGCCTTGGGCTCTTAGCCTTCATTCCTATAAAATGGGATCACTGAGAGCCCGATTTCAGGGTCTGATGAGGAGGAACACATGAGGGTTGTGCTGGCTTCCTGAAGCCCGGTGTGGCCTGAAAAGTACTCAGTAAATAACTCAGTGTAATGATTTCTTCTAGCAGATGGAGAAAGCGAGAGTTAGAGAGGCCCAATCATTTCACTCACTCATTCCTCAAACGTTATTAAGCACCTGCTATGTGCCAGGTGCTTTGTTTTGTATCCATTAACTCAGGGTTCAGCTAACTACAGCCTTCAGGCCAAATCTGGCTCATGGCCTATTTTTATAAATAAAGTTTTATTGGCACACGGCATGCCCATTCATTTACGTATTGTCCACAGCTGCCTTTACCCTACAACTGCAATGTTGAGCTGTTGTGAGAGAGACCATAAAACCCACAAAGCGGAACATATGAGCTCTCTGGACATTTACAGTCAAGTCTGCTAATCTTTGGATTAGTCCATCACGACCCTGGAGGAAGGACATGTCATAAGCTGATTTTATGGATTAGGAACTGAGGTCCCAGCGCTGCTTCTGTCACAAGGTTGGGTCTCTGTGCGTAATATCTGGGTCTTACCCCTCCTCCTCTGCCCCTTGGGGAGCCGTCAACTCCTGTTCCCTTGCCCTATCCTACATGGATGATGAGTGGATCATTTGAACCCCACAGAGGAAAGAATGCTGTTTGAAGGTCAGGTCAGGTCAGGTCAGTGGAAAGAGTCATATTTGCAGGTCAATTTGGACCTTGCCAAAGCCTCTTCCTTCTGGTGACCTGGGGTGAGAGGTCTGCCGCTAGTAGGTGCTTCATGAACAGCTGCTAAGCAAGTGATGCCCATCATGCCCTGCTGTGAGTTTCATTCAGCCTGCTTGAAGGCTTCCTCCAGGCGGGAGACCCCACGGCTGGCTACACACCACCGCTGGGGTGAGAGACAGCCTTGAGCCATCGGTGGGAGAGTACCCTGGGCATGGAGATGCTTTCTAGAGCGCCACGGAAGTGGGGGAGGGGATCTCACTGCCCCCCAAGCCTGCCCCGGAGTCTTTGTCCTTTCCCACCCCCATGCTGAAGCCTGCAGGAACCTCGCTTGAGACGTTGCCTGGCCCTCAAGACACCCAGGTTCCTCCCAACCTCCTCCCCAGCCTCCCCACTGCTGGCCTTGGGGAGCTCCTGGTTTGCCCTCAACCCTTTTCTGGAGGTGCCAGGATCACCAAGAGGCAATCCTGCCTCCTGCCTGCTGCCTGAAGGAGGTGATGTGGGAGACTCAGGAACCTGGGGCGTCCCCCAGCCGGGGTGCGGGCGTGGCGATCGGGGCTGCTGAGCACTGCAGTGCCTTCCCCTGATGCTCTTGAGGGCCGCCCACTGTCCCTCCATTAGAGCAGCTTTTCCATACTGCTGGGCGACACTTGGGTCAGTCATTTCACCTGTAAAACGGGACTGGGGTGGTCCCTAACCCTTCAGGGTGTTGTGAGAATAAAAGGCACCAAGCGGGCCAAGCGCTTGGCATGGCCCTGAACCACGGCATTCGTCACACATGCTCATGGACTTACTCCTGGGTCCCTAGGACACCCTGGAGCTCCTCCCCAACGTCGGGCCTGCTACGAGGGTCAGAGGGAGGGAGGCGGGCAGAGACACCGAAGACACAGTTCTTCTCCTCCTCTAAATGCTGTTGACTTCCAAAGGCATCTCCCCAAGGCCACCCCTGAGCCTAGACTCAGGTGTCCACCCACCTGTCTCTATCACTGCTGGGATGGCCAAGAGGGGCCTCGGACCCAGGACGGCCAGGATTCAGCTCCTGATCTGCCCCCGAAGCCAGTCCTGCCTCCGCCAACGGCTCCTCCATCCTCCGGGTGGACCGCCAAACCAGGGAGTCTCCCCGGCCTTCTCCCTCTCACTCGCCCCACGTCTGATCGCTCATCACATCCTGTCGACTCCACCTTCCAGGTGGCCCCGGAGTCCGCCCTCGCCTCCTCACCTCCAGGCCCCTGCCCCGGCCCCGGCCGCCAGTGCCACTGCCCGTACTGCTGCGGTCACCTCTTCCTGGCTTCCTTTTCTCCTCAGCCCCTCACAGTCCGTTCTCCACATGTGACCAGAGGGACCTGTCAGAAGGGACCTGTCCCTGCCCGCACAGACCCTCCCAGGGATCCCCGTCTTTCCTGTGGTCTGTGAGACCAGGTGTGACCCTGCCCCGCCCCCCCAACAAACCCTCCGCCTGTTTCATGACCTCACCGCCTCTCTTTCCCTCGCGTCCTCCCTTCCAGCCCCGATGGCTTCCTGCCATTCCTCAAGAAGCCCTGGGTCTTTCCATCCCAGGGTCTTTGCAGGAGCCTGGAGCCCTCATCCTCATGGATGCCCATGACTCCCTCACCTCTTCAGGTCTGAGTTCAGATGCCGCCCTCGACAGCCACCTTCTCTGACCCTTCCCCTCGCTTAGGTAGCCTCTGCCTCCTCCACACTCTCTCCCTGTTCATCCCTGACCATCCTGTATTCTTTTTAAATTTTTTTTTACATTAAAAAAAATTTTTTTTTAAGACGGAGTTTTGCTCTTGTTGCCCAGGCTGGATTGCAATGGCGCGATCTCGGCTCACCGCAACCTCTGCCTCCTAGGTTCAGGCAATTCTCCTGCCTCAACCTCCCAAGCAGCTGGGATTACAGGCATGTGCCACCATGCCTGGCTAATTTTATATCTTTGGTAGAGATGGGGTTTCTCCATGTCGGTCAGGCTGGTCTCGAACCTCCTGACCTCAGGTGATCCGCCTGTCTCGGCCTTCCCCTCTTTCTCACAGGAGGAGGGGAAAGGTGCTCCCAGGAGAGTGGGCAGCGTGGGCCAGGGCCTGGCCATGTGGGCAGCGAGAGGGTGGGGGAGGGGGAGTGGTGGAGCCTGGGTGGCTAAGCTTGGGGGGAGATGTTCTCCAGGGAGGTGTGAGTAGGCCAGGGTCACCTTGACTGTCTGCCACTGGTTGTGTGACTCAGGAAGCCCTGTCTCTCTCTGGACCCAAGAACCTGCAACTGCTGTTGGAGACCCCCTACGAGGATCCACCATCTGACAGAGGGGGAAACTGAGGCTGCAAAGCTGCTGCTGTGATCTGGTGAAAGGGTCAGCCCAGGGATGGGGACAGACCAAGGGCTTCTAGCAGTCCCTCATACCTCAGTGTGAGTGACCCTCCTGGATTTTTGGCTGTCTGGTGGCCCCTAGACCCCACGGGGCTTGGGAGGCAGGGTGAGGGCAGGGCTGAACCTGGGTGGGGCCAGGGCTGTGTCAGGTCCCAGCCTCGCCTCCGTCCAGGCCCCTGGCTCCCTGCAGGGCTCTGGATTGCACAATCATACCACCCACAGCTGTGACCAAGGCAGGTGACACATGCTTTCTGGGAGGCACCCTGGGCCGCGCAGGCTGGTCATACACACAGGGCCGTTGGCATGGATGCGCTCCGGTACAGCCTGACAATGCGAGGAGTGACTGCTCCTGACCCTGCCACTTCCAAGCTGTGTGACTCTCGGCAAGTCACTTCCCCGCTTTGAGCCTAACTTTCCTCTTCTGTAAGAGGCAGTAATAACAGTGACTGCTTCCCTGGCGTTTGGAGGGATTGACTCTGCCCCTACCATACTGGCCCTCTGGCTGGTCCTCAAATGCACCGGGCATGCCCTACCCAGGGCGGCCGCCCGTGCTCTTCCCTGTGCTGGGGCCGGCCCTTGCACCTCCCTCAGGTCTCTGCTCAAATGTCACAGCTCATGAGGCCTTTCCTGCCCCGACACTCTCTCCTTACTGAATCCCCCTCCTCATCTCTCAGGGCTACCTGACCCATCATGGTTCCTGCTTATTCTGTTGACCCGCCCCAGGGTGGCAGCTCCATCTTTGTCTCTCTTGGTCATCACTGTGTCACCAGAGCCCAACAAAACACCTCGTACAAGAAAGCGCTCAGTCCCTAGTTGCAGAATGAATGAATGAATGGATGGATGGATGGAAAGTGCTTAGCACTGTGCCCTGTCCTTAGTAAGCACCCAAAACCCAGTGCCTTGTGGTGGTGTTAGCTTTGGCTCCGATTTCTCGCCTCATCAAATCCCACCCTCAGCAGCCGGTGCCCCTGCCTTCTCTGCCTGGCCAGCTTCCTGCTGCCTGCACAGTCTCGTTCCTGGGTCAGGGTGACCTCTCAGGGAATGGCAGGCCTGCAGGGCTGGCTCCCTCTGGCTCTGCCTCCAGCTCCTCTTACATCTCCCGGGGGCAGAGGCTTCTGGGAAACAGGCTTTGAAGCTCCCCTAGGTCAGACCTGCTGGGGCCTTCCTTAGGCGTTGCCTGATGTGACCCCATTAGTGAACAAATGGGGACAGAGAGACCTAGAGAGGGGCAGCCATGTCTGATGTCAGCCTTCAGGGCTCCCAAAACATCCAGGGACGCTTCCAGGACTCTGGCTTCTTTGTTGTTTTTGGAACAGAGCTGAGCTCAGGTGCCTGTTTTCTGCATGACGAAACTGAACCCCGTTACAGGCTTTGGAGCCAGGTTTGAATCTCGGTCCCCTCACTTCCTGGCTGTGTGATCGAGGCTTATCACTTGGTCCCTCTGAGCCTCAGCTTCCTTGTCTGTAAAATGGCACACTAATGGTACCCAACTCACAGAGGTGTTTGGGGGGACAAGGTCAGCCATCCCGCAGACATCTGGGGTCTCTGGCCTCTCCCACACGGTCCCGGGACTCCTGGCTCCAGAACCCCTGGGCCCAGCCACTCCGGAGCCGGCAAGTCCCCTCCTTGCTGGGATAATTTAAAGTCCAGGCCCATCGCTGCTGTCGCTTTATTTTTTTCCCTCCCCGACTTCTCCCCTCCTCACCCTGGCCTCACTTCTCCAGAACCAGCTTGTTTTTGTTTTCTGTTTTTACGGCTCCATAAATGAGTCACGGGCCTGATTTGATTGAATTTCGTTGTAATTGTTATCTTCTCAAGCTTGTTTTTTTCCACTCGGTAACTCACGAGACCGCAAAAACCTAAACAGGACGGGGCCTTCCCCAGCCCAGCCTCCTGGTCCCCCGGGGCTCCCGGCCAGGGTCAGCAGCTCCTGGAGACTGAGGTTGGGGTCTGCGGAGCTTCTGTGGGGAGGGACTTGGTGTCCCCAGCAGGACCGGGTGTCCCGAGTCCTGGGCTGGAGCTTCGTTGCTGGACAGCCTTGAGAGAATTGCTGGAGCTTTCCGATTTCCCCAGGGTCCTCCTTGGCAGGCTTTAGAACCGGGAACCAAAACCCGGCACCTCTGGGCCAGAAGGTGACAGGATGAGTAAGGTGGCTTGGTGCTGGCTTCGGCGAACTGGAGGAAACAGGCTCCTCTCAGGGGACAGTGGCCTCCGAGCCGGCACGCGGCCCAGATCTTCCCATGTAGTCAGGGAAGCCAGAAACTCGAGGCTGTATGTGAAAAGTCCTGATTTTTCAATGTTGGCCAACAAGTCAAATAAAAAACAAATAAACAAAACCCGACTCTGTGGATATCTGTGGCCTCGTGGGCCACCTCTGGTCTAGAAGGTTCCAATTCTAGCTGCGGCCCTCGTGCTCCGTCCTTCCGCCTTCTGCCTGAGCAGTCCCCTCTGCCTGGAAACCTCCTTCCTCCTGGTCTGTCACTCTGGTTCTCTGAACCTCTGCGTGTCTCCTGTTCTCAGCTCAGAAGAGACGACATCTGCCTCGTCCTTGTTCGCCATCCGTGGCACTTAGTTCTTCCGAAGTCACTTTTGTTTCTATGCTTTCTCTTCCATGGAGGGTCTGTCTTGTTGGAGACCACCTTCGTAGTGGCAAAATTAGCCCCTTAATTGTTAAAAATCATAACGCATATCCTGCCTGTCTTACTCATTTCTAAAATGGGGCATGATACTTCGTTGGTGATTTAAAACCCAAGATGCGAGGCCGGCGCCCCCAGGGATGTGTGCTGGGCGGTGGGAGCCAGGTGTCGGGCTGAGGAGTGGGGGCGGGGGAGGAAGCCAGGACCCCAGCCAGGGGGCTGAGGGCTGCTCCTCCAAAGCTCGGGGATGGGCATGTGACCAGAGCCCACCAATCAGATGCAGCCATGGCAGATTGATGAATCAGAAGTTGGAAATGTTGGGGCTGATTGCTTAGGACTCCGTTCTGGGGTGGGTGGGGCTGCAGCCTGGCTATTTTTCCAGAAGCTGCAGTGGGCCAGTTCTGGGGGCAGTGACCAGTGCTCAGCGGTGGCCACAGTGCGGACAGAATCATTTTGCAGAAATGACCCTCCCCGAGATTATGTCAGGAATGTCAAGTACAATGAAAAGCACATTGCACTGTGCGGTCATGCAGTTTCGTTTGAATATATTTAAATGTATCCACGCTTGCTTTAGTGTGTTCATTCTAAAAATCTGTGTGCGCCACAGCAATTACACGATCATCGTGTTAGGTCAAAGAGAAAATCAATTTATTTTCCTCATTTTTATTCCCCACATGGCAAGACAGTGACCTAGTCAAATCTCTCTCAGGTCATTCTTTATTATGATGTTTTGGCTCTGGTTCCTGGTGAATAACTCACTTTATGTAGCTTTTTCCTGAGCCAGATTGTCCACTTTTATTTTCTGAGCTGCAGCCTGAGGTCTCCAGAAGCCCCTCCCAGCACCTCCCTGGGTCCTTCTCATGCTGCAAAGGGCACAGGCTGGTGCTGAAGTCCCAGAGTCCTGATGGCTGCGAAGCTCTGGGGCCCGCCCAAGCTGAGCTCTGTCACCCACCGCCACCTGTGGCCTCAGCCTTTTCAAACTCCTGGCTCAGCCCCTGCCTCACCTTCTCTTTCCCTCCTTGTTCTTCCCTCTTTAAGCCAGACCTTGAATGACACTCTTGGGCAGTGCTCTGGGCCTCAAACAGAAGCCCCATGGATGCTTCAGATCATGGAGTCCGGGAACTGTAGAATTTTTCCTTCCAGGACAAAGGAATCACCAGCTCTCAGCGTACTAAACCTTTGCAATTCTCAAGTTCACATGTACAGGAGGCTGCTACACCAAGTCATCTGCTGGTTTGGGAAGGATTTATTGAGCATCTAGTATGTGCTAAAATACTAGGGAGACAGCAGGGCAACAAAATGGACTAATGTGCTGACTTGATGGCTCTTAGGTTTCGGGAGGGGGAGACAGCAGAGACACGACAAGTAAGTGAAAGACATAGCATGTCCCCTAGTGAGATCAATAGGGAAATGGGCTGAGTCTGCAGGAATTGAAGGGGCTGCCCACACAGAGGCCTGGGACAGAGCATTTCAGGTGGTGGGAATGGCAGATGCAAAGGCCCTGAATTTGGACAAGCTTACATTCTAGGGGAGAGTGAAGGAGGGCCAGAGGTCATCCAGGCCCCGAGGGCCACAGGAGGAGGAGGAGGAGGAGGAGGAGGAGGAGGAGTTTGAATTTTATTGCAAGTCAGGTGGCAACACAGGACGGCTCTGGGCACAGGAGGGAGATGGTCTGACTTACGTTCCTACACCAGGTTCCTCAGCCTCGGCACCATTAACATTTGGGGCTGGATGTCGCTCTGTAGCGGGGTCATCTTGTCCAGTGGAGGGTGTTAAGCAGTGTCCCTGGCCCTGCCCGCTGGAGGGGATGCCAGTCACACCCTCTCCCGAAACCCAGCTGTGACAACTAAAATGATCTCCAGACATTGCAGGATGTGTCCTGGGTACAGGATTTCTCTGGCTGCAAATGGGGCGTGTGGACCATGGTGGGTGAGGATGCTGTGATGAAAGCAGGGAACCCAGAGATGACTGCCCTAGTCCCGGACAGGTGGAGGGTGGTGGCAGCGGAGGTGCGAAGGGGCTGGATTCTGTGTGGAGGGCAAAGCCAGTAGGATTGGTTGGGTTGGGCGTGGGAGACGCTGGGTGCAGGTGCGATTGTTCGCTGAGGTGGGGAACGGGTTTGAGGGGCCACATGAGAAGGTTTCCCCTCACGTGCCAGGGTCCAGAACCTGGCGTGGTCACGACCTGGCCTCAGGGGATACTGAGTTTTTCGCCCTATGCTTCAAAGAATTTAAGTGTCCAGAGGATGTACGCTGGGGAGGGGTCTCTTCTAGGGGCAAAGATGGGGATAAGTGGGCAGGGGGCCTTTCCCTGCCAGCAGACCAGGAGACGCTAAGATGCTGTTTCAAGGGAGTCAGAAGATCAGCCTCGTTGGAGGACTGGTTCCAAAAGGCAGCCTCGTGGCCAGGCGCGGTGGCTCATGCCTGTAATCCCAGCACCCTGGGAGGCTGAGGTGGGAGGTTGTGTGATCCTGGGAGTTAGAGACCAGCCTGGGCAACATGGCGAAAACTTGTCTCTAAAAGAAAATGAATAAATCATAATAAAAATTATAAAAAAAAATAAGAGAAGGAATTCTGAGACTGAGAAAAGCCAAACTCAGGTGCTGCCAGGGCAGGGCAAGCTGTACTGGTGGTGAAGTGGCAGGAGAGGCCGCGGGCCTGTCTAAAGGGGTGGACGCTGCTCACTTTCTGCCGGCCTGGCCACGTGGGAAGGCCAGGACTGACAGTCTTCCGTGAGAAGCTGTGAATCTAGAGCGGGGTGTCCAATCTTTTGGCTTCCCTGGACCACACGTAAACGACACTAACACGAACGATAGCTGATGGGCTAAAAAGAAAAAATCGCGAAAGCAATCTCAGAACGTTTTAAGAAACATTATGAAATTGCGTTGGGCCACACGTGGCCTGTAGGCTGCGGGTTGGGCATGCTCGATCTAGGTTGTTCTATGAAACCTGTTGATTTTTAAGCGTTACGGCAAACGTATGCACACACAGGCCAGATTGGGCCCGAGGGCCGCGAGTCTGAGGTCTCCGTTACCCTGCAGCCGTTCCATTTTGCAGATGAGGAGCTGGCGGGGGAGAGCACAGCTGCCTCTGAGCCTGGCCACGCTCCTGGCTCGGGGCTGGATGGGGTACCCTGGGGAGGCGGCGCTTGGACTCAGCTCTGAAGAACGGTCAGATTCCTACAAAAAAGAGGAGAGGGCATTCCAGGGGGTGGAGGAGCGTGGGCAAGCGCGTGTGGCGCGAATATGGAAGACTGTTCCGGGTGGAGGGAGAGAAGAAGATGGGGAACTGGAAAAGCAGTTGAAGGAGACGGGACGGTGAGGATGACGGGGAATATACAGAGACGGAAAGGGAGATCGGACCCAAAAGAGGGCTGGAAAAATCACCCAAACATTTCAGTAATATTAGTAATTTCACTTCGGAACTTGTGTGGCGACAAGCAACGCATGTATTTTATCACTTACGTCAGGTTCTTGGCAATCCTGCCCACACCAGGGAATGTTTGCCCAACAAGGAACATTCTCACTCGCAGACTGTTTACAAACACCTCGAACATTTTTGTAATATTTTGGGTAAATATTAAATTAGAAATTTAATATAGAATTGTAAAGTGTGAGTGGGTTAATTAAAGATTTTAAAATTTCAATGTAGCTGGTTTTCCTTTTTCTTTTCTTTTCTTTTTTTTTTTTTTTTTTTTTTTGAGACAGGGTCTCACTCTGTCGCCCAGCAGGCTGGAGTACAGTGGTGCGATCTTGGCTCACTTGCAACCTCTACCTCCCAGGTTCAAGCGATTCTCCCACTTCAGCCTCCTGAGTAGCTGGGACTATAGGTGTGCACCACCATACCCAGCTAATTTTTGTATTTTTTGGTAGAGACAGGGTGTTACCATGTTGGGCAGGCTGGTCTCCAACTCCTGACCTCAAGTGATTCACCTGTCTTGGCCTCCCAAAGTGCTGGGATTACAGTTGTGAGCTACCACACCTGGCCAGCAGATTTAAGTATTTTAGAGGCAATATTTTTTCCCCCAAATCTCCCTTGTGCAAATTTTCTGCCTCACAGCTGCCAAATTTGAGGTGATAGACAAAAATAGTTGATATATAATGATAGATGTAAATGAGGTTTCAAGGGAGAGTCTAGAGTTCGATTTCAGAGGGCAGGATCAGGGCAGCCTCCCTGGAGGAGGAGGTTTTGAATATGTATGCTGAAGGGTGGGTGAAATCCAGACCAGGCAGATGGGCTAGGGAAAGTGAGGGCATGCCAGGTAGAGGGCCGTGTGCGTGCACAAGTGTGAGGTCGGAATGATAGGGGTGAGGGTTTGGACCAAGGGGTCTGAGACTGGGGCTGGGGTGCCAAGAACCAAAGAGCCACGATAAGGCCTGTCTGGGGCCCAGCCAGACTGGGGAGTAGTGCATGTGAAGAGGAATGGGGAGCCCTAGAGGGTTTTAGGCAGGGGACTGACGTGCTGTCCATAGCAGGACAGGGTGACTGGCAGGGAGGTAGGGAGGATGCCAGGCGACCGTTCATGACAGGCCTCGGCCACGAGCCTCAAGGAGGCAGGCAAGGCTGAGCTTCTCTTTCCAGATTGTTTGTGGGTGCAAAAAGGCAGCTAAGAGCCGGGCGTGGTGGTTCACACCTGTAATTTCAGCACTTTGGGAGGCTGAGGCAGGTGGATCATGAGGTCAAGAGATCAGGATCAGCCTGGCCAACATGGTCAAACCCTGTCTCCACTAAAAATACAAAAATTAACCAGGCGTGGTGGCATGTGCCTGTAGACCCAGCTACTTGGGAGGCTGAGGCAGGAGAATCGCTTGAACCCAGGAGGTGGAGGTTGCGATGAGCTGAAATCATGCACTGGGCTGCACTCCAGCCTGGGCAACAGAGAGAGACTCTGTCTCAGAAAAAAAAAAAAAAAAAAAAAAGGCAGCAAAGAATGTGGGCTCCTCATCCTTCTGCCCATCAACCAGGGCCCTTCCCCTCACTCCAGTGGAGCCATCAGTCAAAATTAAAGAACAAGTCACCTGTGTTCCGTGGCTATGGAATACCTGGCCTTGCACAGAGGGCTTCAGGGGTTTCCGCTCATTCATGCTTCCCGCCAGCCGCATGAGGGAGGTGCTATGTCCATTTTACAGAGGACACTGAGTCCCAGAGAGGCTAAGCAGCTTGCCCAAGATTACACAGCCAGGAAGGGGCACAACAGGATTCAAACTGAAAGTCCGCGCTCCACCCGCTGCACTGTCATGACACTCACGTGCTGCCACCGTGTCTGGCTCCAGTGTTTCCCGTACCATATCATCCCCATTTACCAGATGAGGAAACCGAGGCTCTGGGAGATAGAGTCACTTGCATGAGGCCATACAGCAGCAATGGTCAAAGTAAAGAGTTGATTCCCTGGGTCCAGTTGGCTCTGGAGCCTGCTCTCCTCCCACCAAACGCCACAGCTGCTCACCCTCTTGGGCATCTGTTTCCTCATCTGATGAATGGGAGTGATGGTGATGACTGCCTGGCAGGGTCCACAGAGAATCCCGGCGGGTGCATGTTACTTACCCAGCTCAGTGCCTGGCACTCCATGGATGCTTTAAACATAATGGCTGTGTTGATTTGCATAACGGATTTATGAGAGGCACTTAGGGTAGGGCCCTGCACATAGTAGATGCTCAAGAAACGCTAGAAGCGGTTATTATAGGATCTACCACGTGGGACAGCCCAGTATTCCCTCAAACCGGCTTCCTTCCCAGATTGCCTTCCATTTATTTCTCCCTTCATCCAACACACTGGCCTTAGGGTCCAGGTTAGGATTTGGGGGATTGGGGGGGCTTAGGTTGCAATTTGGGGTGATTTGGCCCCTCCCACCCATCAGTCAGCGTGTTGCTGACAGCACTGGATGATAAGACCAGAATTCTAGGTCCGTGCCTCAGACCCACTGTGTGATCTCTGGCAACCGCCTTCCCCTCTCTGGGCCTTGGTTTCTCCTTTCATCTGCAGAGCCTAGGCCAGGCCACCCTGGGAGATGCCAGCCCTGAAAGGGGCCGGGGGTGGTTCCTGTGTCCCCTTGGCCACCAGCCTCCATCTCCCGCCTCCTGAGCTGCAGGCCCGCCTGGCTCAGCTGTGACGACGAACCAGCCAATCTGTTTACTGAACTGGCTGACCCCTTCCGGGAACTCGGCCCAAGCTTCCCAGAACTCGGGTATCAATGACCCGGAGCCACATGACGGAGCATGACACAGCACTTTTGGGCACAAGGCAGGGCCCAGAGGGGTGCGTAGGGGGCTGCAGCCCAGCCCTCAAGCCCGGCCAGTGGGTGAGTCACCCCGGGCCCCTGAAGCTTCCGGATCCCAGCCACTCTGCTCTCCCCTCCGCCCCCAGGATATCCCTACTTGTCAGGGCTGCGCTGGGACCCCTGAACCTTTGCCCCAGGGACTTAGCTGCGGTCTTGGGTGATCAGGGCAGCCCTCCGGGATTACAGAGGAGGAGAGTGAGGCCGGAGGACGGCAGTGAATGAACAGTGAGCTGAGTAAGCGTCCGCTGCGTGGGAGGCACTGGGGATACGGCACGTTTGTCTCACAGCAATGCAGCACAGGGGCATAGTTTAATCCCCATACGGTAGATGGGGAAACTGAGGCTCAGAGTGGGAATGAATTCTGCCAAGGGCATGCAATGAGGGCACGCTCTGTGTGACCGAGATGATTTCCTCTTTTCTCCTCAGCAGCCGACAAGGGAGGTGCCATGTGGACTGTTTCACAAATGGAGAAACTGAGGCACAAAGGGGCTGAGTCACCCGCCTAAGGCACTGAGCAGTCTGGCTCCAGGACCTGTGCTCTGAACCAGCACGTGGCACATAGCTGGCACCCACATGGTCTCTGTGCCCTGCCGTGGGTGAGACCAATGCTGGCTGTCGTGTCAGGGGGGAACTAGTTTCTAATGCTGACATCGCCTTTCTCAGGCTGCACAGCCTGGGCCACGTGGTTGCACCCTACTGTGCCTCAGTTTCCTCGCCTGTGCAGGGTGATTGTGGTGATCCTGACCTTGCCGAGCTGCTGTGAGGACTGTGAATGTGGGGTGTTTTAAACTGCACCCGGACATGCAGAAGGCACTCCGTTGAGTCCTGACTTTCATTGGCCCAGACCTTTGAATCCACGTCAGGTCAGCCTCTGTGCCCCACGTCTGCCTCCTTCACCCTTTGCCACCCCAGGGCAAGGTGAGGGCGGTGGTTTTTATGGGGCTGGGAACCAGACAGGGGCTGGGGCCCAGAGGGGATGCCTGCTGCTGGCAGAAGTGGGGCCTCCTGGTTCCCAGCACCTGATTTTGGGCTGGGGCCCGGGGGTGCGCAGGGGCGGGGCAGCACTTTGATGCTCTTCCCTTCATTCCACCACCATTGCTTGAGCACCTACTGTATGCCAGACTCCAGGACACAGCAGTGAACAAGGTCTCTGCCCTCACCGTGGTGGAGGAGATGAACGTCAGTGAGCAAATGCTTGAAGAGACGAGAGGGTTTCACTGGGGGGAAGAGCCGTGATGGGAGTCAGCAGGGTGTCTGGGAGCTGCGTGGGTCAAGAGAGGGCTTTTCTGAGGCAGTGATGTGGAGCAGACGCCTGAAGGAGAAGGACTGGACCTGGGGAAGAGATGTCCAGCAGAAGGAAACTCAGCCCTGCATGTGCAAAGGCCCTGTGGTGGGAACAGGTTTGGGAGGTTCCAGGAAAGGCAAGGAAGCTAAAGAGGAACGAGGAGGTGACGGCAGCAGGAGTCGGTGCTGGAGGGCCAGCAGGGCTTCGTGGGCTGAGGGAGCAGGTGCAGCTGGGACTTGGGCAGGAGCTGACGTGAGAGACGGTAAGCCTGCCTGAGATGGCATTCAGAGCTTCCCCATCTCACAGATGAGCTCACTGAGGCCCGGGCCAGCTTCCCCCAGAAGGTCAGCAGCCGGACAGCCATAAGAATCGAGGGAGTTCAGCACCCCGATCCAGGACCCCTCCCCTGGAGAAGCCAGAACACGGGGCCGCGGAGGAGAGGGCCCTGAGTTCACCCTGCAGCACCAGGAGCTGTGGGCTGTGGGGCCGCCTGGATGGCTTCCTGGCAGAGGAGGTGCCTCCAAGCTGAGGCTGGGCAGGGCTGGGAGAGCGTTCTAGCAGGGGCAGCAGCACATGGGGAGGCCCTGGGGCGGTGGTGAGGGGCAGGCGTGCCTGGGAAATTTACCACCGCATGGGAGTCAGGGGGTGAGGCGTAGTATTGTCAGGGTCTCCCTCTCAGAAGGCCTTGGGGTCAAGGGGCAGAGCTGGAATTCCCTTCCACCGTGTGCAGACCCCAGCCTGGATCCCAGGACTGCCCGGAGAGGGAGAGAGGCACGTGTCTGCCTCACGTGGCCCACAGTTCAGGGTGGGGGCAGGCTGTGGGGGAAGGAGGTGGAGGAGCAGAGCTCCCATTCTAGTTCCAATCTCAGTGCTGTGACACACTCACTGTGTGACCTGGGCAAGTCACTGCACCTTTCTGAGCCTCCGTATCCTCATCCATAAATACCACCTGGAAGGATAGTATCAGAACTCAGTGAGATCATTCGCTCATCCATCCACTCATTTATTCCTTTGATTTTTTTTTTTTAAGCACCTTCGTTATGCCAGGCCCTGGACTGGGTGCTGGGGACACAGCAGTGACAAAAACCCCTGCCCTTGTAGAACTGATGGAAGAGGTGGTGTAAAGCAGTGAGTGGTTAAGAACACAGACACTGGAGCCAGGGTGCCTGGGTTAACTCCTGATTTGCTGTGTTGCTTTGGGTGAGATGCTTTACCTTTCTGAGCCTTACCTGTAAAATGCCACCTCATAGGATTGCTGAAAGGACAAATGAGTTAATATACATATATATATAATGTGTTTAGCACACAGCCTGGTACACAGTAGGTGCTCAACTGCTGCTCGAAAACAAAAGAGGGGTGAGTGGATGAGACAGTGTCTGATAGTGGGAAGTCAAAGTGGCCAGCTCTTAGCACCAAGAGGGCATGCAGTAGGAGCTTAATATATGTTTCTCCTCCTTTGTCTCCTGAGTCCATCTTGAACCTCAGCCCACAGGGGCCTTAAGGGCCTGAGGTTTGGAATCTGTGTGGAAGGCGGGAAGTCATCTTTGCTGATCAGAAACCCAGAGCTGAGCTTTGGGGTCAGGAAGGGCAGAGACGCTCCCAGCACCCCCACCCCTCACGCTCCCTGGCCCCTGGCCCCAGAATCACATACAGCCTGTGTGGCTGGGGCAAGCTGAGGCCTGCCTGGCAGGTCCCCAGTAATGACACTCATTACACAGGTGTCTGGCAGCGGGGGGAGGCAAAGGCCCCAGGGGCCACGTTCACATGGCGCCCAGCCAGCCCACTCCAGGCCCTTCCTCGTCCTTTATGAGTCTGGTGCCCAGGGCAGGCAGGCAGGTGGAGGAGAGGAGCTGGTGAGGGGCCAGCTGGCACCCAGTGAAAGTAGGGAAAGTTGAGAGGTCTGGGTGCCTAGCATTGGTGTGGAGGCCAGGGCAGGTGGGCACGAGGGGGTGCGTGTGTGTGTGCACCCGTGTGTGTGTCAGTGTGTTTTCTGGGAGTGTGTGCAGTGAATCTGTGTCCAGGTCTATGCAACCCCCTGGCCCGTATGTGGAGATGTGAGGGTCTATGCAGATCAAGCACTGGGGGTCCCCTAGGTGGCTGCAAAATCTCCCACGCCTGTTTCATTTTTTTTTTTTTTTTTTGGAGATGGAGTTTCACTCTTGTTGCCCAGGCTGGGGGGACAATGGCGCCATCTCGGCTCACCGCAACCTCCGCCTCCCTGGTTCCAGCAATTCTCCTGCCTCAGCCTCCTGAGTAGCTGGGATTACAGGCACGCGCCACCATGCAAGGCTAATTTTTGTATTTTTAATAGAGGTGGGTTTCTCCATGTTGGTCAGGCTGGTCTCGAACTTCTGACCTCAGGTGACCTGCCTGCCTCAGCCTCCCAAAGTGCTGGGATTACAGGTGTGAGCCACCACGCCTGGCCTCATTTGTTCTTTAACCTGCACTGTGAGGTGGGTGCCAGACTGGGTCTGGCCTGGGCCTGGTGACGTCAGAGCCAGCCCCTGGGCAGCCTTAGACTCTGCTGCCTAAGAGCTCCAAATCCAGGAAGAGACACACACCAGGCAGAGGACCAGGACATCCCAGTGAAGATTGATGGAGAAAAATAAGGCAGGGGTGACAGGGAGCCAGGATGACTGATAGGATGGGGTCAGAGGCCTCAGTGGAAGGGGAGCGTGGCTGGAGCCCTGGAGGATGAGTCGCCATGGCCAGATCTGCAGGAAGAGAGTTCTAGGCAGGAGGAATGGCCAGTGGGAAGCCCTCGAGGCCGGGCTCAGCTTGGCCTGTGAAGGGGTGAGTGAGGAGGGGACTGGGGACCAGGGCAGGTCCAAAGCTCATGGCCAGAATCAGGAGCCTGCATCTTCTGGGAAGCTTGGCACGCGGTAGGCACATGGATAAGGGTTCCGCCGGGGTGAATGAGTTTGATGAGAGTGGGGACCGGGCCCTCTGGGTGTGGGAACGATTGGCTTTCAGAACTACAGACAGGAACGTGGGCTGCTCAATTGTGTTTGAACCTATTCTCCTGGGTTCAAACCCCTCTTGGATCTGGAACCTGTTATTAAGCCGGCTGCGCCCTGGGGCACCAGCCTTTATCCCCAGACAGGGCCTGGGCCTCCTGCCCCGAGGTTGGCCCTGGCTCCCAAGATGGGGGTGGACGGGTGATACTGGTGAACCCCATGCCTGCCCCACCCCTTCGGTAGGGCCAAGTCTGCTTCTGAGAGCTGGAAGGAGATGGTGGAGCCACGAGCATCTCCCCGTTTACAGATGGGGAAACTGAGGCCCAGAGAAGGAATGGGCAAGTCCCAGGGTCTTGTGGCAGGGCACTGGGGCAGCACCCAGAAAGCCTCCGTCACAACTCACACCTCTTCCCACTTCCTTCCGGCCCACAGCTGGCTCCGCCCAGCGTGACTCTGGCAGGGTAGCAGCTGCTGTCTGGGCTGGGCAGGGGGAAGAGCTGGGTCGGGTTTAAGAAGCCTCTCTTAATTGGATGCTGTCGGAAGAACTGTGAACATTGTGAATTTCCATCACCAGATGTGCAGATAGACCTGGATAACAGCCCTTCATCTGCTTAGAGAATGACAGAGGCTCGGGCGGATGGGAGACCACTTCCCTTCTAGCTCTGTGATTCCGCTGGACCTCGGAGCAATCCTCTGCTCAAGCCTCAGTTTTCCCGATTGTAAAATGGTTTTTTGTAATAATCAGAGTAACCTTGTTAAAAGGACAGCTTTGTTGATAAAACTCCCCTGCATTCACCCAGCCCTGTCTTGGCTATCTGGTGCTGAGAGACAGCTCCAGCCTCACCCTGGTCCCGGGGCCTTCCCTCCCGCCCCCCGATTCTCCCCTGCCTCTCCCTGCCGCAGCCACAGACTTCCTCTCTGTTGTTCCTCTCCTGCCTCAGGGCGTTTTCGGTTGCTGTGAGCTTTCCATAATTTCAATCTCCCACCAGTCCTATCAGGTAAAGAGGAGATCCATTTCACAGATGAGGAAACTGAGTCTGAGAGAGATGAAGTTAAAGACACACAGCTTTTTGTGCATCCACAGGAGTCAGGATTTGAGCTCAGGCCGTCTGGAATCTAACACCACTCTCTTTTCTTCATTTCTCATGTGAGTCGTTTTCATTTTCAAAACTTGGCTCAGCAGTTGCCTTCTCCAGGAAGCCTTCCCTGACCACCCTCTCCATCCACCTCCAGGACCTTCCTGAGTTTCCCCATTGCTGCACTGCTCACACTGCCCTTAATCATCTCTCTTTTTTCCTCAACAGCTATACAAACACGTGATAAACCGCACACACTCCAGTGTTCGTGTGGGTAAGTTTGGACGTACGCAGGCACTCCCCAGCCACCAGGACAATCAAGGTGGCGGACGTATTCATCGTCCCCAAGGGTGTCCTCATGTCCTGTTGCCCTTCATCCCTCTCGGATGCCTAGCCACACTCCCGTCGCCTGCCAATTCTGCCAGCTGTGGCTGATCTGCTTCCTGTGGCCGTGGATTAGTTTGTGTTCTCTAGAATTTTCTGTAAGCGGAATCACGCCGTGTATTATTTATTGGGCTTCTTTTCCTCGACATCACGATTTTGAGAGTCGCCCACGTTCCTGAGACCATTCTCTTTTTTTAATGTATCTGCCCTGTCCCCCTCAGACTGTGAGCTCCATGGGGTGGAGACTTTGTCATATTTACCTCTGTGTCCCCAGCACTCAGCACAGGGCTGGGCACACAGGAAGTGCCTAGTAAGTGTTGACTGACTGGAAGGAGGATGCGGACGTGCCTGAAAAGCAGGCGCGTTTGCATGGTAGTGAGGAGCCCAAAGCCTGATTGAGAGAACGCAGCCCCGGGAGTCATCTGGACGCCTCGTGGCCCCATCAGATAAGCGTATCCGCTCATCCCCGTGGCTGTCTCTGTGCAGCAGAGATCTGGATTGCACAAGGGCTGGGCCTGGGCTGAGGCGGCACTAGTGGTCCCTTTATCTTGCGTGGGTATTCGGCTCCGTGTTCCAGAACGGCACAGCCCACGCCTCCTGGCAGGCGGAGGCCTGGGCTTCGGCAGCGGGTGGGCAGGTGGGCGGCAGGAAGGAGAAGTGGCCGCCCAGCCCTCCCCAAACCAGTCGGACTCCTTTGCAGAGATTTCCGCAGGCGCTTTGGGAGCTGGGTAAGGGAGAGTGGGAGGCCAAGGAAAAGGAGGAGGAGGGGAGGAACCATTTAATGAGCAAGTATTATAGGGAATTTCCAGTTCATGCCCCATCAGGTTGGGCAGGAACACAGTGGGATTACTCAGGTGGCTTCCAGATACCAGCCTCTACCTCGAAGGTTCGGTGTGGCCCAGACGCCTCTAGGTCTTCATCGCTGGCTAGAAACCCAGCTAGCCAGGGTGAGAAAGTGGCGGTGAGCTACGTCCTGAGACAAAGCCTGCAACCAAAGCCGAGACTAAGCATGCAACTCCTGCATCCATCTTTGCCGAGGTGATCTTATTGCCCATTTTCCAGACAGAAAAACTGAGGCTGGGAGTTGCGGCACTGGCTGAGGTCACACAGGGGTTAGTGGGGAGTAGAAAAAGCTTAAAAGCCAAGGGCCATTTTGGAATGACTCTTTCAACGAGGGCCACCTTCTTTTGATAAACACTGATTGAGCACCTACTGTGTGCTACGCACTGTGCTCAGCTCTGCAGGTAAAAAACCCCATATATTGTACATTGCATCTTATCTACAGATGAACACAATTTTTGAGGTCAGAGATGTTTTGTGAAACTTTGTGTGTTTTCTTGCTTGTGGAAAGAAGAAGTTTGGACCAGACTAACATTTCCCAGAAGGGAATCAGGGGGACAGAATCTCTGGGATATTAATAGGAGTGACAAGGCGGAAAGCGTTCCATAATCCACTGGGTTTGGGAATTACCGAGTTAAGATTCGCCACAGGTGTTCTCAGTCTCTGATGCTCCAAAGAGCTCAGGGAGCAGCCAGGTGGTTAGGTTCTGTGAGTTCCCCTCTGGGCTATCTAAGGGAGTTTGTTCACTGTTTCCCTGACTTTATGAGTCCTGGTTGGATGCTGCCTCCTCCAAGGAGCCTTCTCTTAAGTCCCCAGAAAGACCTGAGTCCCCTCCTCCGAAGGCACCTGCCCGGAGCTCCCTTTGACCTCTGAATATTTTCCACCTTGAGTTGTAACTCTCTGTTTCCATCCCTTGATTGTGAGCTTCTCAAAGGGCAGGGCCAGCTGTGATTCACTTCTTGGTTCTGGTATAGAGAACAGAATGGGTGGATGGAGCATTTAATGGGTGCAAGGATGAGTGATGACTTGATGGGCAGTCAAATGGATGTGGATGATTTCATGGTTGAATACTGTGAATTATTGATGGAGGAATGAATAAATATATAATTAAATGAGTTAATTAATAAATAAAATGATGGATGACTTAATAGATGGCTAGATGAATAAACAGATAAAGGGATAGATCAGTAGATGGACTGGTGATTCAATGAATAATGGATGGGTGTACGGACGGACAAATGGTTGGATGGATAGATGAATGAGTGGGTGGATGGATGAGTGAGTGGACAGGTGAATGGCTAAATGGATGGATGGATGGATGGGAGGGTGGGTGGATAGGAGAATGGATGGGTAGACAAATGAATGTGTTGATGGGTAAGAGGTTGAATAATAGGCGAGATGGATGGGTAGATGGATGGAGGGATGGGAGAATGGATAGGTAAATGAGTAGATAAAGGAATGCATTGGTGGGTAGGAGGGTGGATAAGAGAATGGGTGGATGGATGGATGGATGCATAGGAGAATTGACGGGTAGATAAGTGAATGGATTGGGGGTGGGAGAGTGGATAAGAGAATAGATGGATGGGTAGGTGGATGGATGGAGGATGGATGGATAGGAGAATGGATGTGTAGATAAATTAGTGAATTGGTGGGTGAGAGGGTGGATAAGAGAATAGATGGGTGGGTGGGTGGGTGAACAGGAGAATGGGTGTGTAGATAAATGAATGGATTGGGGGGTGGGAGGGTGGATAAGAGAATAGATGGGTGGGTGGGTGGATGGATGGATGGAGGATGGATGGATGGATGGGTGGGTGGTTAGATCAATTGGTGGATGAGTAGGCGAATGGGTGGATGAATGGATAGGAAATGGGTGTACGAGTGCATGGATGGGTGGATGAGAGAATTAATGGATGGATAGGTGAGTTGGATGGATATACAGGTGAATGCAGGCTATGTCACAAGATCTGGACTGAGGTCAGAAGGCAGGGAAATTCCTCGCTGATGCAGCAGTATCAAGTTTTCGAAGTTTGAAAGTTTAGTGAAAGCTTTGAGTTGTATCTCCAGAAAATTGCATATAGACACAAAATGTTAGGAACTTCATGGCAGTGGTGGTCATGGAGCCTCAGAGCCACCTACAGACCCTAGGTGAGGAGTCCGGTGCAGTGTTATGCACTGAGTTTGACTCTCCGAGCCCTGATCTTGGAGAGGAACCCAGTCCCAGTGGAGCGAAGGCCGAGATGGAGCCAGGTAGTTTCTCAAAGGAGAAGACACTGTGTATTCAGTCATTCATTGCACAACATTGCTGTGACTTTTCTGGATGCCTGGGAGAAAATACCTGGGGGAAGATAAAGGCGCCTCTCATAAGTGACAAGTGTTTGGAGCAAGAAGTCAGATTGCATTTTTAATCTCATCTCTAATATGTACTGGCTGGGTGACCTTGGGAAACTTACTTCAGCCCTATGGGCCTTCTCTTCTTCGTGTATGAAATAGGGACAGCAATAATCCCTACCCTATTGCATTGTGAATTTGTAAACAGGTGTGTAAAACATGTAGTCCAGTGCTCAGTACATAGCAAATGCTCAACAAATAAAGAAGACATTCTCCTGCCTCAGCCTCTTGAGTAGCTGGGATTACAGTGCGTGCCACCACAGCCCAGCTAACTTTCATATTGTTAGTAGAGACAGGGTTTTTCCTTCTGACATGACTACTGTCTTGCATTGGGCCTCTGCAAGATGCTGCCGAGCCCTGAGGTATCCAAGGCATCATCTTAGCCTTTTAAAGTGTCCTCAGTCCATCAGGAAACACAGACAAGTGAGCGGAGGATTCCATTCACACAGGGTGTTGGGGCTGAGATGGGGGATCCCAAGACCTCATATTCAGGGTTGTCTGATCCTCAGCATTCATCCCTATTTTTACCTCTTTCTGGCTAAAGGCTGCAGAGACTGGAAGTCTACACACCACATTTCCCAGCCTCCTTTGCAGCAGGGTCTCTGTACACCCAGCAGGTCCTGCCAGGCAGATGCCTTCCTGTGAGTCAGGAAGTGGGGGCCGCCTTGTTTCTGCCGGGGCTCTCTTTCTGCTGGTGAGCGTGGTCATGGGCTGGATTTTCTTGGAGCAGCACTGGCGTCTGGTTACCACTCTTAGGGAGTCTAGAGGTAGGGGTGGTGGCGGTCGCTTCCTCATCTCCAGATCGCTGGTGCTGTGATGTGTTGTCGAAGTCTCTGGCTCCCCTGTGGCTTCCTGATTCCCCGCCATCCTGAGTGGCTGATAGCTCCCTGAAGGCCCAGTTCTGCTGTGTGGTGCTGGTGCTTGCTCTCCAGCCTTCCAGCAATGTTGTGAATGCTCAATTCCCTGTGTTCAATCCTTTCTGCCTAAAATGCCTGCAAGGAATGCTGTCTCTGACATCCAAAACAAACACCAAATCCAGAAGGGTTTCTGGTTCCCAGAATGACTGTAGTTTGACTCATACATGGTGGGAGGTGGGAAGCGCTGTACGACCTCAGCTGGTTCCTAAACCAGACCGAGGGGGTCAGGGAAGGCTTATGAAGCCCGTGACATGTAAACTGAGTCCTGAAGGGCATACATGGAGTAGTCAGACGAAGAGTTGACTGGGAAGAACATGCTAGGCAGAAGGAACAGCCTAAGCACGGCCAGGTGCGGTGGCTCACACTTGTAATCCCAGCACTTTGGGAGGCAGAGACAGGCAGATCACCTGAGGTCGCGAGTTTGAGACCAGCCTGGCCAACATGGCAAAAGCCCGTCTCTACTAAAAGTACAAAAATTACCTGGGCTGTGGTAGTGCGTGCCTATAATCCCAGCTACCCGAGAGGCTGAGGCAGGAGAATCTCTTGAACCCAGGAAGCGGAGGTTGCAGTGAGCCAAGATCGCTCTGCTTCTGACAGTAAACAGCATGATATAGTAGGTGTCTTTCAGGCCCCTGCGGGAGGCTGGATTTGGGGAAGAGGAAGTATCATTGCAGGGAGGTGGCAAGGAACTGCAGCCACCTGGGTGGGAGGTGATGAGACTGACCTGGCATGGCAGCCTCAGAGGAGCAGGGGGTGCATGGATGTCAGGGAGGCTGAGGACGAGACTCCCAGGCTTTGGTGACCAATTGGGTTGGACACGTGGCAGTGGGAGGTATTATAGATGATGCTCATGTTTCTGGCTTTGGACACTGATCAGTTGTGCAGCCTTCCACAGGAGGGGAGACAGGCAGAGAGGGACAGTTTGGGGGAAGTTGCTGAACTTGCTTTGGGCAAACTGATTTGGAGGATGCCTGGGGGCCATCCAGGAGGAGCCATCTGGGAAGTGTACAGACATGTGGTCAGAGGCTGAGACAACAGATTGGATGTGGACAAGCCACGACTTTGGGGAAAATGAGTGAAACAGTCATTCGACAAATAGCACAGGAGCGCCTGAGACACACTCGATCGGTTCATGTCTGAGTGCCTGGCAGTTGGCCAGGGGCCCGGCTGCTTGTTAAAAAGCCAGGAGGAAGCGCTGGAGACAAGCCTTAGAGGGTGGGCTGGGTTCTACCAGGAAGGGATGGGACGAGGGCCCAGTGGTCAAGTGTGTGAGGCTGGGTTGAAGCCCAGCGCCTGTGTGTTCATGGCAGGGACCCGGTCAGACACTCCCTCCGTGAGCCTGCTTCCTCATCTGAAAATTGGTCCTAAGGGACATGGTACTGGTGGAAGCAGGTAGCTTGGAGCATGGAGCAGGGCTTTTGGGGGACAACCAGGGGCATAAAGAGTCACCCATTTCCTGGTGTGGCAGAGCCACGGGCAATGGGGAGAAATTAGGATCTGCCTGAAAAACACATCCACAGCTGTGTCCCATGTGAGAAAGGAGACCTCGGTCCCGCCCAGGCTCCCTTTCACCCTCCCAGCCTGCTGGAGCTGGTGGGCGGGAGAGTCATCCTTGTGGAGTGGAGGAGGGGACCAGATGACAGGAACCTTCTCCACGTCCCTTGGAGCTGCTGGAGCTGGGTCCTGGCCACCGTCCCTGCTCCATTAGGCTGCAGCCAAGAGGCTGTAAGCTGGAGGCCTCAGGGGTGCAATCTGGCCCCCAAGCCTGTGTGACTTTCTTCCATCCACACAGAAATTTTTAAAAGAATGAAGCCAATATTTAAGAATCTGTGGCTCTGACATAAAAACCTGTGCTGTGACTCCCTCTGGAAAATCAGGGCATGGAGCACCTGATCATATTGAGCCCCGTTCTCTAGGGACCACCGCCAGCCAGAGCTGAGAGGTGGCTTGTCTTCAGACAAGGCATGTGCCCCAGTCCCCACCACTCCCTCTTGTCTCTCTGACACTGAAGCCAAGGAATAGCGGCTATTTATCATCTTACCCCAGCCCACTGTGCTCATTTTAAATTCCTGCCTGGTCCCCGGTGACACGGAGTTTTCTTCTTCCTCTATAACCACCAAGACTTTGGCCCGGGTTCTAGCCCTGAATCTGCTCTCTCAGGACGCCAGTCTCAGCTCCTCAGGGTCATGGTTCACCTTTCCCTTTGCCCCACAAGGCCCAGCACCACCCCTGGGGGATAAAGATGGGCTGAGACTTGGCTGGTGTTGGCGTTGGGGGGGTGGGGTGGGGGGGCCGGATGGGCCTGTGGGAGGTGGACCCACATCTGCTTCGAGATGTGTCAGCTGCGCCTGGTCACACTCTCTGCGGTTCATCCCTGAGGCATGTGGAACCAGGCGCTGTGCTCGTGGCCCGGCCAGGGTGGTGGGCGGGGCCAGGCCCGGGACATGGTGTATGTCAAGGCCACGCACAGCAGGCCTGATGTTCCAGCTGCAGACACATTGGTTGGAAAGAGGCAAGGAGGAGGTAGAGGCAGAGCTGCTTTAACAGAAAGTATCCAAAATACAGAGGCAGAAAGAGCCGACCTCACACCCTAAGTTGCTGTGTGACCTTGGGCAAGTCACCTTACCTCTCTGAGCCTCTAGCTTAAGACGGAACCAAGGACAGACCCCAGCTTACAGCCTTGTGGGCCGATTCCGTGGTACAGTGGCTGATGTGGGGCCCGAACCCCAGAGGGGCAGCCTGGAATGGAGACCAAAATCACAGACTTCAGGGCTAGACGAGCTTGCCACTTGTGAGCTGGGTGACCCTGGGCAGGTCACTTGTCCATCTGCATCCCCGAGGGAAGGACCTCGCCAAGTTATTCTGCCAAAAAAAGGAATCCATTCACTGAGCAAATATTTATTGGGCACTTCCTGTGGGTCAGGCACTGGGGACATGGCAGGACATAGGACGGCCAAAGGTCTCTGCCCCTGTGGACTTCACACTTGCAGAGACGGTGGGCAATACACGAGATAAATATGCTGCTTATTGCATTTGAGAAGATCTGTGCTAGTGAAAGAAGTGAAGCAGGGAAAGGAGATGGGATTTCAATGGGCGGGCAGGGACAGCCTTGGTGAGCAGGTGACAGCTGACAATGTTCTATAGGAGGTGAGGAGGGAGCCTGGGGGGGGAGAGTGTGTTCCAGGCAGTGGGAACGGTGCACACAGGCCCTGACCGGGGGCTGTGGTGGTTGTGTTCGGGATGCAGCAAAGAGACCCGGGTGTGGACCGAGGGAGCAAGGGAGAGAGCAGGAGGATGTGGGGTCCCAGAGGCCGTGGGGGACGGAGCCTGCGGGGTCACGTGGGCTGTCTAAGGCCTTCAGACTTTTCTCTGCAGGAGGTGGGAGTCATGGAGTGTTCTGAGCAGAGGAGGGACACGGTCTGGCTTGAGTTTTCATACATCCCTCTGGCTGCGGATGGAGAATGGACTGGAGGGGCCAGGACAGAGCAGGGCGATAGTGGGGAGGGGACCGCGATAGTCTACCCTCTGTGTAGCTAGCCTGGTCCTTCCCTGCTCTGAAGCCTTCCTGACTTCCCCTTGCCTCTGGACAAAGCCCTAACTCCTGAGCATGACATTCAAGGCCTGCTTACCTGACCCAACCTGCTCCCACCCCAGCGCCTCACTCTCCCCACCGCAGCCCAGTCAGATATTCTTCCTTCCCTGCTCCACATGCTCTCCACTTTGCCCGTGCTGTTTCCTCTGCCAGGAATGCCCTTCCTGTCCCGCTTTGCGACCCAGCTCATGTGAGGCCAAGTCGCACCCAGCTAGGAGATAGAAGAAAGCCCATTCCTGGGGAGGGCCAGGGAGGGCCAGGTCTCAGCTCCCCTCTTCCTCCTGAAATTCATCTTCCAGGGCCTCTGAAACTGAGGGCAGGCTCAGGAGCTGGGAGTGGGGCTGGCTGTAGCCCATATGACCGTGCTGTGTGACCTTGGGCAAGTCACACACCCTCTCTGGGCCTTGGCTTTTCTGCTCTGTAAAATGGGGAGGATCCTGGAGGTCTTCACGGTGGTTCTGTGCACTCAAGGCTGTGGCAAGCCATGGGGGTGACAGCATCCTGGGGAAGATATAACTGCACTTTTTTGCCCAGCCGTGCCATGCCAGCTCAGGGCAGCCCTGAGCTGATGCCAGGGGTAGCTTGTGGGAGGAATGTCCTCTGAAGCCCTGGGCATCTCCAGTTCAGTCACCTCTGAGTGACCTGAGCACCTACAGTGTGTCCAGCTTCAGCACTGTGCTTGGCCAGGGACACAGGCCAGATGGCCTGGGTTCAAATCCCAGCTTTGCTACTTCCTAGCTGGGTGATCTGGGCAAGTAATGTCACCCAGCTGGGCCTTGGTTTCTCACCTGTGACATGGGGAGAATAAGAGTGCTCTCTCTCCTCCTGGCGGGCTCAGAGAAGCTGCTGCACTCCTGTAAATACCATGCTCAGTACTCGGAGGGAGCAGCTTATCAAGGCCAGCTAGCGTTATTATGATCATCGCCGCTGTCATTTCCCGGCTCTGTGGCCTCAGGCATCAATTGCCTCCCCGTGCCTCAGTCTCCTCCTCTGTGAGATGGGGTAATTGTCCCACCTTCAAAGAGTTGCCATGAGGACTGAGCCTGACGCAGGTAAACGAGCCTGGAGCAGGGCAGGCACTCCGTGATATTGCTTGTTGGTTTGTTTGAGACAGGGTCCCACTCTGTCACCCAGGCTGCAGCGCAGTGGCACGGTCGCGGCTCACTGCAACCTCTGTCTCCCAGGTTCAAGTGATTCTCCCGCCTCGGCCTCTCAGGTAGCTGGGATTACAGGTGTGCACCACCAGGCCCGGCTACTTTTTGTATTTTTAGTAGAGACAGGTTTTCACCATCTTGGCCAGGCTGGTGGCAGACTCCTGACCTCAAGTGATCCATCTGCCTCGGCCTCCCAAAATGCTGGGATTACAGGCCTGAGCCACAGTGCCTGGCCTCACTCTGTGATTTCTTAGGCAAAACATTTCAATGGCGGCATTTATTTGATTCACTACCGTAAATCATAACCGATCTATGACTAGTTCCTATGAAATCCCTTGTTGTTCCTCTCGTCAAACAAATGCTCATTTGGTTTAATCTGACTTAACAAATTAACGAGATGAGGAAGAAAATTCCAGGCCTCGGGACATTCACTGCAGCCCAACCAGGCACCGAGAGACACATGTCCTTCTAATGAAGATCAACATGATCCTTATTTACAAGTCATTATGACTGTGCAGCTGGGTGACCTTGGGCAAGTCCCTTCCCTTCTCAGACCCTCAGTCTCTTCTTTTCTGAAATAAGTGTGAGAGCTTCCTACCTGGCCTGTCTCCCAGGATTATGGTTTGGCTCCAACACGTCACGGCTGTCGGCTGCCGATCACTAAGTCCCCGCTGGATGCAAAGTGGGGTTTGTCCTCTCCCTCCCCGTGAACACCCCGCCCCCTTCCAGGAGGGAACGCTGGGCGCTGCTCATTTTCAGGACAGGACAGTGAGGCTGGGGAGGTGGCGGAGGATGCTGCCCAGGGAAAGGAGGAAGTGGGGGGCTGGGGCTGGCTGGGCTGACGCAGCCGTGATGTCAGAGGCCGGCCACAGGCAGCCGGCCCAGTGCTAACTGTGCGCTCTCTGCTGGTCTGGCCTGGCGCCTGCCCCCTCCTCCCCCGCCACCCCCCTTAACCCCTTCCCAGCCTCCTCTTCCCAGACGGCCATCCCCCAGGCCCAGCCTTGCCCACAAGATTCCCAGATTTCACAACTGGGGCTGGCGCTGAATCATGTACAGTAAGTCCGGGGAGAGAAACTCCCGGCTGCTTGGCGTCCCCAGGACAGGACAGCTGCCAGGCCTGCCCTCTCTCCCAGGGGCCCACCAGCAGCCCGGGACCATCCGTTCTGGACCCCTGACAAGCTAGGGGGTGATGGGCGGGACATACAACCTCTCTTGGCTGTGCCAGGAATCAAGGGACTGTGCGATTTCCAGGGAACCTTCAGGCTCTGGAGGGACGGAGGCAGACCAGGGTGTTGGGGGAGGGGGTCAAAGTGGCCTTGTACTCAACTACGGCCTGCCACCAAATTGCTAGCGACCTGGAGTGGTCCCTAAGTGTAACTCTAAGGTACAGTTTCCTTATCTGGAAAGAGGGGCTGATCACAGCCCTGAGCTCGCAGGTCACTGGGAGGCCTCTGAGATGAGCCGTGTACGGAGCTCACTGCAGGAAGCGCCCAATAAATATTATTGTTATTGCTGTGACGTCGAGCTGCTCATGACACGCTTCAAAACCCTGGAGAAATCCCCCAGTTCTGTGAATGACGTCTCCCCTGAAGCACCCACCCCTCGCACTGTGATACAAATTACATCTTATCTTCTCAAAACGTCTTCAGCACATCAGCACACGTTTATTGAGCACCACTGTGTTCGTGCCTGCTGCAGGTCTTGGAGATACAGCAGTGAACACAACAGACAGACATCTAAAAGCCCTCTCTGTTTCACGGAGCCTGGATCGTGGCGGAGGAGAATCAGACATTTGAGATCATTTCAGGGAGTGAGCAGGGCTCCAAAGGAAAGAAAGCAGAAGATGGGATGGAGAGAGGCTGGGAGGTCCCCTCTGAGGGGGTGACGTTTGAACAGAAGCCCTAACAAAGAGGAGAAACCCACGTGCAAAGGCAGGGAGTGGGGCGGGTGCTCCGGGCAGAGGGAGCTGCAGGTGCTAAGGCTGGGCTGTGGGATCCCTCGTTGAAGGCTCAGCAAGGACTGGGTGGCTGGGGCAGAGGGAGTGAGTGAGGGGCAGAGGGGCAGGAGGTGAGCTTGGGGGGCGCGGGGTCAGTCCTGAAGCAGCTCCCCTCAGGCCAGCCTCTTCCTGAACGTGGCCACCTGGGGCCTGACTCGAACCTGTGCGGGCAGCCACCTGACAAGCGCCTGGCTTCTTCGCACCTGGGGGCCCAAGGCCCTGGAGCTGCCTGCTCACGGTCAACAGCCTCGTTCCCAGGAACCTCACGGAGGGAGGGCCAGGCTCCCCCAGGCCCTGCCCTGGGCACAGGCTGCTCCTGGGCCTCCCCTCCCTGCCTCTCAGCCACTCTCCACGCTTGGACATTTGGATCTCAGAGTCTCAGCGTGCCCACCTGTGAGATGGGCACCACGCTGCCTCAGGGAGGCAGTAGAAGGAGGAAGGGCGCTCTGGCCTTAGTACCCACCCCCTGAGCCCTGGAAGAGGGAACCATCTGGGGCTCACCGGGAACCAGGCTGTGTGTTCACCGCTGCACCAAGAGCTCAGAGACGTGTGTGTGCGCACATACAGAGTTGGGGGAGACGGGGTGGCCTCAAGACCCAGGAGCCACAAGAGAGGGGACAAGGGAAGGGGTGTGCCTCCAGGGACAGGGGACAGTCAGAGCCTGGTTCTGGGGTCCAAGTGGGGATGGGGGCAGGGGGAACGAGAGGCCTGCCCTCCCTCCCAGGGGCCCAGTAGAGGCCAGGGATCATTTCCTGGGTTGTTTTAAAAATCATTTATTTCTAGAAAAGTCTTCCATCATTTCCCTTCAGGTCACGGAGGCTGAGATGGCTGATGGTGTGAGTAGCTGTGGCCTGACATGTCACTTTTGGCCTCAAACTGAGGCAGCAGGGGGACGCGGTGGCCACGAGGCACAGTGTCTGGTGTATGTGTCAGAAAGAGCCACAGCGCCCTGGGGAGGGGCCGGGGTCTCAGCCGCACTGTCGTGGTCCCGACGTGTCTCCCAAAGGTCACATGGGCCATTAAGAGGTGACCGGGTCATGAGGACTCTGCGCTGATGAATGGATTCGTGTCGGTAACGCAGGAGTGGCTTCATGATGGACAGAGTGGATTTGTCATGTAAGTGAGTTCAGCCATGCCTTGCTGTCTCACATGCCGCCTCCTGCCATGCGATGCCTTTGCCACGGAACGACAGCAAGAAGGCCCTCTCCTGAGCGAGCCTCTCAGTCTTCGGCTCTCCGGCCTCCAGGACGGTTAGAAATACATCTCTGTTCTTTATAAATTACCCAGGCTGTGGTATTCTGTTATAGCAACACAAAACAGACCAAGACACCCACTGCATGGGTGAAGAAACAGGCCCGAGAGGTGGAGAGCGTTGTCCAGGTCTCCCGGCCAGAGCAGCGGCAGAGATGGGATTTGAACTCCGGGCCTGCGTGGCTTGTGATGACTCCTAGCTTCGGCCCTGCCTGGTGCTGGGGGGCTTGGGGTCAGGACGGTGGTCAGATGTTTAAGCACACTGGGCCCTATCCACCTGGAAAGAGGCTGGCCTGGAGTTGAATCAGAACCAGAAGTGACTCAGGCTGGGACCCCTCTGCACCCTCCCCCAGGCTGGGGGTAATTACCTGCCCGAGTTAATAGCGCCCACTTCCTGCCACCTTTCATCAAGGCTCCTGGAGCTGCCAGGCAGTAATTAAGCTTTACAGCACCCTCTGAAGTCAGCACCAGAGGCAGACGTGTGATGACGGGTAGGTAAACTAAGGCAGAACCCATGGCAGCCCGGGAGCCTGTTGCTCCCCCGTGACTCAGCAGCTCAATCTGTCTCTGCTTTCTTCGCTCAGGAAGCCGCCGCTGGCCCAGATGCCCCTCACCTTCCGAGCTGAGCTGCAGGCTGGGGACCTGGAAGGCCCTCACAGCATCTGCTCCCACCCTGGACTCTCACAGAAGCACAGGAACATGGGGTTGGAACTGACAAAAGGGGCTGGAATCTGGTTCTGTTCCGTCAGGCTGGGCAAGTCACTGCCCCTCTCTGGGCTTCAGTTTCCTCCTTGGTAACACAGGATGATTCTGCCTACCCCTTGGGTTTGTTGACCTGAATCTCCCTCTGATTCATCACCTTTCCTTCTCGCTGCAGCCACACTGGCCCCCTGATGGTTCCTTGAACACCACCGTCCCTTTCCCACCTCAGGGCCTTTGCACGTGCAGTGCCAGCTGCGTGGAATGCCCTTCTTCCAATCTCCCCATGGCTGACTCAGTCTCATCTTTCTTGGTTCAGATGTTACCTGGTCAACCTAGACAGCACCCCTGCTACCTCTTCACCTCTTCTTCTAGCCCTTCTGGAGGTATCTTACTATTTATCTTGTTTGTATCTTTTCAGTTCCATGAGGGTGGGAATTTTGTCTGTTTCATTCATAATGTGCTCCCAGACTCAGCACAGTGTCAGACACATACTAGGTGCTTAAGAAACAATTGCTTCCTCTATCTCTTCTCCTGCTAGCCCCAAGTTCAGCAGCTGGCTGTGTGACCCTGGGGGTTGCTTTTCACCTCTCTGGTCTCCTATTCCCCCTGGTGGACAAAGGATGGCCTGGGCATGAGTTTCTTAATTTAAGGACTCAGGTAGCAATAAAATTCCTGGGACCCCAGCCTCCGTATCTCCCCAAGCAACGGGGTAGAGAGCGAGAAGGCAGGTGAGCAAGGACCAGCCTCCGCCATGCAGACACTCTCTTTCCTGCTCCTCCGTCCGCCCCCTTTGCCCTGGGTTTGTGGACTTACTCTGGGCAGATCTCCATGACCAACCACCCCCTCCCTTGGCATGTCTGTCAGCACCCTTGGGGGAAAGAATTTGGAAAGGGGAGGGAGAAAAAGAAAGCAGGGTGCGAGGGGATGGTTCCCACACCTGTGTAAATAATTTGTCATCTTAAAATGCGCAAGTATGCTCACCTTTAATGCCTGCTTCTTGGGCGTGTTTTCCTTGGCAAGGCCCCCACGGGAGTGGAATTTCGGCCGAAGGCAGCTCAATTGTCATCTTCTAAGCATATTCCCAGGCTGGGGGCCGGGGAGGGCTCTGGCTGATGCTCCACTTCCGTCCCCAGAAGTGCTGGGACGTTCCTGGGATCTAGGGAGCAGCCTCCAGTCCTGGAAGCTGTCCCAGAATTCTGGAATGTTGGAATTGAAACGGCCTCCTGCCCATTTTCCGGAGGAGGAACATGAGACCCAGAGAGGTGAAGGGGTTGGCCTGAGGTCATACAATGTGCAGAGACGAGCCGGGAGAAGGGGGTGTGTGTGGACAGGTCAGTATCTAGCTCCCATTTTCAGGTAACAGCACCTCAACTTCCTACTGAAGAACCCCCGTCTTCCCTCTTCTCGGTCTCTGAGGCTGTGGTGCACAGAGGCCTCTGTCTCCAGCGGCGGGCATGTGACTGGGTCTTACTCTAGTGATTGGTCCAGGGGTGGGCACATGACTGAGCCTCCCCAATGAAACGTGATCCTGGGACTTCAGGGCTGCCCATGATTTGTCAAGGAGCTGCCATTTTTCATCGAGTGGCGAGTGAGCAAGTCAACACTTAGAGCAAAAAAGGGCAAAACAAAGGAAAAGCCCGCCTCAGAGGACGCAGCACAGAGCGGGACAGGCTTTGAACTCCTGGATCCCGCCGTACCTGAAACTAGGCACCTTCAACTTGCTAGTTACCTGAGCCACTGCATTTCCCAGTTTTGCCTGAAAACAGCTGGGACTGGCTGTCTGTCCCTTGCATGCAGAAGGTGCTGACTGACCCCCGCCCCATGGGAGATGAGACTCCAGGCAGAGAAAATAGTGTCTCTAGACACCCCAAAGCAAATACCCAGCGGGGCTCTCATGTAGCAAGGAGAAGGAGGAGGCCCCTGGGAGCTGCGCTGAAGAGTTAGTCGGGTGGTGAAGGTGGGAGAGGCGGGTATCTTTAGCAGAGGGGACAACCAGTGCAAAAGCTCAGAGGGGTGACTAGTTAGTGAAGATCGATGATGTGTTGAGCTCATGTTGGGTGGCAAGGGGTACAGACAAAAAGGGCCTAGTGGCCCCCAGCTCTCCTCACCTGCCCCAGCACAGTGCAGGCGTGTCTGCTTTCGGAGCCGAGCCTGGCCACCTCCGCGTCCTTCCCCCGGCAGAGCGCTGACGGCACGCTGTCTCAGACTCTCCAGCATCTCCTGGTTTGGTGACGTGCAGTGCACCTTGGAGACCACAGAAGATTATTTTATAGGGTGCGCAGACGAAGCGTAAAATCACCTCGGGTCACAAAGCGAGAGTTATTCTCTCTGCAAATTCTTTACAGTCTTTCCTTTATATCCAGGAGAGTCTCTGGGGCTAACCTGCCTCTAAGACCAAAGACTTGCCAATCTCCCTTTGTGACAGAGAGAGCAGGTCCCAGGCTCATTCATGTCTCAGGCTCTCAACTGTATCCAGCTAGACTTTTTGAAATGCTCCATAGGGCTGCAGCACACATGATGAAGTGTCCAGCTTGTCCCAGCCCTGTAATCGGCACCCCAGTGAGCAGACTGGAGATCCCCACCCCCACAGCTGCCCCCGCTCTCCTCCATCGTGTTCCCTCGAGGGACGCCACGATCCGACTCGTATCACCACGGATCAGTTACACATGTTTTTGAATTTTACATTGGATCTGTGTTCTGTTTCTATATAAGTTTGCCTTGTCTAGAATGCCACATAAGTGAAATTCTACAATGTGTCTCCTCAATTTGAGTCTGGCTTTTTTTTCCTTCTCAGCATGATGCTTTTGAGATGCATACATGCAGTTGTGTGTATCCGTAGATGGTTCCCTTTTATTGCAGAATAGTATTCCAGGGTATGGCTGTATCAGAGCTTGTTCATCCATTCACCAGCTGAGGGATACCTGGACTGATTCCAGGTTTTAGCCATTATAAATAAGGCCGCTAGGCACATTTGCAAACAGGTTGTTATGTGAACATACATTTTTGTTTCTCTTGGGTTAATTTCTAGGAGTGGAATTGCTAGGACAGGTGGCTAAGTGTATGTTTCACTTTATCAGAAACCGCTGAACTGTTTTCCAAGGTGTCTGTACCATTTTTCATCCCCACCAGCAACGTATGAAAGCGTCAGTTGCTTCCTATTCTCACCAACACTTAGTGTTGTTAGGTTTTTTTGTATGTATGTGTGTTTTACTTTTAGTCATTCGCATAGGTGATAATGGTATCTCATTGTGGTGTGAGTTTGCATTTCCCTAGTGACTGACGATCTTGAACATCTTCGTATGTGTTTCTTTGCCATCTGTATATTTTCTTTGGTGTAATATCTGTTCAAACTTTATGTCTGTTAAAAAACCCCAATTGTTTTCTTCTTAATAGATTTGGAGAGTTTGTTATATATATTCTGGACACGAGTCAACCCTTTGTCAAATATGTGATCTGCAAATATTTTCTCCTGTTCTGTGGCTTGTCTTTTTCTTCTTTCAATAGGTAGACGTTAATAACATTGTTTTGTTTTCTTTGTAAGTATTTTTCTGGTTACTTTTGATTTGTGGCATGTGTTCTTTGTTTTTTTCAGTTCTAGTGATAGCACCAAATGTTTCCTTTTAAAATAAATGTATTTAAGTGAAAAACTCAGTAAATTTGAAGAAACACATTAAATAAGGAGCAGTAGAAGTGGAGAGTAGACAGCATGGAAATTGTGAAGGCGGTTTCCAATTTGCATAACCAAAGTGTGGGCAGCTCAGATTTGTTCATCAACAGATAACAATGGAGCCCCTACCATCCACCAAGCTCTGAGCCGGGTGCTGGGGACACAGCATCCAACGAGACAGTTGTTTCTGCTCTTTTAACGATGGTTTTTCTCGAGTGAGCCTCTCTTGATCTTTCAAAAGCCGATTTGAAGGACCCTTGCTTTGTCCAG
Source organism: Saimiri boliviensis (assembly GCF_048565385.1). Classification (NCBI taxonomy): domain Eukaryota; kingdom Metazoa; phylum Chordata; class Mammalia; order Primates; family Cebidae; genus Saimiri; species Saimiri boliviensis. The sequence continues at coordinate 113,761,603 of NC_133457.1, forward strand.
ATCTTTCCTGAAATGTTTGTCACACTGTACTGCAACTTTCTATTTCTGTATCTCTTAGGCAGGCGGCTTGTCGGGCAGCCTCTGGTAGGGTTGCAGAGAGCCTGGTGCATAGGTACCTCAAAAAATAGTCTCTCACAGATTACAAACTATGACGAGATGCTGAATACCAGTTGCTGATTCAATTGGCTGAAATTAGCCAGGTCCACCCTGATGAAGGGGCCTGAAGACCCTCCCTGCTGCAGTCTGGCTGACCCCATGCAAACCAAGCTCCCTCCCCTCAGCCTCCCATACCACGTACAAAGGTACCAAGAGAAAAAGCCTCCCAGCCGATGCCTTCACCCTCTGCTATTTGCTTCCCATCCAGTGCCCATGGATGCCTCTCCTGCAAGGCTCAGTATTCACACAAATACTTAACCAGGCGTCTCTTTGCTCTGACCTGCCTCAGGACCACCACGTTCACTGTGGCCTCCTGCCACCGTTCCCCTGTTCCTGCACTCCAGCACCCGGCCAGCGTTTGCCTGTCTCCAGCGCGTCCAGCTCCTTCCCACCCCGGGCCTTCGCACTTGGTCTTTCCTAGTTCTTTGCCTTCTCCAGCTCTCCGGATTCAGTTCTGAACTTCAACGACCCTCCTCAAAGGCCCTCCAGGCTGTGCTACCAAAGCCCTCTCTCGTTTTTGTTTTTGTTTTTTTTTTAATTTTTTTTTTTTTAAGACAGGGTCTCACTCTGTCACCCAGGCTGGAGTGCAGTGGTACAATCACAGCTCACTGCAGCCTCCATGTCCCAGGCTCAAGTGATCTTCCTGCCTCAGCCTCCTCAATAGCTGGGACTACAGGTGTGTGCCATCATGCCCAGCACTTTTTTTTTTTAAGTAGGGATAAGGTCATACTATACGGCTCAGGCTGGTCTCAAACTCCTGAGTGCAAACAGCCCTCCCACCCTGGCCCTCCAAGTGCTGGGATTATTTAGGTGTGAACTACCGCACTCAGATGCCCATGTATTTTTTACTCTCCATTTTGTTTATTTCCTTTGTAGCACGGAATGCTCTCATTTCCGAGTTTATTTGTGTGTTTGCTTATTTCTCGTCTTGTGTCCCCTACTGGAGTGGCAGCTCCTCGAGGGAGCTCCCCACTGCCCAGCACGGTGCTCAGCACACAGTCGGTACTCAGTCAGAATTTGTTGAATCAATGCGTGAATGAATGAATGAACGAGCTCACGAGCTCTCCCTTCTCCAGAGGCACTCACGGCGAAGTTGAAGCCATCTATCTGCGCATGCGTCAGGCTAGTTTTCCTGCGGGCCCCTCCTGGGTGGGTACTGAGGGCTGCCCACTGGGTCCAGCCAGGCCTGTGTCTTGTCAGCAGCCCAGGGAAGGGACTTTCCATTGTCCTTGGAGTTGGCCTGTGGGAAGTTTTTCTCAGGACCTCGTGAGCCTAGGGCCATGCATGGGGCTAGAGGTAGCCGCAAGGTACAGGGACCCGGCGTGAAATTTCTTTTCGTCAACAAGGGTTGGTGCATCTTGAACACCTTCCTGCCACCTGTTCTTTCTTCTGAAGAAGCAGAGAAGATCCCAAGTCCAAGCCTGTTATCGGCAATAGCAGCTGACTTTGTTTCACTTTTTTGTATATTTCACCAATTGTCTTAGACTGAGTGCCCCTAGAAGCAGATCCTAACAGAATAATGTGAAGGCAAGTAGCCTGTTTGGGAGATGCCCGCAGAAAGCACTGGTAGGGAAGAGAGATCAGCGAGGAAGGGCTGCCAATCTCAAGAGTGCTACCAAGACAGTAACCACGGAGGCAGCTGGGGCTCGGTCCTGCTGTGGCACGCTGGGAGCCGGGGTAGTAATGGAGTTAGCCCCCCAGGGTGGGGATCGGCTGGCCAGAGAGCTGGGGAAGGGACACGTCAGCTCCTGCTTGTCACTGGTTGACAGCTGCTGCTTGGAGTGTTAGTTCCCAGCACATCCAGCCTGCCCATGAGCAGAGCTCACAGGTGAAAGGGGCCGGTTCTGCAGCTGGAATCTTGCCTGTGTCACCGGAGGAAAGAGAGAGGGGGTACGGGCAGGGCACGGACAACGAAGGCCTCAGCGTCAACCCTAGTTTCTCATTTAAAGCCAGGATAAAACGAGTTCCTTTAAAATTAAGTCTTACCAAACATTTAAAAAGTGAATTGATGGAAAGAGTGCATAATACCTGCAGGTGAAATATGAACGTGGCAAATGCTGCCATTTTTCAGAGCATCTAAAGCCTTTAATAGGCAAACGGGTTCTCATGACCCACAAGAATGGCATGTTTGCGTGGTGACAGCACTCCCCCTTTCCTCCCGGCATGCCAGGCTCATGCCCACTCCTAACACTTCCCGGGACCCTAGGGAGTCCTGGAAATGGGCCATGAGGCTTGGTGGCAGAAGCCCTGTGTGACTTGGGGCTTGCCCCTTAACATCTCTGGGCCTCTCTGTTAAAAGGGGATGTTCTCAAGTTACATAAAAAAAATAAATGTGCAAACATAGTCAAGGCCCTGCTGAAAGAAGAACTAAGCGAGAGGACTTGTTCATCCAGACATTAGAATATACTACAAAGAAAAGGAAATAAAACAGTTTGGTATTGGCATATAAACGGACAAATGCATCATGGGAACAGGATAGCCTCCAGGAATTAACCTGGCTATCACCTGGCCTACCTGCACTCACGCATGTGAAAGGACTTGGAAAAGGGAAGACATTGGCGGGCATGGGATTCTCTGGATTACGTCTGGGCCGGCACAGAGAGTCCCAATAGGCTCCCCATCTGCAGCCCCTCCCCTCGAATCTACCATCCGTGGCGCCAGGGACACTCACTGCCATGAGCGGCACTCACTCCTAGTCTTCTCTGGAAATAACAGAGCCTCCCCTGTAAGATGCATTCGCTCATAGCCATCACCATTCCTCCTTTTTTGCAGTTCTCTTTGATTCTTCTGATTAATCCAAGGAGAAAGCCTCAGGTGGGCGCTGCTGGACTTGAACACCTCTCCCATGTTTGCTCGCCTCCCTTTGTGAGGGAGAACAGGCCGTAAGCTCAGAGCCTTCAGCAGGCAGCAGAATGCAGCTAGAATTTGGTAATGTTCTTTGGTGATTATTGTTTTAAGGTTACTTACTTTCTTTCTTTTTTTTGAGACGGAGTTTCGCTCTTGTTGCCTAGGCTGGAGTTCAAAGGCGCGATCTTGGCTCACGGAAACCTCCGCCTCCTGGGCTCAAGGGATTCTCCTGCCTCAGGGTCCAGAGTAGCTGGGATTACAGGCATGCATCACCATGCCTAGCTAATTTTGTATTTTTAGTAGAGATGGGGTTTCTCCATGGTGGGCAGACTGGACTCGAACTCCTGACCTCAGATGATCGCCGCCTCAGCATCCCAAAGTGCTGGGATTACAGGCGTGAGCCACCACACCCAGCAAGATCACTTTTTATTTATAGAAATGAAAAGTTGTTTTCTCCTTCTGATAGTAACACAAATTTTCCTTTGAAAATAAATTTTTCTGATCCATATTACAATGAGAATGAACCTCTAACATGTGATGCTAAGTAAAAAAGCCAGATACAGAGGTTTTTTGTTTTTGTTTTTGTTTTTGTTTTTTTTGAGACAGGCTTTTGCTTTGTTGCCCAGGCTGGAGTGCAGTGGTGTGATCTCGGCTCACTGCAACCTCCGCCTCCCAGGCTCAAATGATTCTCCTACCTCAGCCTCCCCAGTAGCTGGTACTACAGGTACATGCCACCACACTTGGCTAATTTTTGTATTTTTGATAGAGACAGGCTCTCCCTATTTTGCCCAGGCTGGTCTCAACCTCCTGGGCTGAAGCAATCCTTCTGCCTCAGCCTCCCAAAGTGCTGGGACGACAGGCGTGAGCCATCACACCCGGCCAGGTTACACATTGTATGATTCCATTTCCAGAATATCTCCAAAATAGGTACATCCATTGAGACAAATGAAGAATGGTGGGTGTTGGGGGGATGGGGAGCAACTGCTTAATGGACACAGGGTGTCCTTTTGGGCTGACGAAAATGTTTTGTGATTAGCTAGAGGTGATGCTTCCACAACACATGAAAATGCCACTGAATTGTTCACTTTAAAATGCTTCCTGAACTTCATCTCTGTAAGTTGGTTTTTAAAAAACCAACTGAATAAACCAAAAAATCAATTTACTTATGAAAAGGTCTGCATGGCTTTAGAGATGGCTTCTAGGTGGGGTGTGGGGACACTGGCTGAGGGATGCATCTCACCACCACACATTGGCTCACTCCTTGCCCAGACCTGGAAGGCCCTCTGTTCACTAACGGAATCCTGTGCCTCCCTGGGAGCCCAGCTCAAGCCTCACTGCTGCAGGAAGCCCTCCCTGATTACACAGGTGGTCAGGTGGGGTCAGTCCTGCAGCCCTTCAGACCGGGCTGTGAATCCCAGTCTTGCCACTTACTAGGGGGAGGAGTCTCTTAACTTAGACACACTGCTTGACTGAGAGGGCCTCAGTTTCCTTACCTGGAAAATGGGGGCTCGTGATAGTTCTTATCTCACTAGGTTGAGCTCCTCCATAGAAAGTTCTAGGACAGAACTTGAGGGGAAGTGGTTGCCCTGTATTCACACTTCGGTCGGCACTGATCACATCATGGTTGCATCCTGTTCCTCCTGTCTCCTTCACTGTGGGCAAGGGCTCAGCCTCGGTGATCTCTGCATCATGTCCCTGTACACAACTCACACACAATAGGGTCTCAAGAAGGGCAGGTTGGCTGATGTGCAGAGGAACTCCCAGAATCCCACCTCTTCTCTCACCTCCATGGTCTCCACTCTGGTCCAGAGCCTGCATGGCTCACTTGGACTATTGCAGTCTCCTCCTTCCCGGTTTCTCGGCTTCTGTCCTGAATCCTGCACCCCCAATCCATTCCACATGCAGCCAGAGAGATCCTGTGAGAACCAAAGTCAGATCTTGTCCCTTCTCTGCCCAGAAACTTCCCAGGGCTCCCACCTTACTCAGAGGAAAAGCCAAAGCCCTCTCCATGGCTCATCCGACACGGACATGCCCCGGCCCTCTCTGCCTCGCTTCCTCCTTCCCCGGCCCTCGTCCCTACGACAGTCTGCTTGTCGGTGCTCCGACATTCCAGGCTCCACCTCACGGCCTTTGCATCTGCTGTTCTGGTTGCCTGGAGCACCCATTACCCCTCATGGCCACTGCTCACTTCCTCCCTCCTCCAGGCCTCTGCTTAAGTAGCACCTGCTAGGGAAGCTTCCCCCAACTTCCCAGGGTTTGCTGGATTCCGAAGCTCTGTTCTTCCCAGAGGCAAAGCCCTTGGCTGGAGTCCTGGGCCAGCCCGGTGACTAAGGCAGAGAAGATGCTCCCAGGCCTCCCGCTGGATTTGGGGCCCAGGGTCAGCCGTGGGGGCAGGCGGTACCTAGGCTGTACCTGGCACAGAGGCCTCTGCCTGCCCCTGCCGTGGGAGGAAGCCCTGCCCTGCACACACGGGCCTCCGGGGTGCAGGTGGGAAAGCCCCAGATCCTCCTCTGCTTACCTGACTTGAGCTGACTCAGACCCTCAGCCCTGGCCAGAGGGGAGCCGCGGCCGCCCCGCCCCTTGATGGGAAGCAGAGCTGTGGCTGTGAGGGCCTGGCTGGGCCAGACACTGACTCACCTCGCCCTATCCCACCCCTGCGCTGGCAGCCACGCCTCCCTCTGCCAGAGCCTCTTGGCTCTCTGCTGTGGGAGCTGCCCAGGGGGAGATTTCCCGAGGGGTGCCTTATTCTGCCTCTGGGAGCCTTGCTGTTCCTTCAAAGCCCAGCTTGAGGCCATCTCCTGCAGGGAAGCATCAGATTCTCTCTGACCAGAAGGGGGAAAGGCTAAGGGAGAGGTTAATAATAATAATAATAATAATAATACCAACGACAATAATGAAAACAACTGTTACACAAGAATGACAGCGGCTAGCCATGCCAACTGCCTGCCAGGCCCTGTGCTAAACACTGCGCATCTCAACCCATTCAATCCTCACAATAGTCCTACGAGGTAGGAGCTCTCATTTTCCCAAGGCACAGAGTGGTCAGTGCCCAGCCAAGCCTACCAGCGAGGCAGTGGGAGGAGGGGATGTGAATCCGGGCAGCTGGACATCAGTGGCATTCTCACTCCCAGCTCTGAGCACCGAGTGGAGGTCCCAAGGCTGGAATGTGGGGAGCTGGGAAGGAGGGGAGCCAGGTCCTGGGCTCTGTTCCAGTGCCCGTCTCCACAGCGGGATTCCGAGCCTACCCAGGCAGAGGCCAGCCCTGTCTCTCCAGGGGAAGAATCTCCCAGAGGGAGGGCGCTGTGGCAGCACATTGCCGAGCCCCTACTCCACAGGAATTCACACAGGTAGAGCAGGGACCACGGCGCGGACACCTAACCCATGAACGCTGCCAGCCACGCTGTGAAACGGGGACAGTCACAAACACCCGTTTCTCAGAGGAGGAGACTAAGGCTCAGAGGGTGACAGGGCTTGCTCAAGGTGACAGAGGTAGAACACAGCAGGACTGAATTCAAACCCAGGATTGCTCTGATGCCACGCGGTCGGAGTCCCTTCTGCTGTGTGGTGACACAGCATCTCAGTGAAAAATGCGCGGGGTGGGAAGCAGATGCAGGAAGGAGCCTGGAGCCTCAGCCCACGTCACCCTCTCCCTCTCCAGCCACAGACTATTTCCCATTCCTTTAGCCATGCATCCACCTGCCTACTCATCACACGTTCCTTCCCCAACAGACTCCTCTCCACCCATCCTTCCATTATTCCGTCTCTCCTTTCATCTGACTCTCAGCCATCCATCCACCCAGCAAGACTTCCTTCCACCGCTCCTTCTATTCCTCCACCCATTTTTCTATCCCTCCTGCCTTCTAGCCATCCAGCCTTCCATTCATCCTTCTGTCCATTGATTCAAATATCTTCTGTCCACCTATCTTTCCTTCCAACCTCCGATCCATCCATCCAACCCTCCACCCACCCATTCATCCACCCACTCATCCACCCATTCATCCATCCGCACAGCCGCACATGTCTATTTGAACGACAGCTGCAGTGCCCTGAGCCAGGAGAAACGTGCCTAATTAGGTTTCTGTTTATTTGTTGTTCCAAGAAGGCTAATTGTGGGCTTTGTAAACAGCTCTTTGATGGCTGGGGAGTTACTTAAGAGGACAGTTAAATAAACAATCACTGGGTGGAAAACAGTCAGTGCTGGTTCACAGCGGATCTGGAGTCCTGGCCTACCTTGCAGGGGAGGAGGGCGACGGAGTTCCAGACGGTGCAGAGGCTTTGAGTCAGAATGATGGGAATGCTGGCAGTCACAGTTCACCTGTGTTGGGTGCCTACTGTGTGCCAGATGCTGTGCCAAGGAACCCTCACAGCAACTCCAGGTGATAGCAATCATTATGACCGCTACTTATGGGTAGGAAGACTGAGGCTGGGGAAGAGGAAGCTGTGTGACCAATCACGTATCTGAGAAGTAACACAGCCATGGCACCAATCTGGACCTGTCTCTGTGCAATAATAATGATAATAATAGCAAATAATTACATGGTACTTACTACGTGCCCTCAACTATTCTAAGAGTCTTCTTTACCTGTACCCTATGATCATGGTCAGAACTAAACCTCATTCTGTTTTTACAGATGAGAAAACTGAGGTTGGGAGACATGAAGTAACTTGCTCAGAAATTTTAGAAATTAATTATCTAGGCCCAAAGTCTACTCTTGATCATGTTATTCAGCGGAATGTACTTTCTATGCATTTAACTTAGATCCAGCCATACACGATCTACCAAACATCTTTTAAAAATCATTTTTCATCTGTGTTATATCTCTAAAAATACTGCAAAATTGTAACTTACGTGTTTTTTATTACTTGCTGCTGAGGTTGGTAAAATGTTTCTGTAAAGAGCCAGATAATAAATGTTTCAAGATTTGTGGGCCATACCATCTTTTTATTGCAACAACTTAATTCTGCTGTGGTGCAGGAAAACAGCCATGGACTGTATGCCAGTGAATGACTGTGACTATGTACCAATAAAACTTTATTTACAAAAACAGGTGGCGGGCCAGATTTGGCCCAAGGGCTGTAGCTCGCCAACCCCTAACTTTGTAATACACATGTATTTGTATTTACCAAACCATGTTCTCTGCCCTTTTATGAATGAGATAAAAGATTTTCAAGCATGATTTCAAATAGGCCATTTCACCTCCAGGCCATTTGCTTACCACATGCTATATATACTGTTTAGTAATTTGCCTGCTATTGGCAATTTTGGAAGGAATTTTCCTGCTATTGGCAAATTTGCAAACTACTTGAGTTAACCTGATTTCTTCACTCGCTATGTCAGTAAATTAATGACACCTGTGAGGGACACTCAACTTGGTTGATTACCCCCCCAGGGTCACTGAGGATGCTTCACTCCAAATCTGTAAACGTTAAGCTTGAAAACAAAATTGAAGAGTGAAAGTGAGAAGTTCTGTGGCCGGGCTTCTATTACTGTTTTCTATTAGTGACAAGAACAAGGAAATGAAAGGATGATATGGGAAGGGTATTACAAAATGTACTCAGGGCTAGTGGGAAGAGGACAACGTAGTGTCAGAAAGATCCCTTCCCATCGCCCTCGCCTCCTTCCCCTCAGTGTTCATTTCCCAGCATCAGAAAAGTTGTGAGTCTGGAGAAAACAGTATGTGACCACTCCAAAGTTTAAAGACAAATGGTAGCCTAGGTAAAAATATTTGAAACGTAATGTAGACAGTGAATTGATTTTTACCATATATAAAGAGTTCCTGCAGATCAGTAAGAAAAATCCACAAACTCACTAGAATAATGGGTAGTGGATGTGAACAGCCAATTTACATAACATGAAATACAGATGGCAGATAAACACGGGAGATGTTCAACCATGCTGGTAATCAGACGAATGCCAATTAAAACAACATTGCGAGAACATTCCCATGCCCCAGGTTGACATTAATGAGACTGGTGATGTAAAGTGTTTAGGAGACTGGGAACCCATCACACTGATATACTGCTGTGGCAGTGTAAATTGAAACAGCCTCTCCGGAAGACAAATTTTACAGTAGCCAGTAAAACTGTATGTTCACATTTTGGGGGGGTGGGGGAACACTGCAATTCCATGATGTGGCATCTCCCTTAGCGAGGCATCCACACAGGCACAAGGAGTATGGATTGAGGCGGTCACTGGGAGTAACCTACATATCCATCAGCTGGGGAAGGGTTAAACACTGCAGTGGTCTGAGGCTTCCCAGCTCCATCACTGATGTTGAACCTGCTAGATGCTCACTCTTCCAAGCGTCCCTTACAGCTAGCGGGTGGGCACATGACCCAGGTTCCATCAGTCAGATGAGCCCACCCAGACCTGGAAGCAGGGAGAGTTCCGGGACAGCAGAGAGGGCTTACTGACCCAGTGTTGGGTGTGATTTGCGGTACTGTCCCTGCTGATCTTAAGCCTCGTTCTCCTGTCCTCCCAGGCTCCCCAAATCCCATTTTATTTTGAACTTTTGCTGAAGTTAGCACACAGAGAGAAAAATGCGCAGACCGTAAGCGGTAAGTTGACGAGTCTTCATAAGTGAGTACACTTGTGTAACCAGCCCTTCATCAAGAAATAGAATATTCCAGTTCCCCTAAGCTTCCCTTGTGCCCTCTTCCAGTCACGACTTCCCGGAGGCTAACAGAGGCGAGTTGTGTCTATTTCTAGTGCTTTACATAAATGGAATCAAACAGGGTATGCTTGTTTGTGTCTGGCCTCTTTCCCTTAGTGTTAAAGTCTTTGAGATTCACCCATGCTGTTGCGTGTGGTTGCGGATCTTTCATTCTATTGCTGGGCAAAATTCCATTGCTGGAGCAGTGTCTGAGTGTGTCTGTTCTTTCATTCATTCTCCTATTGATGGGCATTTGGGTACTTTCTAGCTAGGGGATATTTATGAACAGGGCTGCTACGAACATTTGTGTATGTGTCCTTTTTGGTGAACATCTGTCTGCACTACTATTGAGCGTAGTCCTATTGTTGGGTCTCATGGCAAGTGTATGTTTCACCTAATGAACTTGCCAGTGTTTTCTGAAGTGCTCGCACCATTTTTCATTCCTACCAGTTATATATGAGGGTTATTTCTGGATGCTCCATATCTTCATCAACTCTTGGTGTTTCCATATTTTTCATTTTAGCCATTCTGGTGGGTGTATAGTGGTTACCTCATTAAGGTTTCCATCGGCATTTCCCTGCTGAACAAGGATGCTGAGCGCCTCTGTGCCTTTATTGATCCTTTGGGGCATCCCCTTTTGTGAAATGCCCGCTGGAGTCTTGGTCATTTTTGTTTATTGGACTGATTGTCCTTCCCCACATAAAGTACTTTTAATAGGTTGTTTCTCTGTTTAAATTACTGTATCAGCCAGGACTTTCCAGAGAAACAAAACGCAACAGGGGGTGTGTGTGTGTGTATGTGTGTGTGTGTGTGTGTGTGTGTGTGTGTGTGTGTGTGTTTAATTTAATTTTTAAAGGGATTGGCTTATGCAATTGTAGAAGCTGGCAAATGTGAAATTTGTAGGGCAGGCCAGCAGACTGAGGACTCAGGGAAGACTTCTATGTTACAGAATTCCTTCCACCAAAAACGTAGATTTTGCTCTCAAGGCCTTCAACTGATTGAAAGAGGCCCACCCACATTATCAAGCCCATCTACAGAGTCTCTTTATTTTTTTTTTTTATTTTTATTTATTTATTATTTGAGATGAAGTCTCACTCTGTCTCCCAGGCTGGAGTGCAGTGGCGTGATCTCAGCTCTGTAACTTCCAATTCCTGGATGCAAGTGATTCTCAAGCCTCAGGGTCCTGAGTAGCTGGGATTACAGGCACCCGTCACCATGCCAGGCTAATTTTTTTGTATTTTTAGAAGAGACAGGGTTTCATCATATTGGCCAGGCTGGTCTCCAACTCCTGACTCAAGTGATCCGCTCTCCTCAGCCTCCCAAAGTGTTGAGATTACAGGCGTGAGCCACCGCGCCCAGCCCAGAATATCTTTACAGCAACATCTAGGCTCATATTTGACCAAACAACTGGGCACCGTAACCTGGTCAAGTTGACAGGTAAAATTTAACAATCACAATTACCCGGAGCTGCTTGTGTTGCTCTTGACTCTGGGCTCTATCTAATCTACTACGAACACACACACACACACTCACATGCATGCACACACTACCAACAGTGTAGTAGGTATTTCATTGTAAGTGCAAAGAAATGAATCTGGAAGGATGTTAAACCCATTACATGATCCCCACGGGGATGTGCAGGACGGACATCAAAGGGGATTTTAACCATAAGCGGTAAGAGTAAAAAAAAAATTTTTAAAGAATGTGATAGTGGGTTAATTGTATAATTAAAATTAATATTTAAGTGGCAAAACTTTTAAGAGAAAACTGAAGGAGTGGTTAAGTCCCCATTATTCATTCAGCAAATGTTTACTGAGCACCTATTGCGCACTAGTTGTTGGAGCCACTGTGGATAAGACAGACACAGACTTTATCCTGGTGGAGCTGATGTCATAGTCCAGAAGACAGGTAATAAAGAAGCAAACAGGGAGATAGCAGATGATTTCAGAAAGTGTTCAGGTGTATTCTGAAAGCAAGTTAGCCATGCGCAAGGGCACAGGATGAATGGGGACAGGGTTATGTTGGAGTAGGAGTTCAGGGAAGGCCTTCCTGCAGTGATATTTGAGCTGAGCCCCGAAGGAGGAGAAGGAGCTGGAAGGGCACACCAGGGCGCTAGCTCGGCACATGCAAAGGTCCCGTATTAGTCCGTTCTCATGCTGCTAGTGGAGACATACCTGAGAGTTGGTAATTTAATAATGAGAACTTTAATGGACTTCTAGTTCCACATGTCTGGGGACGCCTCACAATCATGGCGGAAGGTGAAGGAGGAGCAGAGGCACAGCTTACATGGTGGCAGACAAGAGAGCGGTGCAGGGAGCTGCCCTTGATAAAACCACAAAATCTCATGAGACTTATTCACCATCATGAGAACAGCATGGGAAAGCCCCGCTCCCATAGTTCAATTACCTCCCAGGGAGTCCCTCCCACTACACATGGGGATTATGGGAGCTACAATTCAAGATGAGATATGGGTGGGGACACAGCCAAACCATATCAGGTCCTGAGGCAGGAATGGCCAGATGAGCTGGGGTGAGAACCCAAGCAAGTTTCTGACTTGGAAACCGAGGCCCAAAGGGAATGGACAGCTCAAGGCCGTGGCACTGCACATGGTGAAACTGAATGGGAATTGAGCTGTGTGCTGGTGCAGAGCTGCCTGTCTAGGAAGGAGACCTCTGAGCTGCTCAAAGGCTCTGTCCATGCTCCCCCCACAGAAATCTCCTTATGATTACAGCTGAGCAGCCCTCAGACTTGTCCAGCCTTGCCCTGCCCCCCAAGACCAGTGTCCCCACTGAGGGGCATCTGAGGGCTTTGTACTCTTTGCCTCTGAGTTGAGGGTCAGCAGAGGCTACCACTGCGTCTTACTCAATTATATAGCAGTGGCCAGGGAGGAAGGTGTCTGGGATAGATGCTTTACCCGTACTATTCCATTGAGTCCTGCTAAGAACCCCATGAAGGGATATTATTATTCCCATTTTGCAGTTGGGAACACTGAGACTCAGAGAGATCAAATACCTTAACTCCAGAGCCTACTTTTTTTTTTTTTTTTTTTTTTTTTTTTTTTTTTGAGATAGAATCTGGCTCTGTTGACCAGGCTGGAGTGTAGTGACATGATCTTGGTTCATTGCAACCTCCACTTCCTGGGCTCAAGCCATCCTCCCACCTCAGCCTCCTGAGTAGCTGGAACTACAGGTGCATACTACCACGCCAGGCTAATTTTTGCAGTTTTTTTTGTAGAGAGGGGTTTTCTCCATGTTGCCCAGACTGATCTCAAACTCCTGAACTCGAGAGATCCGACTGCTTTGGCTCTCAAGGTGCTAGGATTACGGGCACAAACCACCCCCCTGGCCCAGAGCCTGCATTCTTTACCTTTACATTCTAGACCCTGCTCCTATACGTCCCCAGGCAAGAGCAAGACCATCTTTTTTAAGTGGCAGAGCCTCAGATAGGAAAGAATGATCTCACCCAGAACTTCATTATATGGATGGGAAGATCAAGGTCTAAAGAGGGAGGGGAGCCATCCCCTGCCTAGATAGAGCTGCACTTTGTATTTCACAGCCCCTCCAGCTTCACCCCCGCTCCCCTCCCCTTGCTTCCTTTCCTGATGACCTCCCTGGCCTCTAGGCTGTTGCTCCAACACGCTGAGCTTCGTCCTGCCTCGGGACCTTTGCACTTGCTCCCCTGCCAGATCTAGCCCATCATTTCTTATCTTCCTTGACCACTCCATCTATAGTGGCTCTGCGTGTTGCTTTCCTACGTAGCTTTAGTTTTCTTTCTAGTCACTTATCACCTTCCATCATTATATTAAACAGTCGTATAGTTTCCTTTTGTCCATTACCTGCCTAGAATATCAGAATCATGAAGGCAGAGACTTTATTCACAGCTGTATCCGCAGTGCCCAACCCAGGGCCTGGCCTCTGTGATGCTCAATATGTCCTTTTGGGATAGATAGATGGGTGGATGAATGGATGGGTGACATGAGGGAGGCAGGGAGGGATAGATGGATGAATAGATGGGTAGATTAATGAGCGTGTGGATAGATAGCTGAATGAATGAATGGGTATATGGATGCATGGATGCTTAGATGGAGGGGTGGGTGGATAGATAAGTGGATGGATGGATGGATGGATGGATGGATAGATGGACGGATGGATGGACAGGTGGATAGATGGTTGGATGGGTGTTTGGATGGAGGGGTGGTAGATAGATGGGTGGGTGGATAGAGGGAATGAGGAATGGATAGATGGGTGAATGGTTTGGTAGATGGGTGGGTGGATGAATGGATCAAAGGAATGAGAGGGAAGGGATGGATGGATAGATGGATCAAAGGGTAGATGAGTCGGTGGATGAAAGGGTTGACAGATGGAAGAAATGAAGGACGGATGGATGAGTGAGTGGATGGGTAGATGGGTGGGTGGATAGATGGACATTTCTCCCAGCATCACTTCCCACCTCTGGGCTGTGGGTCTCTCACTTCGCTGCCCTGACTTGCCTCCCCTGGCCCCAAGCCCGAGCAGGGAGCTGTGGGGGCTTCCACATGATTGGGCAGGATTTCTATTTCTCACCCTCCTCTGAGGCTGGGCAGACAAAAGGCTTTGTTCTTCCTCCCTGCCTGGCCTGCTACAGCCAAGGGTGGGAAGTTGCTGGCAAATCAGCAACTTAACTTTCCCGCAGCTGAACTGAACTTTGATGTGTAACCTGTCAAGTGGGCCCTGGAGGCTTCTGCGGTCCACAGAGGAGGGGCTTGATGGAGGTGTGGTGTGGAGCACCGTGGCCAGACACAGAGATGATCCTTATCTGGGAAGACCCCCAACCCCCTCAGAGCAGTTTTTTTTTGAAGCAAGGAGGGGGAGCTCATAGATGAAGCTGCCTCTGGCATCTCTCTGGACAGCTGGGGACGGTGTTTCTTCTGGTCCTCCAGAGTCGTTACATAGAATGAGGGGCAAGAAAGTGCCCCCACTTAGTGCCCACAGTGGTCCTGTGACGGGATGTGTCACAATCACCACTGCATAGAGGGGGAAACTGAGGCTCAGAGAGACTAAGTAACAGGCCCCCAGGATCACCCAGCTAGAGTAACGAAGGCAGGGTTTGGACCTGGGCAGTGTGGCTCAGATAAGAAGTCCTCATGTCCTGCGTCACCCTGTCACACTTGGCGTAAAAGCCACAGTCCTTCCCTGACACTGCCTTGCTGGGTGAACTCAGGTAAGCCTCTTTCCCTCTCCGGGTCTTGGTTTCTCTCCTCTGTAAAAGGGGAGGCTTGGTGGGGCTCTAATTTAGATATTGCAGGGTTCCCTTGGGTTACTGGGATCACTGGATTCAACTTTGATAATAATATAAAGTTTCCAAGAAATTCTCAAATTCTCTCACAGTCCTGTGGCTGCACCCATGACCCACAGGCTCATTAGACAGAGCAGCAAACCAAGGCCCTGACTGGCACTGTCATTTCTCCCAGAGCCCCAGAGTGTGATGGGATCGCTGGCTGTCCGCCAGAGCCTTCTCTGGAGTTCTAGGTGTCTGCTTGCCCCTGAGGCTGGGCACTGCATGGGAGAGGGACTCAGAAAAAGCCGTATCTTGGCAGGTACTGCTGACCCATTGGGTGGGAGGGCTAAGAATCCAGGCTGCAGGATGGGCATGGGGTGGGGGGCTCTTTTCTCTGGGATGGAACCCTCCCTTGGAAGTCAGACTGGATGGGCAGCTATTACTCTGCTGGGCTGTCACTAAGCAATCAAAACCTGTGGCCACTTGCCAGTCTTCTGTCTTCGTCCAAGGCACAATTGAATCTTGTTCAAATAAACTCAAAGGCCAGGTAGATCACTGAAGCAATGACGGGAGAATTTGGGCATTCTCCAGCCCACCAGGCCTACCCAAACATCCTCAAAGTGTCTGCATAACCAGCTCATTTCCCTGCCTGCTCCGAACAGAGAATGTGGGAAGAAGCCAGGGACCTCTGTGCGGCGGTGGAGGCCCGCATGGCTGCTCCTGGTCCGTGGCTCTGGCCTCTTCAGCTTCTCCTCCACGCCGTGCACCAACGCTGGCCATCTGCCCGACAGGCTGTGTGGCTTCTGGCCTCCAGGCCTCTGCACATGCGGTCTCCTCCGCTGAGTTCTCCAGAAACAGACCCTCAGACGCAAATTCAAGCGCAAAGAGTATATTTTAGGGGGTGAGCTCAGGAAGCACCCATAGCAGTTGGGTGATCAAAATAGTGAAGAAAGAAAATAAAATAAATGTTATTAAACCAACCACCTCTCTGGGCAACTAGACCTCAGACCCACCAGGGAACTCTGGGAGACACCAACGAACATTCACTTCAGTCATTCCAACCCAGTCGCAAGGGAAGGGATCATGTGTCTTCCGACTTTCCCTCAGTCGTGAGCTGCGGGCTAATTCCAGGGACTAGTTCCAATTCTCTGGAACTTCTGGCTAAGCGCGCACCCATGGCTAAAGGAAAGTGCTCAAGCAGACATCTGCAGGAAGCATCTGTCTAGGGACACGGGGCAGGCAGCAACAGCATCTGTACAAATGTTTCCTGGTTTCTGACCTTTTGTAAGCAGACTCCTATTCACTCTTCAAAGCCCAGCTCAGATGTCACCCCCTTGAGGAAACCTTCCCTGACCCTCCTAATCAGTCGATCACCTCATGAGCTTTTCATATCTGCATTAATCACGGTGGTTGTAATTGCCTGTCCCACGGCGGGGGTGACGACTTAGGACCAAGGGTTACATCTTGGGTGTTAAGAACATGCGTGTCACGCAGTCTTGAATTACACTCTCCTGGCCTCTGAACAAACTGTGGTCTCCTGTCTGTCCCCAGGGTCTGGTTGTTACAGGCCCTCAGTGAATGTCCAGATAAAGGGATTGGGATGACAATTTCAGCTCATTGACATTTCCTCTTTCCCCTAAAGTTTCCTGGTATTTCCATGATGGCTATTTTGGTTCAGTTAGTGGGTCCCAATTCTAATTCATCCTCAGAATCACTGGGAGAGCGTTTGAAAAACTCTGGGGGCTGGAGCCCCCATTCCCCTGATATTCAGATTCAGTTACTGGGATCACTGGGTTCAACTTTCATGATAATATGACATCTCAAAGACATCCCCAAATTCTCACCCAGACAAGGGCATACAGGGAGTGAGTTTGTCATGAAGTCCTATGGGGAGGGGGCCAGGGGGCAGGCAGCTTGGAGTCCATGCTGGGAGACAAACGTGGAGGAAGCAGAAATTAGAAAGTAAAAGCAATGAACTGGACATATGAGCAGCCACATGGTTAGAGCTTAAAACAAACATAGCCAAAAGGAAACTTGCGGACCAATGTTTTGTTACAGTATGATGCGAATGACAGAACCACAATGAGACTGTGCCGTCCTTAGGAAGGGGCTCTCAGACTTAGCTGCCCACTAGATTTGCCGGGTAACCCTAAAGATTCCTATGCCCATGCCCACCCCCAAAGCCACTGCAGTGGATACTCTGAGCAAAACCCTGTATTTTTTTTTTTTTTTTTTTTTTTTTTTATTAACGAGACAGAGTCTCGCGCTGTCTCCCAGGCTGGAGTGCAGTGCCATGATCTCGGTTCATTGCAACCTCTGCCTCCTGGGTTCAAGCGATTCTCCTGCCTCAACCTACCCAGTATCTGGGATTACAGGTGCCCACCATCATGCCCGGCTAATTTTTGTAATCTTAGTAGAGACAGGGTTTCACTATGTTGGCCAGGCTGGTCTTGAACTCTTGACCTTGTGATCTGCCCACCTCAGCCTCCCATAATGCTGGGATTACAGGCGTGAGCCACTGCGCCTAGCTGAGACTCAGTATTTCTAAAATGTGAAGGCTGGGCTGAGAACTGCAGAACACGGGAGTACAGCGATCTCAATTCTTTGTCCCCAGAGGGGAATTCATCCTGTAATAATGTTACAAGGGTAAACTGAGAACCAACTATGTGCCAGGCACTGTGCTCAGAGCTTTACCCACATTACCTCCTTTTAGTCTCAAATACCCTTGTGTGGTGAGTAATTTTATAATCCCTATCCCATAGATGGGGAAACTGAGGCAGGGAGTGGTGAAGTCAGTGACCAAGGACTCATAGCTGTTCAGTAGCAGAGCAGGCTTGTCCCAGCACCCAGGGCTGCAAGTCTGACAAAGGAGTCCTTGGCACCGCCCCCTGTGTGCTCCGGAGTTGCTCTCTCTGACGCCCTTTGACTCACTTGGTTCGGTAACCGCAAGGAATTGTTGTTTCCCATAAATTCCTCGTGGTCTTTTTTTTTTTTTTTTAAACCTCAACGCACAGGCAAACCCCACATCATGAAGGCTGATCGGCTTCTGAAGGCGAGACCTTCATTCCAAAGGTCACAGCTGTATGAGCCGTGTTTATTAGAGCTTATTTTAAATTGCTCCCTCAATCCTGTGAAAGGCGGGAAGTCTTAAAATTACTTCTCCCCAAAACTGGCGCCACCCTGCCCTGGAAGTTCTCTGATTCGTTTCATAAGGAATTATTAATTATGATTTGTTTTTATAGTTGTCCACTTTGAGTCTTGGATGCCACATGCTCAGACTTGCCCACACTTTTTTAAAAGGAGGAATAAAAAGTTCATAAAAATCAGTTATATTTAATGAGTGGAATCACTTGGGCTCAGCCCTTGGATTAGCTGTGTGATTCTGGGCAAACCCCTTTGCTCTCTGAGCCTCTGTTTTTCTAGTTGTAGAAGGAAGAGCGTGGATTAACA
Organism: Saimiri boliviensis; assembly: GCF_048565385.1. NCBI lineage: Eukaryota > Metazoa > Chordata > Mammalia > Primates > Cebidae > Saimiri > Saimiri boliviensis. The sequence continues at coordinate 113,779,965 of NC_133457.1, forward strand.
TCTCTCATAGGATTTAGAACATGTTATTTCCCACTGGGCACCATGGCTCATGCCTGTAATCCCAGCACTTTGGGAGGCCCAGATGGGAGGATCATTTGAGGCCAGAAGTTCAAGACCAGCCTGGCCAACATGGCGAAACCCCATCTCTACTAAAAATACAAAAATTAGCCAGGTGTGGTGGCACATGCCTGTAATCCCAACTACATGGGAGGCTGAGGCACAAGAATCATTTGAACCTGGGAGGCAAAAGTTTCAGTGAGCAGTGAGCCAAGATTGTGCCACTCCACTCCAGCCTGGGCAACAAAGCAAGACCTTGCCTCATATATATATGTATATATATATATATATATATATATATATATATATATATATATATGTGTGTGTGTGTGTGTGTGTGTGTGTGTGTGTGTGTGTGTATGTGTGTGTGTGTGTGTGTAATTTCCCTACCATGAACATGCCAGGGGCACATGAAAGGGTTTTAAGTTGTACATGGATGGATATTTTATAAGTTGTATTTTTTATTTCAATTTTTACAGTTTAGTAGTATTCCAACATTTCATTTGTAAATGCAGACATTTCTTGTTGTTGGGATGGCCAATGAGGAGGAGGAGTTCTGCCTCGTAAAATCAGTCACTCAGGAATCTGACAGATAGGGGCTCAGTCATCTGCAACAGACGCTTCCAAGATCTTCCTGAAGATCAACATCCAGCCGGTCACCAGAAGAGGAGAGGTGGTGGAGAAGAGAAACCTATGCTCAACCAGCTCAGCCAAGAATGACATAGACCTCAGTTCCCCTCACATTTCATTGGACAGAATTTATCACATGGTTCCACCTAGACGCAAAGTCAGTTGGGAAATGTAGTTCCCTGGCTGGGCGGCTGCTTACCTACAACACGCAGGAGGAGGAGCATGAGTCTTTGGTGGACCCTTGGTCATCTCTGTCTCACTATTCTCTTCCTATTTTTATTTTATTTTACTTTATTTTATTTATTTATTTATTTATTTGATACCGAGCTTGCTGTGTCTCCCAGGCTAGAGTGCATTGGCGTCATCTCAGATTATTGCAAACTTCACCTCCCGGTTCAGGTGATTCCCTGCCTCAAGCTCCTCAGTAGCTGGGATTACAGAGGTGTGCCACTAGCTAATTTTTGTGTTTTAGTAGAGACAGGGTTTAGCCATGTCGGACAGGTTGGTCTCAAACTCCTGACCTCAAGTGATCCACCCACCTTGGCCTTTCAAAGTGCTGGGATTACAGGCATGAGCCACTGCACCTAGCCAGTAAGTTGTCAGCCACGAGATTCGAACGCACGCCTCTGAAGTGACTGGAGGCTTAATCCAGCACCTTAGACCCTCGGCCACGCTACCTCCATGAAAAACATTATTGTCTCTTTAAATAAATAAGTTGAATAACACAGATTTGCCACCCCACTTCTCAAAGAATTAAAATACAATATACAATATTCTATAGGAGGGAGGACACATTGGATGCAATGCTAAGGTTTACTGTTTAGCTGTGGTAATCAAGACAGTCTGGTTGGCAGAGGGACAGATGCATACAACAGTGGAACAGTGTAGAGAGCCTGTGAATAGACACACACAGATGTGCCCAAGTGATTTTTGACAGAGATGCAAATCAATTCAATGGAAGATGAAAAGCCTTTTCAACAAATAGTACTGGAGCAATCTGACATCCACATGCAAGAAACGAAGTGCATTGATCCAAACCTTACACATGACACAAAACTTCACTCGAAATGGATCACAGACTTAAACAGAAAACTATAAAACATTAAGAAAAAAGCAGGAGAAAATCCGTTTTCAGAATCTAAGGCTAGGCAAAGAATTATTACATGTGAAAACAAAACCATGATTTGTAAAAGGAAAAAATTGATAAATCAGACCTCATCAAAGTCGAAAACTTTGAATCCATGAAAGGCCCTATTCAGAGGATGAAAAGACAAGCTATAGATTAGGAGGAAATAGTTGCAAACTGCATATCTGACAAACGACTAGAGCCCAGAACTCTCAGAACTCAACAGAACTCTCGAGAACTCTCAAAAGTCAGTAGTTAAAAAAATCCAAACAGAAAATGAACAAAAGACACAAATAAATATTTCACTGAAAAGAACAAGCAGATGGAAATAAACTCATGAAAAAAATGTTCAACATCATTAGCCATCAGGGGAATGCAAATGAAGTCCACAATCGGATATTGCTACACACCTATCAGAATGATCAAAATGAAAATGATGAGAAGTCTAGCGTTCCATCACTGGTGAGGAATGGAGACACTAGATCACTCACACATTCCTGGTGGGAATGCAAAACCGTACCATATTCAGGAAAACAGTTTTTTAAAAACTGCCTTGTGACTTGGCATTTGCAATCCTGGACATAAAAATGAAAACTTACGGTTTGTGCAAAAACTTGTGCTCAAATCTTCCTAGCAGCTCTCTTCATAAGAGGCAAAAACTAGCTACCCCAAAGCCTATCTATGGATGAATAGTTAAAAAAACACACAACAACTGTGGTATATCCATACTGTGGACTGCTACTTGCAATAAAAAAGAATATTGACAACACGCAATAATTTGAACAAATCTTCAGAGAATTATGCTGTGTGAAAAAAGCCAATCCTCAAAGGTTACATAAACTATATGATTCCATTTATGTAACGTTCTTGAAACCACACAATTACAGAAATGGAGAACAGATTAGTGGTTGCCATGGCTCAGGGGCAGGGTTGGGGGTGGGAAACAGGTTTGGTTATACAAGGGCAGTGAGGGATCCTCATGGTGATAGAAATGTTAGGCATCTTGACTATATCACTGTCAATATCTTCATTGCAACTGTTAGCATTTCGGGGAGCTGGAAAAGTTATATGGGATCGCTCTGTTTATTTCTTACAACTGCATGTGAATCTATAATAATCTCAAAAGAATACATTTACAAAAGAATATATTATACAATTTTCTATACCCAGACGCTACTAAATATAATTATATCTTTGGTAACACAGACACTCTGTTCTCAGATATCGGAAGTAGTGAGGCGATTACGTGTGGGCTTGACAACGGTTGGCCTGGCTTCACATCTTGCCTACCAGTCCCTTGGCTTCCTTGGGCCTCAGTTTCCACACCTGCAGGTGGCTGAGCAGTGAGAGGACCCGTCTCGTGGGGTTGCGGGGGGACACGATGACATGATTCGGGAGCCATGCAGAGCACAATGCTCACTTGCAGTGGTTGCTCAGTAAGCGTAACTGTCACTTCTCAGGGCTGTAGAGGAGGTGACAGGGAGGCAGGCAGAGGAATTGAAGCCGAGTGTCCTCTGAGAGGTCTAGATTGGGATCACACCCCGCCAGCCAGGGGGTTTGTTTTGACTCCTTTCTCACAGAGAAGTGTCCGCTAAGTGGTCCGTTCACTCCCCGGAGTCTGGCCTGGTCACGCTTGTCTGCCCTCTGGACCCTGGTGCAAACTTCCATGGTTGGATCTCAATGAAGGAAGAATGCCTGGAGCCGATGGTTGGGACTGCTCAGGTGGGGTCACAGCCCGGGGAGCGATCCTCTGTAAGGGAAAACAGAGCAGGAATGGAACTCATGCCTCCTGACACCTCCTGGGTGCCTGTGGCTTACGTGCTCCAGCTCACAGAATTCTCCCAACAACTTTGAGTGGTAGGCACTATGACTACCTCTGGGTGATCCAGAGAAAACTGAGGCACAGGGAGGAGAGTGGACTTGTCCAAGGTTGTACAGCTAGGAGGTGGCAGAGCTGGGAGCTGAGCCCTGGTCTGGCTGATTTCAATCCAGAATCATGTTCACTGTTAATAATAACCTTACCACTTATTCACGATCTACTAGAATAATTAATACACTGGCTCTTTCCATTGAGGTATGATCACCCTTCCATTTTAGAGAAGAGGAAACTGGGATTAGGCGAGGTGCGTCCCCAAGATGGTCAACAGCTCTCAAAAAACAGCCAACCTTGAAAAACAGCCAACGGGCAGCTTTCCCGTGTGCCCCCAACCCCACCTGTAGCTCCAGCCCAGCTCAGCCAAGAACCAAGGTCACTCAAGCTTTGGGACTTTTAAGTGCGGAGTCAGCAAACCGCCACTACCTCGAGACACGCTCCCTGGGCAGGCTGTGGGCGCCCCCACTCCAGCTTCAGGCGTCCGGGGTCTGCTGAGGCAGCAAGAGCTCCCCCTGGGGGCTGGAAGGGGTCATCGGGAGCCACTGGGAGACCCCTTCCTCTCTCGGCCTGGCAGACAGAGTGGCAGTTGGAAGAGGCTCGAGGCGGCGGTGGTGGTAACAACTTCCTTCTGAGTAATAACATTTACTGAAAAGCAATTCTGCTTTTAGCACCAGAAGTTCACCGCCCTTGCAAGCAGGCGCCTAATAATACCTTCGTTCAACCACAGTTCAGAGATTCACAAACTTCCTTTTGCGCTGCCTCCAGGAGAGTTTCACATTTGGGGTTGAGGGAAAACCAAATACCACAATTATTGGAGGGGGCGGGCGGGGTGCTGAGAGGGAGGTGATGCAAAGGGGGCCAGGTGGCACCAACCGCAGCCCCCAAGGCCCCACAGGCAGCCTCCAGGCGGCAGCCCAGCCTCTTGCCCTGTTACTGGAAAGACAGCGGACGAGCTCAGAGCGAAACTGAGGGGCTGACAATTTCTCTTCCTTTTTACAAGAAAAAGAAAGTGATTGTCCTTCAAACAATCATGACTTTGGAAGCCAGGGACTTACCCTGGCCACTCTGCAAATTACAGACAGAGCCACCCTGCTCTAGAGGCCCTGAACCCCTGCCTGTCACCCCCCATTAGCGCTGGAGTTCTTTAGGCTTGTTTTTTTCCTACTGCCCCAAATCCAATCTGCTGGGGCATAATAGGGACTTGTGGGAAAAAAAAAACCAAAAAAACAAAAAAACAAAAAAACAAAACCAATCTGCACTTGGGAGGGATGGCCTTAAATGCTAGGCACTCACCCCAGGCAGCTGGGGGTGGCTGAGGGCAAGGGAGAAGGCAGGGTGGGGAAGGAGGGGACGTGCCAGGCAGAGCCAGGAGCCTCCGAAAAGCAGCTGTAGAAAGGCTCTCCTCTCCCAGCAATCCAGCCTCCTGACTCACGCCAGACACAGACAGCTGATGGGATGGGGAGCCACCTCCAGCTCTGCAACTTGCTGGCTGTGTGGCCTTGGGTGCGTAACTTCACCTCTCTGAGACTGTTTCTTCACCTTTTTAAATTTTGAAACGGAATCTCGCTCTGTTGCCAGGCTGGAGCACAGTGGCACAATCTCAGCTCACTGCAACCTCCACCTCCCGAGTTCAAGCAATTCTCCTGCCTCAGCCTCCTGAATAGCTGAGAGTACAGGCACACACCACCATGCGCAGCTACTTTTTTGTATTTTTAGTAGAGACAGGATTTCACCATGGTGGCCAGGCTGGTCTCGATCTCTTGGCCTCACGATCCACCCACCTTGGCCTCCGAAAGTGCTGGGATGACAGGCGTGAGCTCCTCGCCTTTAAGATGGGGATAAGTATAGAAGGTTAGGGCATGGCCTTCCTGTGTTCACAGCCCTCCCAGCGCTCCTGCCTCACTTGAAAGGGAAGCCAAAGAGCTCTGTGGTCTACCAGCTCCGACAAGATCTTTCTCAAGCTTTCCTTACAACCTCATCTCTCTCTCTCTCTCTCTTTTTTATTTTTTTGAGACAGGGTCTCACTTTGTGGCCCAGGCTGGAGGGCAGTGGTGCAAACGCATCTCACTACAGCCTCCACCTCCTGGGCTCAAGCCATCCTCCCACCTCAGCCCCGAAAATAGGTAGGACTACAGGCAGGTGCCGTCACGCCTGGCTAATTTTTGTATTTTTTTTGTAGAGATGGGCTTTTGCCACGTTGCCCAGGTTGGTCTTGAACTCCTGAGCTCAAATTATCCCCCAACCTCAGCCTTCCAAAGTGCTTGGGATTACAGGCGTGAGCCACCGCGCCCAGCCCACCTCTTCTCACTCCCTGGTTCCCTCTCCTCCTGCTATGCTGGGTTCCTCTTTGATCCTCCAACATGCTAAACACATGCCTGCCTCAGGGCCTTTGCACGTGTTGTTTCTGCTGCCTTCAGCATCCTTCCTCCAGAGAGCCACAGGGCTTCTTCCCTCTCCTGACCTGGGCATCCTCTTAAATGGCCCCGTGAGTGCCACTCTTCCTCTCCTTGCCTTACCCCTTCACCCTGTGTGAATGTTTTCCCATAACACTGACCACTATTTGACACAATCATTTGGGGGCTTGACAACTCCCCATTGGCCAGGCTGCAAGCTCCCAGCAGGCAGAGTCCAGTTCTACACATCGTCCATCAACTCTTCAGAGCCTGGCACGTCGTGGGCGCTCAGCCAATGTTTGTTGAATGAACAAGTGCAGGGTTGTGTGGTGAGGAGGGAAGAAGGACGTGGGTGGCGGATTTAGCGCCAGCCCAGGGTACGTGCTCACCAACTGTCGCTTCCTCTCTCCTCTGCCCAGCACCAGCCCCGTGTCACGTGCTGGTTGAATTCCTACAACGGAAGGATGCATTTGACAGAGGAAGAAACGAGGCCACAGAGCCCAAGTGGCCTGCCTCAGCTCGCAGTGGGGCGAGGCTTTGAATTCTGGTCTTCGGGACTCTTGGCCTCTGTCCAGTCTGACCTGATGTCTGGGTGAGAGGAACGGCTGGTGGGCCCATCGGACTCTCGAGAAGGGCCCTGGCTTTGAGGATCTCCAGCCCACATGGGGGCTTAGGACTGGGGTTCGTGCCCTGCTTTCCTGTCCCACAGCCCCACATTCTCCCCCAAAGCAGAATGCACGTCCCATCAAGGAGGCTCAGAGTTTCCAGAGAGGGGCTTTCTCAACTTTCTGTTTCTGGAAAGTTCTGTCCCAGCTCTGCCTGAGGAGCTCCTGGATGGGGCAGAAACCTTCGAAAATAGGAGAGCCCTGGGTGTTCTCACTCCCCGGCCCCCAGCCAGGTCCTGAATGTGAGAGACTTTCCGGAGAAATCAGCCTGCAGGCCCAGGTCTCCAGGAGGCCCAGCGCTGCCTCAGTTTCCCTGTTTTTAATTTCTTGGAGAGGCCACGGAGTTTGGAGGTGAACAGCCTCAAATGAGCACTAACTTCCCCCTGGGCCTGGTGCGTAGGAATTTTGGAGAAATAAACAGGCTTCTCACGGCCCCAGGATGAGTCCTCCCCACGCTGCCATCCCTACCCTGGACGCTGGGTAAGGAGCCCCAGGGCTGAGCTGGGAAAGGAGCTGGTCTCAGGTGGGCTGGCAGTTGCCTGCACGTGCGGCTCAGAGCTGGGGATGCCACCTCTGCTCTCTGTCCCCCATCAGAGCTGCCTCAGCTGTACGAGAACCGCTCCCATGACTGCTACAACAAAGGGCACGCGGGTGACACCGGGAAGAACTGTTTCAGCTTCGTGATACTCAAAGGCGTTCGTACCCATCAAGCCTCGTAGAGCAGACCTTTGTGACAGCTGCCGCGGGCCAAGTCCAGTCTGGAGACAGGTTTCATGAGGCCCTTGAAGTACTTTTTTTTTAACGTGAATCAGTTGCCAACATCTGAAATGCCAGGAGATTTCACCTAAAATCCTTTTCTCTGGCTTCTCTTGAAAAATGGGAAGATGTGGCCACACTGGGCTGGGAGTAGGGTCGTGGATGCCCCTTTCCTAGTGGCGCATAGTAGGTACTTTCCTGTTCACGCAGTCCCTGCGTGGCCCACTTTCCTCTCTAATTTCCCTACCAGGGTCTTGAAGTATGAGTAGGAGCGCACCGGAAAGGGGCAATGGAAACACATTCCAGCAAAGGGGAGCAGTGCGAGTCGGGGAGACACCTGCTCAGGATGCACTCACAACTATGTACTGACGCTTACTGTATACACAAGGGCATACAGCAGGAGCCAAACAAATCCAAATCCCTGCCCTCTGGCAGCTCATTGTCTCAGCCAGTGGTTCTCAACTAGGGGCGGTTTTGTTCCCCAAGGGACCCTTGGCTACGTCTGGAGACGCGTGTGGTTGTCACGGCTGGGTGGAGGCGGGCGCTATCGACATCGAGTCGGGAGAGGCCAAGGAGGATGCTGAACCAATCCTACAAAGCCGGGGCAGCCTGCATGCACAGAATGATCTGGCCCCAAATGTCAATCAAGCCAAGGTCAAGGGACCCCGGTCTGGGGGCGCAGACAGCAAACTGAGCAAGCCGATGAGCGCAAGCCGTGAAGCCAGCGGCTGACGAGCGTGTTCTGAGGAAATGCGCCAAGCACGGTGCGGGCACGAGGACGGGTGTGGCTGCTCAAGTAGGTGCCGTCTGAACAGGGGCAGGTCCTGAGACGATTGTGGCACCCCTGGCAGGGTGGCCCCGCTGTTCACTGAGCGCCACTCTGTGTTTTCACCCTTTCTCATCTTCATCATGGCCTTGCTGTGGAGCAGGGATCTGTGTTCCTGGCCGGGCATCACAAGCTGTAAGAGGCCGACCCAGGGCCCCGGAACACTGAGCCAGTGTCCTTGCTCTGCCTGGAGTAGTGATGGTCTCTGCATTGCCTCCTCTCATTCAGTCAGTCAACGAACATCTAACAGGAGCCCACTGGGGCACAAGGGGATGGAGCAACTTTAGGTTGAGCTGCTTAGCTTACAACACGCGGTAGGTACACAGGAAAGACTGGCCAAGGGAATGAAAAGAAGGAATAAGTGGATAAGTAAGCCTCAGTCCATTCCAATAGTGACCATGGCCAGCACTGATTGAGCACCTACTGTGTGCCAGGCTCACCCTAAGCCCGGCGTATATGAGTCTCGCAGAAGGAACATCTCTGAAGGGAGGGGCCGGTGACCATCCCCACTTCCAAGGTGAGAAGGCTGAGGGGCAGAGAGGTGATGTCAACGGGCCAAGGCCGAGTGAGAGAGTGGCAGGGCTGTCGCTGCAGCCTGGACCTCCCAGATCCCAGGCCGCACCTGCTGCCCCAGTGTTGTGTATGCTGTGACTCAATTCACTATGCCTCCAACCCTATGAGGTAGGTGCTAGCATTACCCCGTGTTACAGATGAGGAAACCAAGGCCCAGAGACGGGAAGTGACTTGCTCCAGATCACAGAGCATGTGTGTTTGAATCTGGATTTCACACTTTAAACTGCCAAATCCTGCCCCTCCTAAGCCCCGGCTACCCCGTGAGGAAAGTGCGAGAAGTCCCAAGGGGTTGGGGAGGGAAAGTGGGCCAGGGAGCTAAGCCCTCCGGGGTCTGCAGGACCAGGCAGGAGGCTCTGGAAGAGGCAGGGTCCCCGGTGGGCAGATGGGAGCAGGTGGGCCTGGGAAGCCGCCAGCCTTCCGCCCCCACGTGCAGGCATGCCCGCCAGGAGGGCTGTGCAGAGGCTGCCCGGTGGTGTGCGCCAGGCTGACAATGGGTCCTTGAGTCTGTGCCGACGGTGGGAGAGGAGAGGTATTGTTTTCCAGGACATCTTCCCGCCAAGGCTGGCTGCAGGCAGTCCCTGTCCTAGGACGCTTGGCACAGGCGGTTCCGGGCGCCAGAGGGAAGTGTGTGTGTGCACGTGTGTGGCTGGGTGTTCTGGGCCACGTTGGTGCTGGCCTGCGGCTCCCTGGGTGTGCCTGTGAATGTGCGTGTGGGGGCGAGGGCGCGTGTGTCTGTCTCTGAGTGTGGCCATGCACATCTTGCACAACCGTGGCCAATGTGTCTGAACAGCCTTGTGGCTTGGGGTGTCTGTGTGTCTGGCGCCATGTGTCTCTCTGTACCTCTGGACTGCATGCAGCTCTGAGAGGATTTGGTTTGCGTGCCTGCGTGTGTCTGAGCCTGTCCCTGTCCCTGTGCCTCCACCTCCCTAGGGGTCTGCGTGTGGCGCATCTTGATCCCGAGGGGGCAGGAGAGCCTCTGTCTTGGAGTTCGGCTGAGTTCCACTCGTGGCTGATAGGTGAGGGAGGGGCTTCAGGCAGAGGGAATGGCCCCCCACGCTGGGGGCCAGGACGGAGCTGGCAGATCCGCGGGAGCAGCTAGGAGGCTGGGAGTAAGGGGAGTGAGAGGACACCAGGGGCCACCCGCGGGCCAGGGTCAGAGGTGAGGTGCAGCCATGGGGGGATCTGTTGGGACCGTGACGTGGTGTGTTTCATTGGCTGTGGGTGAAAAATGGGTTGTAGGGCAAAGCTGAGAGGTGCTGGGGGTGGCTGTGGCCAGTGTTAGGAAGCAGTTCCACAGTGCCACCTCAAGGAACTCCCACTCCGTGCCAGGGGTTGCAACTTCTCCATTTTGCAGAGGTGGAAACTGAGGCTCAGGGAGGAGAAATGCCTCCCATTGCAAGGCCTGCAGTCTGGGAGCTGGTCCGATGCTAAAGCGACTCTCAACCTCCTCCATGGCTGCCTGCCTCTCTTTGAGGCCTGCCCCATCTTGAGGCTCTGGTGACAGCTGTGCTAAAGTCAGAGAACCCGGAGTCCTCGTCAGGAGCCAGGATTCTGGAGCCAGATGACTGGAGTTCAAATCCTGCCTCTGTAGCTCTGCAACCTTGGGCAAGTCACTTAGCCTCTCTGTGCCCCAGCGTCCTCATTTGTCAAATGGAAGTGTTTGGTCTTCATTACTTCCAAAGTGCTGTGCCACTGGGTCCCACTGTGGCAGCCACATCTCCCAGCTGTGCTTTATTTTTCTCCAAAACACTCATCACCTTCTAGCATACTACATCCTGTGATTACATCCGATGACCCCGGAGTGTCAGTTCTATGGCCTTTTGGGTATTTTGTTCATGAGTAGTGTCTACAACAGGATCCTGCACATAGCTGGTGCTCAGCACGTTTTTATTGCAGGAACCAGGTAATACATGTGACGTGGGAACATGGCCTGGCACACAGTGGGTGGAGCAGAGGTGTTCGCTGTTGTCATTAAGTGGGGAGTGGGCATTTGGAAGCATAAAAGCCCAGTCAATCCCGCTTAGGCGTGGGGGTCCCATCCCCTTTTCTGCACGTCCTTCTTGCCTTCAGGATCTGCTCAGCCCACTCTGGGCCAGACGTCTGTTAAAATAGGGAGGCCGGCAGGTGCTATGGGCTGGTGGTTTCATGTCTCATGAGGGATCAGGGACTCGGTTTCCCCACCTGACCACAGCTGAGCCAGAGCCTTTGATGGTCTCTGCTCTCTCAGGACTTTTCCCCTCTCATATTCCCCCTGACCACCCACTGCCTCATAGCCCAGTGCCTCTGCCAGTAAATCCAGCTGGCAGTTCTGGCAAAAATGTCCTGCCAATGAGTCGTCGGTGAGTATTTAGGAAGCCCAGCGGGTTTGTCGAGGAAGCAGCTTCCTGAGTATAAATCTTTCTAAGAAAGAATGAGAGGAGGGGTCTAGGCCTCAGAGACCATCGGGTGGTGTGCTGACCTCCGAAGGCATCGTATCCAGCCCCTGCTGCCTGGTCACGGCTTCTGGGCGCCCATTGGCACCTGGCATTCTGGTTTCCCGAGAAGAGTCAGGAGCTGCAGGGGGAGTCCACGCCCAGGCAGAGACAACTGTTCTGACCTCTCACTTCCTTCCTGCTTTCCTCCTGGACTCCCATCCCTGGCTGGGACATGCTGTGGTCACCAGAGGCTGCACAGGAGAAGGAGGCTGGGGGCTGGCCAGGGTGACCACGGCTTCCTTGAGGACCCACGGTGGTGTGAGGGCTTTGCTCAGCGTAACTGGATAACCTTAGTGTCGGCCCTCCCCTCCTGCAGCTGCCAGGATTCAGGCCCCTTCTCCCATTCCTCGCTCTACCCCACATTTATTGAGCACCTACTATGTGCCCAGCCCTCGGGTACAATGAAAAGACATCTGCCCTACCTTTACCCTGGTTCTGATGCCCAGTACCAGTCCTGGGACAGTTGTGACAGCTGCTCAATTGTCCTTCTCAGTCTCTCCCTGTCCCAGCGCTTCCCCTTCCACAACGGCTGAGTTCATCTTCAGAAAGCACAACTCCAGATCCTGCCTCTGCTGTGCTCTAGAACCATCAATGGCTCCCCGCTGCGACCCGCTGAAAGTCCAAACGCCCTGGCTGGGTGAGCCTGGTCCTGCTCTGTCTGCCCTGACTGCTCTCTGGAGCCTCGTTCCCCACGTAGCCAGCCACGAGGATGAGCCCTGGTTTTTCAAACACACCCTGGCCTCCCCCTCCTTACTCCTGCTCAAGCCTTTCGTGCCAGCCCAGTGCCCTTTCTCAGGCCACCTCTTGTGTCTGTAGCCTTTTGTTTGCTTCTTTCTTTCGGGACACATCACACAGTGCTTTGAGTTACACTTATTTATATCTTCCCTTCCTCTCAGAGGGCAGGAAGGTGCCAGCTTTATTTCTGGGCTTGGCGCCAGCCTCAAAGCAGGTCCTGGTTAGGTTTGCTGGCTGAGCTGGTGAGGATGCTGCATTTGCGCGGGTCTCGGTTCACCCAGCACGTGTCCCCCTCCTGGAAACCACGTTGAGTTTCCCCTATGGTGCCTCCACCCCCTTGGTTTCATGAATCAGGGAGGTTGACCCCAACCATCGCCAGGGTCGACTCAGGGCTGCAGGCCTGGCCAGTCAGAAAACCCCAGGCCCCTGACCACAGGGATGGGTTCATGGTCGTGATCCAATCAGGGCCAAGAGATTAATCCTGCGACTTTGAAGTAGAAAAGACATTGCTGCCTTGAGGTGGCTGCGCTCACTGTAGGATGTCAGCTTGGAGCAGCCAAGGCCACTGTGCCGCCCTGAGAGGAGAGACCGCCTGAGAATGCCAGTGACATGGGGCAAAGCACAGCCAAGAGGCACAGACAGCCCCCTGACAAAAATCGCCATCAGTGCTCCTGGATCCAGCTGTATCTGAAGCAGGCACGGTTCTCTCATTCTCCCTTTTAAAAACCCACCCTGGATTGGGCTTCCATTGCCTGCAGCTACAGGAAATCCTGACAAATACCTGACCCTTCTAAATATACCTCGCATCATCTTACTGTCCACACTGTCATGGTCCCACATTCTCTCATGGGGAACCCCTTCGAATATCCAGAGCCGGAGGAGGTGTTTCTTCCTCCACAGAGTTCAGGTGGTGCTGGTTTCTTTCCTCACGTATGGACAATATGAGCAACAATCACTGGTTCTGGCTGCCTCAAGCTCCTTTTGGAACAAGGAAGAGAGCAAGTGGAAGAACGTAAAGGACTAAAATGGCTCGAGTTCCCAGGGGCTAAGGCTGGGCCCTCAGCCCCGCTACTGTTCAGCATGGACAGGCACGCGGCGGGTGCTTCTGGTCACTCACTACCTAACCGTGCAAGGCAAGGGTTCTCAATCTGGGCCCTGTGGGCATTCTGGACTGGCTGCTTCTTTGTGAAATACCCCAGGATTGGTTAGGAGTGAGATTCTCAGTCTCTGTTCTACTGACATTTGGTGCCAAATAACTCCTAGGTGTGGGCTGTCCTGCTTGTGATGCTGTCATTTAGCAGCATCCCTGGCCTCGATACCCGCTAGATGCCACTGGCCTCGATACCCACAAGCAGCACCCCCTGCCCTGAGTTGTGACAGCCACACATATCTCCAGACATTGCCAAATGTTCCCTGCGGGGCAAAATCACCCCCTGGTTGAGAATCTCTGCTGTAAGTAAAGTGCTTCTCACCGGACCCAGCACACAGCAAGTGCTCAATAAATATCAGCAAGGATGCTTCGGTGACGATGATGCTGAAGAGGGTCTCTTAGGAAATTTGGTGCCTCCGTGAGATCCAGATTTGGCTAACTTAAGTGGAAAGGAAATTTATTAGAGGAACATGAATGAGCTTACAGAATGTATGAGAAAGCGGAAGAGTCAGTTCAAAACATCCCCAAAACGGAGGCAGTTCAGTAGATCCCGACAGCAAGAAGCAGATTTGCTGAGAGCGGCAATGAGCTATTCCCGTTTCAGCCCTCCCCCAACTTCCTCCTTCCTAACAGAACCGATTTTGCTCGTTTTGCACAAGAACACCCTGCCCCCACCCCTCCCATGGGCTCCAGGAAGATGGGCCTCAGCCACACCCCAAGGGACTGATTCCCGTTGCTCTAAGCCAGTCATGGTGCCCCCACCCCCAACAAGGCCAGCGATTGATTTAGGCTGGACATGGAATGCGGTTTTGGCCAATGAGATGTGCTGAGAAATTTGCTGGAGGCTTCTGGGACAGATTTCCTTTCCCTTCGAGAGACATAGAGGCTCATTTCACTTTGCATAATACGGGATTTTCTTCTTTTTGAAGGCTGCGTAATATTCCATAGTATGCATATACCACGTTCTCTTGATTCATCCATCCTTCGATGGAAATTTGAGTTGTTTCTACATCTTGGCTATTATGAACAGTGCAGTAATGAACATGGGACTGCAAATATCTCTTTGAGAGCCTGACTTCAGTCCTTTTGGATAAGTATCCTGGGGTAAGATTGCTGGATCACTGTGCTGGGTGAAATGAGCCAGTTACAGAAGGGTAAATGCTGCATGATTCCGACAGCCAAACTTACAGAAGCAGGCCATAGAAGGTGATTGCCAGGGGTTGAGGGAGGCAGGAATGGGGAGCTGCTGCTCAGTGGGTATGAAGCTTCCGTTATGCAAGACGAATAAGTTCTAGAGAGTTGTTGTGCAACATTGTATCTATAGCTAACAATGCCATATTGTACACTTACAAGTTTGTTAAAAAGGTAGCTCTCATGTTAAATGTTCGTACTACAATTTAAAAAAGCATTTATAAAAACATTATGTGGAGTTCCCAGTGCCACCCACACTTAAAAAAAATATTTATAAGAGTACTTAGATAAAATAAAAAAGGAGAAAGATGTTTTACCTCACAAGTGTTGCTGGAGAAGAGCTGTGATGTCTGAGGCAGCGGCAGTCATCTTGAGGCAATCAGGAGAACCAGCTGGAAGACAAAGCCTGAGTTCCAGGACCTGAGTCCTTGCTGATGTCACCAAGCTGCCAAATTAACCAATCTCTGATTCCCCACACTTCCAAACAGCTGGTCTCTGAGATAATAAAGTTTCCTTACTTTTAAAGCCTCTTGAGGTTGAGTTTCTACCTGAGGATTGGACCAGTGTGCCAAAACCTATGGATTAGTGGTTGCTTCCAAATTGCCCTTGACATTGCTCTCCTGCCTTCTGAGTAGTGCAAGGGCACTGACTCTCACTGCCAGGGAGGCTGAGCGCCAGAGGCTCTATCTGGCTGCCTGACATATTTGTAGCCTGGAGATGTATTCAGGGCTCAGGCAGGGCTGCCTGAGACTCCCTTACCTGCCTGCTCCTCAACAGAGTTCAGACTTCTGCCATTCTGAGCTTCCGTCTCCCTGTCTGTGAACTGGGGATGGTAATGAACCACCAATGTCACAGGGTATTATGAGGATTAGATGAGTTTATTTCAAGTATGGACACAACGGTGGCACATGGTAAGTGCTCAGTGAATCTGAGCTATTGGTGTTACTGTGTTGTTATTATAACTTGGGGAGAAGGGTGAAGGAAACAGACAGGTCCCATGTGCATGGCCAGGGCAGAGAGAGCCTGATGGACTGTGGAGGTGAGATCTGGGTAGAAATGAAGAATTCACCAAAGCAAGTAAATAAACTGCCAGAGACTTGTACCCCTGAGAATTTTCCAATGTCTGGGGACAATGCCAGCATCTCCATCTTTTTTTTTTTTTTTTTTTTTAATGGAGACGGCGATTTGCTCTTGTTGCCCAGGCTGAAGTGCAATCAGTGGTGCCATCTCAGCTCATTGAAATCTCTGCCTCCCAGGTTCAAGCGATTCTCCTGCCACAGCCTCCCAAGTAGCTGGGGCTACAGGTGCGCACCACCACACCCGGCTAATTTTTGTATTTTTAGTAGAGACAGGGTTTCACAGGTTGGTCAAGCTGGTCTCGAACTCCTGAACTCAAATGATCTGCCTGCCTTGGCCTCCCAAAGTGCTGGGATTACAGGTGTGAGCCACCGCGCCTGGCCGGATCTCCATCTTTTGAAGAACATGACTTTCTCCTCTAGGCAGGTGGGAGGCTGGGGGACACCCCACTGTTAAGCCAAAAATAGCCGAGGCAGCATTCATGCCTTCTCCTTCCAGAGACCCGCTGTGTTCCAGGGCTTGGGAGCCTCCAGCTGGAGGCCACGGCAATCCCCTCTGCCATTCAGGCCCGGCCCCTCTACACTGGGCCCTGAGCACGCACCTGGCTCCCCCAGTGTACCGAGGGCCTGGCTGTCACCGGATGGATTGAGCAACTCAACCGAGTGTACATTTTCCAGCTCATGCTAACCACCATTCAGTCACTTCCCCTCACGTTCATGGACCGGTTGGTTCCTTGTCATCTCTCAGGGGACACCATGACCCTTCTTGTGAACTCTCCATGATGCA
This sequence comes from Saimiri boliviensis, assembly GCF_048565385.1. Classification (NCBI taxonomy): domain Eukaryota; kingdom Metazoa; phylum Chordata; class Mammalia; order Primates; family Cebidae; genus Saimiri; species Saimiri boliviensis. Next base: position 113,796,277 of record NC_133457.1, read on the forward strand.
GGCAGGAACCTGAGTCACCCAGAGATAGCAGCCCTATTTACCCTTGTCCCCCAAGCCCCTCGCCTGGCTCTCAGATGGAAACAAATAACAATAATAATGACTACAGCTACCGATTCCCACAGTGTCCTGAGAGCTTTCCAGGTACCGGTACTGACTTTCAGGTAGGTACATGCTTGTCCCCATTTTCTAGATGAAGAGACTGAGTCCCAGAGAAGTCAAGTAACTTGCTAATAAGGGAGGGAGGAGTTGTGATTTGAAGCTAAGCGGTAGCGTAGATAAATTCAAGCATGTTTGGTTCGACATTTAACAAAACAACTTTGCTGAAAAAAAATGTTCTGAAAAAAAGTCATGAAGAAAAAGACTGGAAACTATTTCTTTTTGAGAGGAGTTTCACTCTTGTTGCCCAGGCTGGAGTGCAATGGCACAATCTTGGCTCACCTCAATCTCCACCTTCTGGGTTCAAGCGATTCTCCTGCTTCAGCCTCCCAAGCAGCTGGGATTACAGGCATGTGCCATCAGGCCCAACTAATTTTGTATTTTTAGTAGAAACGGGTTTCTCCATGTTGGTCAGGCTGATCTCAAACTCCCAGCCTCAGGTGATCCACCCACCTTGGCCTCCCAAAGTGCTGGGATTACAGGCTTGAGCCACCATGCCCAGCTGGAAACTATTTTTAAATGTATCACCAGCTCATTCATTCATCAGACACATATTTCCGTAGTCGACATCTTGGGTCCAGAAGGGTTTCACACAAGGGCCATGGGAGTGAGCCAACAGCTAAAGTCCCTCCCCATGGAACTGAATCTAGTGAACACAGTCAGTTCTTCTAGGATTTGGGCATTTGAAATTAAGACTGCCCTGTACCTATAATTATCGGAACTATATGAGATCCTGAGGTGGAAAGACGGTGACTTACTTCTCTGGGCTTTTTGGCTCAAACACAATTCTTTTAAGAAAGAGAACTTTGCCTCGGGCTCCCCACTGCAGAGTGACGATATGTGAAAGACCCAAGGACCTCAGGGACCATGAATGTCACACAAGGCACAGGACTACCAGGTGCAGCGGTTTACCTCCGTAATCCCAGCGCTTTGGGAGGCGGACGTGGGAGGGTCACTTGAGGTCAGAAGTTCAAGACCAGCCTGAGCCACACAGCAAGACTCTGTCTCTGTAAAAAAAAAAAACCCAAAACCCAAAAAAACCACAGGGTTGGGAGGTCAGATCAGCTGCCTTGAATCCCAGCCGAGATCCTCAGAAGCATGTGACCCAGGCAGGCTATGTGCTCGCTCCTCAGGCAGCCTCCGTGTTCTCATCTAGAGACAGGGACAATGAATCCCTTCCAGGATCACCATGAGAATAGAGGTCGAACGTGTCTAATTCACATATCTGAAATCCGAAATGCTCCCAAATCTGAAACTTCTTGAGTGCCGACCTGACACGGTCAGTGAAAGGCAAGGTTGTCTGCTGTCGCTGTGGTTTCACAGCTGAGCCCTGTATCTGCCAATGTCACTGTTCTGCGTGGTCACCCTGAACTCCTTCTTTTTCCACTGTGTTAATGCTGTGTCATGCTTTTTACCGTGGAGTGCTTATGTGTGAGTCGATGTAAGACAGTGATTGCTTATTGGTAACATATAAATTCAGAGTCAGGAATAAGGGGATGCCAAACAACCACAGCTTGTCCACGCGGGTGGCTGAGGTAGGGACACCATTCTTTCTGATGCTGCAATGTACACAAAATTTGTTTCACGCACAAAATTATTAAAAATTGTATACAGTTGCGTGCAGGCTGTGTGTGGAAGGTGTGTATGAAACGTAAGTAAATGTCATGTTCAGACTTGGGTCCCATCCCTAAGATATCTCATTATGGGTATGCAAATATTCCAAATCTAAACTGGTAGAACAATTCTGGTCCTAAGGATTTTGGATAAGGGATCCTCAACCTTTACCCGGTGTCAATGTGGGATATACTATGTAGGAAAATGTATTCATGGTTCAACTCCCAGGCAGCGTGAGGGAAAGTCGATCCCAAGTGATGAAGGATCTTCATCTTTGTGGCCTTCATCTGGGCTCCAACACATGTTACAGACCTCAGTGTCAAAGGAGCCCCGAGGGAATTGGCCGGAAGAGGACAGTGGTGGCCTGGAGGGCAGCCATGACTGAGCCTCTGCAGGGAACGAATCCCAGTCAAGCCAGAAAGCCTTTTTCCTCAAGAGAAGCCAGTGATCCTGATTTTGATAAAAACTCTCCCAATTTTTAGGCCAGGCACAGTGGCTCACACCTGTAGTCCCAGCACATTGGGAGGCCGAGGTGGGCAGGTTACCTGAGATCAGGAGTTCAAGACCAGTTCAAGGCCAACATAGCGAAACCCCATCTCTACTAAAAATACAGAAAAAAAAAAAAAAAAAAAAAATAGCCCAGCATGTAATCCCAGCCATTCGGGAGGCTGAGGCAGGAGAATCACTTGAATCTGGGAAGCAGCGGTTGCAGTGAGCTGAGATGACGCCAATGCACTCCTGCCTGGACAACAGAGAGAGACTCTGTCCCAAAAAATAAAAAATAAGAAAGTCTCACAATTTTAAAATATTTCCCACTAATAAAGGCGAATCACTGACCTACCACCTTGTACTTTCTGGGATGGCAAATGATAAAAAAGACAGACGCTAATAAATGTTGACTAGGGTGTGGGCAACTGGAACTCTCAAATCTTGCTGGCAGGATTGAAAAAAGGTGCAGCTGATTTGGAAAACGGCCTAGCAGTTCCCGAGAAGGGTAGATCGAGTTACCATATGACCCAGACATCCCACTTCTAGGTATACACCCGAGATACGGAAGTATATGTCTGCACAACAGCTCGCACACAAATGTTCATAGCAGCACAATTCATCATAGCTGCACAGTGAAAACAGCTCCGATGTCCATCAGTTGATGAACGGATAGGCAGAACGCGGTGGATCCAAACAATGGAATATTATTCGTCAATGAAAAGCATGAACTACGAATTCATACTACAGTGTGAACAAACCTCAAAAACATGATGCTGAGTGAGAGAAGCCAGACACAAAAGGCCACATAGGCCACTATTCCATTCCCATGAAGTATCCAGATGCGGTAGATCAATAGCAACAGCAAATAGAGGCCATGTGCAGTGGCTCACGCCTGTAATCCCAGCACTTTGGGAGGCTGAGGCAGGAGGATCACCTGAGTTCAGGAGTTTAAAACCAGCCTGGTCAACATGGAGAAACCCCGACTCTATTAAAAACATCACAAAATTATCTGGGCGTGGTGGCTCATGCCTGTAGTCCCAGCTACTCTGGCGGCTGAGGCAGGAGAATCGCTTGAACCTGGGAGGCAGAGGTCGCAGTGAACTGAGTTTGCACCATTGCACTCAAGCCTGGGTGACAAGAGAGAAACTCCAGCTCAAAAAAAAAAAAAGAAAAGAAAAGAAACAGCAGGTAAATTGGTGTTCCTTGGGGAGAGGGTGTATAGGGAGCGGGCATGAGATATGGGGTGTTTGGGAAGGTGATAAAATGTTCTAAAACTGATTGTGGTGACGGTTGCACAACTCTGGACTTAAAACCATTAAATTGTGCATTCTTACACCATGAATTTTATGGTAGGTGAATTCTATCTTGATAGGGCTGTTAAAATACAGAAGTACTGGCCTAACAGAGCCCCTTGGTGTGTTCGAGGCAACCCCACGCCACACTTTTTCCATTCTTTGATTCTGGAGGCTATCCTCAGTTATCCGGAAACTTCAGCTACCTGGAACACCAGTTCGTCACACAAGGAGGGACTGTCCCAGAAGGCAGAATGTCCCTCATGGGGCCCAGCAGCGGCAGAGGAACGTCCTGGAATGGGAGGTGAAGGGTGTTGCTCCTGACACTTCCCTTTTTGCTTTTTTGTAAAAATCAGCCATTAAATGCAGGCAGAGAAAGGCTCTGTTGGTAGCTTCTAGCCCCAAACAGGAAGGAAGTGGGGTGGGAGGGCTGGTGGGGAGACGCTGGTGCAGAGGCCAGGTGAGGCTGTGCAGGTCCCGGGGGGCCTGAGAGGAGGTTCCACAGGACGAGTGCCGACCTGGTCACCGGCGGCTTTAGCCCGGTCACCGACTACGTGGCCGGCACTGTGCTGGGTGGTGGGCGATCGTTGCATGGGAGCATCTCAGGAACATACACACAGGGGAAGGGGCTGGAGAGAATCCGGGAAGGCCTCCCAGGGAGGTGACATTCAGCTGAGACTTGAACGAAGTGACACCTGGGGCAGGGGATCACGTGGACAGCAGGCAGTGCAAGCCCACAGGCGCTGGCCCCAGAGAAAGAGCCTGGTGCGGCAGCGGCTGAGGGGGAGAGCAAGAGAGGGTCAGGTAGGAGGTCAGGGAGGCCACAAGGGAGGTCCCAGACCAGGCAGGGCCTTGCAGGCTGTTGTGAGGGCTTTGGCTTTGCTCCAAGAGAGGTGGGAGCCATGGAAGGCTCTGAGCAGAGGCCCCGCCCTGACCTAGGTGCTCATAGCATCCCTCCAGCCCACGGGGAGAATGGGTCGGGGCAGGGGCAGAGCAGGGAGGCCAGGTGACTGCAGGAGGCCAGAGGAGAACAGGAAACAGAGGCTGGTCCAGGGTGGCACAGGCTGAGGCGGCGAAAGGGGTTGTTTTTTCCCACTACACAACGTACCTGCTGCCCAGAGATACGGGGCGGGTGAAACTGGAGATTCCACACAAATATTAGAGACACACACAGGTGCACACACACACACACACACACACACTGTCATGACCTATGTAGATATGGATTCTATACACACATTAGACACACATTCATATATGTCCTACATAGATACAGACGCTGTGCACATACTTCACACTCATACATGTCCTACACAACTGTAGGGTCCACATGCCTATTATACACAAACATACGTATTCCACATTCATATAGGTTCTACACATATATTACGCACATATCTATTTTGCATACATATAAATTTGGCACATATATCAGACACACATTCATTATACATATAGATTCTTTACCTGTAAGATATCTACTTGTTTGCATTCTATTTGTATGGATTGGAGATGTTTATAGACACACACATATGGAGATTTGACGCACGTCCTATATGCACACACTCGTAGACTCTACATACACAGATTTGTCACACATACTGTAAACCAAGTTGACCCTGAGTTCTGGAACCCGGGCTCTGTGAGTTCGGGTCCTAGAAGGGGCACAGCTCTGGAGTTAGGGACTCAGGCTTTGCTGCTCTCAAGCTCGTTTCCCTCATCTTTCAAACAGGATGACAATGTCCGCCTCTCAGGGTTGTTGGGAAGAGTTGGTGAGATCACCGTTTACGCAAAGCAGCTGATCTGGCTCGGGAGGACCACTGAATAGCCGTCACGACACTAGCAATGAGGTCTGTTTTGTTTTAGGGCCAAGCACATCCCACGGAGCACCTTCCTGGAACACAGGTGCGCGCTCACACCTACACGCCCTCTCCCGCTCAGCCCGAATGGGAAAAGGAGCAGGCCTGGGGCCTGCCTCTGTTTGAGAAGGATGAACCAAGAACTCCAGCGGAAACCTGTGAGTCAGCGACAAGCATGAAACAGTTAATGGGTGCGCCGCCTCAGCTGCAGTAATGATGGGGAGATAGAAGCCAAGATAATGTCCTAGAAGGCAGGTGGATTAGTCAGGACTGTCTCAGTTGCAAGGAATAAAAATCCAACTAAAACCAGTTTAGGCGAAACAGAATTTGTTGGGTCACATAAAAAAATTCCAGGGGTGCTTGCTTCAGGCATGGCTAGATCCAGGTGTCTGAATGATACTGTTTTCCACATCTCTCTGGAAGATGGGGTTAATCAGTATATGTGAAGCACTAAACAGCACCTAACGCACCTGGTGCTCAGTAAGTAGTAGTTATGTTATTACTACAACTGCTGCAGCAACTGCCGCTGTGACTATGACCCCTACTGTTGCTAATATGACCTTTCAGCCCAGCAACTGGAGGGAAACCCCAGCGTTCTCTCTCAACCTCTCTCAAAGGCCCCGGACTGGCTCTCACTGGCTGTGACTGGATCACGTGGCCATCTCTCACCACACCCTGTGGCCCTGGGCCAGGTCCTCAGTCATGTGAACATCCTTGAAGCTGGAGGTGGGGTCAGCTCTGCTCAAACTCCATAGACTGAGAGTGGTAGAGCGAGACTCTCCTCAATGGAATATCAGAAAGTCAGAGAGTAGAGCCCGGCAAGGCACAGCCATCCTTCATGTGGGCCCTGGCGGGGCGTCTCTGCTGCCTGCCTGTGCCCCACACGCAGGTTGGCTGTTCCTGGCTGGCCATCGCTTACGCTCTAGGCAGTCTTCCATCCCTCCCATCACTTGGGAGTCCTGAGGCCTAGAATTGTCCAGTGTTACTTTCATTGCACAGAACAGGCCTCTGGAGTTGAAGAGACTTAGGTTCGCTGCTCAGTTCCATTGCCTAATTAGCTTTAACCTCCCCATGCCTCGGTTTCCCCATTTGTGATATGTGGACAATGATTCTCACCTCCTTAATTCAGCAGGTACTTTATGGGACACTGTTTCTGGTCCTTAGTAGCTTCCACCTGCTTTAACACTTTCATTTTGACTCTTGCAGCAACCTGAGAGTTCGGTATAACCATCCATTTTTACAGATGAGGAAACTGATGCACAGAGGGACACGGTCACTTGTCCGAGGTCCCCCTGTCAAGGAGAAGCAGAGCCGGGATTTGAACCTGGGGTGATCAAGCTGTCCATGTCATCGGCGCTTTGCCTGAGGAGGCTGGCAAGGCGTGTCCTCTTTCACCTGCCTCAGTTTTCCTCATCTGTGAAATGACCTCATGGCTTTGAAGCAAAGAGTATGACAGATAAAGGGGCAAATAGGCCGGGCATGGTGGCTCACTCCTGTAACCCCAGCACTTTGGGAGGCTGAGGTGGATGGATCACGAGGTCAGGAGTTCAAGACCAGACTGGCCAATATGGTGAAACCCTGTCTCTACTAAAAATACAAAAATTAGCTGGGCCTGGTGGCTTGCTAATTAGTCCCAGCTACTAATTAGCTTAGTCCCAGCTAAGGAGTCCCAGCCTCTCAGGAGGCTGAGGTAGAATTGCTTGAACTGGGACCCAGGAAGCGGAGGTTGCAGTGAGCCGGGATCACGCCACTGCACTCCAGCCTGGGCTACAGAGCCAGACTCCATCTCAAAAAAACAACAAAAAAGGGACAAATGACACAGGGATCTCCATTTGTTTAACAAGTACTTATTGAGAACCTACTGTGTGCAGGGCGCTGAGCTAGGCTTTGGAGAAAACAGAAGCAGGTGACGGGACGGGACAGGTTGAGAAGCTGCCCGGAGGAGGAGGCAGCTGAGCTGTGAACTGGAGCAGATGGAGGGGCCTCCCGGGGACGATCTGGGTGTGGGAAGCGCCTGCCAGGCAGGGGCCCCTCAAGTGCAAAGGCCCTGATGTGGGGACAGGCGAGACAGGACCAGGACAAGCCCCACTCGTACTGTTGTCTGGAAACCAAGGCCCGAAGAGGTGGGGACGGAGCCAAGGCCATGCGGCTGGCAGAGGTGGGGCCGGGATGTTAGGGAGGAACAGAGGTCACAACCTCTGCAGGCTTCATACCCCACCCCTCACCCCCAGCTGGAACCTTCCAGAAGGGTGGCCTCCCCTTCCTGAGCCGCCCCAGCTGTTGTGAGGGCTGCTGCTGTCCTGGTTCCCTTGTTTAATTACAAACTTTTTTTTGCCCTTACTTAATTATGCAACCGACGCCCGTGGATCTGCCACCATCTGGCCCCACTTTCTGGCTTGAGACGATGAGTCTCAGTGACTTCGAGGGCTGAGAGGGGAGCAAGAGGGAGGCACCCCCGCTGGGAGGGCACCGAGCTTGGCATGGCCTCAGCTCTGTGAGGTACCTGGCCACGCCTCCAAGTCCTCATCTACAGAGTTGAGACCATTGAGGGCTGGCGTGAGAGTCTGTGAGACCAGAGCTGCTTGGCAAAGAGGAGCCCTCAGCCCTAAAGGATGCCATCCCCGGGAGGCAGTTAGCCCCTTCTGTGTCTTAAAAGTAGAGAGGGTGCCATTCCACCTTCCGGCGACCTGTGCGGGCCACAGAGTTCCCATTCTGCAGATGGGAAGAGTGAGGCTCCAACAGGCTCTAAGAGGCTCAGGAACTTGCCCAAGGCCCCGGCATCTGAGTGTCAGAGCGGCTCAGGGCTCCAAAGTCCTTCCTTTCCACACCAGTGTCTTGCAAACTGCCATTTTTCTCGGGCTGTCAGTTACGAGGGAACAGCCCTCCCCTGGTTTATCCCCCTGGGAGCTTAGTGTGGGGCTCTGTGCGTCAGCTACAGACGTCCTGGCTGAAGCCAAAACCGGCCCTTCCAGCTGGGGAGGGGAGCAAATGTGAATTCTTTTCAATGCCCTAATTAATAACAGTAATATTCACTGGCAATTATTAAACGCTATGCACCAGGTACTTTCCATCAATTATCTCATTTTCAAATGATCACCAGCCTTCTGAGGGAGGCGCCACTATGCCCAGCCACAGGTAAGGTGCCCAAGGCACTTAGCAAGTGGTGGGGGAGGCAGGATTTGAACCCAGGCCCCGCAGACGGCAGAGACTGCTCAGGCACTGCTAAGAGTCGACGTGGAACACGGCGCTTTTCCTGGCTCCGTCCTCTTCTGGCCTCTTTAAGAGGCGGCGTCAGCAGCTGGATTCCACTTTTGGATGCAGGGTGTCCTGGGGTTAGAGCTCTGGGAAAATCCCAAGAGCAAGCGTCCCCTGCTGCCTCCTGCAGATGCGCGGGGCAAGAACATCCGTGCAGAGGCTGGGCTTGTCCAGGAAGGGGCGGGAGGCACAGATGTCAGGGCCCTCAACGCCCAGGAGCCATGACATGAAAAGAGATGCCCGCAAGCCTGGCCCAGTCCCCCTAGCCAGCTAGAAGCTTCTGGGCCTCTTCCAGTCCTCAGCTTATCATCCCCATCAACCCCACACACCCCCTCAACACCTCACTCCGGCTCCCTGCCTGACCTGGCCCCAGCCTCGCCTCCTCCTTGTCTCCCCGCGCTGCCCTCACCCCTAGGATCCATTCTCCACACACGATTAGAGCCTGCTAGGCCCCAGGCTGATGGCGCCCCTCCCCTGGAGAAGCACTTTCAGGGGCTCCCCATTGCTCTTGGACTAAGGCCCTGAGTCTTGCTGCAGCCTCCACAGCCTTGCATGGCGCCTCTCGGGAATCTCTGCGCTTCGCCCACGCCGGCTTCCCCTCTGTCTCCAGAACCCCCTCAGCCAATTTCCACCTCAGGACCTTTGCACTCTCTGTGCCCTTTGCTTTGACTTCTCTGCCACCAGATCATGCAGTGTGTCACTCCAGTCCACACTGCAGCCCGAGGGGGCTTCCTGGACCCTGACTCTCAGCAGGTCCTCTGCTGCCTAAGTCATCTCTCGGGCCGGACACCCCCATCCCCAAATCCAAAGTCCTGGATGGGGCTGAGGCTGTCCGGGTCCCCTCCAGCCTCCTCTCCTGAGCCCCTCCCAAAGGGCTGCCTCTGTGCTAGGGCTTCTCAGCCTCGGGCTGGGCCATCTTCCATAGCGGGCCTGTCCTCTGTCCTGTGCTCTGCAGGACACTAAGCAGCCTCCAGGGTCTCAGTCCACAGGATGCAAGCACCCTCCCGAGTGGTGAAAGCGGACATCTCTAGGCAGCACCAACTATTCCCGGGAGGAACAAAATTGCCGCAATCAGGACGCCCTTGGGCCAGCTTTTGTCCCTGCTGTCTTTCGGGAACGCCCCCTGCCAGCCCTCTACACCCACCCTGCCCACCCGTCTCTGTATTTCACAACCCTTAGATGCCACCCAGGAGGAACCTTCCCAGCCCAGGCAGGCCAGGAGGCTTCTGGGTGCTCCCACAATGGCTTGTGCTCCTCATCGGAGACCTGATGATGCCATCTTGTCATTGTCAGGGGGCATGTTTGCCCCCTCCTACCCCACCACTGGGATGTCAGCTCTACAAGGGTGGACTCTGTGTCCACTCTGTCTCCCACCGTGTGACGCACACAAGGACTGGCACGAAGAGGATGCTCTGTTCACATTTCACCATCTCTCCACCTGTCTCTGCCTCTGTCCTCATTCATCACAAACCCACATGTGCGGGCGCCACGAATGCCGAAAAGAATCAGACGTGGTTCCTGCCCTCGGCCCACGCACACTCTGGTGGGCAACACAACACAGCAGGGGACCCTGGGGGCCCTGGCAGCTCCAAAGAGGCATCCGATCCAAACTATGGGGAAGAGGGGAGGGTCAAGATGGGCTTCCTGGGGGAGGTGACTTCTGGATGACTGGAAGGATGAAAAGGAGGATCAGCAAAATGAGCTGCCCAATGTGGTGAATGTTCTAAATTCCACTGAGTTGTTCCCTTTAAAATGTTTAATTGTGGCTGGGTGCAGCAGCTCATGCCTGTAATCCCAGCACTTTGGGAGGCTGAGGTGGGCGGATCACCTGAGGTTGGGAGTTTGAGACCAGCCTGAACAACGTGGAGAAACCCCATCTCTACTAAAAATACAAAATCAGTTGGGTGTGGTGTCACATGCCTGCAATCCCTGCTACTCAGGAGGCTGAGGCCAGAGAATCACTTGAATCTGGGAGGCGGAGGTTGCGGTGAGCCAAGATCACGCCACTGCACTCCAGCCTGGGCAACAAGAGCCAAACTCAGTCTCAAAAAAAAAAAAAAGTTTAATTGCACGTTACATGAATTTCACTTCAGTTTTTACAAAGGAAAAAGCCCCCAAAATAGTGCAGCGTTCCAAGCAAAGGGAACAGAATGTGTAAATGTCTGGTGAACAGAAACTAAAGGTCATTTCACTGGAACTACAGGTCAAAGGAGCAGATATTGGAAGTGGCGATGGGACCGGAGAGCTGGCCAGGGGCCCTGTGTCCGTGCAGAGGAGTCTGGGTTTTTTCCTGAGTCAGTGGGAGCCATGGAAGGTTGCAGGCAGAGAAAGAAGTGTGGAGAAGAGAGTGGGTGAGGCTGGAAGCAGGAAGAACAGAGAAGGGGCGATGGCCACAGTCCATGCGTGAGAGGGAGGGGCCAGGCCCAGGCTGGCCGGGGAGGTGAGGAGATGTGGTTGGATATAGGAGATATTTAGGGCGTAAACCCGACAGTGACGATGGTTTAGATGTGGAGGGTGAGAGGAGAGCATCGAGGACCATGTCCGTGCGGCCCAGGTCAGGGAGCCATCCAGGACTTGCCACATTCCCCAAGAGCCTTCTACGGCGGAGCAGGGGGCAGGTGCAGGGACTCAGCTCTGTGCCTTCCCCAAGGCCCTGTAAGGGGATGATTCTCTGTGTGACCTCCGGCCAATCTCTTAGCCTCTCTGGGCCTGTTTCTGAGGCATCTGTCTACCCTTCCGGGAGGAGTGAGGGGCGCAGGAAGCCACTGCCCAGGAGGACCTTGAAGCCCCTGTCCTGCTGGGCGAGGCCCTCAGAAGGTGAGGGGGCACCTTGGGCACAGCCTGGGCAAGAGGCCCAGCTCCACCATGCCCTGCACCACTGACCGGCCTCTGCTTACCCAAGGGACCCTGGGGTCCAAACCTCCAATCCCAGGGACTGTACTCCCAGGCCCCATCTGGGATTCGGAGCCCCACACTCTGGCCAGGCCTGGGGGATGGGCACCCTCCCTCAGCAGCATCGGCTGCTGTCGAGGGCATGGGGGCTGGAGCAAGGGCCGTGGGGCAAATCCCAGCTCTGCCCCTTCCTGCTGAGCTGCCTCACACAAGTGACTCAACCTCTCTGATGCCTAAAGAAAGAGACCTATCATGGAGGCTACATCCCACACGAGTGGGGCTTTTCCACGTGGGTGGGTGTGAGTCCCACTTCACACACTGGCACTGCAGAGTTTCTTCATTCTTTCGCAAATGGAATTGATTTTCCATCTTTTGCCGAGGTTATGCCAGGTTGGAGGAGGCCACATCTGACCGTGACTCCCACCCTTGCCACCCCCAAGCCCACTTCTCCTGGGAAGGCCCTGGGTCCCCTGGCCTTTCGTGAGACCAAGGCGTTGGGGACAGGAATGAGGATGTTGTCTTCCCACCAGGCGTTGCCTGAAGCAGGCTGGCCCGCACCTGACACCCTGCGTGCGGCTTGCCGGTCCCTTCCCCATCTGCCCTGGTCCTGCGGGTCATTTGCTGCTTCCTGCCTACTTCAAGGGCTGGTTAGAGGTTGCCTTTCCAGAATCCTGGAGAAGCTGCTTCTACCTGAGGTTCTGGGTCTCTCTGGGCTCAGTCCCAGGCTGGGGCCACCTGTGACACACCTTCTCTGTACCTACCCTTTGACCCTGGCTCGGCTTCTGGGTGAGAGCCTTGCTCTCTGCAAGACGGGAGTTCTTCCTGCTCCTCTCAACTTTTGAAACTCAAAAGCCAGGACCTCCCGGATCCCCAGCCCTTCCTGGAGATGCTGAGTACAGACTTACAACGGGGAAGGGCAGGGGGGAGAGAGGAAGAGCGCAGGGGCCTGGCGGCCTGTGGGGCGGGGAAGACACGTCAGTGCTGCAGGCTTCCAGAGGGCAGCCTCGGGATCCCTTGACATTTTAAAACACTGCTGAGGGCTGGGGATGATGGCTCATGCCTGTCATCTCAGCACTTTGGGAGGCCGAGGCGGGTGGATCATCTGAGGTCAGGAGTTTGAGACCAGCCTGGCCAACGTAGTGAAACCCCATCTCTACTAAAAATACAAAAATTAGCTGGATGTGGTGGCAGGTGCCTGTAATCCCAGCTACTTGGGAGGCTGAAGCAGGAGAATCGCTTGAACTCGGGAGGCAGAGGTTGCAGTGAGCCAAGATCGTGCCATTGTATTCAAGGCTGGGAGAGAAGAAGGAGACTCCATCTCAAAAAAAAAAAAAAAAAAAGAAAAGAAAAAAAAAGCCTGCTGAGAACCCTGAGGAGCTTTTGCTTTCATGAGTTCTGTTAGTCGACATTCATGTTGGAAATGAAAACTGAGAAATGTATAACATTTATTGATTCACTCAAATATAATAATAAACCCACCACATGAACATAACATTTTTATAGCAAATAACTATGTATTTCAAAACAGACAAATTTAGTGAGAGAAGTCGCATTTGTTGCATTGTGAATATGTTTGCATCTCTCTCTAACCACTGGCCTCTGGGGAACAGCGGGTCCTCACACCTGCCTCTGTGTTGGATCTGCTGTGAGATTTTGTTCAGGCTGAAGTACTTGATGAAACTTGGCTTTCCAAGTGCATACAGTTGAAAAAAAGGAAAGATACTGCCACGTCGTGAAATATACATACATTTATGTATCATCCATATATATATATATATATATATATATATATATATATATATATACACACACATATTTAGATGGAGTCTCAGTCTGTCACTCAGGCTGGAGTGCAGTGGCATGATCTTGGCTTACTGTAGCCTCCGTCTCCTGGGTTCAAGTGATTCTTCCGCCTCAGCCTCCGAGTAGGTGGGATTACAGGGATCTGCCACCACGCCTGACTAATTTTGGTATTTTCAGTAGAGACGGGGTTTCACCATGTTGGCCAGGCTGGTCTTGAACTCCTGACCCCAGGAGATCTGTCTGTCTCAGCCTCCCAGAGTGCTGGGATTACAGGTGTGAGCTCTAGGCCGTGAATAGTCTTTTTAATGCTACACAACAACTCACCAGTGAAAATGTCTTAAATTCAGTTGCAATGCGGAATCTAAACATGTATCAAGGAACTTTTCAAACTCTTTACACTTGTGTGAAAATGAGAGTAAAAAGAACAAATAATCCTCTGAACCCCTTGAATGGGTCTTGGGGGTCTCTAGGGATCCTTGGACCACGTTTTTGGAAATGTTACATTCTCAAAGAGAAATATCCCGGCAGTCAGAAAGCTGTGGGCTGACCCAGGGACAGACCAGGATGTGATGAGAACACAGGTTCAGTCTCCATTTCTGCTGCTCCCTGGCTGTGTGTCCCCGGGCAGGTCAGTTTGCTTCTCTCCGTCTCAGTGTCCTTATCTCTAAAATGATGATAACGAGACCTACCTTACAGGCTTGTGGTCAGGACCATGAAAAGCAGGGTGTGAATGCAAAGCCCCTACTCATCTATGTTCCTTCCTGCCACAGGACCTTTGCACGGGCTGTTCCCGCCTTCGGAAACCCCTTCCCTCCCGGCTTTGCCAAAGGAACTCCTTTCCCTTTAGCTCTTGGCTCTAGCGCTTCTTCGTCTAAGAAGCCCTGCAGCAATCTCTTGAGCGTCCAGGCTGGCAGATGCCCTGCTCCCTGCCCTACTCTGCCTTCAGATGGACTCAGTCAAGGATTTCTTCTCCCCAACCCCAAGCCCACTGTGTCTCTGTGTCCCTGTCATCATGGCACCCATCCCACATCCTCAACTTCCCCAACCAGGCAGCACGTTTCTCAAAGGCCAGGACTGTGCCTTCATCATCTTTGTCCCTCCAGGATTAGACACTGGGCCTGGCGTCCAGTAAGCATCTGACACATGTTTGCTGAAATGACATGAACGCAGGAGTCTGGGTTAGCTTTGAGCTGCAAGGAACAGAAACTCAGCTCACACGGATTTAAAGCGTCCGAGGGACTTACTGGCTGGTACTAATGAAAAGCCTAGCAGAAGGGTGAGCTTCAGGCTTGGTTTGATCAGAGATTTGACTCTTCCTCTGTGATTTACCCAGCTCTGCTTCTGTGTGTTGGTTATTTTTTTCCTCTGGCTGGTTTTCTTCACGGCGTTAAAGCAAGTGTGACAATTCCAGGGCCCATGCTGTCCAGACGATCTCTCCGAGCGGCTCCCTGAAACGTGCCTTTCCCAGAGGCCCCTGACGTTGATTCTTCTCTAGACTCAAACTACCTGGTTACATGTCTGTCCTTGAACCAGTGTCTGCAGCTGAAGGTGAGATTTAGAAAATCAGCTTAGTTTTAAAGTCAGGAAGGCAGTCAGCTCCCCCAAAAGGGGGGCCACAGCAGAGAAGCGTGGCGATCCCCTCAAATTTGGAGTAGTTACCAAGAGAAGAGAAGGTGGGCGAGACCATCGAAGTGTCCACTCTAGGAGTTTAATTCTATTCAAATCCATAGCAAAAAAGAAGCTGTTTCTTCCAGCAAAAACCAACCCAGGGAAAGCTTTGCTAAATGCCCAGATATTTTACCAGACCTTCGTGTCAAGCGTAAGAAGACAACAGAGTTCTGTACCCTCTGACTGAATTTTGCTGACCAAATCCAAAGTCAATTCACAGAGCCACAGATGACTTTTCTGAATACTTTAAAAAACTGTTTGTTTTTCTGATTATGCTAACAATACATGCTTGTTGTGAAAATATTTAAATAATGCAGAGAAGCATTTAAAATAGTGGTTCTCAACCAAGGGTGGTTTTGACCCCTAAGAGACATGTGGCAATATCTGGATACATTTCTGGTTGTTGGGATTGGGGGTGGGGGCACTCCTGGCATCTAGTGGGGAGGGGCCAGGGCTCCCACTAAACACCCCACAGTGGCCAGGACAGTCCCCTGCAATAACAATGATCTGACCCAAAAAGTCACTAGTGTCAAAGTTGAGAAACCCCGATCTAAAGGAATGCAAAAATTACCCCAAATCCTCCCACCCAGATATAAACACTGCTGACATTTTGTCAAACATCCTTTAGAATACTCTTTCTAATATACACCCATTGCGCTTGCCACTTTGTACAAATGAGATTATGCACCTGAAAACGCTTTCCTCTGCAATGTCATGGCCGTCTCTCTATGTTGCCATTTTAATGAGTATTTTTAACACAGTGTAACACAATGTTTTGTATTTATGGAACACAATTTTACAAATTTTTAATACAGTATTTCATTATATGAGGATGATTGCTCGCTTAATGAATCTTCCATAGTTTGGAATTTCAGAATGTTTTCCCCCAATTTTTCACTATTATAAATAATGCTGCAATGAACGGCCTTCCTCATAGAGACTATTTGGTCTCTTGTATCTTAGAATAAATGCCCCCAAGTTAAATGTCCAGGTTGCTTTAAAATTTCTGCCCAGCGAACAGCACGGTGTTTGTCGTCATTCTGCTCCTGGAGACCCCTGCGGAGTCCCTGCCGGAAAGTTCGAGAATCCTCATTTCCTCACACTCCAAAACACTGAGAGTCACCAATCTTTTTTGTCTTTGCTAATCTGATAGGCAGAAATGACATATCGTGGTAGCTTTTATTTCCATGGCCTTGATAATTGGTAGGGAACTTGTTTTCACGTTTTGTACTTATTCATTTGTGAATAGTTGGTATTTTTCTTTCTTTCTTTCTTTTTGAGACGGTATTTGTCTGTCTCCCAGGCTGGAGTGCAGTGGCACAATCTCAGCTCAATGGAGCCTCCACCTCCCAGGCTTAAATGATCCTCCTACATCAGCCTCCCAAGTAGCTGGAACTGCAGGAATATACCACCACATCTGGCTAATTTTCTTATTTATTGTAGAGATGGGATCTTGCTATGTTACCCAGGCTGGTCTTAAATTCCTGGGCTCAAGCAATCCTCCCACCTTGGCCTCCCAAAGTGCTGGGATTATAGGCATAAGCCACCTCGCCTGCCAGAATAGTGGATTTTTATAATGGGTTTGCCTCTTATTGTTTTGCAATAACTCTTTGTATATTAAGGATATCAACTCTTTCTAAGAATCCTATAATTGAGCATAAAAGTCTCCCTCCCTCCCTTTCTTCCTTCCTTCCTTCCTTCCCTTCCCTCCCTTCCTTCCCTTCCCTTCCTTCCTTCCTTCCCTTCCTCCCTCCCTCCCTCCCTCCCTCCCTCCCTCCCTCCTTCCCTCCCCTCGTTTCCTTCCCTCCCCTCCCTTCCCTCCCTTTTCTTCCTTCCCTTCCTTCCTTTCTGTTCCCTTCTGCTTTCTAAGGATATGCCCGAGGTTTGGCAAGAATTGCATGGATTACATTAGGAAATAACTTTTGTAACAAACCCATTTAACAACCATTCTTTGTTCCCCGCCTCCTGATAATGCTCAGAGCCACAGCAACAGCCTCTGCCCAACTCCTGTCATTAACCCTTGATCTTTTCCTGCTGAATAGCAGATTGCTTTCCGGGGCTGGCAACACAGTTTCATTTTCACCTTCCTGCTGATAGAACTGCCCTGGCTCTGTGCCAGACAGCTGTTTACATAAGAAATGATTTGATTATATTGTACAACCAATGGCGGCCTTTCTCAGAATAAAGAAGCCAGAAACATATAATCAAAGCCATTAACCGTGTACAAAGAAATGCAGCCCACTCTAAATTTCCCACCAACCATAATCACAGTTTTCCAGAGAAAAATAAGAACAGGGTTATGGTTCCCGACTAACAACGTGTTAAGGGAAAGACTTTTCAAGGAAAATTGTGGCTACTGCTCTGTTGCACCCTTGAGCCTGACTCCAATCCCAGCTCTGGAACTCACTGTCCTTGTGACCTTGGGAAAGTCATTTAACTGCCTGGAGCCTCCGTTTCTTCATTGTAAAATGGCTGTAATAGTAATATCAGCCTCAGAGATTTAGAGCGGATTAGGTGAGACAGTGCATATGAACACTTTGTTAGTCTGAATATCTTCAACTACAAGGAACAAAACAC
Source organism: Saimiri boliviensis (assembly GCF_048565385.1). NCBI lineage: Eukaryota > Metazoa > Chordata > Mammalia > Primates > Cebidae > Saimiri > Saimiri boliviensis. Next base: position 113,813,882 of record NC_133457.1, read on the forward strand.
TTGACTAAAGAAGAAAAAAAAAAAAGACAGAGGACTTACAATTTCATTTAACAGGCTTGTTTGATTTGGAGGCATAAAGATGTAACCAGTGATTCACTTTCCCTTCATCTTCCTGCTATGCCATTCTCAGCAATGTATGGATTCCTCTCCCCATGGTTTCAAGACAGCTGCTGTGCCTCCAGGCATCACACTGGGACGTGGTAAAATCAAGCAAAGAGCAGGAGGGCATGTTTCCCCCCTGGGTCTCCTTTTATGATGGAGAATATTTTCCCCCAATTTCTCCTCTGCAGATCTTCAGACTTCTTATTGGCCAAGATGGCATCACATCTATAATTCCAAAGCAATCACTGATGGGAGAATGAGAGTGACCACAGTTGCCTTGGACCTATGATAACTCACTCTGAAGCCAGGGCAAGGAATAGTCACTGTTCCTGAAGCCTGACAAAACTGAACCCTGTCAGCAAAGAGATGATGGCTGGGCAACCACTGTGTCTACTGGAAGTGCAGTTCCCGCACCCATGAGGTGCCCCCAGAGGCTGGCATTTGGCAAGCTCGAGACTGGGAGTCCACACGGTGCTCCAGGTGGGCGGATCGCAACTGCAATTGGCCAGGGAGTCCCTCTGGGTGCCAGATCCCTGTATGCAAAGCCCCACTCAGCATCTCCACTTGATTGGCTTATGGGAACCTCAAATCCAACACACTAGATTTGAACTCATCATATCACCTCCCCGCTGGCCTCCTCTGTTGGTACCCACCTTGCTCAAGCCAGAAGCTGGCTGGCCCTTGAGAGTCCCTGCTTTCCTTCCCCATCTGTGCCCACGTCTCTCCAGCTCTGCCATCATCTTCCACCTGGACACCAACCAAGCCCCCGCTCGCTGCTGCTGTCTAAGCATCCAGAGCCCATGCTGCTCCCTGTGAACAGAACTCCTCCTGCCCCGGTTTCCCTGTCACCTTGCGCAGAAAAGCTCTTCTGAGCCCACCAAGTTGAATCCCCGTTACAGACTTGACATGCTGGCACACCTCCCTCCATTGCCCTGATCGCACTTCTGATTTGTTTGTGTGATTAGTTCACTCGTGTCTCGCCCCACCTGGTTGCAAACTCCACGAAGGTGGGAGTTTGCATGGCTCCCCTTTATCCACAGGGCAAAGTCCAAAGGGGTGAACTTGGCTTTTTCTGGCTCCTCAAAGTGGACTCTGCCACCTCTAGCCCTATCTCATTGCCCCCATTGTCTTTTATGGGCCAGCCATCCTCCGCTTCTTCAGGTGCCTGGAAGTCTCCATGTTTTCTCTCCTGCCCCGGATCTGCCTATATGCTATGACTCTCCTGGAAAGTTTGTCTCAAAAAAATCTTCATTCTCATTGTCAAGGCTTTAAACATTGCCTCTTTGGGGGAAGGTTTATTTCTCCAAGCTCATTCTGAAAATCTAAATTCCCTCTATCTAGTTGTTCTGTCATCCTCAATCCACAGCTTCCCGTCAGGTCCAAAACAGCTGCTATAGCTCTTCCATCACATCTACGTTCCAGGCAGCGGGGAGAGAGAAAGGGTCTTTCTTTCCTCTTAAGGGCATGAGTCAGAAGTGGTGCCTATCACTTCTACTTAATCCCGTTGGCTGAAGCTTAGTCCTACAACCACACCTAACTGCAAAGGAGGCTGGGAAATAGTATCGCTATCTGCTGATTGTGTTAGCATGTTTCCCACTAACGCTCCAAAATTCTCTCATTATGAGAAAAAAGCGAATGGATGCTGGTGGACACTGATGGTCCCTGCCACACTCAACCCCACCGTGCCCAGCAGACTGTGAGCTCCCTAAGGGCAGGAACCATATACGGTGGCCATTGCAGCATCCCCTGCAACTCACAGAGTGCTGGTTATGACACGTGGCAAATAAGAGTGAATGGCAGAGGCCGCAAATACAAGGTGGAGAAACTGAGGCAGGCCCCAGTTGAGTTCCACACACATCTGCTGAGTGCTGATTACACATGAGACCCTGGGCTCGGTCCTGGGGCCTAGAAATGCTTGTCTGGCCTGGCAGCGTCCCCAAAAACACCGAGTCTGGGGCTGCAAGACCCCACCTGGTGGGGAAGCTGCCAAGGCCCAGGGGGTGATTCAGAAACAGAGCAGAGTCCACCGTCAGAACAGGAGGCGCCACGAGAGCCCACAGGTAAGGCAGGTCCTAGGCCCTCAGCCCACCTGGCCCTGGCCCCGCTCTACGTCCAGCCACTCCCTAACATTATCTGGCCTTGGGCCCAGCCCTGAGCACCTGCCCTTCCCTGCTTTCCTGAAAGGCCTGAGCTGGGGTCCCTCTCCCCTGTCCGCTGCCATGGGGAAAGCCAATGGGAGTTCTCCAGGCTGGAGCCCCAGACCCAAGCTCCAGCCTCACAGCTGCCGTGCTTGCTGTTCCCTCTGGCCGGACCTCCCTTCGTGCTGCTTGGCTGCTGCTCTCAGCTGAGACGGCACCTCCTCACGCTCTCCGAGGACCGCCGCCCGCCCGGGTGCCTCTCCACCACGTTGCGCGTCTCGCTGCTTCCCATCTCGGGTCTGTGTGGGGTCGTCAGGGAACACTGCTCCTGTTCGTTCTTTTGTTAGTTTCTTCACTCTCTGCCTCCCCAGTAAAGGACACAGACTTTTTCTGTCTTGCTTTCTACTGTATTTAGAGCTTAGCTCAGGGCCTGGCACATAGTAGGTGCTCAAGTAATATCTATGGACTGACTAAATAAATACACACACAGTGAGGAAAGACAAGAGAATTAGCACTCACTGCACTCATGTGACATGCCAGCCGCATGCACAGTTGTTGGAAACAGAGGCTGCATGAGAGAACCCTTTCTGCAAGACGTGAAGACTGCGTGGCTAAGAGATCCTTTGTCTCAGTGCTGATTTTTCTTTGCAGCACCGAGCCCCTGTTTCCAACAATTATATCACCGCCCGGGCAGAATCATCCCCATTTCACAGCTGAGGAAACTGAGACTCCGAAAATGAAGTGACTTGAACAAGGTTATGACAGTAGGAAGGTCGAAGTCTCAGATGGGGGAAATATTTACAACTGAATGCAAAGATCTTGGAGATGGTGGTGGATTCTTGGTTGTGAACATCTATTAAATCTCATCAAATTGTACACTTTAATTCAGAGGTTCTCGGCCAAGGTTGGCTTTGCCTCTGGGAGACATTTGGTCATCGTGGGGGTGGGCGATGCTAGTGGCATCTGGTGGGGAGAGGCCAGAGATGCTGCTGAACATCCTGCAGAGCCCAGTTCAGCCCCCACAGCAAAGAACTGTCTGATGCAAAATGTCAATAGTGCTGAGGCTGAGAAACTCTGCATTGAAGGAATGCAGTTCCCGGAACATAAATTATATACTCCATTTATTAAGGCATAATCGATGCATTTCTTGAAAATAGAATAGAAATGCCAGGCGCGGTGGCTGATCCCTGTAATCCCAGCACTTTGGGAGGCCGAGGCAGACAGATCACCTGAGGTTGGGAGTTTGAGACCAGCCTGGCCAACATGGTGAAACCCTGTCTCTACTAAAAATACACAATTAGCCAGGCATGGTGACGCACACCTGTAATCCCAGCTACTTGGGAGGCTGAGGCAGGAGAATCGCTTGAAACCGGGAGGCGGAGGTTGTGGTGAGCCAAGATTGTGTCATTGCACTTCAGCCTGGACAACAAGAGTGAAACTCCATCTCAAAAAAAAAAAAAAAAAAGTGTTTGTTGATTGGCTTAAGTCCCTCTTGACCCAGGCAAAAATGCCAAGGAGAAGATGAAGGGGCATCGAGAGGTTTCTCTCTGACATGCTGAAGGAGAGCTGGGATGTTGATTTCTTAGGGAAAGCTCCGTTTTCCTGAAAGAGGACTAGAGCCTGAGTCTCTCACCCAGGGAGGCTCAGGGTCAGTCCAACCAGCCCAACCTGGGCTGCCCCTACCTCGTAATTGGTGGCCCTCTAGCCTAGACATGCCAGCCTCCAGGCGGTGACCCGGCTGCCTCTCCCACCTGTTTGTCCTCTTCCCAGAAGCAGGACGCTCCCTTTATCTCAGGCCAAAGTCTCCCCCCCCCACCCCCGGGGAAGGGGAGAAATGCCACCTGTCATCACGGGATGGGTGAGTCACCTCCCACTGGCTGGAGGCCATCGCCAGCCCAACCCTCTCTCTTTTGCCCCCCAGCTCTCCCCTGTGGGTGGGGGAGGATGGGAATATCACCCTAAAAATCGTGACAGCAACAGCTGCCGTCTCTGTGGTGCTGGCATGGAACCTGTCCCTGGGAGCTTAAGTACGCAGCCCTGGGTTCCTAGCCCAGTGCCCACGTTCTAACCTGGTGATTTGGGGGAGTCACCCCTTCCTGATCCCCATTTATGCATTCGGCAAATATTTATTACACAAGCACTCTGAACCAGACAGGGGGTGCTGAGGATGCCACAATGAACACTGTGGAACCCATTGGGTAGAGACGTTAGAAACTAACAATGATGATAACGTTCATAAATTTTAAAATTCTGAATGTCAGTTGGTGATGAGGTCATGAAGAGAAGGTGCTGGGAGTGCTCGGACCCCTGCTGGTGCCGAGCGTCCGGGACACCTGAGATACATTGAAAATGGAGGAAAGGGCCGGGTGCGGTGGCTCACGCCTGTAATCCCAGAAATTGGGGAGGCCGATGAGGGCAGATGACCTGAAGTCAGGAGTTTGAGACCAGCCCGGCCAACACAGCAAAACCCCATTTCTACTAAAAATACAAAACTTAGCTGGGCGCGATGGCAAGTGCCTGTAATCCCAGGTACTCAGGAGGCTGAGGCAGGAGAATCGTTTGAACCCAGGAGGTGGAGGTTGCAGTGAGCCGAGATGGCGCTGCCGCACTCAGCATGGGCGACAGAGCAAGACTAAGTCTAAAACAAAAAAGAAAATGGGGGAAAGACCCGGAGGAGGTGAGAGAGGGAGGCTTGCGGCTCTCTCCAGGCACAGAGTCCCAGGAAGAGGGACCAGCAAATGCAAAGGCCCTGAGGCTGCTGTGCCTGATGTGTTCCAGGGGCAGGGAGGAGGCGAGTGTGGCTGGAAGGAAGATGTTGGAAAGGTAAAGTGGGGACGCAACCACACAGGGTTTAGGGACACTGCCAGGCCCTTGTCTTTGCCTCTGGTTGACGTGGGAGCCAGAGGAGGGTGCTGAGCAGAGCAGAGACGTGATCGACTTCCTTTGGGTAGCCAGACACTGACAGAATGGGGGAGACAGTTTGGAAGCTATGACAACAATCCAAGCACGTACTGGTGGTGACTCATGCCAGGGCGGGGCTGCGGAGCTTGGAGGGTGGTGGGGTCCTGGATGCAGGCTGTGGATGGGAGGCTGGGGGCAGAGGCTAGAGCAAGAGAAGAGTCGGTGAGGACACTCAGGTGTGCGGCCTGAGCCCCTGGAAGGAGAGAGCTGCCACTTTCAGAGGCAAAGACAATGCAGGAGAGGCAGAATCCTGCCGGAGGAGAAGTTTGACTTCTTACCCGGGACGTCTGAGATGCCTGGTAGGCATATTGAATTGTAGCTGGATATTCAAGACTGAGCTCAAGGCAGGAAATGTATGTTTAGAGCCTTTTAACTTGGAGACAGTTTTTAGAGACTCAGTTTCTTTGTCTGTAAAATGGAGATTAAACAGCATCTGCCTTGCCAGGTTGCTGTGAGCCTGGGCTGAGCACTGAGAGGCCTTGGGCAGGTAGCAACGCACAGGTAAATATCAGTTCTGTTACTTCCACGCCCAGCTCGCCCAATCCTCATGAGGTCGTAGTTATTGCCATCTGCTTAAATTTTACAGGAAGTGGAGGTTCAGAGAGGTTAAGTGACTGGTCCAAGGTCACACAGACTGAAAACAGCACAGCTAGGATCCAAGGCTGAACCTAGTCTTGTTCACGGTCTTCTCCCCTGTTGCCTCCTCCCTGCTCACCCAGCACCAGGCCCTTGGATCCTGAACTGATCAGACTTGGGGGGCTCCCACTTGGGAGGGCAGATAGGACCTGAGCCTACCCCATCAGGGAGCAAACTAGAAGGGGGGCTAGTGAGGCAGCACAGCCATGTAGTTAAGAGAAGCACCACGGACAGGGTGCGTTGGCTCACGTCTGTAATCCCAGCACTTTGGAAAGTCAAGGCAGGTGGATCCTGAGGTTGGGAGTTTGAGACCAGCCTGACGAACATGGAGAAACCCTGTCTCTACTAAAAATACAAAATAGATTCCTCAAGGACCTAAAAATAGAAATCCCATTTGACCCAGCAATCCCATTACTGGGTATATATCCAAAGGATTATAAATCATTCTACTACAAGGACACGTGCACACGAATGTTCATTGCAGCACTGTTTACAATAGCAAAGACCTGGAACCAACCCAAATGCCCAACGATGATAGACTGGATAGGGAAAATGTGGTACATATACACCATGGAATATTATGCAGCCATCAAAAACGATGAGTTCACATCCTTTGTAGGGACATGGATGAACCTGGAAACCATTATTCTCAGCAAACTGACACAAGAGCAGAAAATCAAACACCGTATATTCTCGCTCATAGGCGGGTGTTGAACAATGAGAACACATGGACACAGGGAGGGGAGCACTACACACTGGGGTCCGTTGGGGGGAAATGGGGGAGGGGCAGGGGGGTGGGGAGGTGGGAAGAGATAGCATGGGGAGAAATGACAGATACAGGCGAGGGGAAGGAAGGCAGCAAACCACTGCCATGTGTGTACCTATGCAACAATCTTGCATGTTCATCACATGTACCCCAAAACCTAAAATGCAATAAATAAATAAATAAATAAATAAATAAATAATAAAATAATAAAATAAATAAATAAATAAATAAAAAACAGCTGGGCATGGTGGCTCGTGCCTGTAATCCCAGCTACTCAGGAGGCTGAGGCCGGAGAATAGCTTGAACCCAGGAGGCGGAGGTTGTGGTGAACTGAGATTGCACCATTGCACTCCAACCTGGGCAACAAGGCAAAACTGTCTCAAAAGAGAGAAAGAGAGAGAGAGAGAGAGAGAGAGAGAGAGAGAGAGAAGCACAGCCATGCCCAACCATGTGGGTCCAATCTGGCTCCACCTTCACTAAGTGTGTGATCCTGGAGATGTGACTCCTGTTTTGTGTGCCTCAGTTTCCACTGTTGTGAAATGGGATAACACAGTTGTTGGGAGGACTGAATGAGTTGGTCCATGCAACGTTTTTAGAACAGGACCAGAAACTCAAGAGGTGCTCCAGCTCGGTTTCCACCAAACGTGTGCCCCCAGGGCCTGGGGCCACCTGCCATGCCTTTGGGACCCCATCTGTCCCTTGCTCAAGGTTCACATCTTGCCTTGGCTGCTGTGAGCTATGTGTTTTGGGGTTTCTCACCCCACTTCCCTGCACCCACACTTCCTCCGACTCCCAAGTGGGGACAATATCTACCGGTGGTGAGGATCAACAGCCACAGCGCCTGCAAAGGACACTGGATTGTGACTGTGAGAAGCCCCGAGGGGTGCTCAGTGTGCACAAATGTTCATGACAGCTGGAAACCCAGATGTCCCCCCTGAAATGGAACACTACTCAGTCACAAAAAGGAGCAAGTGCCTGATATTTGCAACAAAGCAATGAATCCGGCAGGCATTGTGCTGAGACCAAAAAGAACACTCCTGGTTTTTGAAACTCTAAATGAAACGCGCCTAAACTATGGCGACTGCAAGCAGATCGGCAGCTCCCTCGACTGGGCCAGGGACGGGGAATCGTGTGGTCAGGGACGTAGGGAACCCGCTTTGGGGTATGTTTGGAACGTTGTTTTGGGTGGTTGATTCGTTGAAATTCATCAGATTAACGTAAGACCCGTACATCTTATTGCATGTTCATCCCTCCCACTTTTCAAAAATGTTATTTTTGTTTACTTGTTATTTTTTGAGACAAGGTCTCACTCTGTTGCCCAGGCTGGAATGGAATGGCACAATCACAGCTCACTGCAGCCTTGACCTTCCCGGGCTCAGGTGATCCTCCCACCTCAGCCTCCTGAGTAGCTGGAAACACAGGCCTAGGTCACCACACCCTGCTAGTTTCCTCCTTTCTGTAAAGATGGGGTCTCAAACTCCTGGGCTCAAGTGATCCTCTGGCTTCAGCCTCCCAAATTGCTGGGATTACAGGTGTGAGCCACTGTGCCTGGCCCCCAGTTATTTTAAAAAGCAACAAAAAAGTCTGTCATCGTCATCATCATAAAGTGTTCTTATTTCTCTGACTATTCTATGGCACCAAGTGCCCCCTTAGTCCCCTCTCTTGATGCCAGCCGAGAGCTGGAACTAAGTTTGGGGTGACTTTTCCCCACCTCTGTTCCATCAGAGGCCTCTGCCACATAAAGGAGATGAGCAGGCAATCTAGAAGGAGTCCTTGGAACCAGGTACAAACCTGGCTCTGGCTCTGCCTCGTCCTTGCTGTCTGCCCCCAGGTGGATCATTTAAGCCTCGGTTTCCTCATCTGTTGAATGGGGCTAATAGTGGTGTCCTGCTTGTGAGGTGGTTGCAAGGATTCATGGAGATGAGAGGTGCGCAGGGCCGTGGATATTGGAGGCTCACAGAGACAAACAGAACAAAACAAAAACAACCAGAGGAAAAACAACCCCGAAACCAAAATAAAGCGAAGTAGCTGGGAGAGGGTGGGGGTGATGGAACGCAGCGGCCTGGAACCAGATCGCCGGGCGTCAGGTCCTGCTCCTGGGCCATTCCCCTCACCTCTCTGTGCCTCGGTTTCTGAATTTGTAAAGCAAGGATGACACCAGCACCCACCCATAGGCTGCATGAGGCCTGACTCTGTCTCCACTCATGGAGACGAGCAGTGCGCGTTCATGGTGTGTGCTGTTGTTCTACTCAGGGTTGGGAAGGGGAGGAGCGCACCACCGTGAGGGTAACTCAGAGAGCCCAGCTCCTCTTGAATTGCTGCCTGGCCCAGGCCATGGTGTCCCAGCAGGTGAAGGGGTGGGCAGTCCAGCCCCTGGCTCTGTCAGATGCAGCTGCAGGGGCTGTGGCTCGCCAGGGTCTGGGGCCCTTCCTGGGCTCCTTGCTGGGCTCCCCGTGACTGGGACAGATTGCTGCCTTCCTCTCTCCTGGGTGCCAGGCAGGCCCAGAAACCACCTGATGTCAGCAGGGCCTGCCCACCCACTGCTGGGGAGGAAGTGGCTGGGTGCCCGGGGACAGATGAGCCGGGCAGACGTGTCCTGAGGCAGCACAGTCAGGGCTGACGTGGGCATCGCAAACCCCAGGGGTTTTGGAGCTGGCCCTGGTCCTGTTTGCCTACGTCAAGCAGGTCAGAGTGGAGAGGGGCAGGGGTGCTGGGGTCAGAGCGTGCACTGACCTGGCGTCTGTTCCCACTCCTCAAAACACAGCCAGGAGATGAGTGCACTGGGTGGTGGCCCATGGAAGAGGGACAGGGTGTGTGTCCAGGTGTGACTGGAAGTGGGGGGTCAACTGTGTGGGGTGTATATGTATGGAGGTGATTGTGTGTCTGGCATGTGAATGTAAGATTTTAGTAAGGGGAGTGGGCTTGTGCACGTGCGTGCGTGTGTGTGTGTGTGTGTGTGTGTGCCTGTATGTGGCTGAGCATGTGTGAGTGAGTAGGCATCTGTGTGCCGTGTGGGGGGAGCCAGGCAGGGGCATCGTGTGTGGCTGCATGTGCCAACACATTGCTGAGCATGTACTCGTGTGTGCCTGGGTGTGTGAATGATAAAGTAAATGTATGTGGTGAATTGTATGAGTGTGTGTGTTTGCACGCATGCACCTGCAATGCTGTAAAATGTGCTGCAAGAAACCCCCCTTTTAAAATTTTTTTAAAATTTATTTATTTATTGTTGAGACAGAGTCTCACTTTGTCGCCCAGGCTGGAGTACAGTGGCATGATTTCAGCTCACTGCAACCTCCACCTCCCAGGTTCAAGTGACTCGCCTGCCTCAGCCTCCCGAGTGGCTGGGATTACAGGCGTGTGCCACCACGCCCTGCTAATTTTTTGTAGTTTTAGTAGAGACATGGTTTCACCGTGTTAGCCAAGATGGTCTTTCTTAAAATTTTTGAGATGGAGTCTTGCCCTGTTGCCCAGGCTGGAGTGCACTGATGCAATCTTGGCTCGCTGAAACCTCAGAAGCCCAGGTTCAAGCAATTCTCCTGCCTCAGCCTCCTGAGTAGCTGGGATTACAGGCACGTACCACCATGCCCGGCTAATTTTTGTATTTTTTTTTTTTAGTTGAGACGGGGTTTTGCCGTGTTGGCCAGGCTGGTCTTGAACTCCTGATCTCAGGTGATCCACCCGCTTGGGCCTCCCAAAGTGCTGGGATTACAGGTGTGAGACACGGCGCCTGGCCAAGAAACCCCTTTTGCATACAGAGCTTTGCTCCTTCGTACAAGAATGTTCATCAACAGGTGGGTCAGCTGGTGGATGCATTTAAAATCTTGACAGAAGTGGCCAAGGAGCTCTTTAGAAAGGACAGAGGGAGCAGTGATTTCCAAGTTGATCCCTGACCAATCAGAACGGGTGTCAGCTGCAAACTCCCAAATCAGCTGAGCCGGCCCTGGTCACCCCAACTTCTGTTCCCACCAGCAGCATTCAAGAAGGCTTGACCTGTAGTCATTCTCAGGCCGCCCCCCAAAGCAAACCAGCAAATGGTCAGCTTTATAATAACAAAGTCAACATATTATAATCTCATGGGCTGTCAATTACAATGGCAAACATTCATTCCTTCGCTCACCAATATTCACTGAGCACTTACTATGTCCCAGACACAGTTTCCGGTGCTGGGGATGCAGCCGAGAACAAGACGGGCAAAAATTCCTTTGCTGGTGCCACTGGTGAGAACAAGCAGATGACAAAATAAGTGAACAGCCTGTGGAGAGGGTTAATTGGTGGTAAGTGCTGTAGATAAAAATAAAGCAGGAACAGTAGATCCAGAACGCCAGGTGGGTTTGCGGTTTTAAAAAGATTGGTCAGCTGAGGCTTCACGGAAGCAGCATTTCGGTGAAGACCTGAGGAGGTGAAGGCTGAGCCACGTGGATCTCTAGGGGAACAGCAAGCCCCCGGCAGAGACCACGGCAAGGGCAAGGGCGCTGAGCACACACCTGGCTGGTTCAAGGAAGACGGAAGGGGTCATGTGGATTTAGTAGCTTTTTAAAAACTGACGATAAAAGCAAATGGTGCTTGTGGAACCACCATCCAGAAAAACGAATAAAAGAGAAATTCAAAGTCCACACACAGTAGGTTGCGCACGGTGGCTCACACCTGTAATCCCAGCACTTTGGGAGGCAGAGGTGGGTGGATCACAAGGTCAGGCATTTGAGACCAGCCTGGCCAACATGGCGAAACCCTGTCTCTACTAAAGATATAAAAATTAGCCAGGTGTGGTGGCGGCCACCTGTCATCCCAGCTCCTCAGGAGGCTGAGGCAGGAGAATCGATTGAATCCAGGAAGTGGAGGTTGTAGTGAGCCGAGATCACACCACGACATTCCAGCCTGGGTGACAGAGCGAGACCCTGGCAAAAAAAAAGAAAGGAAGAAAGGAAGGGAAGGAGGGAGGGAGGGAGGAAGGGAGGGAGGGGAGAGGGAAGGAGGGAAGGAAGGAAGAGAAAGAAAGAAAGGAAGTCCACAGTCACTGCAGGGCGGGAGCCGGAGAGAGGACCTGAGAGCTGGGGGTCTGGTGTACGGTTCACTTGATCATCAAAGTGATTGTCCGTTTTGACGAGGCAACGCCGAAACACTGCAGCTGCGTCCATCCTCCCAGCTGCAGCAAAACGCTCGGCATGTCACGGCTCGAACCCCAGCCCTGAGCCGAGCGAGGCACATAGTAGGTGCTCTCTCTGCCTTCTACATCGTCCCAGTTCCCTGGGTCCTGAGGGGATGAGGAAAGACGAACGCAAACCCCCAGACTGACTTATCCCCGGATCCCCACAGGCCGCCAGCCAGGCCCCCAGCAGCCCCGGAATGACAGCGTCGTCTCTTCCTCCTCCTGCTTTTATGAGCTGTGAAGGAGGCTTGTCTCGTGTTGCACAATTGCCCCTTAATTGCTATTTCCTCTCGGTTATGAATTATGTCACGGATATAGCCGCTCACGTTATTAAACTTCCACACGGGCCTTATCGTCTGGAGTCCTGCCAGCAACCCAGCCTGACCTACTTTCCCACCGGATTTCAAAACAGCCTCCCTTGTCCTCTCGTTGGACTTTTCCTAAGGAAAGTCTACTGTGCCCAAAAACTCAACGCTAAAAATAAAAACTAGAACGGAGAAGGGGGGCCACAGCTGGCCCCACCGAAGGCCCAAGGCTCAGAGCGGTCCCCGGTGACTGGGGCCAAACCCCTCCCTGCCTAGAAGCTTCCTCAGGAAACCTGTCCTTGGGATGCAGGGGTACCAGCAGGACAGGCAGGGACACCAGGGTGATCAGACCCCACTCGCCTTTCTCAGTCATGGCCGGGATGGCTGACTTTGGAAGCAGGGAAACCTGGGTTCAGACCTTGGCTCTGACACTGACTAGCCCATTCATTCATTCGTTCATTCACTCACTCTGGATATTGACTGTCTCCTGAATGCTGGCCCTGTGCTGGGCAGTGGGGAAATATTTGAGAATGAGGCAGAGGTCTCTCTGCCCTCATAGAGCTTTTAATCTAGTGGGCAGAGATGGCACAAACACAAGTTTTGAAGTTAGGGCAATGAAGAAAATAAGACAGTGTGGCAGGTTTGAGAGGAGCAGGGCTGCTCGTGGCGAAGACGGTAAGGGAAGTCCATCTATGAGGAGGGGTCATTTGAGCAAAGACCCCAATCATGAGAAGAGCCGGATCCGGGAGGCGGCCCTCGTGACGGGAGCCTCGGGAGGTGCCTCACACGCAGGATGGAAGGAGGTGCTTGCTCTCAGGCTCAGCCACTCGCAGGCTGGCATTTGAGAGTGACAGCCTCCTGAAAGCTTCTCTCTGGGGACCTGACTTGTCTCACTCTAGTCCTGGGCCTGCTGGGAAGGAAAGGCATCTGAGCAAAGGGCTCAACGAATGCAAAGGCCCTGGGGTGGGATGAGCCTGGCACGCTGGTGCAGAGAGAGCCAGGGAAGAGTGCGGTGCAGGGATGGGGAGGGGGCAGGTGAAGAGTTGCTGGGTGCAGATCACAGAGAGCCTTGAAGGCCGTGCTAAGGATTTGGTAAGGGAGAAGCTCTATTGTGAGGGCAGAGCCAGCAGTCCTCGTGGGTGAGGTGATATTTGCAGGGCAGGTGTGGAAGACTCAGGATGCATTTCCAGGCTGGATGGAGGCTGGTTTCTTGATTGACATAGGAGAGAATAGCAAGTGCTTCATTTCTCAGAGCCTTGAATATTCTTCATCTGGGAAGTGGGAATAATAAGATCAACCTCCCCAGCGAGTGTGCCGTACTTAGCACCGTGATTCACCTCAGTCACCCAGGAAGTTCGTGGCACTGCCAGGACTGGAACCCAGGCCCTGCTCTCCATGACGATCGCCACAGGCAGGGGCTGGGTCTTGGCATGAGATTCTCCAGCGATGCCACCTCCCAGCCAAACAGGCCTCGGCAGCAGGGGCTGGATTATTCTCTTTCTGAATTGTGCTTATGCGTGGGGCTGTTTATCTAAGTTGGCTGAAGTTAACTATTATAGAAATGGTACATGTTCGCGGAATACAAACTTGAAAATGAAAATAAGAAGAAAAAGAACAGAGAAAGTGAGAGGAAAGAAGGAAGGAGGGGACGGGGGGAGGGATTTAAATCAGCATATGTACACCTAGACGAGTTACATAAGGACCTTCATTGAAGCATCCTTTGACATAACAAAAGCCTGAGAACAATGTGAGTATGCAATAGGGGTCGTGGTCACTGTCTGAATTAAATATTTCAATCTTGTGCTGAGACTGAAGTGAATAAAGCAGGTATCTCTGTACTGATTTGGAACAATGGCCAAGATGAAACGTTAGTCTAGAAAAATGAGATGCAAAACAATGATTATAGAATGCTACGTGTGTGTGTGTGTGTGTCTGTGTGTGTGTGTCTGTGTGTGTGTGTGTGTCTGTGTGTGTGTGTCTGTGTCTGTGTGTGTCTGTATCTGTGTGTGTGTGTGTCTGTGTCTCTGTGTGTGTCTGTATCTGTGTGTGTGTGTGTGTCTGTGTCTCTGTGTGTGTCTGTGTGTGTGTGTGTCTGTGTGTGTGTGTGTCTGTGTCTCTGTGTGTGTCTGTATCTGTGTGTGTCTGTGTCTCTGTGTGTGTCTGTATCTGTGTGTGTGTGTGTCTGTGTCTGTGTGTGTCTCTGTGTGTGTCTGTGTGTGTGTGTCTGTGTGTGTGTGTGTGTGTGAGCGCGCACGCACGCGTGTCTTAAGGAGAGAGCGAGGAATGTGTTTGCCTATTTGCTGGTAGATGCACAGACCGTCTATCAAGGAGCCACAAGGCTCTGGTTTCCTGACTTTCCCGGGTGAAATGGCAAGTCAGAGACGGGAGGAGGAGGGTTTTGGCCTGTCCTCTTGCACTGCTGGAAGGAAACCTTTTGGCTTTTGTTTTTGTTTTGCTTTGCCATGCACATGCCTGTCTTCTGTGCAACATTTTAGCAATATCTGAAAAATCAGAGACTTTTTGCAAGGCCTTGGGATAATCTAGGCTGGCGTTTCCCGAAAGCTCCCCCAAATCCCAGGATTCCAGCGAGGTGCCTGTGGGCCACGGGGCTTGGGGAGGAGCTGCAGGCGGCCTGACCCTCCTTACCCAGAGATGTCTCTCTGTCATCTTTTATGGGTTGGACAAGCAAAGGTTCAGCTGTCAAAGGGTTTTGCCTGCTTTGAAATGAAATTTTTGAAAAGCTTTGATCTTGAATAATCTCTTCATTCTACTGATGAGGAGACAGGGACCCAGAAAGGAGAAAAAAACAATAGTCTCCGAGTCCAGCGGACCTGGGTTTGAGTCCAGCTCTGGCTGTGTGCCTCGGATAGTAATTTTCCTCCCTGAACTTTGGCTTCCTCCTCCAGGGAGAACCAACCTCCCAAACATGACTAGTCCACAGATATCAAAAGTGGAAGTAGACCCTGAGTCCTTAGCTAAGGACCAGAACGATGTTGGCAGAAACGTGCACAGGAAGTCAGATGGCCTCTGCCCCACCGTCGGATGTTCCAGGAATGGCTAAAGCGCTGCTTTTTCCCCATGTCACTCAAGCCTAGAATCAGGCATCGCAGTTTGTCAGAAGTCAGCCCACTACAAAACCCAGGTATTCCCTGGACACATTCAACCACAAGGGGCACGGAAACTCAACTCCAAATGACTTGATCATTAAGGAAGCGTGTCTTCCTGTAGATTCAGAAATGCAGAGATGGCGTGGCGGCTCTGACACGCATGCCTTCAGCTTTGAGGAACACACAGCCTGACCCCTGGCAGGGTTTATTTATATTGTCCCCTGCTACAAGAAATCCAGAGACATCCAGAGCTGGCGGGGTGACTCAGGGGTGCTACCAGGGCCTCAGGCTCTTTCCCGGGTTTGTTGTTGTTGTTTCGTTTTTGACAGAGTCTCACTCTCTTGCCCAGGCTGGAGTGCAATGGTGCGATCTCGGCTCACTGCAATCTCTGCCTCCCGGGCTCAAGCAATTCTCCTGCCTCAACCTCAAGAGTAGCCGGGACTACAGGCACCCACCACCGCAACCAGCTAATTTTTCTATTTTTGGTAGAGACGAGGTTTTGCCATGTTGGTGAGGCTGGTCTTGAATGCCTGACCTCAAGTGATCTGCCCTTGTCAGCCTCCCAGAGTGCTGAGATTACAGGCACGAGCCGCCTCACAAGGCCACTTTCCCGGTTTTTGCTCGGCCATCTTGAGCATGTGGCTCCTGTCACCACGGTTGGCCATGGTTGCAGCATGACATTCCACCCTCAGCTCAGATCCACACCGCAGGCAGGAAGAACGGGCAAGGGCCGGGCGGCGTGTCCACCGTGTTTGTCTCGTTTCAAAAAGTTCTTCCGGGGGCCCCACTGGCAAACTTGGCTTCCTTATCATTGGTCATACTGGATCACGTGGCCACTCCTGGCTGCAAGGCAGTCTAGGGGAGTGAGTGCCTTTTGCTGGCTCATTGCCACCCCAATAAAGTCAGGGCTCTGTCAACAAGGAAGAAAAGGAGTGAGGGCATCGGGCAGGCCCTGGGTAGTATCTGCCACTGGAGTTCAAGGATCGTTGAAAGACATCTTCCACAACCCGTGTTCTCTTTCGTTTTCCATTCCAGCTGCCCTGAGACATGTTTTATCCCCTCAGTTTTAGGAGGGGGTCACTTCATTGAAGGCATGTGCTCATGTCCCCTCAAATAAAAGAGGGTTCTCCCAGCAGGAGGAGAGCTGGAAGGAGCTGTAGCTGAGCAGCTGATGATGTCTGTTTCACGTCTATTCACTGGAACTTCTTTTATCCCACCCTCCTTTCGGTTCAGCTCACTGCAATTTCATTTCCATCTTACAGCATGGATCAGTCACCTACGCCTACAAGGGTGTTGCCAGGGAAAGCATCCCCAACCTTTTATTCTCTTGAACAGGGAGTTGGCTTCAGGTTGGCGGACCTTGGCTGGACCCATTAATATAGTTCCTGCTCAGCTGGAGGTCGGCTGGGCCGGCTCTGCTCTGCCCATGGGTCCCTCATCCTTCTCCCGGGAGCAACGGGCCATTCTGGGCATGGCAGTTGATAGTGGGGACACAGGCACAATAGCCATGTAGAAACATGCAAGAGATTTTGTTGTTTTTGTTTTTGAGACGCAGTCTCACTCTGTCACCCAGGCTGCAGTGCAGTCGCGTGATCTCAACTCACTGCAACCCCCGCCTCCCGGGTTCAAGCGATTCTCCTGCCTCAGCCTCCTGAGTAGCTGGGACTACAGGTGCACACCACCATGCTCACCTAATTGTTTTGTATTTTTAGCAGAGACGGGGTTTCACTATGTTGGTCAGGCTGGTTATCAAACTCCTGACGTCGTGATCCACCCGCCTCGGTCTCCTAAAGTACTAGGATTACAGGCCTGAGCCACTGCGCCTGGCCACATGCAAGAATCTTAAAGCCTGGTTTCAAAATGACACACGATTCCTTTCATCACATGCTATTGGCAAAAGCAAGTCCATGGCCGAACTCAAGTCAAGGCTGGGCGAGCACACTCCACCCTTGTGGAGGAGCCACAGAGTCACATGGGTGGCTCGCTTTCCTCATCTTTGCTGTTTGCCGAGGCTCCTCCGACCTCTCTTTGTTTTGGTCTCATTTATGGGCTCCTCTCCTCTCTCCCTTCAAACACTAGGGCCCTAAGGCTTCCATCCCAGCTCTTTTCTTCTGTCTCTACGTGTGGTCTCTGGGCCGTCTCAACCGTTCGCTAGTTTTCAGTCACCGTGTCGGCACTAACGACCCCAAATCCATAACTGCAGCCTTGGCCTCTCTCCTGAGTCCAGCTGCCAATGGGGCGTGCCCACCTGAACATCTCGCAGAACCCCTAGATCTTTCTCCCGCTTTGACCTCAGCACCCTCAGCCCCAGCTGCACCCCAAACTCCCTCTTCCTTTATTCCCATGGCACACGACCCCTTCCACGCAGCTGCCCAATCCGGGAACCTGGATGTCAGCGAGTCCCCCTGTCTCCACAGTCCCGTTCATGCTACAGCTGATGCTGATCATGATCACTGGCTGAGCACTTCCTGTGTGTCAAGGGCGGCGCTAAGCCTCCTCCCAATATTTTCTGATTTAATTCCTGAAACACCCCGTCCGAGGAGGGAGGCACTGATATCAAGTTGTCTGTATTTTATGTGGCACATGCCCTCATCAGACAGGTGGCTTCTTTCGGAAGCTGCAGTGAATGCTCCCAAACCAATGGATTCTGCCAATCCCCAAGGAAAAATCCTTCAGAATCCTCGTGGTCCCAGAGGCCCAGGCTGAACCCCATGCTCTGAAGTCGTTGGGTCCAAGATTCTTTTGTTTATTCACACGGCCAAGGAAATGCCGGCGCTCACTCCATGTGCCAGTCGGCCTCTGGGTACTGGAGAAACACAGGAGGCCCTGGAAACTTAGGCCCAATGGCAAGAAAGAGAATCATAAATCTCTAATGTGTCACACAGTGATGAAGAGACAGGAAGACAAATCAGGCAAGGCAAGGGGAGAACGATCTACAAGCGGTCACTATTTCAGGAGGGAATTCAGAGCCAGCCTCTCTGCTAGGAAGGGATTGCCATGAAATAAGGCGGGCAGCATGTGCAAAGGCCCTGGGGTGGAAAAGGGGCTTAGTGGCTGCCTGTGCAATCAGTGTGAGAGGTGGAGGAGGCCACAGCACGGGCGTGGCTTCTACCCCGAGTGAAAAGGGAGCCATGGAGGGTTTTGAGCAGAGGAAGGCCCTGCCCTGGCTGATTTTCACGGAATCCCTCTGGCTGCGTGTGGATAACAGTCTTCACAGCAGCCAGGAAGCAAAAAGTCTGCAGCAGGAAGCGAGGTTTTGCAGGCCTCATGGCTCTTAGATCGCAGAGAGAACTCGGGGGCTTGAGTGACATTCTCAAAAGGCACAGGAAAGCCAAACAGGATTTTCGGGTTAACCAGAACCTGCCAGAAGATGGACAGTGCCTGGCATACCCTGCCCCCAGGTACCTCGGTCCGCGGGCCTTTTCTGCAGCATCCTCGGCGGGTGTGGACGCTGCGGTGCTGGTGTTGCTGGTGGGTTTTCCCCCGTGCCTGCCTCCTGGCTGTTGAGGACAGTGCTGGGGAGGATGTCTGCGCTTAGCACCCCAGCGTGGTCTTGGTGATGGTGGCCCAGCTCCCGCCAAAGACGCTGACTTCTCTGAACCCAAGAACAAACAGTGACGTTTTCAGTTCTGAAAAAAAAAAAAAAAAAAAAAAAAAAGCCCTGTGTCCATGTAGGCTGTATCCCCCATCACCAAACTCACTTATCTCGCTGCACAGCCTTCAAAGAACAGCACGATGTATTTATGTCTGCGGTTTAGGCTCCCGAAACCTGTGGCATCAGATAAGTGCGATGTTCACAAAAACAAACACTGCAGAAAGGGGAAAAAAATGACCAAAAAGAAGTTGCTGGTTTCAGCCTCGACTTCCTCTCCCAAGAAAAAGGGGCTCTGTCTGGTTGAGGTTTCACTGTACGGGGGCTGGGGGTCAGAGGAATGCCGGTCCCCCCACCCACCATCCAACTGCTCGCATCTCTGCCTTTGACGTGTGACTTTCTGAGCCTGAAAAATCTCACCTGCAAAATGGAAATGCCGAAATCCACCTCTTGGGACTAATAAAATTAATAATAAAATGATAATAAAAATACACCAATCATTGCTCATCTTTGGATCAATTGCGTTCCCTAGGTCAATTTCTTAATAAACGCTCACATTGGCCTGTGTTTTGCCCTCATGTAGGGTGGCTACGGAGAACATCTCCAGTTGGCAGACGGGGAAACAGGCTTCAAGTAGAAGAAATCGGCGGTTACAAAACACTGCATGGCTGCTTTTGGTTTTCAGAAAATACAAACACGTAATATATCAATTAAACAAATAAATAACAAAATATAAAAATATAATTGGGCAAAAGAGTTTGGCGGGTTACATGCCCAAAAGTCACAGTGGTTTCCTGGGTATCAGAGTGACTGCTGAGACAGGAGTCCCACGCTGTCTCTTTCTCTTCATTCCTGTCTCGGGAAAATGTCACCTCTGCCGAGAGGCCCTCCCAAAACTCTTATCTAAGGTGGTCCTCCAGTCCCTCTTATTCCACTCTCCTTATTTGATCTCTTTAGGCCCTGACCGTTGCTGGAATGCACCATATTTTTCCATCTGTTTCTGGGCTTACCACCTGTGTTCCCTGCTAGAGCTTCAGATCCACGAAAGCAGAAACTTCACTCTGTCCCCAGAGTCTTGCCCAGTCCCTGGCACTAGTGGATCTCAATAAATATTCCTGGACCAATGGATGGTGTTTTCTTATTTTAAAAAAATTTACTTTGCCCACTGGGTGTGGTGCCTCACGCCTGGAATCCCACCCAGCACTTTGGGAGTCCGAGGCGGGAGGATTGCTTGAGTCTAGGAGTTTAACACCCATCTGGGCAACATAGCGAGAACCTGTCTCTATAAAAAAAAAAAAAAAAAAAAAAAAAAAATTAAAGTATCAGTGGGGCATGGTGGTACCTGCCTGTAGTTCCAGCTGCTCTGGAGGCTGAAGTGGAAGGATTGCTTGAACCCAGGAGGTGGAGGCTGCAGCGAGCCATTATCATGTCACTGCACTCCAACCTTGTGACACTAGACCTTGTCTCAAAAATAAAAATTAAAAATTAAAAATTTGCTTTGCTTTTTAAAAAGCAAAGCACACCATGTGGGTTATTTTTAATTGTTGTTTTAAGCACTGGTCAAAAATGAGCTGGCAAGAGCCTCAGCAGGAAGGCATGGCCTCCGTGGCCTTATCTGGCCGAGTGTGAAGGAAGTGGGCACCCTGGCTTCCCACAGTGTGGGTCAGGCAGCGGACATCCCAGAGTTTCCCAGCCCAGCCTGCCCTGAGTTCTCTGGCGCTGGAGATCTCCCCGCCTGGGACAGGGTTATCTTTGAATGACGGCGTGTTCAGTCTCCCCCGTGGGGCGATGCTGCCCTGAATCTCAGGGGCAACAGGGATTCTCTGGGCCAAACACAGCTCCCAGGAGGTGCTGCTTGGCCCATGTGGTTCAAACAGCTTGGAATTTTGCCATTATTTTAAAAATCAGGAGATTTTGTAAGAAAACAAACAAACAAACAAACAAAAAATCCTCCCAAATGGGACCAAATAAGATGAGAATAATTGGATGGGAAGATTTCACATCCTTCAGATGACAATTCTGCCAACATACATAAGCTTAATGCAATTTAAAGTAGTGACCCATGGGGTTTTTTTAGTTGAATAAAGCAATCTTTGAGTTCATGAAGAAAAAAGATATAAAATGAAAGAACAGTGGAAAGGATCAGGACAAAGATAATATTTCAACTCACTGGGAAATGGAATATTTCAGCCAGAACGCCAGCAGAGCCCACTATCAGCAAAAACTAAAAATGAACTCCCATCTTCTACTACAAATCCAGAGATTTCACATGAAACATCTGGTGTTCTGGCTTGTCCAAAAGTCCCGACCACACTGGGCCCTCATTTTTGCAAGGCAGCGATGGGTGGATGCTGAGTTGCAAGTTGGGGCCACTCACTGCGCTGCAATCCCCACCACTCCCTGCTGCCTCCCACCTGACTGCCTTCAGTCATCAGTGTGCCTTGTTTGGGTGTTCGTAGCCTCTGAACTCACTACACAACAGAAGGACTCAGGGAAGCTTTTGAAGTTTTTGAAGCTTTGAAGTTGGATTTCTGCTGTTAGCTACCTTTGTACTATTTTCATTTTTCTGAGTGGAAATACATATTTAGAGGAGCACTGTGGCTTGAGGCATGATTAACAGCATGGACCTGGGCCGGGCTCGGCGACTTATGCCTGTAATTCCAGTGCTTTCAGAGGCTAAGGTGGGAGGGATGCCTGAGGCCAGGAGTTCAAGACCAGCCTGGGTGACAGAGTGAGACCCTGCCTCTAAAAAAAGAAGAAAAAGAGAGAGAGAAAGAAGAAAGAGAGAGAGAGAAGAAAGAAAGAAAGAGAAAGAGAGAGAGGCTTGAGCAACCTCTGTAGAGTGACTTCCCCTCTCAGTGCCTCAGTTTCCTCCTCTGCCCCATGGGGATAATAAGAGCTGTCGCTCATCATGCTAGCTGCAGAGATTGGTGCCATTCTGCAAAATGCTTAGCCGGGACCCAGTGAAGAGTCAGTGCCAGGGAAGCAGTGATGACAAAACCCTCTCCCT
The DNA here is from genome assembly GCF_048565385.1 of Saimiri boliviensis. Classification (NCBI taxonomy): domain Eukaryota; kingdom Metazoa; phylum Chordata; class Mammalia; order Primates; family Cebidae; genus Saimiri; species Saimiri boliviensis. Next base: position 113,835,645 of record NC_133457.1, read on the forward strand.
CACATCTATGGCTTTTAGTTCTCCGGCTTCTAAGGGAGGAACGAAAAAGGGAAGAAAAGAAGGGCGGAGGGTGCAGAGCGGAGGATTTGCTTTTCCCTTTGATCTCCTTTTTCCAAAAAGGAGAGGAGAATGTAAATAAACAGCCCTGGCCTCCTTGATTCCAGCGCCTGCCCAGTGCAGAGCTCCAGCGCTGATAAGAACCAGCCAAGTTCTCATTGGGCAACTCCACCCTCCCGACCAGGCCTTTCCTTGGCATTTAGAATCCGAGACCCCAAAGCTCCCCACTGCACCCCACCCTCGGTGCACACCGTTAATTCCCTTCTCGCCTTCCAACCACAGGGAAAAAAAGATGGCGAGAACTTGCCCACTGTGGAACCCCGCACAAAACGATCGGGTCGGTTTGGAGACGAGAATGGGGGCTTGGCAAGGGGCCTCTGAATACATTAGAAATCCCGTCCCCCGATCTCAGGAAGAAGCCCCCACACTGGGGACTTCTGGGACAGCAAAATGCTCAGGGATCTGTCCTGGCAATGAATGAAGCAGAAGGAGGGTGAAGTTCTCAGAGCAGAGGAGAGCCATTCCCCACCCCGCAGTGGTTGGTGGAGAGAAGCCGTGTGCACCGTGGGTAATGGTGTAGCCTTGAACCCACTGGTTTATGGCTGTGTGACTTGGGGCCAGCGACTTGGCCCTGTCGAGCTTCAGTTTCTCATCAGCCCTAACACTGGGCTCACGGGATTGCTAAAGGTTAACTGAGCTTGTGCCCATCAGGCGCCTGGTGCAGACATAGCGGGCACTCACGATTGGACATGAGGGTCATAAAATGGCTTAGGGAGTCCGAGGGCAGCCTCAGGAGGAGAGACAAAAAAGAAAGAAAAAAAAAAAAACCTGCCCAGGCCTCACGTCCAGAAAGATGAAAGAGAATCAGTTTGAAATCTCTAAGGGCACCAAGGGCCATACGGTGGCCAAGGTCAGCCGCCGGGTCTGCTTGAAGTTGGGCGGAGGTAAATTCAGGACGAAGCTTAGCATGCACACAAGACATTCCTCCACATTCCCCCCACGTAGGCCCTAGCTGGCGGCTCTTAGAGCTTCCCCAGGGTCTCTGCTGAATAGCTCAGGGCTAAGGCAGAAGGCCTGGGAGAAGACGCAGAGGTGAGTGGTCCCTCCCACCTCTGCCTCTTCTGGGCTGTGTGACCTGTGTGCCTGGACTCAGTTTCTCCACCTGTAAAATGGGGCCATAATAACACCAACCCTATAGGTTCTGAGGATAGCATTCAGTTGGTGCTCAGTGAATGAACAAAAGTCACAGACCACAACTGCTTTCAGGATGAGGCTGTGGAAGCGGCCGTCAGCAGAAGACGTGACTGCTCCTGACTCCTTCCTCGGGATGCCCAGGCTCAGTTCCGCATCCACAGCCCGTCCACCTACCTTGGAGGCAGGGGCTTGCTCTGCTTTGCACATTCCCAAGTCTCCAGGGCCTGGCATAGAGCAAGTATTTGTTCAGTGAATGCGTGAAGCTGGGTACTCTGTGGTCAACCTCCACTGAGAGCAGAGGAAGGCCCAGAGAGGCCAGGTAACTTCCCCAAGGCCTCACAGCCCTGAAGGCAGAGCTGGAACTGGGGCTGAGCTGAGCCTGGCCTATACCCCTGCTTGCTCTGGGCCTTCCCCTCGGGGAAGCCTGCTATCCCCTTCCTGAACACCCTGCCCAGGCTTCCCCCACCCAGGAGAGCTGGCAAAGGGAGCTCCTCAGGTGACCCTTCCACGAATGTTCCAGACACTCACTGCCCTCGGCAGGGACTGGCCTTCCCCTCTCTCCCTGGTAGGCTGATGGCCACCAGCTTGCTGCCTGCAGGCCTCATCCGGCTTCAGACGAGTTCTGTACGGCCTGCACTGCATGGGTTTCCTTCGTCATTTTCAATCATTTGCCAACATTTAAAAACTGGCGATTTCATATAAAACCCAGAATTTCCAGCTTCTCCCGGGGAGCCAGTCTCTCTGGCCTCCAGGTCTGCTTTTCCTCGGGCCCTGGTCAGCAGGAGCTTCATCCCAGGCCCTTGAGTCCCCTCGCTCTGACCTGGTGGTCGTCACTCACCCCTGGGCCTCCTCTCCCGGCCTTGCAGCCTCCTCACATAAAGACCCAGGCCTGCCCGGAGACCAGGCCACCCACTCTCTCGCCACCGTTCAGGGCCTTCTGTTCACCCTCAGCCCGGGGCACTCCCAGGGAAAGCCCCAGAGGCGGGACTGGAGCTGGACTCCAGGGGTGCAGCAGACAGAATAATGGCCCCCAAAGGTGCTCATGTCCGAGTCCCCGGAGCCTGTGAATGTGTGACCACAAGTGGCAAAAGAGAATTTGTGTGATTGAATTCAGGGCTTTGACATGGGAAGATGAGCCTGGCTTACCCAGGGGGCGCAATGCAGTCACCAGGGTGTTATGAGAGGGAGGCGGACGGGTGGGGCAGGGACGTGGCAGTGGGAGAAGAGGCGGGAGCCACGCAGGCCAGTGAGTGCCCTTGATCTCAGGCACCGGAAAAGACAAGGCACGGACTCTGCCCTGAAGCCTCCAGAAGGAACTTCATGCTGCCCCGCGCCTGGATCTTCCCCTGGGAAGACGCTCTTCGGCTTTCTGACTTTCAGGAAGGCCATGAATGGGCGTCATGATAAGTTTGGGATAATCTGTTACAGCAGCAATGGGAAGCATCACAGGGTTAGACTCCGGGCTTCGCCTCTCCCTGGCTGTGTGCCCTGGGGCAGGTGACAGAGTGTTGAGCCTGGGTTTTCCCATCTGAAAAGGGGGCAAGCAGAGACTTCTGTTAGGTGGAGCCGTGTGTGGGAGCGAAGTGAAACACACAGGTGAGCTTGGGGCAGAGCCCGGCAGCTCACGTGCTGACGCTACCCCGGTTAGCACCGCCCTCGGGCTTCCTCCCACTTCTCTCGATAACATTGAAACCTACTCAGCGCAGGCTTTCGAATCTGCCCGTTGCTGCCCAAGATAAAGACCAAACTTCCTACTTAGGATCCCACAGAATCTGCCTTGCCTGCTAATAATAACGATGAGGAGGAAAACAATAGTATCCACTAGCACTGATAAAGCACTTGGCAGGAGCCAGATGTTAACTATGCATGAACACATTTAGGCCAGGTACAGTGGCTTACGCTCATCCCAGTGCTTTGGGAGGCAAGATGGGAGAATCGCCTGCGGCCAGGAGTTCAAGACCAGCCTGGGCAACATAGCGAGACTCCCCCGCCCACCATCCCTACAAAAAATAAAAAATGTGCCACTTGTGGTGGCATGTACCTATGGTCCCAGCTAGTCAGGAGGCAGAGGTGGGAGGGTTGCTTGAGCCCTGGAGATTGAGGCTGCAGTGAGCTGAGATCTCACCATTGCACTCCAGCCTGGGTGACAGAGTGAGACCCTGTCTCAAAAACACCCACACACACAAATTATTTAGGCCAGGTGCAGTGGCTCACGCCTATAATTTCAGCACCTTGGGAGGCAGAGGCAGAAAGATCACCTAAGTCTAGGAGTTTGAGACCAGACTGAGCAGCAGAGTGAGATCTCATCTCTACAAAAAAATTAACAATTAGCCAGGCATGGTGGTGTGCACCTGTAGTCCCAGCTATTTTGGAGGCTTAGGCAGGAGGATCACTTGAGCCCAGGGGCTGGGAGGCTGCAGTGAGCTATGATCAAGCTACTGCACTCCAACCGGGGTGACCAAAATAAATAATAACTTCAAAAAGTCATTTAATGCTCACAACAATCCTATCACTTTACCTATTTTTCTGATAGGTAAACTGAGGCCCAGGGGATTAAGTCACTTGCCCACGATCCCCTGACAGGCTGGTAGCTAGCTGGGATTTTATCTGGATCCTGGATAGACCACGGGGCCATGCTGCCTCCATCTGTGAGCGGACCAGGGAACAGCACTCAGGGCCCCAGAGAGTGGCCAGAGTCCCAGTGATCACGGCCTCTCCTCCACTCACTGCCTGTCCTAGGTTCAATCCTGGACCCGAGGGATCTGAGGCTTGAGGCTCCACCTGGTATACAGTTGTACCCACGAGTGTGTTTATTTTGCAAAACAGTTTCCAGCAGTGCCCGCTCTCTGCTGGACATTTGGTTCCAGAGAAAATGCAGACCTGTCCCCTGCATTTGAGATTACGGAGACAGGCCAGGCACGGTGGCTTACGTCGGTAATCCCAGCACTTTAAGAGGTCGACGCGGGTGGATCACCTGAGGTCAGGAGTTCGAGACCAGCCTGGCCAACATGGTGAAACCCCGTCTCTACTAAAAATACAAAAATTAGCCAGGCATTATGGTGGGCGCCTATAATCCCCGCTACTCAGGAATCACTTGCACCCGGGAAGTGGAGGTTGCGGTGAGTCGAGGTTGTGCCATTGCGCTCCAGCCTGGGGGATAGAGCAAGACTGTCTCAGAGCAACAACAAGGAAGATTGTGAAGACAGATGCGTGCCTAGGCTGTCACAGCCGAGTGAGGGAGAGCAGACGGTCTGGGGGCAGGCGGAGGTGGGGGGCAGCTCCCTGAGGGGAGTCCATCTGAGGAGAAGCCGAAGGAAGCTGACACTGCCCGGGCTTTGTGCTGCAAAGAGGATCCCCCAGGAAGGCCCTGGTGAGAGGGAGCCCGTGTACTTGGAGAGGTGCGTGTGGTCCCAGGTGGCTGGAGTGCTGGAGAGAGTGGAAACGTCAAGAGGTCAGCCCGGGCTTGGCCACTCAGTGTGTGACCCTGGGCAACCTACACCACTTTTCTGAGCCTCAGTGTTTGCACCTGTAAAATGGGAATAAGGATAGCACCTGCCTCTTGGGGTGGTTCTGAGGATTCGAGGCATCCACACGTGCGAAGATCAGTGCCTGGCGTCAGGAAGGGCTGCATCAGCGTGACAATCCCCATCTGTGACTATGAATAAGAAGCATTGCGTTAGCCTGCACGCCGCTTCCCCTCCCAATCAACTCCTCAGATGGAGAAGCTGTGGAGCCCCCACAACTTCATGGACCGACCTTCGAGAGACCAGTGAGGACCCCCTGCCTGCGGGGAGGGATGTCTTCCCAAGAGGGTTCATGTCTGCCATCCCAGACTCGGAATCCAGACCGGCGTCTACACTCGCTGCGGTTCCCAGCCTCAGGCAGCTGAGCCCTCTGCCCGGTGCTCACCCTCCGTGTCCCTCCTGTCCTTCTGTGTATGACCTCTGTGTCCTTCTGTGTCCTTCCCTGGTCCCTTGAACTCCTTCCTCATCTTCACCAATACCATCTGTCAGTCACATTCAGTGCTCAAGTTTCCCTTTATCAAGCACATTAATGATACGAAGTGCGGTGTGTTCTTGAGCACTTGCCGTGTGCCTGGCAGGTGCATTCATTCATTTATTTGCTCAGCAAGGGGCCTGAGCATGACCCGTGTACACTGGTGTTCTTCAGCGATAACAACAGACAGAGGTCCTTGCACTCCCTGTTGGGGTGAACGTCGTGGGGGTGGGCAGCGGAGCCAATCATAAAGAAACCAGCAAAGTCTACAAACTTCCTTGTACACATAAATTCACTGAATCACAACAACCTTATGAAAAGTTTTCCTTCATTTTTCAGGTGAGAAAACCAAGGCTCAGCGAGACAGACTTGCCTAAAATCACGCAGCTATGAAACGCCCAAGCTGAGTCTGGGCTCAGTGGCTCACACCTGTAATCCCAGCACTTTCGGAGACTGAGGTAGGCCAATCACCTGAGGTCAGGGGTTCGAGACCAGCCTAGCCAACATGGTGAAGCCCCTGTCTCTACTAAAAATACAAAAATTAGCCAAGCGTCATTGCAGGCACCTGTAATACCAGCTACCCAAGAGCCTGAGGCAGGAGAATCACTTGAACCCGGGGGGCAGAGGTTGCAGTGAGCCGAGATCACACCACTGCACTCCAGCCTGTGCAACAAGTGTGAAACTCTGTCTCCAGAAAAAAAAAAATGTCTAAGCTGGGATTCGAACCCACACCTGTCAGACTCCGGAGCCTGTGCTCTTTCTCTCCCCAGGAGCCTGTCTACGAAGATGTTGGCCCAGCTCCACATACAGTCATCTGCCTCGCCAGCAGCACATTTGAGAAGCTCCACGAGGTCTGAGGTCGGGGGTACTGGTGCCCAGGGGCACAGCTCATTCCCACAAGGCCCTGGGCAGGCTGAGCCCTGCTCTCCCTTCCAGCAGCCTCTGACCGGGAAGGCCAAGTACACAGTCACTCTCTGGCCAGAGCCTGCGGGAACAGGACGTCCCGGTCCTCCTGCCCGGTGGGACCCAGCAAGCTATTTTCGTGCACATTTATTGATGGGACACGGGTGCCCGGCTGGACTCTTGATTCAAGAGGAAGGCCCCAGGCTGGTGCTTCTGCTTCTCCAGGCCCTTCCTGCCTTGGAACAGCAACCGTCTGCATCATGTCTGCACCCAGGTCAAGGGTGTAGCCTGAGCTGGCTGACTCGGGGAAGAGCAAGGGTCCCCATGGGTGCGGATATTTGGGGGATCACACGGATTATTACTGTTTCCCAAAATTCTGGAGCCTGATTAATTCATAGGCAGGCAGAACACAGAATGAATATGACACAGCAGGTTTTGAGGTTAGGCTTGGGTTCAAACCCCTGCTGTGTTCCCTGCTAGCAGTTTTACTGTGGGCAAGCCGGGTCAACTCCTGGAGGCTTGGTTTCCCTGCCTGGAAAATAACAACAATCCTTACCCACAGGGAGGGAATGAAGCTTGAATAAGATAGTCCCCACAGCTCAAAGTCTGGCTTACAGTAAGTACTCAATAATGAATAAGAACTTTGCAAATAATGATTGACAGCTGACATTTATTGGGAGTTTAGCAGGGGCGAGGCAGTGGGCTAAATTATTGACATTTAAAAAAATCTTGGTCTGGCCCCATAGCTCACACTTGTAATCCCAGCACTTTGGGAGGCTGAGGCAGGGGGATCATGAGGCCAGGAGTTTGAGACCAGCCTGGCCAATACGGTGAAACCCCATCTCTACTAAAAATACAAAAATTAGCTGGGTGTGGTGGTGGGCGCCTGCAGTTCCAGTTACTCAGGAGGCTGAGGCAGGAGAATCGCTTGAACACAGGAACAGAGGTTGCAGTGAGCTGAGACTGCACCACTGCACTCCAGCCTGGACTACAAAGTGAGATTCCATCTAAAAAAAAAAAAAAAAAAGGCCGGGCACGGTGGCTCAAGCCTGTAATCCCAGCACTTTAGGAGGCTGAGGCGGGTGGATCACGAGGTCAACAGATCAAGACCATCCTGGCCAACATGGTGAAACCTCGTCTCTACTAAAAATACAAAAAAATTAGCTGGGCGCGGTGGCGCGCACCTGTGGTCCCAGCTACTCGGGAGGCTGAGGCAGGAGAATTGCTTGAACAGGTGGAGGTTGCAGTGAGCCAAGGTCTTGCCACTGCACTCCAGCCTGGCTCCTGGTGACAGAGTGAGACTGTCTCAAAAAAAAAAAAAAAAAAAAACTCCACCCCCCCAACAATTCCTGGTGAATGACATGCTTATAGGTGCCATTATTATTCCCTTTTACAGATAAGAACAGTGAGGTTCGCAAAGAGGAATTATTTGTCCGATAGCGCCCCGCAGATGTGTGGCAGAAAAACCTGCCTTTGAACTCAGGCCCTAAGAGAGGACAGGGCCAGGGTACAGAGCTGTGCCTCAAGCCATTTCCCTCCCGGGAGGACTGGTTACAAAGACCCTGTCAACACCCGAGTGCTCACCGGACGTGCTCCTCTCAGTCACCCCCTGTCCCAGGAGGTGACCTCTAGGGCCTTCCTGATGATGGAAACCCAGACAGCAACATTTCTGAATATTCCATTGACCCTTCTTCCTGCCCTTGGGGTTATTTGGTTTTCCTGGTTCATCAGCGAGAAATCTCCAAGGAACTGGCTGTGCTGGCAAAGTCTGGACTGACTCGGAGGCTGCTGTCGTGTGTATGCCGGGGTGGGTGCTGGGGGCCCGGCAGGCAGGGGAGGGCAGAGGCTCGAATGCCCTGGCACCTGAAGGCCCAAAGTCAATGCAGTGTTTCCTTGGTAAAGTGCCCTCCTGGCCTACACCTGCTTACAATTCGACTCAGTGCCCTGAGGGTACATTGCAGTCTCCTTCGGCTAAAAGCAGCAGCCTTTTGTGATCTGTCCTCTGCCTTTCTAGCCTTCTACCACTAGACATCCTCCAAAAAGAAAAGCTCTGCCCTGCTTCCAGGCCTCTGCCCTGCTGTGCCCTCCCCCTGGCCTGCCTTTCCTCCGTGCTTCTCTCGCCACCTGCTTCTTCTCCTGGTGCTTCAAGACTCCTCCACTGTGAGGCCCTCGCAGAATCCCCCAGCCCCCTACTTGGGGTTGCTACTGCGACAGAGGGACTCTGCTTCCAGAACTACGCTGTACTCTAGACTACAATGCCCAGCTGGCAAGCTGACACCTCCATGTGGGTTTCGTGCAGGCCCCTAAGCTACACAGAGCGGAAGACTCCATTCATTTCAGCTCCTAAAACCCCAGCCTGCACACCTATCTGCCCGGCTCAGGACATGGTGCTGCCCCCCAAACCAGTGTTCAGACCGGGTTCTGGTTCCCCCTTCTCTTGCCCCCCACATTCCATCCATCCCAAGTCTCACTGACTTGACTGCCAAATATATCCCAAATCTGTACCCTTGTGGCCACTTTCACAGCTGCCACTGAGGTGCAGGCTGCCACCGCCCTTGCCCACCTGGACCGTTGCAGTGAGCTCCTTCTCCCTGGTCTCCTGGCTTCCAGCTTTTCTTCACTCAATCCACACAGTCAGAGGAAATGTTTTAAAAGACAAAGCGGCAGGGTGCAGTGGCTCACACCTGTAACCCCAGCACCTTGGGAGGCCGAGGTGGGTGGATCACTTGAGGTCTGGAGTTCGAGACCAGACTGGCCAGCATGGTGAAACCCCATCTCCGCTAAAAATACAAAAATTAACCGGGCATGGTGGTGCATGCCTGTAATCCCAGCTACTCAGGAGGCTGGGGCGGGAAATCACTTGATCCCAGGAGATGGAGGTTGCAGTGACCCAAGATCATGCCACTGCACTCCAGCCTGGGTGACAGAGACTCCATCTCAAAAAAAAAAAAAAAAAAGACAAACCAAGTCATGTCCCTTCCCTGCTGAAATCTTCCAGGACTCCCCATCCCTCTTAGAATAAAAATCCTCCTCCTATCTTGGCCTATAAGACCTTGTATAATTTGACCCTTGCCCACCTCCCCAACTTCATTCCTACCTCTCTCCATTCACTCTGCTCCTGCCACACTGGCCTCCTTCCCATTCCTGAACTAGCAGACTTGTTCCTGCCTCTAGATAGAAACGTGCTCTTCTTTTCACCTGATCCTTCTTTGGCCAGGTATCTGCCTGGCTCACTCTCTCATTTTATTCAGGTCTCTGCTCAAATATCACCTCCCCAGAGAAGCCTTCCATGAACTGCCCATCTCAAATTTCCTCCTCCATCATCTATCCCTCTGCCTACTTTCCTTTCCTTCACTGTAGCTATTACTAACTGATATAGTACGTATTTATCAGTTTTTTTTCTTTTTTGAGTCTTGCTCTGTTGCCCAGGCTGGAGTGCAGTGGCACAATCTCCGCTCACTGCAACTTCTGTCTCATGGGTTCAAGCGATTCTCCTGCCTTGGCCTCCCGTGTAGCTGGGATTACAGGCGTCTGCTGCCACATCTGGCTAATTTTTGTATTTTTAGTAGAGAAGGGGTTTCAGCATATTGGCAAGGCTGGTCTCGAACCCCTGACCTCAGGCGATCTGCCTGCCTCGGCCTCCCAAAGTGCCGTATATATTAGAATTTTAAAAATCTGCAGGCCCGGTGCAGTGGCTCATGCCTGTAATCCCAGCACTTTGGGAGGCTGAGGCGGGTGGATCATGAGGTCAGTTCGAGACCAGCCTGACCAACATGGTGAAACCCCATCTATACTAAAAATACAAAACTTCGCCGGGCGTGGTGGTGCGTGCCTATAATTCCAGCTACTTGGGAGCCTGAGGCAGGAGGATCACTTGAACCTGGGAGGCGGAGGTTGCAGTGAGCCAAGATCATGCCACTGCAGTCCAGCCTGGGCAACAGAGTGAGACTCCATCTCAAAAAAATAAAAAAATTCTGGTTTGCTGCTAAATGTTATTGACTATTAACAAGGGGGGAGCCCTGATTTTGACATTTATCCGTTTCTGTGGTGTAAATACTCCCACCGTGGTCAATTCGGAGCTACCACTGTGACTTACTGAACGTGGCACTGGGAAAACCGTGCTCCATTATTTCCACCATGGGATATGGCATCTGATACGATACGACACAACAGACGTCAATCACTTCACGAACGCAGAGGACGGTGAGCCGATGAGAGGGTGGTACGCTGTGAACAGCTGGTACCTTTTGTTTTTGTTGTAACTTATTTAATTGGAGGTTCATGCCATTTAATTCTTGGTGACGGCTATGTGACATCTAGCTTGCAGAACTTGTGAGCCAGTAGGAGCTGGTGCTAGCAACCCCACTGGTTGAAGGCAACACGAGGGCAGGGACACTGCCCACCTTGTCCTCGGCTGTTTCCTGGGGCCTGGGAGAGTGGAAGCCCGCATTTGTTGACTATTTTGTGATACACCTGTTTGCATCCCGGAGCACAAACTGTTTGCCTCGACTTGACTTCATGGGCTGAGTTCAGCCCACAAGCGGGTGTCACGTGGCTCTCAGAATGTTTTCGGTATTTTTACGAAATGCATTGCCAACATTTAAAAGTCAAGAGGTTTTTTTTTGTTTGTTTTTTGTTTTTTGTTTTTTGTTTTTGTTTTTGTTTTTTGCATGCAATCGCACATAAACCTAGATTTCTAGCTTCTCCTTGAAAATCAGAAGCTCTGGGCATGCTGGGCCTGGCTCCCTCATGGCAACAGAGGCTGGAGCTGAGGGGCACAAAGCCAGAGCCTTCAGACTGGGCATGGGCTCGCCAGTTTTCCGCAGGCCCCACCCCTCCCCACAGTCTCACACTGGGCCCACTTCGTTCGTTAACATGACCCGCTGGGCCTGTGGATGTGGAAGCTGTAACTGCCATCTTGGCCTCCACCGTAGCACCTGTCACAGTGTCCCCGCCAGGCAGTGAGCACCATGGGGACAGGCTCTGTGAGGGACACCTCCTGGGGTCCCCACTCCTGACACACAGTAGGTCCACAGGTTCTAGAACTGGCTTAAATGTTTGTTGTCCAATGAATCCCAACCCCCACCCACCCAGCTACCCGAACTAGGGCACGCACTAAACTCAAGCCCCTACCGGAATGTGACAAACAGGTTGGCCGAGGCCAGGGTTTAAAAATATCCCAGGGCCGGTCAGCTGTGAGGTCCTCGGAGGTGTTGAAACAACCAGGCCGAGGCTGGCTGGAGGCCAGCGCACCCACTTTGCTCTGTGTGATGTGGGCTAACGGGAGGGGTCACCAGTAGGTCCTGGTGTGGGGGTGCGGGGGTGGGAGGACTAGATGCCGCCCCTCCCCCATGGCTCTGCTTGGGAAAGGTCAGAGCTGTTTATAAACAGCATGGGGTGACATGACATAATTTTGCTTAAAGGGTTATCAGGCAGGGCATGGACACAGGGCGGCCTTCCCTGATGTTTCCACGCCGCAGTGTCCTGGCATCAAGAAAGCCGGGATGCTGCTAGCGCTGTGGTCTCCCGTGGCCTTCAGAGCCATGGCCCAGCCCGCCGGAGCCAGGCTTAAAAATAACGCTCCCAGCCCAGTCTCCTGGGGGACAGCCAGCATGGGGGCTGGACAGGGAAGGAACGAGCTCTGCTGGAGTGCCCACTGGATGCCAGGCACGTCAGAGCATCAGCTCATGGAGCCACACGCGGGCCTTGGGAGGGAGGGACTGTCGTCCAGATGGGGAAACTGAGGGTTGGGGAGTGGTGCCACTGGCTCAATGTTTCCCAGGAAGCAACAGTGCTGCTATGCCAATCCATGAGACGAGAATGACAAGAAGGCAGGCTCTGTGTCACGCTGCTGTTCCCGCGTCCCTGGAACAGCGCTCGGCCTCAGGAAGCCTCAGGAGGCAGCTCCCATGGAACTTGTCCAGGATTGAAACCCGCTCTCCCACCACAGCTCGTCCCCGTCAAGGGCAGCCCCATCCTTCCAGATGCTCGGGCCGGATACCCGGGCGTCATCCTCAACCCCTCTCCTCTTACCCCCACACCCGCGCTTGCTGCTCCATCCAGACCCAGCCACTCCTCCCTGCCCTGGCCCAGCACCCCCACCTGGCCGCTCAGGAGCCTCCTTCCTGGTCTCCTGCTTCCACCCTCACCCCGACAGTCCTTCTCCATCAGTGCCCAAGGCGACACATTGGACTCGTGTCATCTATCACCTGAATGTCATTCATTCATTCACTCTACATCCTAATAGATGCAACGGTGAACAGAACACACTCGTCCCTGCCAGTGTGGAGCTGAACTTACGGCATGGGGGAGGAAGGGGGCATCAGCCTTAATAGGTAAAGCAAATAGATCAGGTTTCCGATGGCATTGAGTGCTAAGGAGAAACAGAAGCCTGGGAAGGAGGAGGGGAGCATCAGAGAGGAACAAATCTAAACAGGGCCTGGGTGCAGGGCAGGGAAGGTCTCCCTGAGCAGTATTTGAGTATAACTTGAAAGAGTGAGGGACTGGGCAATGGGGATTTCCAGAGGGAGGGCATTCCTGGTGCAGGAAACAGAAAGTACAAAGGCGCCGGGGCGGGACCGTGCCCGGCATGAGTGAGGATGGCAGAGAAGAGGCCCATGTGGCTGCAGCAGAATGAGTGGGGGGCAGCATGGGAGGAGGCGAGCTCAGAGAGAAGGGCAGCGCGCACAGAGCCCTGCACGTCGGGGGAAGGACTTAGCTTGCCTCTGGGGTAGATGGGAGCCACGGAGGTTCTGAGCAGAAGAGCGTTCTGACTTCATTTCTGAAAGAATCCCTCGGGCTGGGTGTCGAGAGGATGGGCTGTCAGGAGCCAGTGGGAAGGGGACCGTCAGGGTGACCGCAGTGGTTCAAGCAAAAGAGAATGGTGACCAGGCCCAAGGGGTGGCTGCGGAGGCGAAGAGCCTGGGAGGAGGCCGTGGCCTCCAGATCTGTTCTCAGGTGGAGCTGGCGGGGCGTGCTGCTGGACTAGATGTGATCAGTGGAAATCAAGAAGCCAAAGACGTTTGGGTTTCGGTTAGCGCAGGAACAGAAAACCAGACCCGCGTGTTCCCACGTGTAAGTGGGCGCTGAACGGTGAGAAGAGCTGGACACAGGGAGGGGAAAAACACACACTGGGGCGTGTCATGGGGGTCGGGGAGGGAGAGCGTCAGGATAAATAGCGAATGCTTGCTGGGCTTAATACCTAGGGGATGGGTTGATAGGCGCAGCGAACCATGATGGCACGCGTTTACCTATGTGACAAGCCTGCACGTCCTGCACATGTACCCCGGAACGTAAAATCTAAAAATAAAAGCCATGGATGGCTCCAAGGTTCCAGATAGAGCGGCCGGAAGGATGGCGCTTCTGCCTACAGAGGTGCCCGAGCACTGCGCCAGGCTCCCGGGAAGGTTGGGAGTGAGGCCGCCCTTCCCTGGTAGGGACACCAGTTGCGCATGAAGGTCGTCCCCAACACAGTGGGCTTTGCTTTATGAAATTTCCTGCTGATTCATATCAGGATCCTTCTCCAGGTCCCCCCTCCCATCCCTGCCCCTGAGTTCCTTGTAAATTGTGCAGGAGCCACCAGGCCCCTCCTCCCCTTCGATTCCCGAAGAGCAACAAACGCTCCTATAGCCCTCATCACGTGCCTGGCAGGATCCTATCCCTTTACCTTTGTGAACTCATCTGATCATCACAGCAATTGCGGGAGCTGGGGACTCTTACTACACCTATTTCATAAATGGAGAAAAAAGGCCTGGAGAGGTTAAGTCACTTGTCCAGGACCACACAGCTAGCAAGTGGTAGAGGCAGGATAGGATCTCAGGCAGTCAGGCCCAGGCTCATGCTCTTCACCACTCCACTTACTATCTCACCCTTGGCCAGGAGGAGCCAAACTGGGCTTGAGAGATTGGGAGAGGGGAGCGGGTCTCAGCAGCCCCTTCCATATCACAGAAACAGCTGCTGTTCTCTGAGTACCTCTTCCATGCCTAGTTCCATACCCAGGCTTCCTCTATTCTGTATATCAAGAGAAAGAGTATTACAAGGATTGTACCCATTCTGCAGATAAGAAAACCAAGGCTCAGAGAAGGGTAAGGCCATGTCCACAGTTATAGCTAGGACTGAAAACATGGAACTCTGGGACTGAGACCACATTGTGTCCCCTCCTTCACACGGCCTGTGCTTGTCACCTGCTTTCCGCCATGGTGGTGAGCCGGGGTGCTCAGGGGTCTATGGCCACACTGCATTTTCTTCTTGCTGGAAGCCACCAGAGGACAGGAGACATGACAGTCGCACAGCGGCGTGGATTCCTGCTCTCAGGGCTTGTAGATTTTGTCTGGCACAACCAGTATGTCTGGGGCCAGCTCTGGGCCAGGTGCTGAAGAGACCAAGCTAGGAACAGAGTGGAGGGTGAGAAAGATTGAGGCCCTAGTTGGCTTTGACGAGATAGACAGTGGTGGGGTTGTCACAGAAGCTCAGAGAAGCCGCTCAGAGGAAGGGGTAGGTGCACGTGCACCGCGGGCCCCCGGCAGCCTCTTCACCTCTCTGGCTCTCAGTTTCCACTTCTGTGACACGGGTGGTCGTGCCTGCCACCCCGTAGCACAGATCTGGTCAGGACTAAAGGTGACCACCAAGGGGGCATGCACCATCTCCACCCTGCCCGGCGCTGTCACCCAGGATGGAAAGAGCACAGGCCCCAGCTTGTTGTAGGCATCCCGGGGACCCAGCCCACGGGAGGTGCTCGGAGCCTGCTGGACATACGGAAACAAAGAAACACACTTTCCTGGGACCTGCTTTCTTCCCCTGTAAAGTGAATGATGCCCACGCACTTTCCAAAAACGTAGACCCTCCCAACTACCTGGCAAGGCGAGTACTAAGAAAGCTTCGCTTCACAGGTAAGAAAAACGGGCACCTAGAGAAGCCATGAGACTTCACAAGGCCCTGGAGCTAAGACACGATGGAGCCAGGATCTGAATTTCACTCCCTCTGCCTCCTCAGCATTCGCAGAACTGATCCCAGAACTGAACTAATAACAGCTTGCGTTTCGTGGAGCATTTATGACATGCCATGCGCTGCTCCAAACACTTTACGTCTATTAACTAATATTCGTCTCTACCCCAAATGTGTGGGAGAGGTGATATTTTCTTCCCATTTTACTCATAAAGAAAGAGGTTAAGGGCCAGGAGCAGTGGTTTAGGTCTGTAGTCCCAACCGTTTGGGAGGCTGAGGCAGGAGAATTTCTTGAGTCCAAGAGTTCAAGACCAGACTGGGTAACATAGCACAGCAAGACCCCCGTCTCTTCAAAAAATGCAAATGAGCAGGGTGTGCTGGATCATACCTACAGTCCCAACTACTTGGGAGGCTGAAGCGAGAGGATCGCTTGAACCCAGGAGGTCAAGGCTGCAGTGATCTGTGATCATGCCACTGTATTCCAGCCTGGGTGACGGAGTGAAACCCTGTCTCAAAATAAAATTTAAAAGAAGAAAGAGGTTGGCTGGGTGCGGTCGCTCATGCCTATAAACCCAGCACTTTGGGAGGCCAAGGCAGGTGGATCACCTGAGGTTGGGAGTTCGAGACCAGCCTGATCAACATGGAGAAACCTTGTCTCTACTAAAAATACAAAATTAGCCGGGCGTGATGGCGCATGCCTGTAATCCCAGCTACTCGGGAGGCTGAGGCAGGAGAATCACTTGAACCCGGGAGGTGGAGGCTGCAGTGAGCCGAGACTGTAGCACTGCACTGTAGCATGGGTGGCAGAGCAAGACTCAGTCTCAATAATAATAATAATAATAATTACATAAATAAAGAAATGAAAAAGAAAAAAGGAAGAGGTTAAGTTACTTGTGCAAGGTCACAAGTAATTTGCAAAGACAGGATTCAAACTCAGGCAGTCTGGCTCCAGAGTCTGTGGTCTTAAATCACAGTGTCCTGTGGGAACGGGTTGGCGGTGTCACGCCGGCACAGAGCCTGGCACACGAGGAGCGCTTACTGGATTGTGAAAACCTCACAAACCGCGTAGAGACAAGCAGGGTTTTCCTATGCTGAACCACGCTGAGGCTTCCCTTGAGAATTCACTTATTTCCATTCCTTCCTGTGAGTCCCACTTGACAGAGAAGAAGCTGCCCATGGGCCATTTTCCCCCTGTCCCCCTCCCTCTAGGAAAATTCTGGGCATCATCCACCAGGTCACAGCTGCCGGCCAGAGGACGGGCTACAGCACAGTTTGGCCAGGTTATCGGGTTTCGTGGTCAGCCACCTTCACCCCTGACCAGAGCTGTCTTTCCAAAACAGAACATTCAGTCACCGCCTGTCCCTGCGTCCAGCTGTCCTTGTGCCCCGACCTTGCTTTCTGCCCACCGGCCCAGGGTTTTTCCTCGTATCCTTGTCTCTTACTGACCTCTCACGAAGATGACCGGAGCAGAGAAAAGAGTCAGGGGGCAGGCTGAGAGAAATGATGAGGAGACAGAGACAGAGAAAGAAGAGACAGAGAAAGAGGAGACGGAGAAAAACAGAGAGAGAGGGGACAGAAAGACAGAGAAGGAGGAGACACGGATGGAGAGAAAGGCAGAGACAGGAGAGCCTTGCAGGGACTGCCTGCCCTCCAAAGCTGTCTCAAGGGCAGGGTCTGTAACCTTGCAACTCCATCCAAAGTGTCTTGACCTTCTCCCAAGGCCATATCATCTTCCCCCAACAACCCCCAACCTGCCACCAGCCCAACAGGTCATAAGACCTCATTACCTTCCCCTTTCACCTCCATGCACAACCCCTCACCTAACTCACTCCTGCTTATCTCCCTTCCTCCAGGAAGCCCTCCCTGGCCCTCTGTGCACCCTGATTATACCTGCCTCACGCTTTGCGGTTCATTGATAGGTTTGCCTCCCCCACTGAAATGGCAGCTTCTCCAGGGCAGGTCTGGCTCACCCTGCATCCCTGCAGTCAGCCCAGTCCCTGACACATAGTAGGTGCTCAATAAATGTTAGCAGAATGAAGGATTAGGCCAGCTGCTGTGTGTCAGCTCCTCGGAGAATCCTTGCCTGGTATGGCTTACTGTTCGCATTTAATCATGTATTTATTTGATTTAGGGTCGGCGTGGCCTCTGGCCTCAAGAAGGCAGGGTCAGTGTCTGCTGTGTTCACCCGTGTCTCCCCAGCACATGGAAAGTGCCTGGCACAGAGTAGGTGCTTCAATATTGGCTGAATAAATGAATGGCTGCATGAGCCAATGAATTAACCACTAGCTCTCTGGAGGTTTTGAATCATATTTTTCAACCCATGTGAACCAGTTCACATGCTCCCCATTGCCCTTCAGCTCAGACCCCAAGTCCTGCCAAGACCTATGAGGCTCTGCGACATCTGGCCCCTGCCACGTCTCCCACCTCTGCCCTTCTCACACCACCCCTGCAGGCACCAGTGTCTCTAGGGTGCCGTGCGTGGTAGCGGCTCCCATCTCCGCTCCACACCCCACCCTAAGTCATGTCAACAGAGCTGAGGGTTTTTTGTTTGGTTGTTTTTTCCCTGTGAACGAGACTGCCTAGAAAATTGGAGCATTTTTGCACAAACAACCTCAATGTCACCAATGGACCTTGATCACTGTGGGACAGTCTCCAACATTTGGCCAGCCAGCTTCCCAGGGCCCTGACCTGAGACAGGGTTTGCGCCCTCATCGCTCTGTCACTCTCCCAACCGGCCGTCTAAAGAGCTGGCTGGCTGGGTGGGAGGGGTGTCCTCGGAGCCCCGAGTTTGACCTTCACGTTCCGCAGGAAGCCAGGGAAGGGGACCCTTTGGAGTAGATCCCACCACATCCTTTAGGCTCAGACCAGGCCTCGCCCTCCAGAAAGCTGCCTTTGCCACTTTCCTGGCATCTATGGACTCCTGTTCTCACCCTAATTGCATCTCATATCATGCTTGGCTGAAACTCTCAATTGGACAGTTTCTTCCACTGGCCTGAGCTCCAAGTGGCTAAGGCCAAGTCTTTTCTATCTTGGTGTCCCCAGAGACCAGGTCTGGCTTATGACGGGCATCAGCGAACATGCACTAAATGAACAAAGGATTATTGAATGAGCACTCCTGCGTGCTGCGTGCTGATCTCTGTCTCACTCACTAGGATGGGGTGCCCAAGACCTTGTCTCTTTTATCTTTGCTCTTCAGCATCTAACTCTGCTTGGCATATCTGTGGCATCATGAAACACGTGTGGAATAAACAAACAAGGCCTTCCTACCATCCATCACATCTGCCTCTCTTCCTGGACTGGGAGTTCTATGAGGTTAAGGACCAAACCTTATTGTTTCCAGCTCCCCTGAGTCCAGCACTGGACCTGGTACAAAGGAGATGTTTGGTAGGAACTTACTGGACGGGTGGATGGATGCGTGGAACTGAAACTGGTGGATCAATGGAGGAATGAATGGATGGTTCGGACAGAGTGAGTGAATGAATAGAAAGGACGGATGGAAGTGCAGGTGGGTGGCTGGATGGCAGATGGGTGGATGAAAGCCTGGATAGATAAATACTATAGTCCAGGTTGTGAATGTGGGAAATATTGCTTTCCACCCCCTCCCCACACACAAAAGCCACCATTTTAGAAGAGCTAAAATCATTTTAGAACAGCTAAAATGAGGCCAGAGAATGACTCAGCTACAGTTTTTTATGAGAGATGTTCAGGAGAAAAAAATATGAGAAAGACAGGCCTCGGAGGCTCTGGACTCCTTCAGCAAAGCCTGTGCGATGGCTGGGCTTTCCTGCATCGTTTATTGATGGTTACGGAGGGCCTGCCATAGTTACCGTCCCTGGGTGTGGTCTGGAAGTAGAAAGAAATTTCAGATGTGGAGCCTGCCCCCAGGTTGCTCAGAGGCAGACATATGCCCATTCACTCTCAATGCGTCTTCTTGTTGGGGTGTCCAAAGAGCAAAGGTTTGGGAAACAAACCTAGATTTGTATCCTGACTTCTTTTCTGTGTGACCTCGAGCAAATAGCTTGGCTTCTCTGAATCCTGGTTTGCTCATCCCGCTTTGCAGGGTTGTTGCACACACACAAGCCCATGCTGAGCCCAGGCTGAGGTTGCCATCGATGATGGGTAAACACTAAACTGGGCCTCCGTGTGCGATGCTGCTGACTTGCTGTGAGACGCTCTCAGAATGTTGAGACTTCTCTGTTCCTTTGGTTCAGCTCAGTGGCATTCATCCATAACAAGGGCCGTGAACTAAAGAAGAACTCAATTTGGGGAACCCAGAAGACTTGGGTTTGGGGCCCTTTGCTTCCCGACTGCCTGGATTCAGACAGCCACTGTGCCCGTCTGAACCTCGATCCTGCATCCGCATTGCAGACCTCCTCGCTGTGTCTCAAGCACAGCAGCCGCCCCTGCACCCAAGCTCTCTTTTAGCAAGAGAGCCAAAGAGAGTGAGCTCCTGGCATCCACCGTGGGGAGGTGTGGGCTCCTGAGAGTGGTACTGCCTACACAGGTCAGCCTCGAGGCACTCCAGGGTAAAGAGGGGTGCAGAGGGATCTGGAAGGACAAACAGAAGACACTTGGCTTCTCACCCTGTCTGGAAGGGGACCCCCATTCCATGGGGTCCCACTAGCCTACTGATTTATGTTTCCAATAGTTTATACCAC
The DNA here is from genome assembly GCF_048565385.1 of Saimiri boliviensis. Classification (NCBI taxonomy): domain Eukaryota; kingdom Metazoa; phylum Chordata; class Mammalia; order Primates; family Cebidae; genus Saimiri; species Saimiri boliviensis. The sequence continues at coordinate 113,855,396 of NC_133457.1, forward strand.
ATGGCTTTATAGAACATGTTTATTCGGCGGGGTGCAGTGGCTCACACCTGTAATCCCAGCACTTCGGGAAGCTGAGGCTGGCGGATCACAAGGTCAGAAGTTCGAGACCAGCCTGGCCAACATGGTGAAACCCCATCTACTAAAGATGCAAAAAATTAGCCGGGCATGGTGGTATGTGCCTGTAATCCCAGCTACTCCAGTAGCTGAGGAGGCTGAGTCAGGAGAATCACTTGAACTCAGGAGGCAGAGGTTGCAGTGAGCTGAGATCGCGTCATTGCACTCCAGTCTGGGCTACAGGGCAAAACTTGGTATCAAAAAAAAAAAAATAGTGAAGAGCAGGGAAGCTATAGCAATTCTGTCCCCCAGAAAAGCATCTTGTAGAAATACTCACACATGTCCACAGATGGGTGTACCCTACAGACCAAGACAGTGTGGCTCATGACAGCAAAAGCCAGGAAGCAGACCCAACAGACATGTTTAGGGCAGGGTTCTCCACTCAACCAGGCAGACATTTGGGGTCACATAATTATCTGTTGTGGGGGCTGTGTTGGGCATTGTGGGGTGTTTCGCAGCGTCCCTGGCTTCTACCATCTAGATGCCAGTAGCACGTCACTACTCCAAGCTGTGACAACAAAATATGTCTCCAGACATTCTGAATGTCCCCAGAAGGAAAAAAAAAATCACCCCATCCAAGCAGAGAAGTCTATGGCATGCCCAAGGTGATGGAGCTTGTATTTCAGCAAAGCTGTGACCCGAGCCTGCGCTAAATCCCAGCTCACACTTTTCCTATTCGCTTTTTGTGGATTCCTTAGACTTTGCTCCATTCACAATCATGTGTTCTATGACTAGAAATAATTTCATTTCTTCGTTTCCCATCTGGCTGCCTTGGCACGTTTGAGGACAGAGCTTGCAGAACACAAAGTGTAGCTCAAGTGGATTACGTAATCGCACAGGGACGCTTTTTCGGGAAGTTAGCTTTGTTCAAATATTGAAAATTCGTAAAATGGAGAATAGAAAGAAGAATATTAATTGAAGGAGGTCACCCGCAGAGGCCAATTTTCTAGCAGTGCTCCTCTGAGTAGCTTTCTCTGTTTTGAAATTGTATTACAAGGTTGCTATCACACTATATGTACAATTTCAAATCCTGCTAGTCCCAAAGTCTTTAAAATCATCATTCTTATATTATTACAAAATCTTCTTTGACATTCTCTTTAATTGTTGCCTATTGTTTCTCTCTCATTCTCTGATCTCTCCTTTTTCATTAATAATGGAAATTGTGAGCTTTTGCTGGGCATGTGACTACCCAGAAGAAAAACTACACTTCCCAGCCTCTCTTGCGGCTAGGTGTCCCAGTGGCCAATGGGATGTAAGTAACTTCCAAGTAATGTCCTTAGGAAGGGGTGCCTCTACTTCTTCCCATCCTCCTTGCTGGCTGGAGTGCAGATGTGCTGGCCAGAACCTGAGTGGCCATCTTGAAATAAGGCAGAGCAATAAGAGAAAAGGACCCTGAGTCCCCGATGAATTTGTGCAGCCGCCCTGCTAGTCCTGGACTGCCACCTCCATGCAGCTTTTACGTAAGAAACAGACTTCTGCCCGGGCGCAGTGGCTCACGCCTGTCATCCCAGCATGTTGGGAGGTTGAGGCAGGTGGGTCATGCCAATGTGGTGAAACCCCATCTCTACTAAAAATACAGAAATTAGCCATGCGTGGTGGCGGGCGCCTGTAATCCCAGCTACTTGGGAGGTTGAGACAGGAAAATTGCTTGAACTTTGTAGGGGGAGGTTGCAGGGAGCTGAGATTGCACAACTACACTCCAGCCTTCATGACAGAGCAAGGCTCTATCTCAAAAAAAGAAAAAACGAAAAAGAAGCAAACTTCTACCTCATTTGAGCTTGTTTTTTTTGTTATTTGGGGTTTTCTGACACTCAAAGGGAACCTAATCCGAAGTATTGCACTAATATTTTGTGCAGAAGGTATTTCTAACACCCTTTTAGGAATCATTTCCTAATTAACTGAAACATTCCCTGCTTATCGGACATTTACGTAGATTCTGATTCCTCACTACTTGTCTTTTTTTTTTTTTTTTTTTTTTTTTGAGATGGAGTCTCACTCTGTTGCCCAGACTGGAGTGCAGCAGAGTGTGATACTGGCTCACTGCAACCTCCACCTCCTGGGTTCAAGCGATTCTCCTGCCTCAGCCTCTGGAGTAGCTAGGATTACAGGCACCCACAACCACATCCAGCTACAATCTATGTTTGTATTTTTAGCGGAGACGGGGTTTCATCGTGTTGGCTAGCCTGGTCTTAAACTCCTGGCCTCAAGTGATCTGCCCACCTCGGCCTCCCAAAGTGCTGGGATTACAGGTGTAAGCCACCGCGCCCAGCCTTACTCTTGTCAATTCTGTTGTGAACGTCTTTGTCCGCTATCATTATTTGTGATTATTCCTTAGTACAGAATCCCAGAAGAAGGCTTTGGGGGTCAAGAACATGAACATTCTTAAAGCTGTCAGTACCAGTCAACCAACTGCCTTCCAAAATGGTTCAGCTGACATACATGCCCCGCTCCTCTAGCAGGGAATGTGAGGACCCGTATTGGGACCAGAGTAAAAATGACAACATTCAACATCATTCCCTCCAGCATCCAAAAATGAGTCCGAGATAGTCATTTTCTGATAGTTCTTAAGTACAAGATATCGATAAGCAGTCATTAACCATGAAGCTTAGGAGACCTGGAGTGATCTCCTGTCAGTCTGGGGGTCTTAAATGCAAGTGACAGAAGGCACCCCTCTGGCTAGTTTACACAGGAAAGGAGTTTATTAAAGATTATTGGGTGTTCCAGAGGACCCTCAGGGGGTTTACCGAGACAGGACTGGGGGCTACACAGCTAGGAATCAGGCTGGAATTTGACGGAGAACTGCCCCAGTGAGCCCCCCTTCTTCCCAAGGACGCCCCCACTGCATCCTCCAGAGCCAGGTTCTTCTCCCCACCTCTTCTATCCTAACCTCTTTTCATTGGAGGCCTCCCGCAGGGGAGCCCACGTGGCACGCCTGCACCCGAGCTGCTTAGGGAGGTTGGGAAAGCAAGTTTTCTGGTGGGTCCTTTGAGAGATGTGAGCTGCTTAAGCAGGAAATTCCCTGAAGGGTGACTGCAGGGTGTGGGCAGCCAGAAAGTAGGGCAAAGATCAGCTCCCCACAAAGACGGCTGGGCTTGTGGGAAGAATCCGGAAAGGTTTCTAGCATCGCCTTCTTCATTTCTCCTCCCTGGGGTGCAAGAGAACAGCAGCGAGAAGTAAAGGTGACAGCAGCGCCATTCCCGTTTGTGTCACCTTTAGGGTTTACCCAGCTCTGCAGAGGCTAAGTGAGAGTGGGGACCTCGAGATGTGTCCTCACTTCACCAAACTGAGGCCAGCAAGTCAACGTGGTGCCATTAGCTGAGGGACGCATGTCTCCTGGACCCTGAGCACATTCTTCCAGGGGACGTTCTTGAAGGATGTGTCTGCCTTGTCCACTGTCGGGACTGAACAACACCGGCATCTGAACAAGCCCTGGCACACAGCAGGTGCTCCATAGATAAATCTGGAATGAATGAATGATGCCATTGGGCTCTCAGGCTTGGAAGAAACCTTGGAGTCTGGAGTTAACATGGATCGACTCAACCAATATTTCCTGAGCACCCACCATGCTCCAGGCCCTGTTTCCGGTGCTGGGGATACTGCAGGAAAGAAAAGAGTCTCACCAGCCACCGTGGCTCGTGCCTTTAGTCCCAGCATTTGGGAGGCCAAGGCGGGGGAATCACCTGAGGTCAGGAGTTCGAAACCAGCCTGACCAACATGGAGAATCCCTGTCTCTACTAAAAACACAAATATTAACCAGGCGTGGTGACGCAAGCCTGTAATTCCAGCTATGTGGGAGGCTGAGGCAGGAGAATCGCTTGAATTCACGAGGTGAAGGTTGCGGTGAGCTGACATCGTGCCATTACACCCAGCCTGGGCAACAAGAGCAAAACTCTGTTTCAAAAAAAAAAAAAAGGAAAAGAAAAGAGAGTCCCATGTCCCTGTTCTCAGAGTGGAGGAGGTGGGCAATCCATTTTAAAACCCCAAAATATTAATCTAACACAGCACAACATAATATAATCTGATCTAATACAATATCAAATAAAATGTTTAAAAGGAAATCTAGCACTGGATAAGTGACTTGGAGATGCTAATGTAGAAAAAGAGTTGAGGAAGACCTCTCTGAGAAGGTGATGTTCAAGCAGAGATCTAAAGCAGTAAGGGAGTGAGTTGAGCAAATATCAGAGGGAAGGGTATTCTGGGCACAGAGAACAGCTGGTACAAAGGCCCTGAGGCAGGAATGAATGAGCTTGGCTGTGCCCTTTGTGGTGAGGTGGCCAGGGAGGCAAGGGTTACACCAAGTTTCCCAACTTCAGCAAATCTACAGAACCCTTAACTGGCGGAAACAGGAGGTAGGGAGGGAAGAGTTCTTCATTCTTAAGCTTCTCTGGAAAAACATGATGTCAGGGACAGACAGTAAATCTTGACTTGTCCCAGAAAACAATGGGCCCGTGTAACCAGTGAAGTGTTAGGCTGAAAGTAATCGGCCAGAGGGCTGGGGCGTGGGTGGGTCATATGGAATTTGTTAACAGATCTGCATTTGAAAAAGAGCTTCCCGGTTGGGGGCAGCAGAAGCTTCTGGCTAACATCAAAAAGATGTTTATTGTGGTGATTCTGTGCAGACATGAAAAATGGAGATTCGCCACACGGAGATGTGGAAAGATGTCCCCAGAACGTTAAGTGAAAAAATAGGTCACAGGATAGTATTATATACCGTACGATCCCTTCTGAAAATTCACTGGTCGTTCATTCAGAAAATATTCGTTATGGACCTACTGTGGTGTAGAAGATTCAGACGCGGCCCTGCCTGCCTCCTGGAACTGACCGCACAGTGGGGAAGGCAGGCAACGATCAGATCGGTACACAAACATGTCATCCGAACCTTTGATCAGCACTAGGAAAAGATACCTGGTGCTACCAGAATATGCACATACATCAAGTGACCTGTGAGGATGTGCTCCAAAATGTCAAAGGGGTAGTAAGGTTTCAAGAGATTCTACTTTCCTTTTTCGTTTGTTCGATTCGTTGGTTTTTGGGAGGGGACCTCTCCCTGTCACCCAGACTGGAGTGCAGTGGCATGATCATGGCTCACTGCAGCCTCAACCTCCTGGGCTCAAGCCAACCTCTCAGCCTCCCGAGTAGCCGGGACCACAGTTGTGCACCACCGCATCCAGCTAGCTTTTTTTTTTTAATTTTGCAGAGATGAAGGTCTCACTGTTACCCAGGCTCGTCTTGAACTGCACCCAAGTAATCCTCCTGTTTCAGCCTCTCAAAGCGCTGGGATTACAGGCGTGCATCAGCACACCTGGCTTCATCCCACTTCCCTGATGCTCCTCTCTTGATTGTCTGTAGGTTCTGATTTTTTAAAATAACGTCACAATTTTTTTTTCTTATTTTTATTTTTTTAGGGTTAGGGTTAGGATTCAATGTCATGATTTATAACTGAGTGAATAAAAAAAGAACCTCAAAATGAACAGGAGCAGGAGAGCTGGCAGTCAGGGGACTGCAGAGGGCTTAGACCCAGGGAAGGAAGGACACACAAGAAACGGATCAACAGAGGCTGGAGTGCGACGTGGCCTCATTTCTCCCTGGACACCTTTTGAACCTTTTGAATGTGTAAGTATTCAAATAATAGTAATAAGCATTTAAAATGAAACTTTGAGTCAAGTTTTATTTTCGTGAAAAATGAAAAAGCAGACAACAGTAGGATCTCAATATAAACGCGTGAGCTGAGCTGAATTCCCGTGAACATCTTAGAGTGGCTCTCTCTGGGTCACCTTTTGTGTTTTCTTCTTTGTACTTTTCTGTGTCCCCTGTGTTTAAAATAAGAAGCATAAAAAAAGACAAGAAAAAAAGGCTACTGAATATAGAGCATCTACCACAGGCAAGGTCCCATTCTGGGTGCTTTACAAGCATGCTCCTGCTTCATCCCCACAACCGTCTCATTTCTTACTTTCATTTGACAGATGAGGAAACTGAGGCTCAGAGGGCGAAGCCACTGGCCAGGGTCACCCAGCTGGATTTGACCCACCTTAGTCGGATCCTAAAGTCTGTTTTTAAACTAGGAAGCTCAAGTACCCTTCCAATGTCCTTCAAGGAAAACTACTTCGCTTTGAAAATCAGGGGGAAAAACAAACAAACCAAACAAGAAATGTGACATTTTTTTAACCACTTATTTAAGCTCTGATGGGGCCCGAGACCAGCCGGGCTTGGGGAGGGTTTCTCGGCAGGGCACTGTTTGTGTAGTGGGTGGGGCTGCCCTGCCTGGCAGTCCCTCATGGCACATCCCCGCCTGCTCGTCAGCTGTGCTCCCCGGTCATGGCGACACCCAGATCCCCCCCACCTCCGCCAGCCTCCCCTCCTTGAAGATTGCTGACCTAGACCCTGCAGTGACACTGAATTCCTGCTGTGGCCTTGCTCGTGCTGTGGGCCACTGTGAGCTAATACCCACTGCAGACCTGAGAAGCAGGTGCCTCCATGGCCTTGTTTTACAGGGAGACTCAGGGAGGCTGGGTGACTTGCCTGGGTTCACACAGCTAAGACTTGGCCCCATGCTATACTGCGGACCCTCTGGGATCAAGTCTTTTGTGGTTGTGGGATCGAAGTGGGGGAGCGAAAAAGGTGAGTGGCCTGTAGCCCCAGGCACAGAGGGAAGGCAGCCACGAAGCGCGGTCCACTCTTCAGCCAGCTGAGGCCAGGCCAGGAGAAGCAAAGCTTTGCTGCCAGGCCGGGCAGGCTGGGCCAGGCGGCCGGGAGGCGGCCACTACAGTGGGGACCGGGAGGCCGAGCTCTCCCTCCTGCCTGCCCGGCAGCGTCCCGTGGCCACCCGCCAGGCCCTGCCTGACGTCAGGGTCTGACCAGGGACATAATGTGCTGGCATGGGGACAAGGGCTGACTGCAGAGAGACAGAGCCGCGAGGCGGGGCGTCCAGCCCGGGGAGGCAGGCAGGCAGAGGAGGGGAGAGAGAGAGAGAGAGGAAAAGAGAGAGAGAGAGAAACAGGCAGAGTGAGAGAGAGAGAGAGACGGGGGTGGGAAAGAGAAACACAGAAACAGATGGAGAAAAAAGGAAACAGAGGGAGGGAGAGAGACGGAGAAAGTGAAAAGAGAAACAGACAGAAAAGAGACAGAAAAGGAGAAAAACACAAGTAGGGAGATGTTCAGAGAAAGTCACTGAGAGAGCAAGAGCCAGAGAGAGGAAAGTGGAGGTACTGGGGGAAGTGACAGAGGGAGGAGGCCCAGCAGGGGCTGTGCGGTTACTTACGGGCAGGCTCTTGGCTCTGCCCCTGTGAGCTGGTGACTCACCTCCGGGAGCCTCCACTCCTTACCTGGTGCGATGGGAGTCCAAGTAACAGGGCTTTGCTCATTTGGGGAGGGGACAGAACCCCTTCCCATCATGCGAGGCAGGGGCAGGAACCAGATCCGTGTGAAGTACTTTGGCAGAGCCCTGCATGTAATAAGTGCTCAATAAATTGGAGGTGAAAATTGAGAGAGGACTGGGAAGAAAGAAATGGAATCCCAGAGTGTGAGTGGATGAGGGTTGCGCCGATGCACAGAAACTCTCGCTCCATTAGCACTCCCTTTCCTGTAGCCTTGGAGCACCCCCCTTCCTGTCCCTACTTGACTTCAGCTTGAGGCCACCAGCACAGACCTTGGCCTGGCCTTGCCTGTCTTGGGGCCCAACCCCCTGTTTATGGGTTCAAGAAGGCCATGATCCCAGGGCCATCGCGTCACCAAAGCCAAGCAAGGCCAGACCCTGGTCACTTTTGGCTTTCCAGCCCTGTCACCCCTCAGCCGGCTTAATTTTCAATGGCCTGGCAGGACTGAGGGACTGAGCCAGTTGCCTGCCTGGGCAGGGGCAGCTGTGCCCGCATGTCTTCCATTAGTGCGGGGGCACACACGCCAGACGTGCAAAGGTGAGGATGCAGAGACCCCTTTCTCTAGCTCCCATTATTCCCACAGAACTTCATCAGCCTTGGCCTCAGCCTCTGAATTCCCACTATGTGCCAGGCATGGTTCTGAACACTTCTCAGGACTGAGCTACTCAATCCTTCTGATGGCCCCAAGAGGTGAAGTGCAATTAGTACCTCCTTTAGCAGATGAAGAGGCTGAGGCTCAGAGCTGGAGTCACTGGCCCAAGGTCACTTGCTAAGGAGTGGCAGGGCCAGGCAGTCACTTAAGCACAGAGCAGCTATGATTCCCTGCATAACTTGAGCACTGGGCTGTACCAAGGTGGTACCACAAGCATCTGGATAATCTGACCAGACAGTGGTACTTGGCTGGGGGTGGATTTTGCCCCCACAGTAGACATTAGACTACATCTGGGGACATTTGGGGTTGTCGCAACTGGAGAGAAGTTACTGGCATCTGGTGGGTGGAGGCCAGGGATGCTGCTCAGGACAAGCTGCGTACCAGAGAATGATCCAGCCTCGAATATCGGTAGCACCAAAGTTGAGAAAGGTAAGCTCTGTTACAATCTCCATGTTGTACATGTAGAAACTGAGGCACAGAGAGAAGATGCCACTTGCACAAGAAGCCCACCTATGCCCCTGCTCTTCCTTAGACCCGATTGCCAGTCTGCCTTAAAACACGCCCGCCTCCATTCCAGGCCTTCCGAGTCCTCCCCTGCTTGTGCAGATGATGCTTCGCCTCCTCTCAATACATAAAGGCAGTGCCTTAGTCATTGACAGAACAAAAGATCCAGCCACAAAGTCACTGAGAATGTACAAATGCCTTAAAATGAATTTGTATTTGAGTCATGGCAGCACTGAGGGACATTTGAAATAAAACATACGTGGATTCATGGAGCAAGTATTTTCTGAGCACCTACTATGTACCAGGCTCTGTCCTTGGTGCTGGAGATACAGCCGAGAACCAGACAGAGTCAGCCCCTCCTGGGTCTTCAGGAGCTGATGGTCTGGTGGGGAAGGCAGATGAGAGACAAGAAAACAAACACACAACCAAGGTCACTTCTGACTGTGTGAAATGTAACTGTGGGGCAGGTGAAGGGCCGTTCTAGGGAAGGGAGTGTCCAACAGGGCCTCTCTGAGATGACACCAGTCTTAAGAGGCAGGAATGAAAAGTTCCAGGTGACAGAGCACAGTGGCTCACACCTGTAATCCCAACACTTTAGGAGGCTGAGGCAGGTGGATCACCTGAGGTCAAGAGTTCAAGATCAGCCTGGCCAACATGGTGAAACCCCCTTCTCTACTAAAAATACAAAAATTAGCCAGGCATGGTGGTACACACTTGTAATCCCAGCTACTTGGGAGGCTGAGGCAGGAGAATCACTTGAACCTGGGAGGCGGAGGTTGCAGTGAGCCGAGATTGCACCACTGCACTCCAGCCTGGTGGCAGAGCAAGACTCCATCTCAAAAACGAAAAGAAAAGAGGGACGAGAAAGAAGGGGAAGGGAGGGGAGGGGATGGGGAAGGGAGGAGAGGGAAGGGGAGGGAAAATAAGGAGGGGGAGGGGAGGGGGAAGGGGAGGGGGAGGGGAGGGGAGGGAAGGGAAAGGAAGGGAAGGGAAGGGAAAGGGAAGGGCAAGTTGCAGACATAGGGAACGGCAGGTGCCAAGGCCATGACGCAGGTGCTTGCCTGGAGTGTTGAAGTCCAGCCAGGAGGCCAGTGACTGGAGCCAAGTGAGGCAGGAGAGGAGCAGCACATGAGATGGGGAAGTCACAAGTGAAGAGATGTGTGGTGCCCTGTGGCCACTGTAAGGGCTCTGCATGTGGGAGGTGGGAGCCATGGCAGGGTTTTGAGGAGAGGAGGCACAGGGTCTGATTCAGATTCTAATAGGATCCTCTTGGATGCTTTGGTTAGCTGAATAGTGGCCCTCCAAAGATATCCACATCTTTTTTTTTTTTTTTTTTTTTTTTTTTTTTTGAGACGGAGTTTCGCTCTTGTTACCCAGGCTGGAGTGCAATGGCGCGATCTCGGCTCACCGCAACCTCCGCCTCCTGGGTTCAGGCAATTCTCCTGCCTCAGCCTCCTGAGTAGCTGGGATTACAGGCACGTGCCACCATGCCCAGCTAATTTTTTTGTATTTTTAGTAGAGACGGGGTTTCACCATGTTGACCAGGATGGTCTCGATCTCTCGACCTTGTGATCCACCCGCCTCGGCCTCCCAAAGTGCTGGGGGATTACAGGCTTGAGCCACCGCGCCCGGCCGATATCCACATCTTAATCCCCTGAATCTGTGAGTGTTACTTTATACGGCAAAAGGAACTTCAGAGCTGTGATCCAGTTATGGCTCTGAAGATGGGAGGGTTATCTTGGATCACCCAGGTGGGACCAATTAATCACAGGAGTCCTTATACCACGGAGCAGACGGAGGCATGCCTACAGAGGAGGAGAAGGCAGAGAGGAGAGAGAATGACAGAAACATAGACTGCGGTGATGTGCTTTGAGAGCAGAGGGTGGGGCCACAAGCCAAGGGCTTCAAGCAACCACTAGAAACTGAAACAAGTAAGGACACAGATTCCTGGAGCCTCCGGAAGGAAGTGGTCTACCAACACCTCGACTTCTCCCCTCTGAACCTGTAAGAGAATAAATGTGTGTTGTTTCCAGCCACTAAGTCAGGGGTCATTTGTTTCGGCGGCAAGAGGAGCTGGGGGTGATGCAGTGGGGGGGACAGACTGTCGAAGGGTGGGGGGGGGAACTGGGGAGCTATGGAGAGAGGCGACTGCGATTGTCCCGACAGGAAAGAATGGCGGACAAAGAGAAGTGGATGCCTCATTCAGCCACCCTGGGCTAGTGCCCAGGACATGGAGCTGGCCATCCAGTGGTTCATGTTTTGAAGAAGACTCCAGCTAGAGAAGGCCAGGAACAGTTCTGGGAAATGGGAAGGATGGGCTTAGCTGAGCTAGAACCTCATGCCAGTCAGGTCTCTGTCCCAATGTCCCCGTGCAGGGCAGTGTCTTGACCAGCCCAGCCTGGGGAGCCCTCCCACGGTCCCCACTCCCTCACTCAGCTTCGGTTTGCTCTGTGTGTGCCCACTGTCACCTCTGTCAGTTTCTTTATTGTCCCACCCCAAGTGAGGAAGGACTTCGCCCGTCCTGCTCATCGCACACTCCGGCACCCAGAAACGGCCTGGCACAAAGATGTGCTTAGCACATATGCACTTAGTGAACGAACCAACAAATGAACCCCCATTTGCCAACCAGGAAAATGGTTGAAAACTAACCAGGAAAGTGATTTACTCAGCACCACACAGTGGCTAACTATGGATCCAGGATTTGAACCAGAACGGACTCCAAAGTTTGTACTAAGTAGGCTACCTCCTTGTAACACCAATGACACTGGCCGTATTCCAGAAATTTCTGCTTTGTGAGAGTACCGCTGTATCCTTCTTCAGGTGTCAGACTCTCCAAACACAGCACCTCGGGGAACCTACTGACCTGCTCAGGCTAAAATTAGATGGGGAAATGGAGGTTCAGAGAGGTCAGGGTCTTCCCTGAGGTGCACAGCAGCCAGCAGCAGAGCCCAGAGCTGGGACTTGACCCCTGTGGGATCCCACAGCTGGGGGCTTCTCTCATATTTTCCACCTTGCTCTGGGTCCCAGAGAAATAAGAAAGACCCTCCTGGCCTAAGAGGTGAGTCAGTGCAAGTCACACTGCTTGGTGTCCAGGCTGAGCCTGGAGGAAGCCCAGCAGCACCTCAAGCTGGAAGCTTCCGAAAAATGAGGCTGGGGGTTGGGACCTAGGCCACCGAAGTGAAACCCCAGCTCTGCCCCTCCCCTGCTCTGTGGCCTCAGGCAAGTGGTCTCTCCTCTCTGGCCCAGGGCTCCTCTAATAACGCCAACCAAAATTCTGGACAGAGTTGATAAAGCCCTGTAGACTACATTTTAAAATTAAAAGACCCAGCCAGGCGCGGTGGCTCACACCTGTAATCACAGCACTTTGGAAGGCTCAGGTGGGCAGGTCACCTGAGGCCAGGATTTTGAGACCAGACTGACCAACATGGCGAAACCCCGTCTCTTCTAAAAATACAAAAATTAGCCAGGTGTGGTGGCAGGTGCCTGTAATCCCAGCTACTCAAGAGGCTGAGGCAGGAGAATCACTTGAACCGGGGAGGCAGAGGTTGCAGCGAGCCAACATTGCACTCCAGCCTGGGTGACAAAGTGAGACTCAATCTCAAAATAAATAAATAAATAAAAATTTAAATAATAAAAATTAAATTAAAAGATCCCGTGTGTACTCTAGCTGACATTTTATATCAGATTTTGCTGCTTGGGGATGTACAAATGTAGTCATAATAAAATATAAGAAACTGCTGGGCACGGTGGCTCACGCCTGTAATCCTAACACTTTGGGAAACCAAGGTGGGTGGATTGCCTGAGCTCAGGAGTTGGAGACCAGCCTGGGGAACATGGTGAAACCCCGTCTCTACGAAAAATACAAAAAATGAGCCAGGCATGGTGGTGTGTGCCTGTAATCCCAGCTACTCCAGAGGCTGAGACAGGAGAATTGCTTAAACCCAGGAGGCAGAGATTGCAGTGAGCTGAGATGGCGCCATTGCCCTCCAGCCTGGGCAACAGAGTGAGACTCCGTCTTAAAAAAAAAAAAGTATATACACACACATACACACACACACACACACACACACACACACACACACACACACATATAAGAAACCGAATCTGAAAAAAAAATTACAAAATAAGAGGAGTTTCTATTTCTCTCATGTGAATGAAGTTCAGATGTAGGCAGTCTGGGATGGATCTGGTAACTCTGTGGAGCTCTCAGTGTCTCCGCTTCTTCCTGTATACCAGTCTGTCATCTCTAGGTGTGGGCCCTGCTTTCTCATGATCCGAGATGAAGACCACTGCACCAGCCTTCACATCTGCCTTCCAGATGGAGAAAGAAGGATGATGAGTAAAGGGCAGGCATCAAGTAAATCTCCAGGAAACAGTCCAGAAACTCACACTACTCCTAATTTCAACTCCTTGGCCAGAGCTCGGGCACGTGGCTGCACCTAGCTGCAAGGGAAGCTGGGAACGTCTGTGTTTATTCTGCACAGCCATGAACTTAGCTAAAAGTTGGTGAAATGTTTGCAAATAAACAAAACAATTTTAGATGGTGATGTATCCTGGGAAGGAACAAAACAGGGTAATCTGGCTGGGTGCGGTGGCTCATGCCTATAATCCCAGCACTTTGGGAGGCCGAGACAGGCAGATCACCTGAGGTCGGGAGTTCAAGACCAGCCTGACCAACATGGAGAAACCCCGTCTCTACTAAAAATACAAAATTAGCCAGATGTGGTGATGCATGCCTGTAATCCCAGTTACTTGGGAGGCTGAGGCAGGAGAATTGCTTGAACTCGGGAGGCAGAGATGGCAGTGAGCCCAGATCGTGCCATTGCACTCCAGCCTGGGCAACAAGAGTGAAGCTCCATCTCAAAACAAAAACAAAAACACAAACCAGGGTAATCTGCTGGGCAATGAGGGTGGGGAAATGCCTTCCTGAGGAGGTGGCACAGCTGAGATGTGAACGATGATAAGGCCTGAGGGACAAGCATTCCAAACACGAGAAACAGAAAAGCAAGCTGTCCTGAGGGGGAACAAGCCTGGGACAGTAAAGAAACAGAACAGCCAGCGTGGCTGGAACTGGGACGGGGATGCGGGGCGGGGTGGGGGACACACAGCTGGTGGGAAAGGAGGTCAGAGAGTTCAGCAGGACTAGGTCCTGGGAGAAACAGGAAGAGCAAGGGAAAAGCTTGGAATTTTCTTCTGTCAGTCCAGTGAGGCAATAGGAGAGGGTTGGCCAGATGTGCCACCTCTGATGGACAGCATTCCGAGCGCCCTTGGCCCCTGGAGGACTTGCCATAACCCTTCTGAGAACTTCATTCACTCACCAATTCATTCCTCTCATAAATATTTACTGCTGACCTGCTGTGTGCCGGGTGCTGACAGCAGAAATGACTCCTCCAGTCCTCAACCTCAGGAAAAGGAGAGACGGACTGAGCAAACACAAAAGCCTATAAATACGGCTCCCAGATGGCTGCCAGTGGTTTGGAGGGAAGGTAAATGGGGCCACAAGAGGACCTGAGGTCGCCTGGGGATGGGAGGGAGGTTCCCACTGGAGGTGGTGTTTGAGCTGAAATTTGAATGGTTAGGACCCTTTATCTTGTGGTCTAGAGATGAGGGAGAGAATCTCCCAGGTAGAAAAACCAGCTTGGGCAGAGGGCTGGAGGCAGGAGGAGAGCTGCATATACCCAGAAACTCACCAGGCTCTGGCCTGGCAAGGGTTGAGAAGGTGAGAGGGAAGGTGTCTCAAGATGGCCCTGGAGAGGCGAGCAGACGTCAGATCACAGAAAGTCTGGAAGGAGCTGGGCGCGGGGGCTCACGCCTGTAATTTCAGCACCTTGGGAGGCCAAGGTGGGTGAATCACTTGAGATAAGGAGTTCAAGGCCAGCCTGGCCAACATGGTGAAACCTCGTCTTTACTAAAAATACAAAAATTAGCTGGGTATGGTGGCGCACACCTGTAATCCCAGCTACTTGGGAGGCTAAGGCAGGAGAATAGCTTGAACCAGGGATGGGCAGGTTGCAGTGAGCCGAGATCGTACCACTGCATTCCAGCCCGGGCAACACAGGTAGACTCCATCTCAGAAACAAGAAGAAAAAGAAAGAGAGAGAGAGAGGAAGGAAGGAAGGAAGGAAGGAAGGAAGGAAGGAAGGAAGAAAGACTGGAAGGAGGGAGGGGCTCAGGGATTCCGTGTTCTGGGAAGATGATTTATGAAGAACTTTGACCCCAAATCCCTGGGAGGGGCACGCAGCCAATCCCAGACAAGCAGGGCCTGGCACTCCCTGGATGGTGTTTACAAGCTCGCTGATGACTTGGGCTTCTGCCTTCCTGCGGTTTGCTAATCACTGGGTGCTATGTGCCGTGATGTTCTCTACTCCTCAGCCCTGAGACCACAGTCTGACTCATGCCCCAGCCACCCCCTCCCAGCACCGCCAAGGCTGCCGTCTCTCCCTCCCCCCGGCCCCCAAGGCCCCACTGAATCACATGACCCTGGCACCAGAAAGTGCACCTGTGTCTCCAATCAGAACTGCTCATTTCACAGAGGGAGAAACTAAGGCTCCATGAGAAGAGCCTTTCCCCAAGTCTCACCCCAAGACTGGAATAGCAGGGCCCGACGCCTGGTCCTAATTCTTCACACTGTTTAATGAAAGAAGAGGAGAGAGAAGGGGAAGAAAGGAAGCAGGAAAAGGCGGAGGAGAAAGCAAAAAGGGAGGGAGGAGAGGGAAGGAAGGGGAGCTGGAAAAGCAGTGTTAAAATCCCCGACTTCTAAGTGAGCACTGGGAGGGGAGGGGATTAGCGTTCGCTGGGCACCCACGACACGCCAGGTGCCTGGCCTGTGTCAGCTCCCTCAGTAGAATCTCACAGGAGAATGGATATAATTACATACTCGAAATGCTTTGGAAAACAGAGAGGCTGTGCAACCCATCTACCACCACACAGCAGCTACCTGGCAGAGAGAACGGAACCAGGTCTGGCTGTAATCCTAGCGCCAAGCACACCCCAGTCCCCAGGCTGCCTCCAGCCCAGCCTCTGCTCCACTCCTCTTTTTGAGGCAGCTGCAGCCTCCTCTTCCAGAGCTGATCAGCACAGGCTTTCCCCTGGCTGCCCACAAGCCAGCAGACAGATTTCCTTTGGCCCACAGGGCATTTTGAGCTAACGTTCACAAATCAAGAGATTTCACACAAAAATTCAGATTTCTACTCCCTTAAAACACTGTAAGATTTCACTGTGGTAAATCCACATTCCCACCTAGCAACAGTCAGCTGGGGACAGGGGTATTTAAAGGGGACACACCAGTTTCTCCCACACTCTCCACCTCTCCCTACTGCCTCCCTGGTCCTGAGGCTGAATGTCAGGTGCCATTTATCACAATGCATACACTGCTGTTTCCCTGAGAGCAGGGACATATTTCTCTGTATCCAGGTCTCTTTCAAAAGGAGGAAAACAAGAAATCCAAAAGGGGTCAGGTTTCATGAAAAAAGGGCGAATGTCTAATTCTTTGCAGAACCAAGAGATCCTCCTTCCTGTTTATTATGTAAACAGTGTCCCTGAGCCCTCACACCACTGCTTAGTTTCCTAAGCAGAGACTGGCAGGATTGTCAAACCTAGCAAATAAAAATATAGGATGTCCAGTTCAGTTTGAATTTCACATCAATAACAAGTCAGTATAAGTATGTCCTGTGCAGCATTTGGGATTTTTTTTTTTTTTTTTTTTTAGATGGAGTCTTGCTCTGTCATCCAGGCTGGAGTGCAGTGGTGAGATCTCGGTTCACCACAACCTCTGCCTCCTGGGTTCAAGCAATTCTCTACCTTAGCCTCCTGAGTAGCTGGGATTACAGGTGCCCGCCACCAAGCCTGGCTAATTGTTTTGTATTTTTAGTAGAGACAGGGTTTCACCTTCTTGGGCACTCTGGTCTTGAACTCCCGACCTTGTGATCCACCCGCCTCAGACTCCCAAAGTGCTGGGATTACAGGTGTGAGCCATCACACCCTGTCAGGACATTCTTATACTAAAATATTTTCCTTGTATATCTGATACTCTAACTGGGCATCCCGTATTTTATCTGGTAACCCTCTCTAGAGTCACCTTGCTGGGTAAGTGATCTTGAGCAAGTCATTTAAGTTCTCTGAGTTTCAGACTGTTTCTCATAGATAGGGTTAATAATAGCAAGAGAGGTTGAGGTAGGAGAATCCCTTGATTCCCTTGATCCCAGGATCCCAGGAGTTTGGGATCAACCTAGGCAACATAGTGAGATTCTGATCTCTATATTAAAAAAAATGTTTTTAATTAACCAGGTATGGTGACTTGTTCCTGTAATCCTAGCTACAAGGGAGGCTGAGGCAGGAGGATTGCTTCGAGGCTGCAGTGAGCTAGGATCACACCACTGCACTCCATCCTGGGCAACACAGCAAGACCCTGTGTCTGAATAATAATAATAATAACTAACAAGAGGACCTGGTGAGATAACACACATGAAGAGCTTAGGACAGAGCCTGGCTCACTGTACACGCTCAGTAAATGTCAGCTGCTGAGGCAAATGGTACAGGCTACTTGCCCAACACCCATCCCTTCTTCCTGGCTAACTGAACCCTGGTTAGTGGTAGCCATAGTGCTTGGCCCTAGAGAATGAATGTGATTGGTCTAATCACGCATGCCACGCCCATTCCAATCTGCCAGTGATTGGACCAACGGGTGCATGTGACCTGACTCTAGCCAATGAGGCACAACAGGAAGTCAGCTGGGATAAGTACTCCAGGGAGAATTTCTCTCCCTAAGGAGTTGCCACTACTGCCCCGGTTCCTCTAGTTTTGTTTTTGACACATCCATTGGGTATACGGGATCCCAGCCCCCATCTTAAAACAATGAGCGTGGCCATGGTCTAGGTTGGAGGACCCCTGGGCTGACAATGCCAAACTTCGTTTGAAGTAAACGATAGATGTGTTTATGGCCAAAGCCACTGCTGATTGGCTCTATAGTGTGGCAGCCCAGTTGTGTCACTAACGAGCTCTGTGCCTTAGTTTCCCAATGGAAGGATTGATAGTATCCACTTCACAGGGTTGTTGAAAAGTCATTCAATGAGTTAGCGTAAATGAAGTGCTAATTACAGTACCTGGCAAGTTACACTTATCATATAATTATTAGTCATTAAGATTCGTCTGTTATTTGCAGTCTTTCTAACTGATACAGTCAAAAATTCCCTGAATGCTGTGAATTCTGAAGTTTGATAATACATCAAAGAATCCAAGCCCCAAAACGTAAGCAAATGTTGTGCCTGCTTAAGTTGAGTTAATGTCAAAGATTCATCCAAGATGTTTCTTTATATCTCACTCACGCTGCAAAGGATCCAGGCAGATTCAACAGCCTGTTCATCAGCTCCCAAGAAGCGGAGGTGGGAGATGGGGAGATTTCTCAATCCTAGAAATAAGAGATGGTCTCACTATGTGGTATTTTGGGTAGAAACTGCAGGACCAAAATATGGTAGCCTGAGCACAGGTATATTAGGAATATCTTCTGCTGCAGGCTTCATAAGGCCCCAGTCACAGTAAAGGCACTCTGTTATTTCATAGACAAAACATTTGAAGGTTGATGGCTTCAAGGTCAAAAAAGCATCTCAGCAATGTCATTCAGCATCCAGCTACTTTCAGCCTTCATATTAAGCCATTCTGTGGTGTTATCATTAGCCTTGTGGCCCCACAGTTACAATACAGCTGCCACAGCCCCAAGCATCACATTCCTTAGTGAAGTTCAAGATAGGAGTGCTGGGTGGTGGGTTAAAAAAAAAAAAAAAATCTCCCTCCTTGAGCTTTTTTTTTTTTTTTTTTTTTTTTTAGATAGAGACAGGGTCTCACTATGCTGACCAGGCTGGTCTCAAACTCCTCAGCTCAAATAATCCTCCCACCTCAGCCTCCCAAAGTTTTAGGCTTACAGACATGGACCACCATGCTCAGCCTCTTCTTGAGCTCTTTTAATCTGCAAAGAAAATATTTCCCATTATCTCCCTAAAAGGACTTCCCTTCACATTTCTTTAGCCATAACTGGTCATATCTCTGCTCCACACTGCAAAGGAGGCTGGAAAAGGGAAGTAGGATAGTGTGACTGGCACAGCCCAATCTTAACCCCTCTCCCATGGCTGGACCTATCACCTCCCACCCCCAAACAAAATCAGGACTCTGCTGTTGAAGACTGAGGGTCCAGCCATTAGGGAGCCAGCAAATGGTGTCACCATAGTGTAAACCTCTGCTTCTTCCATAAATCCCACTGAAAGGGTAAAAGGGCACAAACTCACAGGGCAAAGAACAGGCAGAGGAGGAGGTGATGCTGCTGGGTTTTAAAAGCTGGATGGCAGCTGATGTATGAGGGATCCCCCTGAGCTGGCCAGAGAAAGCTGGCAGCAGGTACCTGCAGGGAGGTTGGGGGAGGCAGAGGCAGGCATATGGCACCCCAGAGCCCTGAAAGTACTGAGACTTTTGCAGGGACCACTGAAACCCGAGGGATGACATGAAAGTCCCCAGGGACCCTCATCGCCCTTCACTCTCATAGAAGATCCTAAGGTGAAGCAGTTGAACCAGAGAGGCTCTGGCCACAGGAATGGGGATTCTACATGGAACACAAGGGCACCAAACGTAAATGTATTTACTGAGTAATGAGATCTGCAGCCCCCTTCCCCGACCTGGCCCTCAGGAACCGCTGCCTAGGACAGGAGATGGAGGCTTTCCTATCTTGGGAAACGCCCCTGACTCAAGACAAAAGTGAAAACCCCCGACAGATGATGATTTGGCCCTACCCAGGCACCCCACCATGTGACAGGCCCTGCCCAGACACACACAGCATGCCACGGCGATTGATTGCCTCACACTGAAATATCACAGAACATGAGACATTTGAGAACGGCTAGCACGAGACACAAACAGGAAAAAGTCCTGGGGAAATGCCAGTGCTCCTTGGCTGGAGACCCAGTCGTGGCTCTGTCAGGAGCTGGCTATGTGGCCGTGGCCAAGCCCCGTCCCCTCTCTGGACCTCAGTTTCCTCGTAGTTTGGGAGAATCTTTCTGGCAGGGAACTCGACTCAGCACATCCCCTGCTGGGGCATGGGAGTCCTCTGCTCTGCTTGAGAAATTATCCTCAAAACCGCTGGGTTATTTTGTGGGTCTCACCTGGATGACCTAACGGATGTGGGTTTCAAGGACAGAAGAAAACTTATCAGTTCTCGAAGTGTATGAAAGGCTAGCATGCTCCTCTGAAGGAGACCCTTGAAACAAATAAGTGTCAATGGATGGTACCCAAAGGATGCGTGGGAAGAGAGTGGTTACAGCAGGCTGGCTTTGAGCACTTAAACGCTGCCTGCACTTTATACACATTGTCTCATTTCCTTATTTTTTTTGTGACCTTGAGGAACCATTTAACCATGCTGTGCCTTAGTTTCCCCATCTGTCAAATGAAATTTGGTTGAGATTGTTAGTTGTCCCTCAGTATCTTCCCCTACTTCCATAGCAATGAACTTGTGGCTGAGCATAGGGCTGTCTCAATAAAAACTACATTTCCCAGTCTCCCTTGCAGTCAGATGTACCCATGCGACCAAGTTCTGGCCAATGGGATGTGAGGCTAAGCTATGCGGCTGATCCAGGTGGTGCTTTTTTAATTATTAATTTTAATTATTTTAGAGATGAGGTCTTGTTATGTTACTCAGGCTGGTCTCAAACTCCTGTCCTTAAGCAACCCTCCCACCTTGGCCTACCGAGTGCTAGAGTTACAGACATGAGCCACTACAGCCAGCCCATACTTTTTTTTTTTCTTTTCTGTTTTTTTTTTTTTTTTTAGAGACAGGGTCTTCCTAGGTTGCCCAGGCTGGAGTGCTGTGGCTATTTACAGGAACAATCCCACTACTGATCAGCACAGGAGTTTTCACCTGCTCTGTTACTGATCTGGGCCATTTCAGCCCTCCTTAGGCAACCTGGTGGTCACCCTGCTTCCAGGGAGATCACCATAATGACACTGAGCTTAGTGCGGACACCCGATTGACACCGTGTACTACAACCCAGAACTCGTGGACTCAAGTGATCCTCCTGCCTCAGCCTCCCGAGTAGCTGGGACTACAGGCTCACACCACTGTGCCCGGCCCAGGTTGTACTTTAAAGGGAAAGGATATGCCAGTCCCATTTTCTTTTCCCACTGGCTAGAATGTGGATGAGGTGACATTCTAAGGAGGGGAGGACAGCAAGTTAGCAGCCCAGGCACGGGCAGTGGCTGTCTGTACTGTCAGCCCCAGCCTGACATGCCAGGTGTGAAGCCTGTGTGTAGAGACATGTAAATCACTTATTCCAGGGCTTGGAACAAAGCCGGCATTCTGAAATTGTAAGCTATTGTGTTACTATTGTCAACGCCATTATTATAATCCTCACTCCAAATAAGCCTGTGCAGGAAGGACTCTTAAGGCCCATTTTTCAGATGAGAAGACAGAGGTTCGGAGAGGTTAAGCCCCGGCCCAATGATACTGGGGGGAGGGTAGCAGAACCAGATCTGCCAATCTGGGGAAGGAATAGAGAGAAGCAGTAGGGGTGGAAGTGGGAGTGGCCTCAAGTCCCCATGCCAGCCCTCCTGTCTGGTTGGTTTAAGGCGTTTTCTTTAGCCTACTTTCAAATAAATTATTATTATTATTATTATTATTATTAATTTAATTATTTTGGGTCTAGTGCAGTGGGTCTTAACTGGGGACATTTTTGTATCCTGGGGGACATTTGGCAATGCCTGGAGGCATTTTCCTTTTTTTTTTTTTTTTTTTTTTTTGAGACAGGGTTCCACTGTCTCCCAGGCAAGTTGGAGTGTAGTGGCGCGATCTCGGCTCACTGAAACCTCCACCTCCTGGGTTCAAGCGATTCTCATGCCTCAATCTCCCAAGTAGCTGAGATTAAAGGCACCCGCCACCATGCCTGGCTGATTTTTGTATTTTTAGTAGAGAGAGACAGAGTTTTACCATGTTGGCTAGGCTAGTCTTGAACTCCTGACCTCAAATGATCCGCTCACCTCAGCCTCCCAAAGTGCTGGGATTACAGGCATGAGCACTGCGATAGCCCTGCGTTTTCAGTCATCATGACTGGGAGACAGGGCCAGCTGCTGGCCCTAGGTGGTGGTGGCAGGGGATGCTGCTAGGTCGTCTACAGCACACAGCACAGCCCCCGCCAGAGAGAAGCAACAGGGCTGTGGGCGAGGAGCCCTGGTCTCATAAGAGGATGCCCAGCCCTCACCTGGTGCCCCAAGAGGTGGGAGGCTACGTGGGCTCCAGGTCTGGGGCAGGAGTCTCCGGTTTCTTCCCATGGAAGGTGTCTCTCTGCCCTCACCACATCTTCCTGTCACTCACCCGCCTTGTCCACACAGGCCCATTTGCAGGGCGAGGGATTTTCAAGGGAATCTCTAACCTCAGCCCATCCCTGCAGCTCACCCCTGCCGCCTGCCCCGCTCCTGAGGCCGGGAACAAGCCCCAACAGTTCAGCCTTCCTCCCCACCCACCCGTCGCCAGCAAGGCCAGTTTCCGGGTGGTGGGTGGAGGGCAGGGTGCCATCTGAATGCCGTCCAGCTCTCCCCGGCCGGGGAGGGAAAGAAGGGTTTTGCTCCTGGAATGCAGGGCCCACACATCAGGGCTGGCTGGCTGTGTATCCGTCCACGTGAGACAGGAGCGGGGCCTGTTGACGGAACTGCTCCCAAATTTCTTCTCCTCTTCTCCCTCAACTCCCAGGAGGTGGGGAGCCCTAGCCTCCTAGGATGGCAGAGCAGGCTTCCAGAACCTTCTATCTCAGCCACACCGAACCAAGAGACTGAAGCAAAAGGTAACCAGGGACTCCAGGGAGTTGCAAACAATTCAAGAGGGAGTGGTGCCCGTGCCTAATCCGGATCCAGAGGCATTTCTCCCTCTGCTGCTCTTTCGGGGAGCAGTGACCCCTTTACTGAAATACAGACGGTACAGACGGCACCTGCAGCCCAGCAGCCACGGCCCCCTGCACCCACCGGTCCTGCTCACCGACAGCCTCCAACCGCCAGCACCTACATCTTTTTGCCGAGGGCTTTCTCTGGCCACCACTGCCCACTGAGCCCATGCAGGACAAGCGAAGTACCTGAGAGTTCATGCCCCTGCAGCTGCCCTCAACCAACCACTGATCAGAGTTGGTGGCAGAAGATGCCCGTTTCCTTGCCCCTTGGTGGAAATAGCCTGGAGGCATGATTACACTGGCTCCCAGAGTTCCCCAGTGGGATCGAGCCCCAGTTGCCCAGACCAGTATCTTGTTCAAAAACGTCCCCTGAGTGCATGTCTTCTCATCCCTGTCTCATGTCCCCACTCCCTTACTTCCTAAACCACCTCTCAAAACAAACCACTGGAATCCTTGTCTCGGTGTCTGCTTCTGGGGCACCCAGGCTGAGACCAACACAATCTAAGAGTCAGACACAGATCTCTGAAGATCGGGACAAACGTGGCTGCCCCCTCTAGCAATTGACAATCAGATGGAAAGCCCAACACCATACAGTCACACACATGCAGCATTGCCAATGGGGATGAAGGCTGAGACTGTGAAGCAACATAGGACCTCATGGTTAAAACCCTCCCTCCAATGGTCCGGTGGCTCACGCCTGTAATCCCAGCACTTTGGGAGGTCAAGGCAGGTGAATCACCTGAGGTCAGGAGTTCGAGACAACCCTGGCCAACATAGCGAAACGCCATCGCTACTTAAAAGACAAAAATTAGCTGGGTGTGTTGGTGCACTCCTGTAGTCACAGCTACTTGGGAGGCTGAGGTAGGAGAAGCACTTGAACCAGGGAGGCAGAGTTTGCAGTGAGCAGAGATCATGCCACTGCACTCCAGCCTGCATGACAGAGCAAGGCTCCATCTCAAATAAATCAATAAATCCCTTCAGGCCGGGGACGGTGGCTCACGCCTGTAATCCCAGCACTCTGGGATGCTGAAGCGGATGGATCACCTGAGGTCAGGAGTTCAAGACCAGCCTGGCCAACATGGTAAAACCCCATCTCTACCAAAAATACAAAAATTAGCCAGGCATGGAGGCACATGCCTGTAATCCCAGCTACTCGGGAGGTTGAGGCAGGAGAATCACTTGAGCCTGGAAGGCAGAGGTTGCAGTGATTTGAGATCACGCCACTGCACTCCAGCCTGAGCAACAGAGGGAGACTCCATCTCAAAAAATAAAAAATTTAAAAATTTTAAACCCCCCCCAAAAGGCCACCCGCCCCTCCCAGGCCAAAGTTCAGGTCCTCAAGGTCCTGGACCGTCTGCCACGCGCCTTCCGTTTCCTCCACTCCCCTCTCCCCACCCTGCTCCAGCCTTGATGAGCTGCCGGCTGCTTCTCGGTTGTGCCGCACGGGCTCCGCTTCAGGACCTTTTCACTTGCTGTTCCCTCTCTCCATACGCCTTTCCCCAGATCTCCCCATGGCCGGCTCCTTCTTCTGGTTCAAATCTTGATTCACATGTCACCTCCTCATGGGGTCCCCTCGCCACCCATCCCCACCACCTCCCCCCAGTCACTTCCTAACCATGTTACCATGGCATGTTGGCGTCATAGCCCAATCACAGCCTGAAGTTATATTGTGTATTTATGTGTTGAATGACCCCAAAATACGGGCTCTGTGAATGTGAGCAGGGGCTGTGTCCCTGGCACCTGGAACAAAACCTGCAGCACAGCAGGAGCCCTGTGGCTGTTTGTTGGAGAAGTCATTAAATGTTTAAGTGATGAGAGGGAAAATGAATGAATGAATCATAGAAAGCAGGGGGACCCAACTTTGTCTGGAAAATCAGGGAAGGCTTCCCTGAGGAGGTGACATGGAGCTGAGATATGAGTGGAGATGGAGTATTAATTGAGCCAAAGAGACAAGAAGAGCTACTCAAGCAGAGGGAATAGCACATGCACATGTCCAGAGGATCCCAGAGGACACATCAGGACCTTGCAGGGGACAAGCCAGCTGTCACTGAAGGTTTTACTCAACATTTTTGAACCTACTGTGTCCAGCTCACGGATCCATGGGGAACAAAGAAGGCAAGTTGCTGTCCTTCTGGAGCTCCCAGTCTGGAGGGGAGGACAGACGCCAACCAAAGACGGGGCCAACGTTTAGTCCCGAAGCTTGAGCTGGCCTCACACAGCCTTCTCTCACAGGGCACTGTCGGCACCTGTTTTCCAAAACACCCCAGTGAGAGGCTGTGTAGAAACACGCTTAGCAGGAACACGCAGGCACGCATGCGCACACGCGCAGGCACGCATGCGCACACATGCTCACGCACACGCACACGCACGCACACACGCACGCATGCGCACACATGCGCGCACACACGCACACGTGCACACGCGCGCGCGAAGTGAAGAATTCCCTGGATTTCTCACCAAAAGCAGTCAGAAAGGACGTTCAGCGTCGCTCCTTTTTGTTTGTAAGATTTTAATTAATCATCCCCTACCAACGCGATCACCGTCAGCACAGAGCTGCAATTTCCCGAGTTCCGGAAAGCATGGAGCAGCTATGCCATTTGTATCACAATGGATCCTCCCATATAAAATTTAACCCCAGCACCCGCCACTGCCGCTACTCTGGCAAGAGCCAAAGCCAGGCCTAGTCACCTAGTGGGTTCTGTATGAAGGGCTGGGGTGGTGCCAGGTTTTGTCTCCCGGCCTCCCAGTACAGAGCTCGTGTTTGGTCCCTCCCAGCAGTCAGAAAAAGGCTCCAGCGGGACGCTCGAGCCTCCGCTCCCCTGAACGGCCAGAACACAATCGGTGCCACTCCATTTGCCTTTCCTACGGGCTCCTAAAGCTGTTTTTTACCCCAGAATGTCATGGCAGGAGGGTCACTGTTAGATACCTTTAAGGGAATTCTTCATTTGAGAGAGAGAGAGAGAGAGAGAGAGAGTGCGCGCGCGTGCATAGGCTGAGTGTGCTTCTACACAGCATCTCACTGGGGTATTTTGGAAAATGAGCATCTAGGCTGGGTGCAATGGCTCCTGCCTGTAAACCCAGCATTTTGGGAGGCCGAGGTGGGCGGATCCCTTGAGGTCAGGAGTTTGTGACCAGCCTGGCAACATGGTAAAACCCTCTCTCTACCAAAAAATACAAAAATTAGCCAGGCATAATGGTGCATGCCTGTAATCCCAGCTACTTGGGAGGCTGAGGTGGGAGAATCACTTGAATCCAGGAGGCGGAGGTTGTAGTGGGCCGAGATCACACCACTGCACTCCAGCCTGGGTGACAGAGCAAGACTCCATCTCAAAAAAAAAAAAAAAAAAAAAAAAAAAAAAAGAAAGGAAATGAGGCTCTACCGAGTCCTGTAGGAGGAGGCTGTGCAAGGGTAAGTCAGCCTTTGGAAACAAACATCCCATCAAAGCAGCACCTCTGGAGGAGTTTCTTCCTCCTGCCTCGCTGGAGCCTGCATGAAAGTCCTGCCGTGTCTGACCAGCTGGAGTCATGAAGATCGAGCTCAGAAATGAGGCAGCCGTCAAAAGACTCTGAGACAACTGAGCTCAATGTCCTTGTTCCACAGAGAGAGGTCACTAGCCTCCAGGCACACACCCAAGGCCCTTCAACAGAGGGAGTTTAACACAAGGAATTGGTTACACAGGCATTGGAGGAGCTGAGAAGCCACAGGAGGGTGAGGCAAGCCCGCAGCAGGCCTACTGTCCCTAGGGCTGGAGGGACAGAGGAGGAGGTAGCGTCACCAGCTGACTAGTGAACGCTAAAACCAGGGAGGGTCTGCCTGATGGGAACCGGGGCCACAGAGATGCACCTCTAATACCTGAGGCAATGGAACAAGAAACACCTGTGTGTCTCTTTCCCTCCCTTCCCATTGGCCAGACTCAGGAGGATGCCAGAGAAGTGGGGGCAGTAACGTTCCTGCCATACAGAGCTGAGTAGGGACACCGAGGACTGGATCTGAGAGCCTACAGGCTGTTGACTGCCACCCCACGGCTTTCAGGTCTCTAACTGACTTTCCTGCCATGACTTCCTAAGGTCAAAGACTCAAAAGGTGTGAGGAGCCCAGTAGGAAATGCAAAGACTCGAAGGCGGTGGGGCGAGTGTCAGGAAACTACCCGGTACAGAATGAAGGCAACTACTTGGTCTCAGGGTCAAGGAGCAGCAGGGAGAGGTGGAGACTGGGGTGAACTCATGAGTGTATGGCTGGTGTCAACGGGCAGCTGGCCGGGCACGATGGCTCATGCCTATAATCCCAGCACTTTGGGAGGCTGAGGCAGGCAAATCATTTGAGGTCAGGAGTTCGAGACCTGCTTGGCCAACATGGCGAAACCCTGTCTCTATTAAAAATACAAAAATTAGCCGGGTGCTGTGCTGTGGGCCTGTGGTCCCAGCTACTCAGGAGGCTGAGACATGAGACTCGCTTGAACCTGGGAGGCGGAGGTTGCAGTGAGCCAAGATCGTGCGACTGCACTCCAACCTGGGTGACAAAACAAGACTTTTTCAAAAAATAAATTAATTAACACATTAATTTAATTAAATTAAAGGGGCAGCTGCCACTCATCTCCACCCAATCCCTGCCAATGAGGAACGCAGGCCCAGAGCTGCCAGAGTTTCCCCTTCTGTTTCAGAGAAGACAGAAGTTTGGACTTTCATATGAAATTTCCCAATTTCTTTTTTTTTTTTTTAGATGGAATCTCACTCTGTCACCCAGGCTTGAATGCAGTGGCACAATCTCAGCTCACTGCAACCTCTGCCTCTGCCTCCTGTGATCACATGATTCTCCCGCCTCGGCCTCTCCAGTAGCTGGGATTACAGGTGCACGCCACCATGCCCAGCTAATTTTTGTATTTTTGGTAAAGGGTTTCTCTGTGTTGGCCAGGCTGGTCTCGAACTCCTGACCTCAGGTGATCCACTCACCTCAGCCTCCCAAAGTGCTGGGGTTACTAAGTGTGAGCCACTACACCCAGCCTAAATTTATAAATTTATGCAAATAAATATTTATATTGTCAATTAAAAATATATACAAGTTTTTATTTGTCAATTTAAAAATGTCATGGGGGAGGGGGCTGGGTGATCAGGGAAAAACGTCGAAGAAGGCTCCTAGAGGGGGACAGACTCTATATTAGAGGGCAGCATGAGCCTATGAGAACACTTAACAGGACCCCTTAACCCAGCCTGGGAAATCACAGAATCCTTCCTGGAGGAGGATACCTTTTAACTCATTCTTAAAGGGTAAAGTCAGCTAGAGCAGGGCTCAAAAACCTTTTCTGTAAAGGGCTAGATAGTAAATATTTACGTTTCATGAGTTTCTGTCACAACTATGATTACAGATAAGCAGCCATAGATAAAACCGAAATAAGATGTGGCTACGTTCCAATAAAACTTTATTAACAAAACCACAAGCTGAGCCAGATTTGGCCCCCAGGCCATAGTTTACTGACCTCTCAGCTAAATGATGGAAAAGGAGAAAGCAAGCAAAGGAAGTCACTTGAGCAAAAGCCGGAGGTGTGAAAGAGCAGAGAGTTAGGAAACAGCCACCTGTGGTTTTCTTTCTCCCTGAGGCACAGAAGGAGTTGTCTATGTTTACACAAAGACTTGGGCTCTGACACAAGCTGAGTGAAGGATTCCAAATTCACCCCATCGACAAGTATTTATTGAGTGCCTACTAGGTGCCAGGCACTGTTCTAGGCACTGGGACACAGCAATGAACAAAACAGATGTTTTCCTGGGGAAGGCAAACACTAAGCACACACAAATGAACAAACAAGCCTAAAAAATACAGCTTCCTCATCTGCTGTGTGACCTTGAAGAAGTTCCTTAACCTCTCTGTGCGCTGGGAGGATAATACAATCGAAGTGCAGGCCCAACAGTTGCTGTTCTATAAATACAGCTGCTGTTACTATTTAAGTTGATATGTAAATAAATACACAATTTTTTTAAAAGACCGAGCATGGTGGCTCATGCCTGTAATCCCAGCTACTCAGGAGGCTGAGCTGGGAGGCTGAGGCTGGAGGATTGCTTGAGCCTGAGAGGCAGAGGTTGCAGTGAGCAAGATTGTGCCACTGTGACAGAGAGAGACCATGTCTCAAAAAACAAAAACGAAACAGTGGCAGGGAGCAACACAGGAACCCATCAGGTGCATGAGATGAGAGAGAGAGGGGGGCTACTTTGGATCAGGTAGTCCAGGAGGGCCTCTGAGGAGGTGGCAGTCAAAGACGCCCGGATGCATCCTGGAATTAGAGTTTGCAGCCCCCAGGCCCTGTGACCTCACAAGAGCAGTTAATTAAAAATACCTCCCTCTCTGGAGCCCAGGAAGGTGTCTTCCCTAATGAGTGTGTGAAGTGGCTGAAATTCAAGGATCAAAGGGGAGTGAGGGGTGAGGCTCGGGCCACCGGGCCAGGGTGTCCCACTGGGAAGCGATCCACGAACCCGGAGAGCTAGACTCAGAGACCCACACCTTCGTGTGCTCACAGGCCTGCTGGAGCCGACCCTCTCTCAGCTTCCCAGTGGAGTTTAGGGCAGTGGGAAATACATCCACCCAGGGCGGGCTGAGAGGAGCAGAGCACGGGTGTTGGAGCCAGACTCCAAGGTCATGTGCTTAAAGCCGCGGACCCAGCACGTGGTACCAAATTGGTATTAGCTGCTTCCAATCTTGTTCCACGATTGCTTTTGTGGTGTTGTTGCTGTTGCTGTTATCTGCCACTTACTAGCTGGGTGACCCTGGGCAGGTTCCTGACCCTCTCTGAACCATGGTTTTCTTCTCTGAGCCTCAGTGTTCTCTTCTTCAAAGTGGGACACTTGCAACACAGCAGTGCCAGGTGCAGGCAACGTGTGTGGCACAGAGCAGAACACCACTTCTGCCGGCGATGCCCAGCCAGCCGCTGCCTGGTGCCAGGCACTGCCGCAAGCACATTGTATGCGTTCACTCATTTAATCCTAGCAGAGCTTATTCCCGTTTCCTGCAAAAGGACCTCAGAGCCACCAGGAATAGCCACGCACTCCCCAGCTCCTGCGGACCCCAATCACACAGACCATGACGTGAAGAGCAGCCCTGAAGCCGTAAAGCACAGACAGGTGAAGTTACTCACCCAAGGCCACACAGCTAGTACTTGGCAGAAGTGGAATTAGATCCCAGACTGCCTGGCTCCAGAGCCGGGCTCCTGACCCCGGGTCAACATTGGTTCTTGTCAAGGAAACTAAAGTAACAGAGGGTTTCTGAGATGTAGAAAAGTTGGTTTTCCCTTTGCCGAGGCAAGCAGACAGCAAGCCTCAATCTGCCAATCTCTCCTTTCTCACTAGCCCAAGAGCCTGTATGTTTCTGGGGATTTTTGATGTTTTGCTGATTTTTATAAGAGCAATTCTGGTATGTTTTGGTTTGCTGTGTGTACTGCAGTCCTTGGAGGCTTTTGAATATGCCACGTCAGGCCTCAGACTGGCGCTGAGGGAACACCAATAATCACATGGTCAAGGCCTTTGCTTGACAGATGGGCTCAGAGAGGCAAAGTGACTAGCCCAAGGTCACACAGCTAGGAGGTGGCAGAGCTGATACAGGACTTCTAGACTCCGACTTCTTTCTTAATTCCCATGTCCTATGTCTCAAACTGGTGGCCCATGGGCCAAATACAGACTGATTTGGCCTGCATGACGTTTTTGTAAAATTAGAATTTATCATCAGTATGTAAAGAAAGGGATGTTTCCAGGAATAGTATTCAAAATATGTAACCAGCCTGGCCTGGGCAGCGACCATTCAGAGTGGATGCTGGTGGGGCAGCAGATGCCAATGGCTACTGCAAGAAGACGCCGTAAAAAAATCAGATCTGGAAAATGCACAACTATGGAGACAGGACAAAGGCTTCCAGGAGCGAGAGGGAGGGAGGGAGGGAGGGATGTCTAGGCAGGGCACAGAGGACTTTCTAGGGCAGTGACATGACTCTATGATATGACAATGGTAGATTCCTGTCATGACACATTTGTCCAAACCCATAGGATGTCCAATACCAAGAGTGAACCCTAAAGCAAATGATGGACTTCGGGTGACAATGATGTGTGGATGTGGTTCATCAGTTGTATCAAATGTCCCACGCTGGGGGGCGATGTTGAGGATAGTGGAGGCTGTGCCTGTGTCGGAGTGGGGCCGGTAAGAAATCTTTGTACCTTTCTCTCCATTTTGCTGTGAACCTAAAGTTTCTTTAAAAAAAAAAAAAAAAAGGCACTCTAAGTCACAGGGTGAGACAGGAGGTCCGCAGAGTGCAGGTCGTGAAGACCTTGCTGATAAAACAGGTTGCAGTAAAGCAGCCGGCCACACCCGCCAAAACCAAGATGGCCACAAGAGTGACCTCTGGCCATCCTCACTGCTACACTGCCACCAGCATGATGACCGTTTACGAAAGCCATGACAACGTTAAGAAGTTACCCTAGATGGTCTGAAAAGGGGAGGCATGAATAACCCACCCCTTGTTTAGCATATGATTAAGAAATAACCGTAAAAGTCTCATACCTATAATCCCAGCACTTTGGGAGGCCAAGACGGGCAGATCACCTGGGGTTGGGAGTTTGAGACCAGCCTGACCAACATGGAGAAACCCCGTCTCTACTAAAAAGACAAAATTAGCCAGGCGTGGTGGCACATGCCTGTAATCCCAGCTACTCGGGAGGCTGGGGCAGGAGAATCGCTTGAACCTGGGAGGTGGAGGTTGCAGCTATGCAGCTCATACCAATGGTATGAGCCGAGATCATACCATTGCACTCCAGCCTGGGCGACAAGATCGAAATTCCATCTCAAAAAAAAAAAAAAAAAAAAAAAAAGGCACCCAACAGCCCTTGAGGCCACTCTGTCTATGGAGCAGCCATTCTTTTATTCCTTTACTTTCTTAATAAACTTGCTTTTACTTCACACACACAAAATAATAATACATAAATAAATAATGTGTACGTTTGGCCGGTGTGGTGGCTCATGTCTGTAATTCCAGCACTTTGGGAGGCCGAGGTGGGAGGTTCACCTGGGGTCAGGAGTTCAAGACCAACCTGGCCAACATGGCAAAACCTGGTATCTACTAAAAATACCAAAATTAGCTGGGCATGGTGGTGCGTGCCCGTAATCCCAGCTACTAGGGGAGCTGAAGCAGGAGAATCGCTTGAACCCGGGAGGTGGAGGCTACAGTGAGTCAGATCGTGCCATTGCACTCCAGCCTGGGCAACGGAGCAAAACTCTGTCTCAGAAATAAATAAATAAGTAAATGAGTAAAATAAAGTCTACTTTTAAAAAATCCAGGAGGATGGGCTACATGGCTCCCGCATTCTCACGGGGCCACGATGGCTGCAGTGAGCCCCAGGCGCCTCACTCCATGGATAAAGAGTGTGTGCCAGAGCCTGCCGGTCCCCTCAGCCTGCCTCCCTCTGCTGCAGCAGCCACCCAGTCCCTGCGGGCACCTGGTCAGTGACTCAGGCACGAAGGGGATTCTTCGGAGGTTTCTGGTGAGAAAGAGAACCGGGGAAAAGTGTGGCCTGTGAGAGCGGCCAATGAGAAGGACAGAGGAGGGTGACGGCTGCCTGTGTCAGCCCCTGCTCATCAGATCCCAGGCGGGAGCCCCCTGGGCACTTTCCACAGGGCAGAGTGAGCCACTCTTGATTCACCCTTCCTCTGCCCAGGCCTGCAGTGGGCGGGTGCCCACTGTGGTCCACAGCCTGTGAAGCAGCCACGCTCTGCCACTGAGGCTTGGCAGTTTGAACGGATGCCAGCCTATGAGGTTGGAAGGAAGATGGGCAGGACCTGAAAAATCAGAAGCTGCCTAACTACCCCTGGGAAATGGCTCCTGAGACCGTGCCATTCCTGCATCTACTTGTAGCATCACTCTGTCATTGACAAGCAATTACTGAGCACTAGGCAAGTCCACAGGAGCCTTGAAGTAGACACAGCAGGCCAGGCGAGGGGCGGTTCAGTGGCCAGCTGCTGTTTGTACTTGACTACTGTTCCTCCCCCGTGTTCTGCTAACAGTATCCTTCCACCACCATCGCCCCATGTGCCTCCCTCACCAGAGGGGCTGGATGGATCAGGCCTGGGCAGTCAGCATATTCCATCCCCCGCCAGCCCCAGGGGTTGGTCTGAGATCAGCATGTGACCCAAGTCTGGCCAATCACAGTCAATCCCCAGACATGTGCAGAGGCACCAGAGAAAAGTCAGCTTCTTCTCACTTGGCCTGTCGATCTGGCAGAATGGAAGCTGAGGGATACTGGGGACTATCTTTGCCACCACATAGGGTGACCCTAACTGATACAGAGGAAAACAGAGCTGAGAAGTGGAAACAACATGATTCCTAAACGACAGATGAACACCTAGATCTAGCCATTCCTGAAGCTGAAACCATCTGGACTTTTCATTTACAAAAACCAAAACATTCACAGAAACACACACTATTTTTTTTCTTAAGTCACTTTGAGTTGGGTTTGTTTCTGTCACTTTCAACCAAAACACCCTGATTATACAAGTGGATGTGCAGCTATTTCCAGGCTGGAAAACAAAGAGCTGGCAAAAGAGACCATGAGACATCCGTGTAAGATCTGAGAGTTGAAGGCTGGGCACGGTGGCTTGCACCTATAATCCCAGCACTTTGGGAGGCTGAGGCAGGTGAATAAGTTGAGGTCAGGAGTTTGAGACCAGCCTGGGCAACACGGTGAAATGCTCTCTCTACTAAAAATATGAAAATTAGCTGGGCGTGGTGGCATGCACCTGTAATGGCAGCTACTGAGGAGGCTGAGGCACAAGAAACAAGAATTGCCTCCCTCTGAACTTTCTTGTTACCCAGGCTGGAGTGCAATGGCGCGATCTCGGCTCACCGCAACCTCCACCTCCTGGGTTCAGGCAATTCTCCTGCCTCAGCCTCCCGAGTAGCTGGGATTACAGGCACGCGCCACCATGCCCAGCTAATTTTTTGTATTTTTAGTAGAGACGAGATTCCACCATGTTGACCAGGATGGTCTCGATCTCTTGACCTCATGATCCACCCACCTCAGCCTCCCAAAGTGCTGAGATTACAGGCTTGAGCCACTGCGCCCGGCCCCCTCTGAACTTTTTACTTGGCGCTATAAAGAAACCCTTTCAGGTCTGAGCCACAGTCAGGTGGATTTCCAGTTACTTGCAGCCGAATGTATCTCTACCTGTCACACCACCTCAGGACCATAGGTTACTCTGGATTCCCACCATACCCACAGAGACACTGAGGTCGGGAGTGCAGAGAGAACGTCCCCAGTGTCACGTGGTGGAGTCAGTCATGAGTTTACTGACTCACTACCCGTGCTCTTTCCGCTCAAGACAACCTCGTGGTCCATTCCTTTCCTTCAGGCTGCTGTAGGCATGGCCAACAGCTGCTTTGTTTATAAATTAAACACTTCCCATGGAGGCAGTGATGATGATGACCTTGCCCCTGAATCTTTCCAGCCTCTTACGTAAATCGCCCCCGGGTCACCGTCTCCATGCCTCTGGACCCAGGACAGCTTCCCCACATCCTTTAAAATGATGAGATAACCAAATGTAAACCCAGTGCTCCTGGAAAGGTGTGAGTCATGCATCACGGAACAGAAGGTTCACAGCCAGGAGTCTGCCTACCGTGCTTGTCACCCATCCTTCCAGGCTTGCATTGAGCTTGTTCACTGAAAAACTGACTCATCTGCAGCTTGTGGTCAGCTCTGACACTCAGGTCATTTTCTACTCATCTGTATGTGCCTGGCTAGTGGCCTTAATTGGCTGCTGTCAACTTCCTGTCTTCCTGTCTCTGTCCATGTTGTCTTTCCCCCTATTTTAAGAGGACTGTATGAATACTCAAGACATGATGACGATGATGACGATGATGATGATGGCGGTTATCACTTACTGTGTTCTAAGTGCTCTAAATAAATTTAACAGTTGTTTCTCGAAAGTCTGTCTGAGATAACAAGTGCGGTTTTATGGACAGGAAAACAAGGGCTTAGAAAAGTGAGGTCACAGCCAGTTGCAGTGGCTCATGCTTCTAATCCCAGCACTTTGGGAGGCCAAGGCGGGCGCATCACCTGAGGTCAGGAGTTCAAGACCAGCCTGACCAACATGGTGAAACGCCATCTCTACTAAAAATACAAAAATTAGTCGGGCATGGTGGCACGCACCTATAATCTCAGCTACGCAGGAGGCTGAGGAAGGAGAATTGCTTGAACCCTGGAGGCGGAGATTGCAGCGAGCCGAGATCGTGTCACTGCGCTCCAGCCTGGGTGGCAGAGACTTGGTCTCAAGCGACTCGCCTTGGGTAACAGAGCCAGGAGTATTTGGTGGAGCTGGAATATGGCCATGAGTGCGTTTGACCCTGGGGTCCAGCTCTGACACACAGAGCCAGCTGGGTCTATTAAGCTGGTTTAGAGGCTCCACTACAGCCATTGAGGTACTAATAACATTTACTGTTTGTTTCAAAGACTTCTGGAGACCGGAGATCGCATGGGGTATTGGGCATCCTAAGGCCCCAGAAAGGACCCGAAGTCTTTAACTCTACTTCTCCTCCGACAACAGCAAGTCAGCAGCTCCTCCTGGGTCTGGTCTTCACATCACAGATGGCTGCCACAGCTCACTTATCACCTCTTCACACAACAATGTCCAAAGTAGGCAGAGAAGGGAGGGGGTAAACACGTTTCTCTTTACGTGCCTCTTTCTTGTCAGAGAGGAAACTCTTTCCCAGAAGCCCCCAGCTGAGTTTCCCCTTGGGTTCAACTGGGTCATGTGACCACCCCTGAGCCAACCACATGTCCAGGACAACGGGGTAGCCATGACTGGGTAAAGCAAATGTGGTTTTTCCTCTAGGACTGGGCACACAGCCAGCTGCACAGTCAGGGTTTTCCTAGCGGGAAAGAAGAGGGGAAGGGCCGTTGACAAGGCCACCCCCAGCGTCTGACACCTTAGCATTTAAAAACGTGTAGCATAGGCACCTTGTGGGTTTGCAATCTGATCACAGGTGGTACATGAATGAAGTTGTGTTTGTGTGGGTTTTTTTCTTTTTTTTTTTTTTTTCAAACGGAGTCTTGCTCTATCCCCCAGGCTAGATTGCAGTGGCATGGCCTCGGCTCACGTAACCTCCGCCTCCCAAATTCAAGCGATTCTCCTGCTTCGGCCTCCCAAGTACCTCAGATTACAGGTGCCCGCCATCGTGCCCGGCTAATTTTTTGTATTTTTAGCAGAGAAGGGGTTTCACCACCTTGGCCAGGTTGGCCTTGAACTCCTGACCTCATGATCCACCCACGTGGGGCTCCCAAAGTCCTGGGATTATAGATGTGAACCACCACACCCGGCCGTTCGTGTGTTTTAAAATAATCCTGCGCTCTCTATAGCTGCTTTTATGCCACAATGGCAGAGCTTTTAGTATGTATTAAGTATGTAAGTGCATTTGAAAAAACATATAGGCTGGGCATGGGGCATACACCTGTAATTCTGGCACTTTGGGAGACCGAGACTGGCAGAACACTCGAGGTCAGGTGTTCGAGACCAGCTGGGCCAACATAATGAAACCTCAACTAAAGATACAAAAATTAGCCAGTGGTGGTGTCTGTAGTCCCAGCTACTCAGGAGGCTGAGGCAGGAGAATCGCCTGGACCTGGGAGGTGGGGGCAAAATGAGCCCAGATCGTGCCACTGCACTCCAGCCTGGGTGACAAAGCAAGACTCCATCTTAGAAAAAAAAAAAAAAGAAAGAAAAAACATATATATAGTTAACTTCAGTCAGAACCACGAATTCATAAGCATTTTTTCTTTGGATAAAACAACTATATTTAAGAGTTTTTGAAATAAAAATACAAGTTAAAGAAAAATATTAAGTAAATAATAGACCGTTTGCTTCAAGATTTGGCAAAAGTGAGGGTTGGAAACGCTGTTCTGTGCTGTCCTGCTTGGCCTCTTTTCCAACTTCTCAGAGGCATTCTGCCTTCAAACTCCCTCTTGAGGAAAATAAACACCCACAGAGATTTTTGCATCATCTGCAAATATGAGTCAAATAAAGCTTTGAGCTCAAACATAATCCAGGCTTCCTCAGCTGGGAGGGACAGGCACCTCCAATCCAATCCTTTTCTGCGATTTCACCTCTGCCTTCATGGTTCCGTGGTTTTATTGGGTCTGCCCCTCCTCTGGAAAGCCACCACAAATCCGATTTCTGAGAGAACAAGATATCAGTAATAAACAGAACGACTCCTTCAGATTCCATGTCCTTGTCAGGAATTTTCAAACTTTCCTAAGACATGAAATCTTTTCGTTTAAACAAGAGTTTAAGAGTTCGTTATAAGAACTGGATAAATAATGGCCCAGTGATACAGTGACAGATGTCAGAGGCTTTGCTCCAAGAAATAAAGTAGCTCATTACGTGCTGATAGCCAAAGTTGCTGGGATCCATCGTGATGTGAGAGTAGCAAGGTACAGAGCAAGACGTGCCAGGTACGGAGCCACATCCGCAGACTTTTTCTGTAAAGGGCCGCGTAGAAAATCCTTTGGGTGTGGCAGGCTGTACGGTCTGTGTTGCAGCTGCTCAGCTCTGCCACGGTGGCATAAAAGCAGCCATAGACAGCGCACAAAGCAGCTGGGCTGTGTATCAATAAAACTTTATCTATGGACACAGATGTACATTTCATATCATTTTTGTGTGTCATAAAGCATTCTTCTTCTTTCAGTTTTTTTTTCTTTTTTTTTTTTTTCTTTTTTTGACACCAAGTCTCACCGTGTCTCCCAGGCTGCAGTGCAGTGGCACAATCTTGGCTCACTGCCACATCGCCTCCTGGGTTCAAGCTATTCTCATGCTTCAGCCTCCCAAGTAGCTGGGATTACAGGCATGTGTCACCATGCCCAGCCAATTTTTGCATTTATTTATTTTTTTAAAGATGGAGTTTCTCCATGATGGCCAGGCTGGTCTTGAACTCCTGACCTCAGATGATCCACCCACCTCGGCCTCCCAAAGTGCTAGGATTACAGGCGTGAGCCACTGCACCCGGCCAATTTTTGTATTTTTAGTAGAGACAGGGTTTCACCAAGTTGGCTGGGCTGGTCTCAAACTCCTGATCTCAAGTGATCTGCCTGCCTCGGCCTTCCAAAGTGTTGAGATTATAGGTGTGAGACACTGTGCCTGGCCCTTCTTTCAAATTTAAAAAATCATTTAAAAACATAAAATCTGTCCAGGCGTGGTAGTTCATGACTGAAATCCCAGCACTCTGGGAGGCTGAGGTGGGTGGATCACCTGAGGTCAGGAGTTCGAGACCTGCCTGACCAACACAGTGAAACCCTGTCTCTACTAAATACAAAAAATTAGCCAGGTGAGGGCGGTGCATGCCTATAATCCCAGCTACTTGGGAGGCTGAGGCAGGAGAATCACTTGAACCCTGGAGGCGGAGGTTGCAGTGAACCGAGATTGCATCATGGGACTCCATCCAGCCTAGGTAACAAGAGCAAAACTCTGTCTAAAAGAAAAAAAAGGTAAAAACCATTCTTAGCTTACAGGCCACACAGAACAGTGAAACAGATTTGGCTTGAGAACTGTAATTTGCCAATCCATCTATAAGCCTCTGATGCAAAATAAAATTGTAGAGAAACACCAGAAGTATAGAGAAGCATGCTACATATGCGTGTGTGTGCATGTGTGTACGTGTGTGTGTGCGTGTGTGTGTGTGTATACAGTTGGCCCTCCATACCCGTGGGTTCCACCCATTCGTAGATTCAACCAACCATGGATCAAAAATATTCAAAAAGGCTGGGCACAGTGGCTCATGCCTGTAATCACAGTACTTTGGGAGGCCAAAGTAGGCAAATCACCTGAGCTCAGGAGTTCGAGACCAGCCTGGCCAACACAGTGAAACCCTGTCTCTACTAAAAATACAAAAATTAGCCCGGCCTCATGGCACACGCCTGTAATTCCAGCTACTCGGGAGGCTGAGACAGAATTCCTTGACCCAGGACCTGAAAGGTAAAAGTTACAGTCAGCTGAGATCACAACAATGCACTCCAGCCTGGGACACAGAGCGAGACTCCATCTCAAAAAGAAAAAAAAAAAATTATAAGAGGCCGAGCATAGTGGGTCACGCCAGTAATCCCAACACTTTGGGAGGCCAAGGTGGGCAGATCACCTGAGGTCAGGAGTTCGAGACCAGCCTAGCCAACATGATAAAACCCCATCTCTACCAAAAATATAAAAAATTAGGCAGCGTGGTGGCACACACCTGTAATCCCAGCTTCTCAGGAGGCTGAGGCAGGAGAATCACTTGAACCTGGGAAGCGGAGGTTGCAGTGAGCCAAGATGGTGCTGTTGCATTTCAGCCTGGGTGACAGAGTGAGATTCTGTCTCTCTCTCCCTGTATATATTTTTTTAAAATATATATATATACACACACACATATATATTCAAAGAAAAAAATGTATCTGTACTGAACATTTACAGACTGTTTTCTTGTCATTATTCACTAAACGATACATTAAAACAACTATTTACATTGCATTTACATTGCATTACATATTATAAATAATCTAGAGTTAATTTGAAGTATACAGGAGGACTTGCGTAAGTTAGATACAAATGTTACTTTGTTTTACATAAGGGACTCAAACAGCCACGGATTTTGGTATCTGTGGAAGGTACTAGAAACAATCCCCCAATCAAGGGGCAACTGGAGAGAGCCAGGGAGAGAGACAGAGATTTGTTTCTATCTCTAAAAGGACACACTAAAAACTGGCCACAGAGGTGCTTGTGAAGAGGAACTGGAAAATGTCAGAGGAAGTGAGAAGGAAGAGATTCTTTCTTGCCACGTGCCCTTTTACACAGCCTGAGCTTTTCCCCACGTGCTTGTGTTACTTTTACAAAGAAAAAACATTCACCAAAGCAGGAAGGATTACTCTGCCACAGACAATAAAAGTGAGATGCTATAAATAAGCATGTG
The DNA here is from genome assembly GCF_048565385.1 of Saimiri boliviensis. Taxonomy (NCBI): domain Eukaryota; kingdom Metazoa; phylum Chordata; class Mammalia; order Primates; family Cebidae; genus Saimiri; species Saimiri boliviensis. The sequence goes on from NC_133457.1 coordinate 113,894,898, forward strand.
CAGTCACGCATCACATAACAACGTTTTGGTCAATGGTCAATGATGAACCACATATACGACGGTGGTCCCATAAGACTGTAATGCGGTATTTGTACTATACTCTTCCTCTCTCTCTCTCTCTCTCTCTCTCTCTCTCTCTCTTTCTTTTTTGAGATGGCGTCTTGCTCTGTCACCCAGGCTGGAGTACAGTGGTGCAGTGGCACAATCTCAGCTCACTGCAACCTCCACCTGCCAGGTTCAAGTGATTCTCCTGGTAGTAACTGGGTTTCACCATGTTGGCTAGGCTGGTCTCAAACTCCTGACCTTATGATCCACCTGCCTTGGCCTCCCAAAGTGCTAGGATTATAGGCGTGAGCCACAGCTGCCAGCCAAGATACCCCCTCTTGTAACTCTGGTCAGCTTTCCCAGATACCTTGGGATTCCATGAAACCCAACTCTAAGCATTTGGTTTTTTGTTTTTGTTTTTGTTTTTTTAGATGGAGTCTCTCTGTTGCCCAGGCTGGAGTGCAGTGGTGAAATCTTGGCTCACCACAACCTCTGCCTCTCGGCTTGAAGTGTTTCTCCTGCCTCAGGCTCCCAAGTAGCTGGGACTACAGGCGTGTGCCATCATGCCTGGCTAATTTTTTGTATTTTTAGTAGAGACGGGGTTTCACCATGTTAACCAGGATGGTCTCGATCTCCTGACCTCATGATCCGCCTGCTTCGGCCTCCCAAAGTGCTGGGATTACAGGTGTGAGCCACCATGCCTGGCCCTCTAAGCATTTTGACCCAGGTTGGAGGCCTCAAGCAGCAGTCTCCCACCTAAAAACATAGAAGATGTGGATTTTTGATCAGCAGTAGTTTCAAAATCAAGACATTTCACATAGATGCAGGAGTTTCTGGCTGCCCTGAGTCCACATTACCTCATGGAAACTTCAGGCTACAGGCTGGTCTCAAACTCCTGACCTTATGATCAGGTAGTCATTGCTCCTTCCACATGGGGCAAGGGCTCCCAGTTTGCCCCAGTCCCCACCACTCCCTGTCGCCCTCCATCAGGACCACTTCACTCACTTCTCTTTTCATTTGTACTTCATTCGCTCAACCAATATTTATTGAGCACTTACTATATGCCAGGAAGCTGCAAACAAAACTGACACAAATTCCTCCTTCATGCAACTTATCCAGCTGGGGAGGCAATAAACAAAAAGAAGGAAAAGCATAAAGGCCAGAGGGTGGTAAATTCTGCCTACAGTGAAATTAGTGCTGCAAAGATGGAGACCGCATGCTGGGTGTGGTCAAGGAAGGCCTTAGGAGGAAGGGACATTTGAGCAAAGACCTGAAGCAGGTAAGGAGAGCAAGCCTTGAGGCTCTCTGTGGAAAGAACGTTCCAGCCAGCAAGAACAGCAAGCGTAAAGGCCCTGGGGCAGGGCTGTTCCTTGCGTGTCTGCAGAGCGGCAGAAAGGCCAGTGAAGCTGGAGAGGAGTGATTGAGCGGAAGGGGGTGGAAAGGAGGTGCTAGTGTTGTCGGGCCTGGCAGGGTCTTTGGCTTTTCCTCTAAGTGAGGTGGGAGCCGTGGAGGATTCTGAGCAGAGGAGCAGTGTGGATGTGGGGTGACTCCCTCTAGCTGCATGCAGAGATTGGACTGTGTGTGTGAAGCGGGTGGGTGCGACGGAGGAGAAAGGTGGAAGCGGAGTGGCCAGCGAGGGCCGACTGCGGTGGCCCAGGTGCAGGGTGGCAGTACAGGACAGCGGCCGTGGAGGTGGTGACAGGGGTGGGAGTCTGGACATACTGTGTTTCTCAGCTCTCTCTCTCTCTCTCTCTTTTTTTTTTTCTTGGAGTCTCACTGCGACGCACAGGCCGGAGTTCAGTGGCACAATCTCGGCTCACTGCAACCTCCCTTTCCCAGGTTCAAGTGATTTTCCTGCCTCAGCCTCCTGAGAAGCTGGGACTATAGGCGTGTGCCACCACACCTGGCTAATTCTTGTATTTTTAATAAACACGGGGTTTCACCATATTGGCCAGGCTTATCTCAAACTCCTGACCTCAAGGGATCCTCCTGCCTCAGCCTCCCAACATGCTGGGATTACAGGTGTGTGCCACCACCCCTGGCTAAATTTTTGAATTTTTAGTAGAGATGGGGTTTCACCATGTTGGCCAGGCTGGTCCCACACTCCTGGCCTCAAGTGATCCGCCCACCTCAGCCTCTCAAAGTGGTGAAATTACAGATGTGAGCCACGGCATTCCGCCAGCAATGATGCGTCTTGTTCACTGCTGTACCCTGAGTCTAACTACACCTGGAGCAGAGCTGGCCGTCAGTGGGATTTGTAGAAAGCATGAGAGAAGGCGTGAGAGATCGATTTTGGTTCCGCCATGCATTACTGCATGGTCTGTGCAAATGGCTTCTCCCCCCATCTCCACTGCCTTCTTCTGTAAGATGGGTCTCTCCGTGTAACCCTTATAGGGCTGTTATGAGGATCTGGGAAGCCTGGGGCAAAAAGCCTTTAGCACCATTCAGGGCTCTTAGAAGCTGTCTGTGTTCAGTGTTGTTATGAACCTTAAGAGGGAATGAGAGCATAGCTGGAAGAGAGTCACCCCCGCAGAGGCCAAGAAGGAAGAGAGAGCACGTTTGTCCTAAGATGGGACAAGCTTAGGATTGTTTTCTCAAGGATTTTCAGTAAGAAAACAAAAGAACATCCAAGAATCCCAGGGCACAGTCCAGGCTCCAGGTTCCTTAGCTGGGCGGCCTCCGCCTTTCTTTCTGCCCCAGCCAATAGCTCCCTTCCCTGCAGCCCTCTGCTCCCCTGGGAATCTGGCCCCCTCTGGCTGGATGCCTCACCTTCCCCCGGAGTCTACCACTCAGCCCTCTGCAGTCAGCATAGCTCCTGCGTGGAATTCTCTGGTGGCTGGCACAGGGGGATGCCCGGCATCGCCTCCTCACCCTGTAACCGTGGATAAGGGCCAGCTCTGAGCACCAGTGTCGTTACTGTTACACAGACCCTTCCAATGGATTCACACCACCTAAGAAGCACCAGGAAGCCAGGGAAAATCCAGAAGCAATAACAGTCAGCAACTATGGAGTTCCGACTGTGTACTGTGCTGTACTGCGCATGGGTACAGTGCCAAGCCCTTGGTGCTTTCAACCCATTGAATTGGTACTGCGTTAACTCCATGTTACAGATAATGAAACTGAGATCCTGAGTGGTTAAATAACTAACCACTGGGAAAGCCAGATTCAAATTTGAGGGTTGGCTCTAAAACCTGTTGTTTTAATTAACACGACACACTGCTGCCTTATGGTATTTTATCATTTGAAATAATAACATCTCCTGAGCACTCACCCTGTGCCAACTGCTAGGCTCAGGATTACCTCTGTTCACCTCCAAAGACCCTATGAGTTCATTTGATTATTAAATAGTCCCATTTTACAGAAGAAGAAACTGAGGCATAGAAAGATAATGCCTCACACAGTGTGGCAAATCATCTTCTCTTTTTTTTAGATACAGCGTCTTGCTGTGTCACCTAGGCTAGAGTGCAGTGGTGACATCAGAGCTCAGTGCTTGGCCTCCCAAAATGCTGGAATCACAGGGAGTGCACCCAGCTGCTCATCGTACTCTTAAGATGCTCATGGCAGCATCTCTCGTCCTTATGATCTGGTTCTTCTTTTTCTTCTTTTTTTGTAAAAAAAGAGACAGCTTTAATGAGATATAATTCACATACCATAAAACTCACCCTTTTAAAATACACAATCCAGTGGGTTTTGGTATATTCACAGAGTTGTGCAACCATCACCACTGTCTAATTTTAGAACGCTTTCATCGCCCCCAGAAGGAGCCTCACACTCATTGGCAGTCACTCCCCGTTCCCACCAGGTTGTGAGGAAACCCAAACCACCCCAAGAGAAGAGACCACACGGAGGAGTCACCTACGGGTGCCCTTCTGAGGGCCCAGCTGTGGCAGCAGCTGCCAGATGCACAGCGAAGACTCTCCGACTGAGGCCAGCACCCCAGCCACCAAGTCATTCTGAGCCTCAGGCTGTCCCAGCCGAGGCCCCAGACACTGTGGAGCAGAGACAAGCCTTCCTGCTGTGCACTGTCTGCATTCCTGACCACAGGGCCTGAGAGACACCATTCCAGGCGAGTAGAACGGCTGCTCGTTCTAGGATGGGCTTGTTATGCAGGAGGAGTTAACCAAGCCACGGCTGGTAAGGGCAAAGCTAGGATTTGAACCCCAGTCCCTCTGGCTTCGGGGCCGCCCCTTGAACCACATACAGGCTGGACGATCCCCTGGACATGGCAGAGTCAGCGCTCCCTTTCTTGTGCAATCGACTCAGTGCGTTGGGGTGACATGCGCTTTCTCTAGCTGACCTTCTCAAAGCACATCAGTGAGGGTCAGTGAGGGCCAGAGACGCTTTCCTTCTGCTTTGTCGGTTTCTTGCTGCTATTGCTGCAATTGTTGTTTAATACACATGAATTCTTGTTCTTATTTTTTGCTTGTTAGAGTAAGGCTGGGCGTGGTGGCTCTCACCTGTAATCCCAGCACCTTGGGAGGCCAAGGTGGGCAGATCGTTTGAATCCCAGAGTTTGAGACCAGCCTGGGTAACATGATGAAACTCCGTCTCTACAGAAAAAAAATACAAAAATCAGCTGGACACGGTGGCATGTGCCTGTAGTCCCAGCTACTGGGGAGGCTGGGGTGGGAGGATGGCTTGAGTCTGGGAGGTGGAGGTTGCAGTGAGCCGAGACTGTGCCGCTGCACTGCAGCCTGGCTGACAGAGTGAGAGCCTAGCTCAAAAAAAAAGAAAGAGAGAGAGAGAAAGAAAGAAAATGAAGAAAGAAAGAAAGAAAGAAAGAGAAACAAAGAAAGAAAGAGAGGAAGAGAGAGAAAAGAAAGAAAAGTTAGAATAAATAGATAAGGAAACATAAAATCGCCCTGCCATCCCCACCACACAGGAAATAACTTCACGCTGCACTTGAGTCTTGTAGAATTTTATCTTCCAGGCATTTAACTCACACAACTTCACTGTGCATCAGTCGGCCAAAAAGGGTGATGGGGAGAGTAACAATCTTTTATTTTATTTTATTTTTAAAGCAGAGTCTTGCTGTAGGCCCAGGCTGGAGTGCAGCGGTGCAGTTTTGGCTCACTGCAACCTCCACCTCCCAAGTTCAAGCAATTCTCCTGCCTTGGCCTCCAGAGTAGCTGGATTACAGGCACACGCCACCACACCTGGCTAACTTTTGTATTTGTAGTAGAGATGAGGCTTCACCATGTTGGGTCTCGAACTCCTGGCCTCAAGTTATCTGCCCGTCTCGGCCTCCCAAAGTGCTAGGCTTACAGGCATGAGCCACCGAGCCCGGCTGAGAGTGACAGTCTTAATATAGCAGTGAGTGTCGCCGGCAGATCCTATGTTCTGTTCAACACGGCCTGGAACACAAGATCACCCCCATCCAGAGGCTATTTTGATTTGCTAACTGTTTATAATGCACCCTGGTTGGGAGGAAATTTAACATGTTTTGCAGGATCATTTTTGGTTCTACATAAAAAGAGACCCTTTTTATCCCTTCCAAAAATGGGATTGAGCTACACAGATGGTTTTGTACCTGACTCTTTCCCGTAACAACGTGCTTCGAACTGCTTTTGTGCGAGCGGCTTTCTCCTGGCCTGCATGGGAAGGAAGCACTCTCGGAGTCCGCCTGCGCTCTCGCAGCGTGGCCGTCAAACGCCACCAGAACTCCACAAGCCGTGCAGTCAGGATGCTGAGCGAAAGGCGTCAGAGGGGCAAGAGCACACACCATGTGCTTCCCTTTGTATGAAGTTCAGACCCGCAAAGGTCATCTGTGGAGTTAGAATTCAGGACAGCCATTAACTTTAGGGGCGATGGTAGGGAGGATTTACCAGGAGAGACATCAAGGAGGCTTCTGGAATGTCCTAGGTACATCTGGGTGCTCCTTCCATGAATTTGTCCACTTGCAAAAATTCATTGAACTCTTTATTTGTGATGTGTGCACTTTTCCGTGCAATTAAAACACATAAACACACACGCACATGCCTGCATGCATGCACACACACACACCCAGTGTTCTTACAACACAGGCTGTGCTTCCGGAAATATATGTTTCATACTTTTGCCACATATGGGCACAGGTGAATGTTGAAAGGACTAGAGATGAAGGTGGGAACCCAGGTCTGAATCCTGGCTCAGCCATTGTTAAATGTGTGTCCTTGGGCAGGTTACTTAACCTCTCTGAGCCTCAGTTTCCTCATCCGGACTCTACCAAGCCCACAAGACCACAGGAGCAGCCCCTGACCACCTCTCCATCTGGCTCTTTCATTCCTCTCTAGCTGTCCCTCTAAGTCCCCACCACACTGGCCACCATTCTTGGTCCTGTCACAACAAAGCTCAGTGTGGCCTCAGGGCTCTCGCGCTGGCTGTTCTTGCTGCCCGGAGCTATCACCCTTTCCCCGATTTTCTCGTGGCTGGCTCCTTCTCCTCCTTCATGTCCCCGCTCCTTCTTAGAGAGGAGAGCTCCTCAGTGACCCCTCTCCACACCAGCCATCATCAATTCCACTCCTTGGCCTCGGTTTCTTCCCAGTGCCTCTCGGGTTCTGAAACTATCATATTTGGTTTTTCCCTGGCCGTTGCTCTTTAAGTGTTACGATCTGCTTGGCGCTCCCTCTAGACCCATGGACCCTAGATGAGGAATCGTGATTGTCTTGCTCATGGCTACATCTCCAGCACCTAAGACAATCTGTATTTGTTGAATTAATCAGTCAGTCTATACCGTGATCTGATTCTACTTTATGGAATTCTTGGGAGGTTTCGAAAGTTCATTTTAAGCAGTCAGGTTTACAAGAATGAGGGACCTTTGAAAGCTCTGTTTGAATGTGGTTAACACTACTGAGAAGAATCTAGATAGGCCCGCGATGCTTCGTGAGCTGCACCTTCCATAATGTCATCTACACTGAAAGTCACCGTACCTTTTGCAATCACCCGCCCCCACCTCCACATTTTGCTATTTGCAACTTTCGTTATCGGCCATTTGGCTGGAACAAAATCATTAATATTCTTATTACTTTATGTATTTCTATATTATATTAACATTTTTCTTTGAAATGGAGTCTCACTCTGTTGCCCAGGCTGGAGTGCAGTGGCTCGATCTCTGCTCACTGCAACTTCTGCCTCCCGGGTTCAAGAGATTCTCCTGCCTCAGATTCCCGAGTAGCTGAGATTACAGGCATGTGCCACCATGCCCTGCTAATTTTTGTATTTTTAGTAGAGATGGGGTTTTACCATGTTGGTCAGGCTGGTCTCAAACTCCTGACCTCAGGTGATCCACGCGTCCTGGCCTCCCAAAGTGCTGGGATTACAGGTGTGAGCCACTGCGCCAGCCAACATGGTTTTAAGATGGTCAAAAGATACAAAGAGTATAGAAGGAGGAGTCTGTCTCCCTCTGACTCCTGCCCTAGAGCCAGTTCGTGTTTCCAGGTACCTAGTAAATGCTTCCAGAAATGCTCTGTGTGGAAGCAGTCATGTGGGGCTATTTCCTCACCTTTCCTGTTTACACAGAAAGGGTCTAGTTCAATACACTGCTTTATATCTTTGCTTTTTCTTTTCTCTTCTTTATCATTGATCTTGGAGCTGTTTCCCTATCTCACATCGTATGTGTGTGTTTTAGTTGCACAGAAAGATGGATGTATCAAGAACTCAGAGGGTAACTGGTCTCTCTCTCTCTCTCTCTCTCTCTCTCTCTCTCTCTCTCTCTGTTTCTCTCTCTTCTTTTGAGATGAAGTTTAGCTCTTGTCACCCAGGCTGGAGTGCAGTGGCACGATCTCAGCTCACTGCAACCTCTGCCTCCCGGGTTCAAGCAATTCCCCTGCCTCAGCCTCCGAGTAGCCAACATTACAGGTGCCCACCACCACACCTGGCTAATTTTTGTACTTTTAGTAGAAACAGAGTTTCACCGTGTTGGCCAGGCTGGTCTCGAACTCCTGATCTCAGGTAATCTACCCGCCTCAGCCTCCCGAAGTGCTGGGATCTTTTTTTTTTTTTTTTTTTTTTTTTTCAAGACAGGGTCTTGCTCTGTCATGCAGATGCAGGCTGGAGTGCACTGTCACGATCTTGGATCACTGCAGCCTCTAACTCCCGGGTTCAAGCAATCCTCCCACCTCAGCCTCCTGAGGGGCTGTGACTACAGTCATTCTTTTTAAAAGCTGTAGAATACTGTCTTTATTTTCCGTTCCCCTACTGCTGGACGCCTCAGGCAGCTCCAGGCTTTCGCGTCTGCAGGCGGCACTACAGTGAGGTCCTTGCCAGCACCTTTGGGCCCAGGAAAATCACTGAGTCCTTTTGAGTCTGGTAAAGTGACCCCAGAGCTTACTCTCCCCAACCTCATCCTCACCCCCTCCGCCCGCCCCACCCTTGCTGCTGTTTGTGTTTTGGCCTTTTAAAGACTTTTTCAAAATTGACTTTGGCTTCTTGGCCTGAACTCTGAAGTGTTTGAGCTGATAAGATAGCAGGCTTGGCTGAGGGGGCCGGGGGTAAACAGTGACCCTGGGGCCCTCAGCCCAGCGCAGGAGGGGCCACGGCCCCAAGTCTCCCCTGTCTCCAGCTGTGGGGGCGGGCGGTGTGGCTGGAGGAGGAAGCTGAGTTGCGCTGAGCTCCCCAGGATTTGGGAACCGGAAGGCAGTGGGAAGCTGGCCCCACTCAGACCTACTCCACTGGGCCTTCAACAGCAGCGCCAAGTGGGGCACACGGGCTCAGGATTTACTGGGGCCTCTCCTCAACCAAACAGGAGGCCACAGGCAAGTTGGAGCGAAGTCCTGGTAAACCCGAAGATACATCCTGTGGAGCCCCTGGGAGCTGAGGGTCACAGGAGGGGCCCTGTCCCCAAGGCCGTGGCAGACAGCATCGGCACCGTCTCCACACAGCGTCTCAGGCCGGGGACTGTACCTGCCCCACACTGATCGAGGCCACGATGAACAAATCAGTTTGGATTCCCACCCTCCAGAACTTTCTTCGGTCGAGGAGGGCAGAGAGAAGATAAACAGACAAGAATTGCCCAGGGTGCCAGGGGTCACAGTGGGGAACAGCCAGGCTGCTGGGAAAGAGCAGGGGCACTGCCCAGCCTGGAGGGGGAACGTCTCCCAGTCATGCCTCGGCCCAGCTTAAAACTCTTTGACGCCTCCCAGGGTTTCTCAGGGCTCCTGGGACCCATGGTCTCTGCGTGAGCCATCCTGCCCATCTCTACCAGTAGGGCCAATGCTGCCAGCTTAGCAACATCTGGTACCCATGTCTACCTGGGGTCCCTGCATGGCTGCTCCCTCTGCTGGCAGCACCTTCACCCCGCAGCTCCCACTCAACCTTCAGGCTCTCAGCTGAGATGTCACCTCCTCCTCCAGGAAGGCTTTCTTGATGCTCTGGATGGTCTTAGGGCTGTCGCAGTCTCCTGTACATTCCTCGTTCCTGCTTCAGTCACTCTGGATTGGGGTCACTTGTTTCCTGGTGGCCCAAGATAACCCAGCATGGCCAGAACCCAGCTCTGTGGCTGACCCTGCTGGATTCAAAAGCTAGCCCCACCTCTTAGCTGGGCAACGTTGGGCCTCAGTTTTCCCACCGGAAAAAGGGCATGACAATGGCACCTGCCTCACAGGGTGGTTGTGAGGAAGCAGCAATTTAATACAAGTACTTAGAATGGCCTCTGGTACAGAGTTCGCACTCAGTAAACGTTGGCCGTGCCTTACACCTTTCTCTCTCCCGCAGAACATAGCAGGTGCTCATTTTGCATTTGCACACTGAGTCAGTGCCACCTTTCAAATATGTTTATGCAAATGAGCAATGAAGGGAAAGGCTTAGGTAATTCAGATGCTCCTCAACTTGGAATGGGACTGCAGCCTGGTAAACCCACTGTAAGTTGAAAATATCATTAAGTTCAAAGTGCATGTGGCACACCTAACCCACTGAACATCAGCGTAGCCTGGCCTCGCCTGCCTTAAAGGTGCTTGAAACCTTTACACTCGCCCACATTGGGCAAAATTATTTCACATAAAGCCTCTTTTATAATAAAGTGTCCAATATTTCATGTAAAATTATTTTACTCCATATTGCTAGCCTGAGAAAAGATTAAAATTCAAAGTGTGATTTTTTGTTGTTGAGACAAAGTCTTGCTCTGTCGCTCAGGCTGGAGTGCAACGTTGCGATCTCAGCTCACCGCAACCTCCACCTCCCAGGTTCAAGTGATTCTCCTGCCTCAGCCTCCCAAGTAGCTGGGATTACAGGCATGGGCCACCACGCCTGGCTAATTGTGTATTTGTAGTAGAGATGGGGTTTCTCCATGTCGGTCAGGCTGGTCTCAAACTCCCAGCCTCAGGTGATCCACCTGCCTCGGCCTCCCAAAGTGCTGGGGTTACAGGCGTGAGCCACCGCGCCCTGCTCAGAGCACGATTTCTACCAAATGCCTATCTCTTTCATAGCATTGCAAAGTCAAAAAAATCCTAAAACAAATCATTGTAAGTGGAGGATCATCTGTGATGGAAAAATTTTTTAAAACACAACAGTAAAGAGTGGAACAGTGATGATTTACAGCCATGCAATTTACAGCTGTGCAACGCACACACAGTCCAGTGCCCTGGCTTGGGGGAAGGAAAGAAACAGACTGTTTACTGTGGTTTTGTTAGAAGGAGGAGACAAAAAATAATTTTTCTTCTTTCTTGTTTGATGTGTTTTTTTTTTCTAATCTTCTTTAATAAGCATGGTTTCCATTTAAATGGGAAAAAATATCGAATCTAGAAAAGGAACCCGCAAGCCCTTTCTGTTCCATAGTGTTTTCCCACAAACTGGGGCAGGGGGTGGGGCAGGTGGGTGTGGCAGGGTGGCCAGAGAAAGAACTGCCCTTTAGAAATTAAGCAACAGCAGGAAAACCATCGTGTGCCGGGCAGGGGTAGGGTGTCAGCTTGACCAGGGGAAGTTGTGGCGACTAATGACAAAGCAACCCCTCTCCCACCTCTCTGGGCATGGCAGGACATGCTGGATGTCCCCACTCCCAGAAAGCCACCCCAGACCGCAAGATGGAGCCAGCAACCCTGCCTGACGCCACAACCCCGTGTTTCTCTGCAGCATAACGTGTCTTACCGCAGTGTCTGTAAAGAAAGGGCCTCGGTGCCTGCCACTACTCCCATACGTTACCTCGCCTCACCTGCCTAGACATGGAGACCTGCCTGCAAGCAGTAAGGTACTACTGTTAGCCCCATTTCACAGAGGGGGAAACTGAGGCTCAAAAGGTGTAATAATTATTGAAAAAGGAAATAAGAAAAGAAAAAAAAGATGTAATAATTTGCCCAAGTTTGCCCAGTTGATCAATGACAGTCTGAACTTAATACCATTTGGGCCAGACGCAGTGGCTCAGGCCTATAATCCCAACACTTTTGGAGGCTGAGTTGGGAGGATTGCTTGAATCCGGGCATTCAAGACCAGCTTGGGCAACACAGTGAGATCTCATCTCTACAAAAATTTAAAAATTAGCTGGGCATGGTGGCATGCACCTGTATTCCCAGCTACTCAGGAGGCTAAGGCAGGAGGATCTCATCAGCCCTGGAGGTTGAGGCTGCTGTGAGTCGTGAGATGGTGCCACTGCACTCCAATCTTAGTGACAGTCACACACACACAAACACTCACACACACACACACACACACACAGATTTTAACACCATTCTGTTTCATCCTTGTTTGTGATGTCTGTGATTTGTCATCTTTTCATTTCCACTAAAGTAGATGTTAACAAATGGAAGATTGGAAGAATGGATGGATGAATGGATGGATGAATGGATGGATGCATGGTGGATGGATGGATGGGTGGGTGGATGGATAGATGGGTGGATGGATGGATGGATGGATGGAAGGATGGATGGATTGATGGATGGATGAGAGATGGATAATGGATGAAGGGATGGATGAATGGATGGATGGGTGGATGGATGGATAGATGGAAGGATGGACAAATGGATGGAAGGGAGGATAGATGGAAGGATGGAATGGATGGATGAGAGATGGATGAATGGATGGATGGGTGGATGGAAGGACGGATGGATGGATGGGTGAGAGATGGATAATGGATGGAGGCATGGATGAATGGATGGATGGGTGGATGGATGGAAGGATGGGTGGATGGATGGAAGGATGGGTAGATAGAAGGATGGATGGATGGGTGAGAGATGGATAATGGATGAAGGGATGGATGAATGGATGGACAGGTGGATGGATGGGTAGGTGGATGGATGGAAGGATGAATAAATGGATGGAAGGAAGAATGGATGGATGGAAGGATGGGATGGATGAATGAGAGGTGGATGATGGGTGGCTGAGGCATGAAAGGATGGATAGGTGGATGGATGGATAGATGGATGGGCAGGTGAGGGATGGATGATGGATGGAGAGATGAATGAATGGAGGATGGGTAATTAATGAATTAATGGATGACTGAGTGGGTGGAGTGCATACATAAAATGAATGGGTGACTGAATACATAAAAGAACTAACTAAATATATAATGATGAAAGGCAGAGGGCACTAAGAGGGTGAAAGGATTTGTTCCTGGACACTGAATGTGCCCTTTGGAAAGATTGCAAACTGACAGTTATCAGGCTAAATTGGGCTGCAGACATATTTTGTTTGGTCTTCACAGGGTTTTTAATTTTTTGAGTTGTCATTATTTTAAAATTAGGAAATTTCACATTAAAAATTTAGATTTCTGGTTTCTCTTGCAAAATTGGGCTGGCACCCATACCAGGAAATAATATACCGGGACTGGCAGGGCTGAGCCCTCTGAGACACCACAGTCCTCACTGCTCCACAATGCAGCCCTGACCGAGAGGTTGAGTGTCAGCTGCCATTTATCATGACAGTTTGAGGTGGTGTTTTTCTCAGTACCATTACAAGGAAAATGAAACATGTCTTATAAGTGGCTCTTCATCAAAAATGGAAAATAAACTTAGGTAAAGAGGAGAGCGGAAGAGAAGTATTTCTTTGCAGCCATGGAGAATACTTCTACAGACTGGATGGACCAGCAATGCACCTGGCCTGAGTGGTAAGGGGCACAAGATGATCGAGCCTGATGGCCTGGGTTCAAGCCCCTGCTCTGCTACACACTGACTGTGTGGCCTTGTGCAAGTCACTGAACGTCTCTGGCCTTAGTTTCCTCATCTGTAAAGCAGACGTGGCATCAGTCCCTGCCTCACAGGGTGTCCATGATTTTCTCCGTGTGGGGATCTCTAGGTGTGAGCTGCTATGATCTCACACAGTGCTGGCTCCCATCGTGTATGTGACCTTCCCACCCTGAGCGTCCACAGCAGCGGTTCTCAATCCAGGGCAATTGTGCCCCCCACCCCGCCAGGGGACATTTGGCAATGTCTAGAGACATCTTGGGTTGTCGCAACTTGGGTGGGGAGGGGCTACCAACATCTTATGGGTAGAGACCGGGGAGACTGCGAACAGCCTACAAAGCACAGGACAGATTCCTGCGGCAAAACATTGTTCTGCCCCATGGACTCCAAGCTGAGGCTGCGGAACCCAGATCTACAGGAATCCAAGTCCCCAGAGAGGCTGAGCCATGGCTGGATATCTAGGAGTCCCTGAAGGCTGCCAGACGTGGCAGGAGCCATCCCCTCTCGCCTGAGCCAGTCAGCCCTCAGGATCATCAGGGCCCCAAGTTCTGTCCCCTCCCAGGGTTCCTGGCCCCAGCTGGCTCCCAGTCCCACACAACAGGCAAGAAATGTGTCCCTCGCGCCTCCTGGTGGCCTGGCCCTAAACTACATAACGCTTCCCAGCCCCGGTGGTGCCAGGGGAGGATGTTTAATCCAGACTCCTTGGGAATGTGGGAATTTATGGAAGGCAGCAGACAACGTTTCAAAGACAAATTGGCATGAGTTTGAATCTCAGATCTTCCAGTGATCATGTGGGAGGCCTTGGACAAAGCCTGTGGCTCTCCTGGGCCTCAGTTTCCTCGTCTGTAATGGGGATGATGTCATTTACGTCACGGTTTCATTGGGAGGATTAACTTAAGTAAAGTGCAATGAAGAGATGAAACATACGAGATGCTTCACAAGCCTCCTTTCGGATACTTGCGATTGCTGTGTTCATAGCAATTCGCAGCCACTTGTGTTTGATGAACTTCCAGTGTACCCAGAGGGATTTTTTCAATAACTATCAACAAATAATTCTGCTGCAAAGAAATACAGATATCAAAAAGGATGCACAATATATTATCAAGTGACCACAGGCCTCAGAAACATTGTATACAATGAGATCCCATTTTTTGTTTGATCTGTGTGTACGTGTGTGTGTGTTTGTGTGTGCGTGCGCCCGTGCACGTGTGTGTGTGTGCGTGCATGTGTGTGTGTGTGTGGACAGAGAGAGGCGGAGAATCTTGCTTGTTACCCAGGCTGGAGTGAACACAACTCACTGCAGCCTCCACCTCCCAGGCTCAAGCAATCTTCCCACCTCAAACTTCCAAGTAGTTGGAACTATAGGCACCTGCCACCATGCCCAGTTAATTTTTCTATTTTTAGTAGAGATGGGGTTTCATCATGTTGTCCAGCCCAGTCTCGAACTCCAGGACTCAAGTGATCCTCCAATCTCGGCCTCCTAAAGTGCTGGGATTACAGGTGAAAGCCACTGCACCCGGACTGATATATCTATATTTTTAAAATATGTACATTTATAACATGTATGAGAGAAAAAAAAAGACCTCATGACCTTAGTATATAAAAAGCCCTACAGATCAACAAGAAAATTATCCAAGAGAAAAACAAACAACTTGAATGCTTTTCCACCAGAAAAGAAATACAAACGGTAGTTGAACATATTTTTAAATGTTCAAGCTAACATGTAAACAGTGAATATATAAGTTAGAACTATGGTGAACACCTTTTTCCCCTATCGGCAAGGCCAAGATCAAGAAGTCCAATAATACTTGGCCTTGGCTAGAATGTGGGAAAACCAGAGCTCACGTAGGTTGCCGGTGAGAATGACGATCGGTAGGAACAACCTTAGAGAGCATTTAGGCAACCAGCGTCAAAACGTTTAAGCGCACCCGTCCTATGACTGGGGGATTCATTTGCTAAGAATGCATCCCTCAGAAATAGCTCCGAATACACAGAAAGACTTCTGTGAAAGGGATACTAATTGCAGCATTGTTTGTTGCAGCAAAACCCTGGAAATACCTCAGTGTAATAACCAGAAAACTTGCTAGATAATTTATTATATTCAGACAATGGAATGTGTGAAGAATGCTCTCCTACTGCTGATCTGGAAAGTTCTGCCAAGGTACATTGCTGAGTTTAAAAAAAATAAAAATTAAAAAAAAAAAACCCAGTACAGAGCAGGGTGGGTAGTGTGCTTCTATTTAGAGAAATTAGTACAGGAATCCATGCACATGTTTGCTTATCTGCCTTCTAGATATCTCTGTAATGATCCCCAGGAAACGATAACCAGAATGGATTCTGGGGACGGAAGCTTGGAGTTTTAAAGCTGGGGATGGGGATTAAGGATCAGAGGGAGAAGACCCGCTTAAAATCTTTTGGTATCTTTTGAATTTTTGCATGTGAATACATTCCCTTATTAATTTTAAAAAATGGAATTTTTTAATGGATTCATAGATGACAGAGAGAAAAATGCCTCAAAGGATGAGCTCCAAAGTGTCAACAGCACTTATCTCTGGGAGGCTAGTGTGAATTAAAAGCGACTTTTATTTTGTTATTTTTTTATTATTTAATCAATTATTTCTTTTAAGAGAGGGTCTTGCTCTATCACCCAGGCTGGAGTGCAGTGATGTGATCACCACTCACTGCAACTTCTGCCTCCTGGGCTTAAGAGATCCACCCACCTCAGCCTCCTGAGTGGCTGAGACTACAGGCATGTGCCACCATGCCCAGCTAATTTTTTATTTTTATTTTATTTTGTAAAGACGAGGTCTCCCTAAGTTGCCCTGGCTGGTCTTGAACTCCTGGGCTCAAACGATCCTCCTGTCTCAGCTTCCCAAAGTGCTGGGATTACAGGTATGAGCCACTGTGCCCGATCTGTTCTTTTTTAAAAATGCAGAGGCAGGGTCTCACTCTGTCACCTAGGCTAGAGTGCACACACACTTCTCTAAACAGGCAGACTAAACTGTCATTGCCAAGGACATTACAAAGACTGAGGTCAGGTGGTTGGAAATATACTCCATGAAAAATCGAGAATTAGTACAGCTGCCCCACCACGAACTTGCTGGACATAGAAATGCCAAGCTTCTAACTCAGATCTGAGTTCAAATTCTGACTTCCATTAACCAGCTGGGCAAGTTGCTCCTACCCCACTGGCCTTCGTTTCCTCATCTGTAGCCTGAGACCACATTGCTGCTGGCAGGCTCAAGTGAGATCACGCCTGTGAAGCACTTGGCTCAGGCGTACTCAAAGACCCGGTTCAAACAGGGAACAGGCAGAAGTTCTGCACACACCCCAAGGGCGACAGGGCGGAGGGAGGATAGGAGGGGGCCCTTTGCTGGACTGGGAGTCAGTGTGCAACTAGCTGGACCCCTGGGCTGATTTCCCAACAAATCAACCAGCTCAGCGGGCGTTCTTCCGACAGTTTGGAGAGAGTGACACCAAGTGGCCAAGTCTGAAACTACACCTTCAGGCCGGAGGATTAGTCTCCCTGTCCCCTCCAGCTGCGGTCCTGAGCCAGGCACTGAACCTCCCTGAATCTCAGTTTTTTTTCAGCTGTGAAATGGAGGTAATGCTGCCTACGTGGTAGAGCGGAGGTTGGAATTAAATGAAGTAATCCGCAGAGATTCTCTCCAGGGCCGCCATATTGCACAACTTCAGGGGCCCCATTCATGAAATTATGCAATTCAGCGGCACCTCTAACAGGTGGCTGTCATTATTCCTCAAACACTAAGTTTCCTTCTGTACTCCCCTGGAGCGACTCTGAAGCTGGGTCTCCCAAAGTATAGACAAAGTACCAGTGAGGATTCCTGGGGAGATCTTGGTGGGCACAGCACCCCAGCATCAAATAACCTTTCATTCTCTGTCAATCATTCTGATCACATCTAGGCGACAATCTCAGTTTGGTAGGAACGTGATGTTAATGCCTTTCTAACACTTACCTGTCTCCCTTCCAAACTTTATGTTTGAGGTTGGGCCTCACACCTAGTGCCTTCAGAAGGCAAAATTATTTGGTTAGAATCTAATAAAGTTACATGTTTTCATAATTTTACTTTTTTTGGTCACCTTCCATTGAGAGCAAGTGGGGCTGGTTTTCCATTTACAGTAGATGTGACAGATTGTATTATTCTCCAAGTAGTTATTCTATTGACAATTCCCTATTGGTAAAAGAGATGGGATTTTACCATGACCCTCCCGACTGAAGTCAGGCTTGGCTATGTGACTTCCTCTGGGCAACAGAGTGTGAGCTAAGCTTCCAAGAAGCGGCTTTGTCATGTGGCTTCTCTCCGCTATGACAATGGCCTGCCCCAGGAGTGGGCTGCACCTTTAACCTGGTTTGGAGTAAGAATGACACACGGCCCAGAGTTGCAGCAACCTACAACCAATAAGGAATGAGGAAGTAACTGAGGATTCGTAGTCTTGATATGAAAGAGAAATCGACTTTTGTCATTAACAAGCTCCTGAGATTCTGGGGCTGTTTGTTATTGCAGTAAAACACAGCTTGAGTTGACTGATGCAGTAGAGATATCAAGTTTCCTTTAAAAATGAATATACTGGCCTGGTGCAGTGGCTCACGCCTGTAATCCCAGCACTTTGGGAGGTCGAGGCAGGCAGATCACCTGAGGTCAGGAGTTGGAGACCAGTCTGGGCAACATGGTGAAACCCCCTCTCTACTAAAAATACCAAAAATGCCAGGCGCGGTGGCTCATGCCTGTAATCCCAGCACTTTGGGAGGCCGAGGTGGGCGGATCACAAGGTCAAGAGATTGAGACCATCCTGGTCAACATGCTGAAACCCCGTCTCTATTAAAAATACAAAAAATTAGCTGGGCATGGTGGTGCGTGCCTGTAATCCCAGCTACTCGGGAGGCTGAGGCAGGAGAATTGCCTGAACCCAGGAGGCGGAGGTTGCAGTGAGCCAAGATCGTGCCATTGCACTCCAGCCTGGGTAACAAGAGCGAAACTCCGTCTCAAAAAAAAAAAAAGAAAAGAAAAAAATTAGCCAGGCATCGAGTCTAATCCCAACTACTACGGAGGCTGAGGCGAGAGCATAAGTTGAACCCAGGAGTCAGAGGTTGCAGTGAGCCAAGATCATGCCACTGCACTCCAACCTGGGTGAAAGCAAGACTATATATATATGCATACACACACACACACACACACACACACACACACTTAGCCAGGCACAGTGGTTCACATCTGTAATTCCAGCAACTTGGGAGGCCGAGGTAGGTGGATCACTTGAGTCCAGGAGTTTGAGACCAGCCTGGGAATAGAATGAGACTTTGCCTCTACAAAAAAGTTTTTAAAATATTAGCTGGGCACAGTGGCACATGCCTGTAATCCCAGGCAACTTAGGAGGCTGAGGTGGGAGGATCAGTTGACCCCAGGAGGCAGAAGCTGCAGTGAACCGAGGTAGCACTACTGCACTCCAGCTTGGTTAACAGAGTGAGACCCCAACTCGAAAATGAAATAAAATAAAAATAAATATATTTAAGTAAGGTAAACGTCTTTAAAGAAAAATACTAAGTAGATAATGGTGCAAGAAATAGGCCTATACACAGTGATGGTAGCGGTTGGATGACTGAAGTTTGGGAAACCTGGTCAAGAGTTTTAAATGTGAAAACTGTCACTGTGGATGGGACATGCCTCATCTCAGGGACCCTGCAACACCACCCAAACCACATTTCAAATTCTCCAGTCTGCTTCTCACCATGTAGCCAGATGTGTTTTCTTTTCTTTTGTGGTTTTTTTTGGTTTTTTTTTTTTTTTTTTTTTTTTTTTGAGATGGAGTCTCTGTCACCAGGCTGGAGTACAGTAGCACAATCTCAGCTCACCGCAATCTCTGTCTCCCAGGTTCAAGCAATTCTCCTGCCTCAGCCTCCTGAGTAGCTGGGATTACAGGTGCACCACCATCCTGGCTAACTTTTTTATTTTTAGTAGAGACGGGGTTTTACCATGTTGGCCAGGCTGGCCTCAAACTCCCGACCTCAGGTGATCCACCCGCCTCGGCCTCCCAAAGTGTTGGGATTACAGGCGTGAGCCACCGCACCTGGTCCAGAATGTGTTTTCTAAAGTACAGGCCTGATCACGCTTCTCCCCTTGCTCTAATCTCTTTGAGTAGCTGGGATTACAGGCACCTGCCACCATCCCTAGCTAATTTTTTTGTATTTTTAGTACAGATGGGATTTTACCATGTTAGTCAGCCTGGTCTTTTTTTTTTTTTTTAAGATGGGGTTTCAGCATGATGGCCAGGCTGGTCTTGAACTCCTGACCTCAGGTGATCCACCCACCTCAGCCTCCCAAAGTGCTGGGATTACAGGCGTGAGCCACAGCGCCCGGGCAGGCTGGTCTTGAACTCCTGACCTCAAGTGATCCACCTGCCTCAGCCTCCCAAAGTGCTAGGATTACAGATGTGAGCCATCACGCCCAGCCTTTGCTATTGTTTTGTTTTGTTTTTTGCTCCATATCACCTATCATTCTCTGACTATATTTCACATTTATGTGTTTATTTTCTGTATCCCTGTCACCATTAGAATGTCAACTTCCTCCTTAAAGGCAAGGATTTTGTGGGGGTTTTTTGTTTTGTTTTGTTTACAGCCCAGTACCTAGAACACTGTCTGGCACATAGTAGGTGCTCAGTTAAGTATTTGCTGAATGAAGGAATGCATACATGATGGCAAAGGTAGATGACAGCAGCTCCAGGCTCATACTGCACTAGCTTCAAGTCCAGGCGAAAAAACTCTTTTGGCCGGGGGCGGTGTCTCATGTCTATAATCCCGGTACTTTGGAAGGCCAAGGTGGGCAGATCACTTGAGGTCAGGAGTTCGAAACCAGCCTGGCCATCATGGTGAAACCCTGTCTCTAATAAAAATACAAAAAAATTAGCCAGGCATGGTGGTGGGAGCCTGTAATCCCAACTATGTGGGAGGCTGAGGCACAAATCACTTGAGCCCAGAAGGCAGAGTTTGTAGTGAGCTGAGATCGCACCACTGCACTCCAGGCTAGGTGACAGAGCAAGATTTCGCCTCAAAAACAAAACAAAAAAACTTCTCTTTCCCAGTGTTCTGAAAAAAAGTACAGAGTTGGATCCTTGGAATGGAGTACACTGATTGTCCAGGTTTGGGTCAGATGCCTTATTTATTTATTTATTTATTTTTTGAGACAAAGTTTCGCTCTTGTTACCCAGGCTGGAGTGCAATGGCGCGATCTCGGCTCACCGCAACCTCCACCTCCTGGGTTCAGGCATTTCTCCTGCCTCAACCTCCTAAGTACCTGGGATTACAGGCACGCACCACCATGCCCAGCTAATGTTTTGTATTTTTAGTAGAGACGGGGTTTCACCATGTTGACCAGGATGGTCTCGATCTTTTGACCTCGTGATCCACCCGCCTCGGCCTCCCAAAGTGCTGGGATTACAGGCGTGAGCCACCGTGCCGGGCTAGATGCCTATATTTAAATCCAGAAGTAGGTTCAGCCCCCTCTAAGCCAAATGAACTGACGGTGAGCCAGGAGTATCCTCTACAAAAACAGTGATGCTGTTACAGAGACAGAGGAGAAGGATGCTAGGTAGGCAAAAACAACAGTCACCCACCACAAGCAGTCACCCAACTGAGTGCCTAGAACACAACCATGAATAAGTTATGTTCACTTTCCTTCTTTCCTTATTTGGAATCAAGTTGTGTTCAGGTGGTTGGGTGGGGCGGGCAGGGGTGGTCTGTTAATGCCAAAGAAAGAACTAGAACAAGGTGCAGGCCATTCAGGCCCTTCCTGGATACCAATATATCTATGGAATTAAAATACTACTGAAAAAAAAGTAGATGTCTACAGCCAAGGATGTCTAGAAACCAAGATTTCTTAGTTTTTCTACATGCAACTTCTTACATAATCAGCAAAATATTAATTAACCTAGCTTCTGACGCTGAGGAAGACTCCCTTGAGAAGAACTTTAAAAAGAAACATTGTTTGCCGGGCGCGGTGGCTCAAGCCTGTAATCCCAGCACTTTGGGAGGCCGAGGCGGGTGGATCACGAGGTCGAGAGATCGAGACCATCCTGGTCAACATGGTGAAACCCCGTCTCTACTAAAAATACAAAAAACTAGCTGGGCATGGTGGCGTGTGCCTGTAATCCCAGCTACTCAGGAGGCTGAGGCAGGAGAATTGCCTGAACCCAGTTGCGGTGAGCCGAGATCGCGCCATTGCACTCCAGCCTGGGTAACAAGAGCAAAACTCCGTCTCAAAAAAAAAAAAGAAAAAAAAAAAAAGAAACATTGTTGGCTTGAATCTATTGCTGTTGATTAGTTTGAGATCTCACATGTGCTTATTGCATTATACAACCATAAGGCATATCCCAAACCCCAAGAGAAGCCAAGTGGGGCTACTGAAATTGGCAATCATGGTCAGCTAAAATTCTGAAACCATATGGCATAGTGCGTTATTGGGAATGAGTAATCTATTTTGCTCCAGAATCTAAATTCTAAGCTCTTTAATAATGCCTCCAGTTGTAGAGTCTGAGAGTTGTCCCCATATCAGTTTTTCCCTTCTGTAGGGGTAAGTGCTCCATAGAAACACATGGCTGGTTGCAATAAAGACTACATTTCCCAGGCTCCCTTGCAGCAAGAAGTGGCCACGTGACTGAAGTATGGCCAATGAGATGTGAGCAGAACATGGGAAAGTGAACATGTTGGTCAGCCATTTGGACCTCAGGCTGGGGTCAACATGCTGGTGAGGATGGGACAACAAGTTAGCGGCCCAAGCCTCTGACAACGTTCTGGTACAGAGCCACCGCCCACTCAGGCATCCCCGTGAAAAACAAATAAATGCTTATCATATTTCAGTCTCTTATTTTATGTCTCTGGGCCCCACTGATGAAATTGTATTCTAATAATACGCTTCTAAAGAAATTGGCCTGGCATACATAAATAAAGCTACTCCTCCTTCTTTTCCTCTTTTTCTTCCTGCTCCTCTTCTTCCTTCTTTCTCCTCCTCCTCCTCCTCCTCCTGCTCCTCCTCCTCCTTCTTTTTCTTCTTGTCCTTCTCCTTTCTCTTCTTCTTCCTTCTTCTCTCCTCTTTCTCCTCCTTCTTCTCTCTTCTTGATTCTTCTCCTTTTGGTTTGTTGGTGTTTTTTTGAAACAGAGTCTTGCCTGACACCCAGGCTTGAGTACAGTGGTGTGATCCTAACTCACTGCAGGCTTTAACTCCTGGGCTTAAGTGATCCTACCGTCTTGGCCTCTTGAGTAGCTGAAACTATAGGTGTGCACCACCACCTCTGGCTAATTTTCTTTGTAAACATTTTTTTTTAGAGATGTGATCTCACTGTGTTTCCCAAGCTGGTCTCAAACTCCTGGACTCAAGTGATCCTCCCTCCTTGGCCTCCCAAAGTGCCTGGGATTACAGATGTGATCCACCATGCTTGGACTTCTTTTATTTTTGTTTTTTTTTTTTAACAGAAGAAAGTATACAAATTTGATTCACTTATATCAGTTTATTCCTGTTCAATGAATGCTTAAGACCATCTAAAGGAAGATGCCTGCCAAGGAATTTAATGCCACCTATATTATAGTGGCATTAAAAAAAAAAAAAAAAAAAAAAAAAACGGTGGCTCTTGCCTATAATCTCAGAAATTTGGGAGGCAAAGGTGGGAGAATTGCTTGAGCCCAGGAGTTCAAGATGAGCCTGGACAATATAGCAAGACCTCATCTCCTCTATTAAAA
The DNA here is from genome assembly GCF_048565385.1 of Saimiri boliviensis. Classification (NCBI taxonomy): domain Eukaryota; kingdom Metazoa; phylum Chordata; class Mammalia; order Primates; family Cebidae; genus Saimiri; species Saimiri boliviensis. Next base: position 113,917,776 of record NC_133457.1, read on the forward strand.
AAAAATTAAAACCTACTCTTTGGTGCTTTAACTTAAGTCCTCCAGGCCCTGGTTTGCAAAGCTGGCTGACTATCAGAAGCATATGGAGAGTCTTTTTCAAATAGATTCCTGGACCTTGGCCCGTTCATTTGAAGATGTAGGATATTGAAAATTTGTAATTTTAAAAACACTTTTTTAAAAAAAAGTCACACCAGCTGTGTGACTTTAGGCAAGTTATTTAACTTCCTAGTGTTGCCATTTCCTCATTAGTGAAATGGGGACAATAATTGTACCTAGCACATAGGTCTGTTGTGGGCATGTATTTGTTGCATATGTACAAAGCACGGAGCATAGTGCCTGGAACACAGCAAGATCTACATGTGTGAGTTATCATTATGTCTGCTGGTGGGAGCACAGATGGATGCAAGCTGGCTGGGTACAATGGTTCACACCTGTAATCCCAGCACTTTAGGAGGCCGAGGTGGGAGGATCACTTTAGCCCAGGAGTTTGAGCCAGCCTGGGCAACATAGCAAGACCTCATCTCTACAAAACATAAAATAAAATAAAAAATTAGCCAGATGGGGTGGTGCATGTGTGTGGTCCCAGCTACTTGGGAGCCTGAAGTGGGAGGATCACTTGAGACCAGGAAGTGAAGGCTGAAGTAAGCTGTGCCACTGCACTCCAGCCTGGGTGACAGAGTGACACCCTGTCTCAAACAAAATTAAAAAAAAAAAAAACAAACGGATGCAAACTTTCTGGAAGACAATTTGTGCTATCTACCAAAGTATTAAATATGTACTCTTTGACCCAGCAACATAGTTTATCCAGGGCACAAGAATGCTCATTACAGCTTACATTTATTCAACAAGCATTTATTGAGTACCTACTACAGTACCTTAGTCAGGATAAAATAGGCTATACTGCAGTGACAAACCCCAGCATTGAGACTTAATACAGCAAAGGCTTATTTCTTGCTTTTGCATTACGACACAAATTAAGTACTTTTCTCCAGCTACAACAGGCTGATGCAGGTGAATCCCAAAATGCGGGCTCAGCCTGGGAGGGCCCTTGGCTTCATTCAGGAAAGAATTCAAGAGCAAGCTGACAGTGAAAGAAAGCAGGTTTATCAGAGCAGCAGCGTGCAGCAGAGGGGCTGCTCTGCAGATCCACCAGGGCTACTCCACAGGCAGAGCAGCCCAGAACAGCAGTCCCTGCAGACCAAGGCTGCCTGGATTTATATTCACTCTTAATTATATGCTAATTAAGGGGCGGGTTATTTGGAATTTTCTAGAAAGAGGCAGAGGGTCCCCAGAACCATATAAGGTAACTTCCAGGTCATTGCTATGGCCTTTGTAAACTGTCCTGGTGCCGGTGGAAGTGTCTTTATGCTAATGAGCAGTGAGGGCAACTAGAGGTCGTTTTTGTCACCATCTGCTGGTTTCAGCCGGTTTCTTTACTGCATCCTGTTTTGATCAGCAGAGTTGTGATTTGTGCTTGGAAAATAAGCCCTGCTGATCTCCTACCTCACCTTCTTTATCCGAAACAGGAAGTCTCAGGGATGAACACAGTAGGCAAAGAGAGAGCTAGAAGGTAACGTGGAATTTTTTTTTTTTTTTTTGAGACGGAGTTTCGCTCTTGTTACCCAGGCTGGAGTGCAATGGTGCGATCTCGGCTCACCGAAACCTCCGCCTCCTGGGTTCAGGCAATTCTCCTGCCTCAGCCTCCTGAGTAGCTGGGATTACAGGCACGCACCACCATGCCCAGCTAATTTTTTTGTATTTTTAGTAGAGACGGGGTTTCACCATGTTGACCGGGATGGTCTCGATCTCTTGACCTCGTGATCCACCCGCCTCGGCCTCCCAAAGTGCTGGGATTACAGGCTTGAGCCACCGCACCCGGCACGTGGAATTTTTTAACGGCCAGACCCGGAAATAGCTTCCATCACTTTTGCATATCCCATTGGGCATAAATGAGCCATGTACTTCCAACCTGACTGCAAGGAAGGCTGGGAAAGGGGGAAGAGCATGTAGGTGCTGAGTGAGCATTGTCTTTGTGACATCTATTATGTTCAAAGGACAGTCATCAGGGAGCAAGATCAATAAGGTTCCTGCCCTCATCGGGCCTCCCTTCTAACGAGGGAGACAGACAACAAACCTCGACTCTAACCATGACCCCAGGCCTATGTCATGTGGCACTTAAGCAAGACGAGCTGACAGGTACATTCTCAGAAACTGTGGCTGTTGCATCAAAGGGTATATATAGTTGTCATTTGATAGATATGGTCAAACTGTCCTCCGTAGGACTGTGCCAATTTCCGCCTCCACCAACAAGGTACAAAAATGCTTTTTTTTGCCTGCAGTCTTGCCAACACAGTGTGTTATCAGGCTTTTAGATTTTTGCCAATCTGATAGGCGAGAAATGATCTCTGTGTACCTTTAATTTGCATGTTTCTTATTAGAAAGGAAGTTGAACGTCCTTTCATATGTTTATGAGCCATCTGGATTTCCTTTCCTGTGCCCTGTGTGTTCATATGCCTTGTCCATTTTCCTACTGAGTCATTGGTTGAGGATATTACTAAACGAAAAAGTGAAGGGACAGGACACAATGCATAGTAGATTCATTTTTGTAAATGAAAAGTGAAACAATATGTTGGCATGTACATATAAATACACTCACGGAGGCATAAAAGTTTTCTAGAAGCAGCAGGGCATGGTGGCTCATACCTGCAATCCCAACACTTTGAGAGGCCAAAGTGGGTAGATCATCTGAGGTCAGGAGTTCGAGACCAGCCTGGCCAACATGGTGAAAGCCTGTCTCTACTAAAAACACAAAATTAGCCGGGCGAGGTCGTGTACACCTGTAATCCCAGCTATTCGGGAGGCTGAGGCAGGAGAATCACTGGAACCCAGGAAGCAGAAGCTGCAGTGAGCCAAGATAGCACCATTGCAGTTCAGCCTGGGCAACAAGAGTGAAACTTCATCTCCAAAAAAAAAAAAAAAAAAAGGCAAAAACAACTACAGTTGTCCACTGTGAACACCTCCTGTGTGCACGTCACTGTGAAAGCTGCTGGGAATACAATGGCGAACAAGACGAGCACGGTCCCTGCCCTCAAGGAGCTGACATCTTAGCAGGTGAGAGAGGATGGGCAAATTAATAAGTGTTTTAGGCCCAGCATGGTGGCTGACACCTATAATCCAAGCACTTTGGGAGGCCAAGGTGGGTGGATAGCTTGAGCCCAGGAGTTTGAGAACAGCCTGGGCAAAATGGCAAAACTCCATCTCTACAGAAAATACAAAACTTGGCTGGGCGTGCTGGTGAGGGCAACTAGAGATTGCTTTTGTCACCATCTGCTGGTTTCAGCCAGTGGTTCCAGCTACTCCCGGCTACTGGGGAGGCTGAGGTGGGAGGATCACTTGAACCCGAGAGGTTGAGGCTACAGTGAACTGTGATCATGCCACTGCACTCCAGCCTGGGCATCAGAGTGAGACCCTGTCTCAGAAGAAAAGAAAGAAGAAAAGAACCAACAATTCAGTGGGAAAATGGTCAAAAAAAAAAAAGGTCAAAAAGAGGGAAAAGCAAATGGTTCTTAAGCATATAAAAAGATGCTCAATTTCATGTATAAAAAGAGAAATGAGATACCATTTATCCCCATTGCATTGGTATAATCAAAATCCAAATTGCGGCCGGGCGCGGTGGCTCAAGCCTGTAATCCCAGCACTTTGGGAGGCCGAGGCGGGTGGATCACGAGGTCGAGAGATCGAGACCATCCTGGTCAACATGGTGAAACCCCGTCTCTACTAAAAATACAAAAAAGTAGCTGGGCATGGTGGCGCGTGCCTGTAATCCCAGCTACTTAGGAGGCTGAGGCAGGAGAATTGCCTGAACCCAGGAGGCGGAGGTTTCGGTGAGCCGAGATCGCGCCATTGCACTCCAGCCTGGGTAACAAGAGCGAAACTCCGTCTCAAAAAAAAAAAAAAAAAAAAATACACTTTAGCCAGGCGCGGTGGCTCACGCCTGTAATCCCAGCACTTTGGGAGGCCGAGGCGAGTAGATCACAAGGTCAAGAGATCGAGACCATCCTGGTCAACACGGTGAAACCCCGTCTCTACTAAAAATACAAAAAAGTAGCTGGGCATGGTGGCGCGTGCCTGTAATCCCAGCTACTCAGGAAGCTGAGGCGGGAGAATTGCCTGAAACCAGGAGGCGGAGGTTGCGGTGAGCCGAGATCGCGCCATTGCACTCCAGCCTGGGTAACAAGAGCCAAACTCCGTCTCAAAAAAAAAAAAAAATCCAAATTGACAGTCTGCTGTGTTGGTAAAGGTATCCGAAAATGGGCAGTCTCATACCTTGCCAGTGGAGTCGAAACTGATCCGATTTCACACAAAGAGGACTTTGGCATTATTCATTAAGTTTAAAATGACCATAGCTGTTACCACAGCAATTCTGCTTTTAGGAGTTCATCCTACAGATTTATTCACACCCAGCATGGACTCATAACATTTTAAGGGGGTGGGGAGGAACAGAATTTATATTCACATTTGCTTGCACATGCATAAAACATCTTAGAAAGATACGCAATGGACTAACAGCTGATTGTGGGAAGGAACAGCATATGCAAAAGGCCCCAAGCTGAAAAACAGGGTGGTGTATTTCAGGAACTAAGAGTGTGCCTGGGAAGGATGGCATGTGACACATGGTGGCCCGAGGCTGCTGAGCCTTGTAGATCACCACTCAGGAGTCTGGTCTTGAGTCTAAGTGCAGTGGGAAGACATTAAAAGAAGATGATCTGATTTCCATTTTAAGAGCATCTTGCTGCCATTTGGAGAAACTACTGAGGAAGGCGAGACACAAGTCAGGAAAGTGATCGGGAGGCTGGACAGTTTGCTGGGGGAGGGACAGGGAGCGGGGGCTGCACCTGAGAGGTGGTAGTGGTGACGACAAGCAGGCAGATTGAAAAGACAGTCTGAAGTTGCAATGGATGAGTTGAATGTGGCCCAGAACGGGCAACAGAGCAGATTCCAGGAAGATTCAAGGCTGACTTCTGGCTTACGTGGCCACGTGGGTGGTGATGGTGTCTACTGAGCTGGGAAAGCTAGAGAAAGGGGCCCAGATTTCACTCGGGTACCCCAGAGCATGGCGTGTTAAGTTTGAGAAGTCAATAAGCATCTGAATGCAATTTCCCCTCTGTCCCCACTTCCTCAACCCCTCCTAAGGTCATGGTAAGGGTGGGAGTGGGGAAAAGGGCAGGGCATAAAAATAATAAGCCAAGTGTGGTGGCTCGTGCCTAAAATCCCAGCACTCTGAAAGGCCGAGGTGGGCGGATCACAAAGTCAGGAGTTCAAGACCAGCCTGGCCAACACAGTGAAATCCTGTTTTTACTAAAAATACACAAAAATTAGCCGGGCATGGTGGCAGGCACCTGTAGTCCCAGCTACTTGGGAGGTTGAGGCAGGAGAATCACTTGAACCCAGGAGACAGAGGTTGGAGTGAGCTGAGATCGCACCACTGTGCTCCAGCCTGGGTGACAGAGCGAGACTCAATCTCAAAAATAAAAATAAAAAAAATAAATTAAAAAAAAAACAGTGGCAATGGCAAGTAGACAGTTGGGTGCTTGTGCCTGCAATGAGAGAAGCCAGTAAGACTGAGACCATATACAGAACAACAAGGGCAGATCCTGTGTGAACCCCAGGTTAAGACCCTGTGTCTACCCTAAAGAAATGCAAACATATGTCCACCAGAGTCATGTTCAAGAACGTTCTAGCAGGCCAGGCGAGGTGAGTCACGCCTGTAATCCCAGCACTTTGGTTGAGGTGGGTAGATGACTCGAGGCCAGGAGTTTCAGACCAGCCTGGCCAACCTGGTGAAACCCCAACTCTACTAAAAATAAAAAAATTCTTGGGGCATGGTGGTGGGCGCCTATAATCCCAGCTACTCAGGAAGCTGAGGCAGAAAATTGCTTGAACCCGGGAGGCAGAGGCTGCAGTGAGCCAAGATCACACCACTGCACTGCAGCCTGGGCAACAGAGTGAGGCTCTGTCTCAAAAATGAAATGAAATGAAATGAAATAAAATAAAATAAAATAATGTTCATAGCCGCTTTATTCATGATAATCCAAAACTGGAAATGGTCCATGTGGTCAACAGCAGAATGGATAAATGTTTACTACTTACATGTATGTATGTGTCTACATATATATGTATGTATATACATACACTAATATATTATTTAATATATAATCTGGGAAGTTTATTAAAATAGTCTAAATATGTTATTAGTATACATTATTTTAGTGTGTATATATACACACATATATTAAAAGAATGAAAATGAACACACTGGACTGGGCGCGGTGGCTCAAGCCTGTAATCCCAGCACTTTGGGAGGCCGAAGCGGGTGGATCACGAGGTCAAGAGATCGAGACCATCCTGGTCAACATGCTGAAACCCCGTCTCTACTAAAAATACAAAAAATCAGCTGGGCATGGTGGCGCGTGCCTGTAATCCCAGCTACTCAGGAGGCTGAGGCAGGAGAATTGCCTGAACCCAGGAGGCGGAGGTTGCGGTGAGCCGAGATCGTGCCACCATTGCACTCCAGCCTGGGTAACAAGAGCGAAACTCTGTCTCAAAAAAAAAAAAAGAAAGAAAGAAAGAAAGAAAATGAACACACTACAGATACAGCCCACACAAATGAATCTTACATATATTCTGTTGAGCAACAGAAGCCAGACAACAAGGAGTACATACTGTCTAATGTTATTTATTTGTTTGTTTGCTTATTTATCTGACATGAAGTCTCTGTTCGCCAGGCTAGAGTGCAATGGTGCCATCTGGGCTTACTGCAACCTCTGCCTCCCAGGTTCAAAGAATTCTTCTGCCTCAGCCTCCCAGGTAGCTGGTACTACAGGCACGTGGCACCACGCCCGGCTAACTTTTTGTATTTTTATTAGAGACAGGGTGAAACTGTCTGGCCAAGATGGTATTGATCTCCTGACCTCATGATCCGCCCACCTTGGCTTCTCAAAGTGCTGGGATTACAGGTGTGAGCCACTGCGCCCAGCTGTCTAATGCCCATTAATATGGACTTGTAGAATCAGCAAATCTAACTCGTGATGAAAGTCAAAACTGAGAAACCAAGTTTCCTGGAAGCACAAAAGGCAAGGCAAGATCTATTTTGAAGCAAGCTCAGAGTGTCGGCGGATTATGTAGGGACCACAAGGCAGCCTTTAAGCTGCATCTCAAAAATAGCGCTTGTCGCCTGGATATTTTAAGAGTGTCCTCTGCAGGGCATGGCAGGAGCCAGGGGCCTGTTTGGGCATATCCAAGGATGCACCTAAAGAATGTATCACCCAGCCGGGCATGGTGGCTCATGCCTATAATCCCAGCAGTTTCCCAGGCCAAGGCGGGTAGATCACCTGATATCAGGAGTTCGAGACCAGCCTAGCCAACATGGTGAAACCCCATCTCTACTAAAAAGACAAAAATTAGGCAAGATGGTGCATGCCTGTAATCCCAGCTACTGGGGAGGCTGAGACAGGAGAATCACTTTAACCCGGGAGGCAAAGTTTGCAGTGAGCTGAGATTTCACCTGCCTGGGGAGAGATGGACACTCTGTCTCAAAAAAAAAAAAAAAAAAAAAAGACTATATCACCCCACCTCCCTTTGACCCTGAGCACCATCTGGCTCCGAAGCTGGGTCAGCAGCAGTCTAAATGGTGCAGAGATAAAGGGAGGCATTTAATTAGAAGATGATTTAGAAATCATCTTCTAGGGCCAGATGTGGTGGCTCACGCCTGTGATCCCAGCACTTTGGGAGGCCAAGGAGGGTGGATCACGAGGTCAAGAGATCGAGACCATCTTGGCCAACATGGTGAAACCCCGTCTCTACTAAAAATGCAAAAAATTAGCCGGATGTGGTGGCACATGCCTGTAATCCCAGCTACTCAGGAGGCTGAGACAGGAGAATTGCTTGAACCCAGAAGGCGGAGGTTGCGGTGAGCCGAGAATGCGCCATTGCACTCCAGCCTGGGCAACAAGAGTGAAACTCCATCTCAAAAAAAAAAAAAAAAAGAAATCATCTTCTAATTTAGGAACCAAGCTGGAAAATATCTTTCTCCCTTAATGGCATGAATGGGGAATTTGGACTTTGAAACTTTTCTTTGTCAGGCCACCAAAAACATCTTCATGTATCAATAGAAGGCGAATGTAAGGATTCAGAGCCAGGAGGGCTGTGGGTCTTAGATTGCCTAGAATCAGAACATTGACCATCAGACCCCTTTCTGGGCCTCTCTGTTTATTCGGGGCTTCTGCTGGGGCTTATCATCACCTCATCACTGCTGCTATTTTGCGGTAATTATTAAACACTTTAATAAGTGCACAAGGCATGTGCAGTCTTTCAGTTACTCCGCTCCTGCCTTGTTGTCAGGAGGCAAGTTGGAACTGTTCTCCTTGTTTTTCACAAAAGAAAGCAAAGGCCTGAGTGAATGAACAAGATCAGGGTCCAAAGTGAGTCAGCACCAGGGAGATGGCAGAAGGTGGGTGGGAACCCAGCAGATACTAGTTCCCACCCAGCTTAAAGTGCTTTCCCGTCTAAATTCAGGGTGTGTGCTTTATTCTTGAAGAAGTGGTTGAGGGCTGGGTGTGAAGGCTCATGCCTGTAATCCCAGCACTTTGGGAGGCCAAGGCAGAAGGATTGCTTGAGCCCAGGAGTTCGAAATTAGCCTGGGCAACATAGTGAGACCCTCTCTAAAAAAATAAAAATAGGCTGAGCACGGTGGTTCATGCCTATAATCCCACTACTTTGGGAGGCCAAGGTGGGCAGATCTCTTGAGGTCAGGAGTTCAAGATCAGCTTGGTCAACATGGCAAAATCTTGTCTCTACTAAAAATACAAAAATTAGCTGGGCGTGATGGCGGGAGTCTGTAATCCCAGCTACTCAGGAGGCTGAAGCAGGAGGCTCACTTGAACCCAAGAGGCGGAGGTTGCAGTGAGTGGCAGCTGCACCACTACACTCCAGCCTGGGCAACAGAGCAAGACTCTGTCTCAAAACAAAATTTTAAAAAAGGAAACGATTGAGGAGTGTGTGCATGTGCACCCACGTGTGTGTGTGTGTGTGTGTCTGTGTGTGTGTGTGTGTGAGATGTCTGTTTCTGTGTGTATGTCTATGTGTCTGTATGCTAGAATCTCTGCGTGGGGTTTCGTGAGTCGGTCTATGTATGTTTGCGTGTGTTTCTGTGTAGTTCTGTGTTTGCGCATTTGCCTGTGTGCTTCACTGTGTGTATCTGTCTATGTGTATAGAAGGAGGGACAGAGATGTGAGTGGGAGGGTGATCAGGAATCAAGGAGGAGATCCTTTTCATAGGCCTTAGAACGGCAAAGCTGGAACCCTCCTAGAAATCATCTGGTTCACACTAAGATGTCATTGTTAATTTTGGAAGGTGTGCTAATAGCATGATGGTTTCATTTAAAAAAAAAAAAAAGAACAACTTAATATCAACTATTGATGAAATGACAAAAAGTTACAATTTGCTTTATTTATTTATTTATTTATTTATTTATTTATTTATTTTTGAGACAGAGTCTCGCTCTGTTGCCCAGACTGGAGTGCAGTGGCACGATCTCTGCTCACCGCAACCTCTGCCCCCCTGGGTTCAAGCAATTCTCCTGCCTCAGCCTCCCAAGTAGCTGGGATTACAGGCACGCGCCACCACGCCCGGCTAATTTTTTGTATTTTTAGTAGAGATGGGGTTTCTCCATGTTGGTCAGCCTGGTCTCAAACTCCCGACTTGAGGTGGTCTGCCGGCCTTGGCCTCCCAAAGTGCTGGGAATACAGGCATGAGCCACTGCACCCAGCCTGCAGTTTGCTTTAACATACTCCAGGAGGAGACCAGAAATGCCTGTCCTCACCTAGGTCCATGGACACAGGCCCAGGGGTGAAGCCCCAGCCAGGGACCACGCCCTGCCCTTCCCAGCACTTTCCTGCCCCCACTCCGTATCAGTACCACCAATTACTAGCTCCGTGGCTTTGCACAGCTCACTTAGCTTCTCTGCCTCTCAGTTTCCGATCTGTAAAACAAAGATGACGATAAAGGCACCTATTTCCCAGGGCCATTAGGCGGATTCACGTCAGTCTGCGCCCTGGCAAGAGGAGAGTTTCATGAACGGACTGTCTATAAAATGTAGGTGGGGACCATCCTTTTTTTCATTCAGCCGGGAAGGATGTTGGTATTGAGGTTTGCGTAACTATCAAGGACAGTAACTACCATGACTTCCGGTGCTTTGACAAAACCTCAGATGCCTGGCCTTTGGGTCAAGCGTCTGCAATTTCATGTCGATGGAGCATTTATGGTATCCCTGGGGGTTGCAGCTTTCTATAAGATTGCTGTGGCTGAGCCAAGAAAGAAAGCATATGCAGATTCCTACAGAAATTATGATTCCATAAGAGATTTTGAGGTGAGGAAGGCTGGTATCTTTCAGAATGCAAAGTGATCTTAAAATACGAAGAATTTCTTTGAGTTGAAATACCCAGAAGTTTGTCACTGACTTCTGTTCCTGAACTATGAAACATATATGAGCTAAGAATATGTGAGCTAAGAAATAGTTTCTCTTGGTCAGGCCCTGTGGCTCACACCTGTAATCCCAGCATTTGAGAAACCAAGGCGGGCAGATCACTTGAGGTCAGGAGTTCGAGACCAGCCTGGCCAAGATGGTGACACCCCATCTCTACTATAATACAAAAATTAGCTGGGCACAGTGAACATGCCTGTAATCCCAGCTTCTTGGGAGGCTGAGGCAGGAGAATTGCTTGAATTTGGGAGGTGGAGTTTGCTGTCAGCTGAGTGACAGGAGAAAAAGAAAGAAAGAAAGAGAGAGAGAGGGAGAAAGAAAGAGAGAAAGAGAATGAAAGAAAGAGAAAAAGAAAGAGAAAGAAAGAGAAAGGAAGGAAGGAAGGGAGCAACGGAGGGAGGGAGGAAAGAAAGAGTTTCTCTTGACAGCGAACTTGTAGGTGGGGTTTAGGGAGCCTGGGGATGCCGCAACACTCCCAGGGTAGTAATAAAGGGCGTTTATCACAGCCAGATAGTAACAGAGGGGTCCTCAGCACCCCCACATAGTAACGGTGGCTCAGAAGAGCAAAGGAAGAAATGGTTTCCAGCTCCAGAGAGGGGGAGCCCTACAGAGAAGCCACCTGATAGAAGCTGTGACCTCCTTCAGACAAGGGACACAGGAGATCGTGGTGACCCAACAGGAGAGACGGGGTAATAAACAGCTCCTCTGGAATTGAGATGTCCAGTGAGCCAAGTGCATCTGTTAGCTCCACAACCACTCTAAGCTCATGAGGGAGCAAGAGAAAGCAGCCTTCTTAGTAGCTACCAAACAAATCCCGAGATAAACTCTGATTGACTAATTCGTACGACAGGCCCATCTCTGAGCCAATCGTCGTAGTGTTTTTTGTTTGTTTGAGCCGGAGTCTCGCTCTGTCGCCCAGGCAACCTCCACCTCCCAGGTTCAAGCGAGTCCCTGCCTCAGCCTCCCAAGTCGCTGGGATTACAGGCTCCCACCACCACGTCCAGCTGATTTTTGTATTTTTAGTAGAGATGGGGTTTCACCATGTTGTACAGGCTGGTCTTGAATCACCTGACCTCAGGTGATTCACCTGCCCCGGCCTCCCAAAAAACTGGGATTACAGGCGTGAGTCACTGGGCCCAGCCAATCATGGTAGTTATGGTACCTCCACTGCTCGGGTTGGCTGGTGCTAAGTCACATGCTCCTTGTTGGGTTACAGGCTCAAGAGAACTTCCCGAAGACACTCGGGTTACTTGGCATGGAAGAGAGTGCCGTAGATGCAGGGCGGCCCCAAATTAGCAAACATCCATTATATTCATGTTATAAAATGAAAGAACATTTAGAAAACAGCATAAAGTAGCATGATACCGTTGGTAGGCACTGTGGAACTTCCCATCAGCCATCTGCAAAACTTATTTTTGGCAAATGAAAGTGTTGGACTAGGGTGACTCTTCCCTGCCAACATTCAACATGTTTGACTATCCCCAGAAAGTGACTGCATAGGAACAAGAGACGCTCCCAGCTAGAGCCCCAAGGGACATTTCCGAAACTACCAACAGAGCGTCCTCTGTGTTTCAGTAAGGGTAACTTACCGCAAAATACAACACGACGTTCATGTGAAATAAAGGGGGTGATTTATGTGCCAAAGAGTGGAGCGTGAGGCTTGTGAATGCCTGGGAAGACAAGGTCCTTCCACTCAGGGGATAGGAGTCATGTGCTTTGGCCCCAGATGGTAAACAGGAGTGCTGTTTAGCTGAAGAACAGCATGTCCCATTCTGTTCTTTTGGGGAGAGTTAAGGCAAGACTGTTTGCAATTGGATCTAATTGATAACCGTCTTAGTTTGGAATCCCCTGTTAGCACACCTCATATCTTAATTTAGATTCTCCAGATACAGACCCCGAGACAAATGCTCAAGGGCAAATCATTTATTTGGAAAGCAAAGAAAACACCAGCAGAGAAGAAAAGAGACCCAGGAAAGAGGACAACCAATATTAAGCAAGTTATCAATACAGTTACTCCCCTGAGCGGGTGTGGCTTAATCCCACTTGTGTAGAACACACCCCTGAAGGATCAGTGGGGAGGCTAAAGCAACGCCATCTTGGAAGCTAATCCACCATGCTGGCTTCTGATTAGCCCCTGTTCCAAGAAGGCCTCTAAGATTTCTAGTTTGTCTATTATTCCTTGTGTAAGGGCAGGTCCTGACCCTAAATCCTGCCCTTAGATCGAACAACCTTGATGTTATCTTACTTAAATTGTCCTGTGTATCCCTCTGAACCACCCTCCCTGATGGTATAGAATCTCTGGGTCTGGAGGACAATGAAGTGGGGATCCAGCGTCCTGTCTGCCCAGCACAGGAGACACATATGTGGCATCTCTGTGTAAGTTTCTATTAAACGTTTCTTTCTAAGGAACTGAGCATGTCAGTATCATCTCTTCAGCCTCTCAGCTTCCTTGGACTTTGGGGTAGGTCTGCATAGACCTGCCCATGGCAAAACAATCAGAAAGTTGGGGTATTTACACCACTTCCGTCCATTCCTTGGTTGAAGGCAGCTGGAAAGAAGAGGATTCATTCTCCAACCTCCTTTAGCTGCTTGATTCCAACAACCAGAAGAAAAACACCAAAAAACTCAGCCAGGCACGGTGGCTCACACCTGTAATCCCAGCACTTTGGGAGGCTGAGGTGGGTGGATCACGAGGTCAGGAGTTCGAGACAAGCCTGGCCAACATGCTGAAACCCCTTCTCTACTAAAAAATACAAAAATTAGCCGGGCATGGTGGCAGGCGCCTATAATATCAGCTACTTGGGAGGTTGAGGCAGGAGAATCACTTGAACCCGGGAGGCAGAAGTTGCAGTGAGCCAAGACTTCACCATTGCACTCCAGCCTGGATGACAGAGCCAGACTCAATCTAAAAAAAAAAAAAATACTCATACAAAAAGATGTGCATGCTACCAGTTAGAAATTGGGCAGGTGAAGTTGAGGAAAATGATAAATCCTGGGGCACAGACAGCGACTGCTACTCCAGAAGTGCAAGTGGTTTATCTGGGAGAGGATCCCACGAAGAACAGTGCGGGAATGGGGAGGTGGGAAGGAGAAGGCAGGAAGGAGAAGGGAGGAGCACGTTAAGGCACATTAATGAGCTGGTGGCTGGGTGTGGTGGCTCACACCTATAATCCCAGCACTTTGGGAGGCTGCTGTGGCCGATCACTTGAGGTCAAGAGTTTAAGACCAGCCTGGCCAACATGGCAAAACCCTGTCCCTACTAAAAATAAAAATAAAAATAAAAAATTAGCCAGGCATGGTGGTGCGCACCTGTAATCCCAGCTACTTGGGAGGCTGAGGCAGAAGAATTGCTTGAACCCAGGAGGCGGAGGTTGCAGGGAGCCGAGATCCCACCACTGCACTCCAGCTTGGGGGACAGAGCGATATCTGTCTCAAACACAAACAAAAAAGACCTTTTTAGGCAATCAGGGCTCAGTCCCAGAGAGGCCCTGGGGGGATGGTGTGGAACACACTTCAGGATTGTCTCACAGAGGGGTGGGGAAGCTGTGCCATGTATCGCAGTGACCACTGGCCACTCTCGGCGGTTGAAGGTGGTGCCTGGGCCATCAACTCCAGCTCACTTCCCTTGCCACACACGTGACCTGCCATTCACACATCAAGCACATGGGCTCTGGGCAGAGAGATGCAGGTGCTGGAGGTCGGCTATACGTCACCGGCCTGTGTAGAATGGTCCGCCTACTTCAGGCAGCAGTCTGGAGTGGGCTCAAGAGGATGAGTGAGCACTGATGCACCAGGAAACTTAGGAGGAGGAGGGGAAAGGGAAAAAGGACCAAAACTAACATTTATCTTTTTTCATTTATTTATTTTTTTACATGGAGTTTCGTTCTTGTTGCCTAGGCTGGAGTGCAATGGCATGATCTCGGCTCACTGCAACAAGCGATTCTCCTGCCTCAGGCTTCCCAGTAACTGGCATTATAGCCATGTGCCACATGTCTGGCTAACTTCATGTTTTTAGTAGAGACGGGGTTTCTTCATGTTGGTCATGCTGGTCTCGAACTCCTGACCTCAGGCGATCTGCCCGCCTCAGCCTCCCAAAGTACTGAGATTCCAGGCGTGAGTTACCACTGGCAGCTGAAACTAGTATTTGTAAAGTGCAGGGTACTTGCCATCCATTAGCACATTGACTTTCGTTTTATGATTCCGAGTCTACAGATAAGAAAAATGAGCTCAGAGAGGGCAAGTGACTTGCTCTTGGCTGTGCGACAGTTAAGTGATGGAATTCCAGCTCAGGTTGAGTCTACAAAGACACTGTTCACTAGCTCCCTCTTGCTTTTCTTCTCCTCCGCCTCTTTCCTTTCTCTCCCTCTCCCTCCGGCTCCTCCCCCTTGTTTATTTTTTTCCAAATAATATTTAGAGTTACCAAGACAGAAGTCAAGAGGAAAGCCTTCTCCTGTCCTCAAAGAGATGCTTTATGAATCATAGTTTTCATTTGCTTTTTTATTCATTTGACGCATGTATTAAGCACCTATGCTATGCAATACATAGAAAAGACAGACACAGTCTTTGCCCCGTAGGCTTTATACTCTAGTGGGAAAAAGAGGCATTAAAAGCTAAATGCACATGGTGGGAGGGGGCAAGGGAAGCCCAGATGGGGAAGTGAGGGAGTGGGAATGGAAACAGGAAGGCAGCCATAAAAGGCAGTAACTTGATAAGCTGTGATACAGGTTTCTCAGCCTCCGCCTTAGTGAAATTTCAGCTGGCTCATTCTTGTGGGCTGCTCTGGGAACTGTAGGATATTTAGCAGCATCTCTGGCCTCTACCCACTAGATGCCAGTAGTACACTTACCCTGGTTGTAACAACCAGAAATGTTTCCAGGCGTTGTCAAATGTCCCCTGGTGGGCAAAATCACTCCCAGTTGAGAACCACTGTGGAAAATAAGAAAGACAGATGCGAAAACAGGTAACAGGGTAACCGAACCTAGGCACACCCGCAAGGAAGTGCCTTCAGGACCACGTCCATGTGACAATAGGCGGTAGCCAGGCAGGAAGCAGGAATGGCATCCTGAGTAGAGTAGATGGCGCATGCAAAGACCAGGTGGCCAGATCTGAAAATAGACCGGAGAACAGAGAGCGGCTTGGTGAAATGGGCAGGGCTCGGTTCTGTGTGAACCGAGGCCTTCGAGCCTGAGTTATAAATTTTCACCCTTAACCATGGTCACTTTTACTTTTTATTTTTTTTTGAGACAGAGTCTCGCTCTGTCACCCAGACTGGAGTGCAGTGGCGCAGTCTCGGGTCACTGCAACTTCTGCCTCCCGGATTCAAGTGATTCTCCTGCTTCAGAATCCTGATTAGCTGGGATTAAAGCTGTCCACCACCACGCCCAGCTAATTTTTGTATTTTTAATAGAGACAGGGTTTCACCATGTTGGTCAGGCTGCTCTCGAAATCTGACCTTGTGATCCACCCACCTTGGCCTCCCAAAGTGCTGGGATTACAGGCGTAAGCCACCATGCCTGGCCCCTCCCTTTTTTTTTTTTTTTTTTTTTTGAGATGGAGTTTCATTCTTGTTGCCCGGGCCGGAGTGCAGTGGCACGATCTCTGCTCACTGCAACCTCTGCCTCCCAGGTTCAAACAATTTTCCTGCCTCAGCCTCCTGAGTAGCTGGGACTACAGGTATGCACCACTATGCCCGGCTAATTCTTGTATTTTTAGTAGAGACGGGGTTTCTCCATGTTGGTCAGGCTGGTCTTGAACTCCTGACCTCAGGTGATCCACCTGCCTCAGCCTCCCAAAGTGCTGGGATTATAGATGTGAGTCACTGTGCCCAGACAGAGAACTCTTAATACACACGATGATGTAGATGAACCTCGAAAGCATCATGCTGAATTACAGAAGCCGGTCTCGGAAGGTACATGTGATATGATTCCATTGATAAGGTATTTTGGAAAAGGGAAGACTATAGGACCAGAAAATCGTTAAGTGGTTGCCAAAGGCTGGGGGTAGGCGCAAGGGCAGACTACAAAGGGTCCCCAGGAAAGTGGGAAGACAAGCAATACGATGGTTCTAAACCTAGACTGTGGTGGTGGTTAGATGACTGTTCTTTTGTCAAAACTTACAGAACCAGACCAGGCGGCGTGGCTTATACCTGTAATCTCAGCACTTTGGGAGGCTGAAGTGGGCAGATCACTTGAGCTGAGATAGGCCTTGATCTCTACAAAAAATAGAAAAAATTAGTTGAGCTTGGTGGCACCTGCCTGTAGTGTAGTCCCAGTTACTTGAGAGGCCGAGGTGGGAGGATCACTTGAGCCTGAGTGGTTGAGGCTGCAGTGAGCCATCGATTGTGCCACTGCACTCCAGCCTGGGCAACAAAGCAAGACCACCTTGTCTCAAAAAAAAAAACAAAACAAAAAACAAACAAAAAAATCACAGAACTGTACACTAAAAAGGATAAATTTTACTGCAGGTGAATAATGCCTTCATTTTTAAAAAGTAAAAAAGTTATAATGAAGACTCTACAGTCTTCAATGATAGACTCTAAAGTCTATCAATTGCATATTTTGGGGAAAATCAAACTGAGTTCTGGTTCAAGGAAAAAAATAAGAAAGATAAAAAGAAAAAGAAAATAAATTTTAAAATCTAAAAGGAAAAAGAAAATAGACTGGGTGCAGTGGCTCACACCTGTAATCCCAGCAGTTTGGGAGGCTGAGGTGGGCAGATCGCCTGAGGTCAGGAGTTTGAGACCAGCCTGGCCAACATGGTGAAACCCTGTCTCTACTAAAAATACAAAAATTAGCTGGGCATGGTGGTGTGCACTTGTAATCCCAACTACTCGGAGGCTGAGGCAAGAGAGTTGCTTGAACCCAGGAGGCAGAGGTTGCAGTGAGCCAAGATCGCGCCACTGCACCCCAGCCTGGACGACAGAGTGAGACTCCATCTCAAAAAAAAAAAAAAAAGAAAGAAAGAAAAAGAAAATAAATCAAGCTTGGTAAGAACTATGAAGCAAATCTGGAGTCCAGGGGGGACTTGGGTAACAGGAAGCTGAAAGTCCAGGACTTGGTCATGCTCACCATTTGAAGCACACTTATGAGCAAACGAAAGAAAGATGAGGAAATGCAGACATTTGGTGCTGAATGAGGGGAAAGACTGTTTTCCAGCACATATATAAAAGATTGTTCCAAACAGGTAAATGCAAAAGCACTCTGGCGAAACACTGCTAGGCTCCACACCGATCTTTGTGAGCTCAGCTCATGGTTAGACCAACCTGCAGGAGGAGGGGAAACCTCAACTGAGCAGAAAAGAATCCTCAGACTCTTGGCCATCTTCAGAGTAGACGTGTGTTTAATCTTGACTCCATTTCAGAAGCTGCAGATTTTCTATAAATGTATCATGAAAATTCAATCTCAAAAACAGGAGGTTGACGTAACAGTGAAAATTCAGCAGATCTTCAAAATCACATCTGGCCCATTGAAACCCCAGATCAAACTTGGATACCATCTTTTTAAATGAAACCTTTTGGTGTCAATATCAATAAAGTCTGTCTAAACCTAGCACAGTAGCTCATGTCTGTAATCCAAGCACTTGGGGAGGCCAAGGCAGGTGGATCACTTGAGATCAGGGGTTCGAGCACAGCCTGGCTAACATGGTGAAACACCATCTGTACTAAAAACACGAAATTTATCAGGGCATGCTGACAGGCACCTGTAATCCCAGCTACTTGGGAGGCTGAGGCATGAGAATCTCTTGAACTAGGGAGGTGGCAGTTGCAGTGAGCAGAGATTATGCCATTACACACCAGCCTGGACAGCACAGAAAGACTCTCTCTCTCAAAAAAAAAAAAAAAAAAAAAAAAGACTGTCTAGTGAGTCAATGACCCTTGCAATTTCAAAACTGCGGTTTTCATCTTGTGGCTGGTGGGGACTTCCACAGAACTCACAATGTTAATACCAGGAAAAAAAATGAAACAAAATAGCAAATGACAGAGGCATAGACCAATGTCTGTATGTTTACATGAGTCCAGATAAATCCTATATTCGTGGTGTTTTTAAGTACAGCCAAAGATAGTAAGGCTAGCATGTGTCCCTGGCTCTGCAGCTGTGAGGCCTGAGGAAGTCCCCTCATCTCTCTGAGTACTAGCTCTCTCCTTTATCATTTCTGAAATGCAGGTGGTAATAG
This sequence comes from Saimiri boliviensis, assembly GCF_048565385.1. NCBI lineage: Eukaryota > Metazoa > Chordata > Mammalia > Primates > Cebidae > Saimiri > Saimiri boliviensis. The sequence continues at coordinate 113,936,488 of NC_133457.1, forward strand.
GACCTGTCCCTCAGGGCAGTTGTGAAAATAAAATAAGATGATGTGTGTAAAGTGCTTAATAAGGTGATGTCTTAGTTTTCTATTTTTTTGAGACAGAATCTCTATTGCCCAGCCTGGAGTGCAGTGGCACGACCTTGGTTCACTGCAATCTCTTCCTCCCAGGTTCAAGTGATTCTCCTGCCTCAGCCTCCCGAGTAGCTGGGACTACAGGCGTGTGTCACCACGCCCAGCTAATTTTTATTTTTTTTAAAGTACAGTCAGTGATCGACTTACGACCACGGTCGTAACACGATTTGGTCGTAAGTTGAGTAGGCTCTATGTACAGTTGAAATGGTGCACATGGAGATGGTAGCGCTGCCAGAAGCAGGTCCACACTGTCATCCGCCCAGCTGGGCAACGTTTGCGCTGCCAGACGCGGAGCAGTCGTGGCTAGCGACTGTGGTCGTAAAGTCGAATGGTCGTAAGTCGCATGGGTCGTAAGTCGATCAATACCTGTAGAGACAAGGTTTCACCATGTTGGCTAGGATGGTCTCGATCTCTTGACCTTGTGATCTGCCCAATTCAGCCTCCCAAAGTGCTGGGATTACAGGTGTGAGTCACCATGCCCTGCCAGTGATGTCTTAATTTTCTATTGCTGCTGTAAGAAATTACCTTAAATGTAGTGGCTGAAAGCAACACAAATTTATTATCCTACAGTTCTGGAGGCCAGAAGTCCAAAAATGGGTCTTGTGGAGCTAAACTCAAGGTGTTGGCAGAGCTGCCTTCCTTCTGAGGAAGAATCGGTTTCCCTGCCATTTCCACCTTCTAAAGGCAGCTCACATTCCTTGACTCATGGTTGGTCCATCCTTCATCTTTAAAGCCAGCGGCATAGCATCTTCCAGTCTCTCTGATCCTGCTTCCTTTCTCAAATGGTCTTCTCTGACTTTGACCCTCTTCCTTCCCTTTTATAAGGACCCCTGTGATTACACTGGGCCTACCGTGCTAACCCAGGAGACTCTCCCCAACCCATCTGAAGATCCGTATTTTAATGACACTTCTAAAGGTCCTTTTGCCACATAAGATAACATTCACAGGTTCAAGGGATTAGGGCACAGACACCTTTAAGGGAGACCATTATTCAGTCTACTATAGGTAGCTATTATATCTTGCTGTTTATAAAGACACTACGGCCATTAGAATAATGATGATAAGCCTGGGCGCGGTGGCTCACGCCTGTAATCCCAGCACTTTGGGAGGTCAAGGCAGGTGGATCACGAGGTCAGGAGTTCAAGAACAGCTTGACCAAGATGTAGAAACCCCATCTCTACTAAAAAGACAAAAATTAGTTGGGCATGGTGGCGCATGCCTGTAGTCCCAGCTACTCGGGAGGCTGAGGCAGGAGAATTGCTTGAACCCAGGAGGTAGAGGTTGCAGTGAGCCGAGATCGCGCCATTGCACTCCAGCCTGGGTAACAAGAGTGAAACTCTGTCTCAAAAAAAAAAAAAAAAAAAAAAAAAAAAAAAAAAATACAAAAATTAGCTGGGCGTGGTGGCAGGCACCTGTAATCTCAGCTACTGGGGAGGCTGAGGCAGGAGAATCACTTGAACCCGGGGTGGGGGTGGGGGTGCAGGTTGCTGTGAGCCAAGATCGCACACTGCACTCCAGCTGGGGCGACAGAGTGAGACTCCATCAAAACAAAACAAAACAAAAAGCCATAAAAGTAAAGAAAAAAGAGATGCTCTCAAACTGCTGGATTGAAAGCTTACATAGGAAAAAAATGCTGCAATAATACACAACTAACTGCTGATTGTGAATAGAGTCAAATCTGTGTGACTAGGGGTATTTGGTTTTTTCCCGCATTTTTCATGATGCTTTTTCACTACTTTTTGTGTGTGTGTCAGATGGAGTCTCATTCTGTTGCCTGGGCTGGAGTGCAGTGGCACCATCTCAGCTCAGTGCAATCTCTGCTCCTGGGTTCAAGAGATTCTCCTGCTTCAGCCTTCTGAGTAGCTGGGACTACAGGCTTGTACCACCATGCCTGGCTAATTTTTTTGTATTTTTAGTAGAGACAGGGTTTCACCATGTTGGTCAGGCTGGTCTTGAACTCCTCATCTCATGATCCGCCCGCCTTGGCCTCCCAAAGTGCTGGGATTATAGGCATGAGCCATTGCGCCCACCGTTTTTTTACTACTTTTATAATAAAAATATTTTTAACTAAAATATCAGTGATATTTTGGATGTTCCTCCGCCTCCAAATCTCATATTGAAATGATCCCCAGTGTTGGAGGAGGGCCTGGTGGGAGGTGTTTGTGTTATGGGGGCAGACCCCTGAGGAATGGTGTGCAGCCCTCCCCATGGTGATGACTGAGTTCTCCATCAATTCATTCACTCTAGAGCTGGTTGTTTAAAAGAGCCTGGCAACTCTCTTGCTTCTTCTCTCACCATGCGATGTGCCTTTTCCGGCTTCACCTTCGGCTGTGAGTAAATGCTGGTGCCATGCTTCCTGTGCAGCCTGCAGAACATGAGCCAAATAAACCTTTTCTTTATAAACTACCCAGCCTCAAGTATTCCTTTTTTTTTTTTTTTTTTTTTTTTTTTGAGTCAGGGTCTGCCTCTGTCGCTCACGCTGGAGTGCAGTGGTGCAGTCGTGGCTCATGCAGCCTCTACCTCCCAGGCTCAAATGATCCTCCCACCTCAGCCACCTGAATAGCTGGCACTGACAGGTGCATGCCACCACGCCCAGCTACTTTTTATGTTTTTAGTAGAGACAGGGTTTCACCATGTTGGTCAGGCTAGTCTCGAACTCCTGACCTCAAGTGATCTGCCCTCTTCGGCCTCCCAAAGTGCTTGGATTACAGGCATGAACCACCACACCTAGCTAATTTTGTATTTTTTGTAGAGATTCAGTTTCACTATGTTGCCCAGGCTAGGTATTACTTTATAGCAATGCAAAAAGAGCTAATACAATTAGTAAATATGAAGATAGAAATAGCTTCATTTTACAGGTATATTATATTGATGTGTTTTTCTGGTTATCAGTTGCTGCATGACAAACTACCTCAAAACCTAGTGGCTAAAAACAATTATTTAATACCACTCACAGTTCTGTGGGTTGACAGGTTAGCTGAGTGGCTCTCACATGGGGGTCTCTCATGCAGTTGGCTACTAGGGCAGGAAATCCAGAATTGACCCAGCTTCACTTCCACTATTTTCTGTTGGTCAAAACAGTCACAAGGTCAAGTCCAGGCCAAATTCAAGGGGGTGGAGGGGCAGATCCCATATCTCAAAGAGGAGTGGCACACACGTACAGGGAGGGAAGGAATTGATGACAGTCATCTCTAAAGTCAAGCCTGCCCAACATGGTGAAACCTGTCTCTACTAAAAATACAAAAATTAGCTGGGCATGGTGGCACGTGCCTGTAATCCCAGCTACTTGGGAGACTGAGGCAGGAGAGTTGCTTGAACCAGGGAGGCAGAGGTTGCAGTGAGCCAAGATCACGCCACTGTCCTCCAGCCTTGGCGACAGAGCGAAACTCCATCTCAAAAAAATATATAAAAATAATAAAGTCAAGCTAATATATATCATGCTTTTCCTCTACCCACCCCTCCCCCGTGTCATTCCAGGATGTCTTCCTCTTCTTTGTAAGGAACGTCACTGAGGAAGTTCATCCCAGTTGAGGTGGGCTTTTTTTTTGCATTTTTGCTTGTTTAACGTCAGTCCCACTTCCTATGCCAGTATCTCCAGCTTCCTGTGGGGGAATTTCAGGCCAACCACAATGCCTTGCACTCTATTCGTCTATAAGTGGGCATGTGACCCAGGCCAAGCCACACAAACCCTCTCTGAAATTTCAATCTCAAACAGAATGACAAAAAAAGTTCTGAAAGGAATTTTGCAGAGGAAACTGTAGATGACTCTCAGCAGCCTTTTATACCCCAGGAGCAGAGATGTGTCTGATGTGTCTAAGCCAAGATTCTTCAGTCTCGGGACTGTTGACATTTGGGGACCGTTCATTCTTTTCTGTGTGTAAGGGATGGGGAGGAGCTGTCCTGTCCGTTATAGAATACATAGATGCATCCTCAGGTTCTACCCACGAGATGCTACTAGCACCTCTCTTAGTTACGATAATCAAAAATGTCTTCAAACATTGCCAAATGTCCCCTGGGGGCCAAAATCATGCCTTGGACCTCTTGCTAATGATTCACTCAGGAGTGAACAGGCCCAAGGCAGTTTTGTCCGCTGGCTGCCGTGGCTTACACCTGTAATTCCAGCACTTTGGGAGGCTCAGGTAGGAAGATTGCTTGAGGCCAGGAGTTCAAGACCAGCCTGGACAACATAGTGAGACCCTGTCTCTACAGAACAAAAGTTTTTTTAATTACCTGGGTGTAGTGCACTCCTGTAGTTCCAGCTATTCAGGAGGCTGAGGGGGGGAGGATCACTTGAGCCCAGTAGGTTGAGGCTGCAGTGAGCCGTAATTGAACCACTACACTCCAGCCTCGGCAACGCAGTGAGACCCTGTCTGAAAGAAACAAAAACAAAAACAAAAACACAAAAACACCAGGATAGATTTCTTGGGGACTTCTGGCAGCAACATTTTCTTACTCTCAAGAGAGAGAGAACTATGGGGAGACTCTCCCTGTCTTTTGCACTGGGTGTTTTAGCAAATGATCTTACCATCATAATCACTACTGGCAGCCCCATTTTGCGGTCACAGGGAACCAGCTTTCAGATACAGCCAACATGTGGATAGTAATGGGGAGAAAGAGAGAGAACCGTCGATCTCAATTACATTCTTGAACCTCTGAATCAACCAACCTTGGTGTTGCCCTTCCTACCAATAATCTGCCTTACTGCTTAAGCCAGGTTGAGTTGAGTTTTCTGTTACTTGCAGCCAAGTGTTCTGAGTGCCACATCCTCAGAGCTGAAGAGCACTCTTGCCAACTGATGCCAGCAAGATCCCCCAGGGAATCGTGTGTCCAATTCTTTCAAAACTTGGTTCTGGGGCTTTCTTGCTCCATTTCTAAATAGTACCTTTCATCCTTCCGTCCTTCTAACAAATTTCTTTTCTGTTCCTGTTGGCCAAAGCCAATTTCTTTTCTTTACTTTCTTTCTTTTTTCTTTTCTTTTTTTTTTTTGAGATGGAATTTAACTCTTTTTGCCCAGGCTGGAGTACAATGGCACAATCTCGGCTCACTGCAATCTCTGCCTCCTGGGTTCAAGCAATTCTCCTGCCTTGGCCTCCTGAGTAGCTGGGATTACAGGCACCCACCACCACGCTCAGCTAATTCTTTTTAGTAGAGATGGGGTTTCACCATGTTGGTCAGGCTGGTCTTGAACTCCTGACCTCATGATCCACCCGCCTCGGCCTCCCAAAGTGCTGGGATTACAGGCGTGAGCCACTGTGCCCAGCCCAGCCAGAACGAATTTCTGTGATATGCAACGGAAGAATTCTGTTACCTCAGTTGGCTAATTTCAGCAAAAAGCCCCAACATTCTTAGTCATCATAAAACCTGTTTGCTGAGTATGACTGACTCACCTGGTATTTCATAAAGTGCTACTTACGAGATCCACAAGAAAGATTAAGCCTCATGTGAATGGGCTGATGGGAAATCCACACAGAAAATATTTTGATAAGTTCTAAAGCAGCACCACAAAGGAGGGTCATGCCAAGGGCAGCCCAGTGGGGTCACCTAGCACATCCAAAGGACCACCAGCTCCAGCAGGAGATGAGAATTAGGCAAAGGGCAAGGAGAACACGCAGGGTCGCAGAGGCCCTGGCTCCACCACCAACTCGCTCTGTAACCTTGATAGAGTGAGTTGAGAAGTGTGTTGCTTCTCCCTCTGAGCCTCAGTTGCCTCATTTGTTAAAACAGCATTCACTTCTCAGGGTTGATGTGAACTTTAACTGAGATGACACATGTCTAACTGGTTCAGTGATACGTCTCAACTTGTTGAGGTGTAACTATGAAACCGCTTTATTTTTACAATAATTGCTACCAAATGGTCTCTGTTGAAATTTCCTTTTTCCCTCTGGGGAATGTTCAGAATAACAGAGTAGTGGTAGCAGAGGCAGGAGCAGAGTGGTGGCAAGCTCCCAGGTGGCCCCGCCCCTGTGCCAGGCACTCGCCTAAGCTCTTGGCATGTATTAACTCATCGAATCTTCACAACGAGCTTCTGAAGTAGGAACCAATAGTTAGCCCCATTTTTAAAGAAACAGAAAGAAGAACTTAAGTGAGTTGCCCAAAGTCACGGAGCTATTAAAGAGTGGGCTTCCTCAACCAACCTCTCAACAATTCCATAACATGCCTGACCGACTCTTTGGCTACAAAGCTGTCTATTTCAGGTCTTAAAGCCCAAACCTCCTCCAATAAGAATGTCAGTTTCAACAACTGAGGCACAGCTAGACCCAATCTCAGGGTCATGATGTTGAATGAAAGAAGACAGACACACAAAAAAAGCATGCACTGCATGATTTCATTCATGTGAAGTTCAAAAACAGTCAAAAGCAATCCAGGGTGTTAGCAGGATAGTGGTCACCCTTGGTGAAGGGTAGTGACTAGGAGGGGTACGGGTGGTTTTCTGAGAGGCTGGTAGAGTTCTGTATCTTGATCTGCGTACAGGTTACGTGAGCATGTTTAGTCTGGGGAAATTCATTGAGCTGTGCACTTACGGTATATGTGTGTGTGTATGCACACGCATATACTTTTCTGTATATGTTTTTATACAGTTCAATATAAATTTCCTTGGAAAAAACTTCATTCTCAGATTTGATTCAAAATTATTCTAGATCCCCTTTTCCCATGTTACCCAGTTCAAGCTAGACTCATGATTCTAGTAGCTTGGAGCTGGGGCAGTGGGTGGGGGAGCAGAAGAAGGCATCCTGTCTTTCCTCTTCTCCTTTACGTCCACAGTAGGATAGGCATAAGGGTGGGCTGCCATTCTGCTGAAATGACTCCACAGTGAGCCATGAAAGCAGGTGGCTGACCCCAACGGCTTAATGAATGACCTCTGAACTTAGGCCAAGAGACTCAGAGCACCCCTCACATGATCTTGTTGCACATGTAAAGTGCCTGGAACAAAGTAGGTGTGTAATGGGGGGCTGCTGGATGGAAATGTGATATTTTTGATATCTTGAGGACTAAAAGTTGGGACGATCTGCTCATTTAAATATGCCAGAAATTTTTGGATTCACAATCAGTTGAAGAAGACATTTCTATTTGAAGCCTTTTAGTTAGACAAAAGGAAACACAAAAAGTCTGCATGTCCATCTAAGTTCCTTCAGAAGCCAACTCTGAGGCAAGGATTGAAATGCAAGTAATTTGTTACCAGGGAGATCCTTGGAGGCAGCAGGCGAGGAGTGGGGAAGTGGGGAGTGACCATGAAGACTCTTTTTTAGGACAGTGGTGACAAGCTGATGCACATGGCTTCTAAAAGATCTTGACTTCTAAGGCAACGAGGGCTCCGGGGAAGGAACGTGGCTGAACTTCAGACCCACAGGGCAGGAGGAAGATAGAGACAGAAGATAAAGACCATGTACCAGTTAGCATGCTCTCAACTGCAAGTAACAAGCCAATCCAAAGTGGCTTAAACAGTAAAAATGCTCCTGATGTCTTCAAATAAAGATATCTTTAAATAATGTCTGGGAAAGGACAAGAATGAGCAGGTTCCCACTGGGCCAGTGAGGCTGAAACGCACTGGGGACATTTGAGAGACTGTTAGGCCACGTCTCCACATTGCTGTACCTGAGAATCGAGGAGCTGGGGTATTTATTTCTTTTGCACTTTGGGAGGCTGAGGTGGGCAGGTCACCTGAGGACAGGAGTTCAAGACCAGCCTGGCCAACATGCTGAAACCTGATTTCTACTAAAAATACAAAAATTAACCGGGTGTGGTAGTGCCCACCTGTAATTCCAGCTACTCAGGAGGCTGAGGCAGAATTGTTTGAATCCGGGAGGTGGATGTTACAGTAAGCTGAGATTGTACCACTGCACTCCAGCCTGGCAACAGAGCAAGACTCTGTCTCAAAAAAAAAAAGAAAAAGAAAAAGAGAACATTCTGTCTCTTTCATATACACTTTTTAAGTTTTCTTCATTGAATGTGTATTCCTTTTGTGATAAGAAAAAGAAATAAGAGGCCAGGTGCAGTGGTTCATGCCTGTAATCCCAGCACTTTGGGAGGTCGAGGCAGGCAGATCACAAAGTCAGGAGTTCGAGACCAGTTTGGCCAATATGATAAAACCCCATCTCTATTAAAACTACAAAATGACCCAGGCATGGTGGTACACACCTGTAATCCCAGTCACTCGAAGACTGAGGCAGGAGAATCACTTGAACCCAGGAGGCAGAGGTTGCACCGAGTCGAGATCATGCCACTGCACTCCAGCCTGGGTGACAGAGCAAGACTCCATCTCAAAAAAAAAAAAAGAAAGAAAGAAAGAAAGAAAGAAAAGGAAAAAAAAAAAGAAATAAGAACAAAAATCTACCTCCAGTGCTAGAACTTACAGCTCTGCGTGTGAAGACACTTTAAATTGCTTCTCTCTTTAATTCAAATACCCAGAGTTTCCTTCTCTTCCTCCTTCCTTCCTCATTTCTTTTTCTTTTCTTTTTTTCTTTTTTTTTTTTTTTTTGAGAAGACCAAAGTCAGAGTTGCCTCAGTGCTGAACCAACGTTGAGGCTGAAAGTGGTTAGATTAAGGGTAATTTAAGAAGGCAGGGATTAAAAGCTGCTTGGAAAATGAGAATTGTGTTCGCCTCTTCTTCATCCTCACTCTCTCTGCAAGAACCATCTTGTCCTAGAGGAATGCAGGAAGGCAGTGGGAGGGAGGTTGGCTCTGTTCGGGGAGGTAATACCAGGGGATGTGATGATTAATTCTTCACATATTCATTTGACAAGCATTCAGGGAGCACCTCTTCTCACCCAGTTCCTGGGCGAGGCCCTGGGGATGTCGTATATGACCCACAACCGTGAGGGCTGAGAGTCTGCTGAGAGAGACACGTGCAGATTGCTAAGAGCAATACGAGAGGGTCATTCCGTACCCAAATGCAGAGTTGCATTGCTCTCACCCCACCAGATACAATCTCACTCCTGAAATGAAGAAGTAAGGAGTGACCAGAAAGAATCTTATTTAGTGGGCAGTGATGGATACGTTAATACAGGTGGTTTCCAAAAGATCTTGACTTCCAACGCAACTGGTGCTCTGGGGAAGGAACGTGGCTGAACCTGAGTCCCATAGGGCTGAAGGAAGGAAGAGACAAGACAAAGACCTTGTATCAGTTAGCATGCTCTTGGCTGCAGGTAACACAAAAGTGAGCCCAAAGTGGCTTCGATAGTAAAAATGTTTATGATGTCTTCAAATAAGTCCAGAGCTAGGTAGTCCCAGGGACGATTCGATAACAAGGATGTCAAGGACCTAAGTGCTTTCTATCTCTTTGCTCTTCTATCTTAACCTAGTTTTTGAAAAACATAAAAATAGCCGGGCGCGGTGGCTCAAGCCTGTAATCCCAGCACTTTGGGAGGCCGAGGCGGGTGGATCACGAGGTCAAGAGATCGAGACCATCCCGGTCAACATAGTGAAACCCCGTCTCTACTAAAAACACAAAAAATTAGCTGGGCATGGTGGCGCGTGCCTGTAATCCCAGCTACTCAGGAGGCTGAGGCAGGAGAATTGCCTGAACCCAGGAGGCGGAGGTTGCGGTGAGCCGAGATCGCGCCATTGCACTCCAGCCTGGGTAACACGAGCGAAACTCCGTCTCAAAAAAAAAAAAAAAAAACATAAAAATAAAAAATCCTCTCATGTGCCTTTTTGTTTGTTTGCATGTTTTGAGATGGAGTCTCAATAAACTAGATAATGAAGGACATAAAAGAAAAAAAAAGATAAAAAGAGATGGAGTTTTACTCTGTCACCCAGGCTGGAGTGCAGTGGCGTGATCTTGACTCACTGCAACCTGCGCCTCCCAGACTCAAGCGATTCTCCTTCCTCCGTTTCCTGGGTAGCTGGGATTACAGGTGTCCACCACCACACCTGGATAATTTTTTGTATTCTTAGTATAGACATGGGTTCATCATTTCAGCCAGGCCGTTCTCGAACCCCTGACCTCAAATGATCCGCCCACCTCAGTCTCCCAAAGTGCTGGGATTATAGACATGAGTCACCACACCCGGCCCCACATGTCTCTTTTACAAGAAGAGAAAACCTTTCCCAGAAGCTCTTGGGCAATGCTGCCTTTGAGTCCCATGCCCATGGCCTAATGCAAAGGAGGTTTGGAAGGGGCCTCGCATGTTTTTCAGGCACTGAAATGGACAGGCACTGTCAGCCAAGAATGGGGAAGGGATAGATAAGTGGACTGGCAACCAATAGAGTCTGCCTCAGAAGGGAATTAGCATTCACCGGGCCCTATTTATAACCCCAGCTGTCCCCCAGATTTCCATCTTCCTCTTTAATATCTAACAACGGAACCCCATGACCCTAAGAAGACCACACTTTAATCAGGTTCTTTCTGCAGGATATTACTCAGAATCTCTGGGGTATGTTCTCACGTCCTCTGGACCATGCTTGTGGTTGCTTGGCAACCACAGTGAGCCATTTCTCCCAGGGCATCTATTGCCCTTGTCTGCCATCTCCTAACTGTCTGAACCAGGATGCTGCTCCTGTCACTAGCACCATCTTGACTTGAAAGTGGTACCCAGCCCTCTTCCTTAACAGCCCCCAAAACGTGGCTGGAGTGACTTGAATATAGGTTCAATTACTATAACTGAGACCCTCATTAACTGTGGTTTAAACGAGACAGAAGTTTCTTTCTTTTCTTTTCTTTTTTTTTTTTTTGAGACAGGATTTTGCTGTGTTATCCAGGCTGGAGGGCAGTGGCATGATCTCCACTCACTGCAACCTCCTGGGCTCAAGTGATCCTCCTGCCTCAGTCTCCCAAGTAGTTTGGGACGCAGGCATTTGCCACCATACCAGCTAATTTTTGTATTTTTAGTAGAGACAGGGTTTCACCATGGTGCCCAGGCTAGTCTCGAACTCCTGGACTCAAGTGATCCACCCACCTAGGCCTCCCACAGGTGTGAGCCACCATGCCCAGCAATAGAAACGTATTTCTAACCAATCAAAATGATACCTACAAGCAGTCAGGATATCAGCTGTGCATGTCAGCTGAATATCAGCCCTTTTATGTCTTGCTCATGTAACAATGTGTGATCAGTCTGGGACTAATAGGGCTGGCCCATCTGGTCAGAGTCTCAAGCTTTCTCTCTCTCTCTCTCTCTTTTTTTTTTTAAGATGGGGTTTCACCATGTTGGTCAGGCTGGTCTTGAACTCCTGACCTCAGATGATCTGCCTGCCTTGGCCTCCAAAGTGCTTGGATTACAGGCATGAGCCACCACACCTGGCCCTCAGGCTTTCTCTATCTTGTTTTCTTCCATCCCTTCCATGTTGCTCTTGTCCAAGAGTTCAAGTTGATGCCACCATGTCCCATTCCAGGCAGTAGTATAGAAGAAAAGGTGAGAAAAATGACCCCAGCCCCACCCCACATTGTTTCTGAACCAAATCTTTCAGGGCATGATTTAGAAATGCCTCACATCACTTCTATTCAGATCCTATTGGTCAGTATGTAGTCACATGGCACATCTAGTTGCAAGGAAAGTTGGGAAATGTAGTCTTTAGGTGGACAGGCTTGTGCCCAGTTAACGATTCTGTTTCTATGAAGGCAGAAAACTGACATTGGGGACAATTAGTATCTGACTCAACAGCTAAGATGAGCCCATAGCAGTGAACAAAATTTTACTGAAGCCTTGGTGATAACAGGTGAGAATTACAATGCAGATCCTCTAGGAATGCAGTGGAAAAATGAGGGAAAAAAAAACTAAAGAGAATTACAATGCAAAAAAAGGAAATGCAAAATGAAACTGTAAATAAATCGTGCCTAGAAGCCACATACCTGCTTCGTGCTGTCCTTCCTGCTGGTCTTCACCTTCCTTTCTCTCTGGCATGCTGCCATGCTTTGGGAGCCAGCCTACCTCCCATGGATGATGGCTGCCTAATCCCTTCTCCCTAGAATTTAGGACCCCCTCTTTCTCCTGTTTGCCCCAGATAAAGCAAAAGGCCCTCCCCTTCCCACAATGAGTCTGGCTTCCTGGCTTGCCCCAGGATAAGGGCAGTGGGAATGTCCACGTCCCCCAGAAGAAAGCGCCACCCCCATGTGGTTCCCCTTGCAGCTCACTTCCCTGTGGCCTGGGTGAGGCCATCACAAGCGTTCTAAGTGTGATCCCCCAAGCCCAGGTCTCTCTGCCTTCAGTTATTCCAAATGGGAGTCCTCTCCAAGGGCTTCCCACCAGCGCAAGAGTAAGAAAAGCACTTTGGGAGGCTGAGGCGGGTGGATCCCTTGAGTCCAGAAGTTAGAGACCAGCCTGGGCAACATGGTAGCTATGCAGATCTTCTATGCACAGTCAAGTCTCAGACAGAAGACCATTTCTATCTTTAAATACAGAAACTATTCTTGGTCAAAAAGATACACACCTCTCCCAAGGACTTCAGGAACCCTCCTAGCTAACTCAAAGCTTAGAAATTCATTCCTCTTTCCTAAAAGGTTATGGTCCCAGGACAGATCCACCCAATTTACATACATTATCACAACGCTGCTGTATAATAGTGGGCAAATCCTATATCACTTCAGGCTTCACTTTTCTGGTCTGTGAAATGGGATTAATGACAGTTTCTCTTACACAGTTGTTGGGAAGCTCTAGAGAGATGATAAAGGTAAAGTGCCTAGTTCTTAGTCAAAGCCCAATACATGTGGCTAACATAAGTAGTATTACTAAACAATAATAAGCAAGTCAACATGGAGAATCTGCATCTGGGTAATATCAGTGTCTTAGGATTTTCCCCAAAAGCAGTGATTTCTCCCAGAATAATGGGAGAAGACCATTCCCATCTTCAAAGACAAAAACTGCTCCAAATCCTCTTCAAAAACTTGAAAATCTATACTTCGCCTTCAGAACTGGTTACATAAGCTTAATGCAGAATGAATATGCAGGGCTCCTTGTTCAAAAATTATTAAGAATTTTGGGGCCAGGCACAGTGGCTCATGCCTGTAATCCCAGCATTTTGGGAGGCCAAGGTGGGCAGATCTCAACGTCAGGAGATCAAGACCATCCTGGCCAACATGGCAAAACCTCATCTCTACTAAAAATACAAAAAAATTAACTGGGTGTAGTGGGGCAGGCCTGTAGTCCCAGCTACTCGGGAGGCTGAGGCAGGAGAATTGCTTAAACCCAGGAGGTGGAGATTGCAGTGAGCCGAGATCACGCCACTGCACTACAGCCTGGGCAACAATGCAAGACTCCGTCTCAAAAAAAAAAAAAAAAAAAAGAATTTTGGCCAGGCACAGTGGCTCACACCTGGAATCTCAACACTTTGGGAGGCCGAAGTGGGCGGATCTCCTAAGGTAGGGAGTTCGAGATCAGCCTGACCAACATGGAGAAACCCCGTATCTAAAGAAAAAAAAAAAGAGAGAGAGAGAGAGAAAAAAACCCAAACAAAATAGGGATGTAAAATTGCAGGTTGCAACATATATTATGAAAACTTCTGGAAATGGTAGCCTGCTTTTTTCACTCAGCAATTTACACAACTGTAAAACAACAGCAACATTTTTGAATCCTTGCTATGAACTAGAGACCAGGCTGAGTGCTTTACATACATACTCTCATATAATCATCACATCCCTGCCTTCTGTAAAAGATGGAAAACCAACATGGCCAGGCATGGTGGCTCACACCTGTAATCCCAGAACTTTAGGAGTCCAAGGCGGGTGAATCATGAGGTCATGAGTTCGAGACCAGCTTGGCCGACATGGTGAAACCCTATCTCTACTAAAAATACAAAAACTTAGCTGGGCGTGGTGGTGGGTGCCTGTAATCCCAGCTACTCAGGAGGCTGAGGCAGAGAATTGCTTGAACCCGAGAGACGGAGGTGGCAGTGAGCCGAGATGGTGCCGCTGTACTCCAGCCCAGGCCACAGTGCGAGACTCTTGTCTCAAAAAAAAAAAAAAAAGAGAGACTGGGTGCGGTGGCTCATGCCTGTAATCCCAGCATTTTGGGAGTCTGAGGTGGTCGGATCTTGAGGTCAGCAGTTCGAGACCACACGAACCAACATGGTGAAACCCCGTCTCTACTAAACGTACAAAAAATTAGCTGGGCGTGGTGGTGCATGCCTGTAATCCCAGCTACTCAAGAGGCTGAAGCAGGAAAATCGCTTGAACCCAGGAGGCAGAGTTTGCAGTGGGCAGAGATCTCACCATTGCACTCCAGCCTGAGAGACAGAGTGAGACTCTGTCTCAAAAAACAAAAAGAAAAGAAAAGAAAAAAAGATAGAAAACCACTGATCAGAGAGGGTAAGGAACTTGCCCAGGGGCACATGAGCCCAAATCAGCCTAATTCTGGAACCCACACCAAGAACCACCATGTGTGCAATGAAAGTGGCCCCTAAGCCTCAGCCGTACAAACTAGAGTGTGGGGAAGTTGCAATGGCCTCTGGAAAGCCTCCCCAGACTCCTCCTTTGCTGAAAGCACGGGGTAGGGACTGGTTTCCATCTTTGGATCCAACTTCCCTCCTTGAACTTTCCCGCATGTCTCTGACCTTCTTTCTCAGAACACACGTGATTCCCCTAGTTCCCCCTGAATGCCTCCTCCTCCCACATTGGGGAAGTTGCTCTTACCAGTCAGCCAGCATGAGATTATATTTATGCATTTATTTTTGTTTCTTTGTAATGACTTGCCGTAAAGTTTAAAATGTCTTCCGGGTGGTAGAAGGCAGAGGAGTCAATAAAAATGAAGAAGAGCCCAGTGAAGATGTGAGTGGGAGATTCTGGGCTCTAACCTACCGTGAGTTCTGAAACAGTACAGAACTCATATATTTCATACAATTTCAGAACTGGAAGCAGCAAATAGAGCTGAACTGGAATCCTGATTCCACATTTCTCATCTGTGTGACTGTGGGCAAGGTGCTTAACCTCTCTGTGCATGGTTCAAATGGAGATCATAATAGTTCAGGCTTCACAGTGGTGGTGTTAACTAATGATTATCATTATTACTATCCCCATTGTCATTACTACTGGTTTTAGAGCTCATGGGAGAGACTAAATAGCATCATGTCTGATAACAGGTGCTGAAACCAGGCTGCCTGTATTTAAATCCCACTTGACTGGCTGTATGACATTGGTTAAATAACTGGCCTCTCTGAGCCTCAGTTTCTTCATTTGACAAATTCTCCCCTGGACAGAGGGATTGGCTTGGAGATGGCATATGAGCTTCAATTGGATCAATAAGACCCAAGGCCAGGACTCAAGGCCCACCAGGGAAAAGAAGCTCTTTCCACTGGAGTTGCTGAGCTGACAGGCGGCGAGCCTAGAGCTGCTGGGGCCATCCCGGTTCCCTCTAGAGGACAGCCTGCTTGAGAGTGAAGCTAGCACAGGGGGAGAAAGATAAGAGAGCTAGGAAGAGACAGAGTCACAGTGACATTGTTTGAGCTCCTGGATCTGGCCATGCCTGAAGCAAGCCTCCTTTGGACGACTCAGTTTCATGAACCAGTAAATTCCCTATTTTGCGAAAGCCACTTCCCAGTTGGATTTTTCTCACTGGAAGGTATCCAGACTGACACCAGGATGTCCATTAAGCAACTTGCCCCAGGCCTGCAAGCTAGTAGTAGCAGCCTCAGGGGTTAGAAGCTCCTAGCTCCGAGCCACAATGCTCTGTCATCCAGCATGCAAGGCAGCATTCTATACTGGGTTTTCACTGGTTTCACCTCTACTCTCTCTGAGCAGCTGTTTTCTCATCTCTCAAATGGCGATAAACACCAGGCTTGCAGGGGTATTGGGAAATAAAAATTCAAAGTAATGCTATTAGGCCAGGCATGGTGGCTCATGCCTGTAATCCCAGCACTTTGGGAGGCTGAGGCAGGCATATCACTTGAGGTCAGGAGTTCAAGACCAGTCTGGCTAACATGGTGAAACCCCATCTCTACTAAAAATACAAAAAAAGTGGCCAAGCATTATGGCAGGCACCTGTAATCCCAACTACTAGGGAGGCTGAGGCAGGAGGATCACTTGATCCGGGAAGGCAGAGGTTGCAGTGAGCCGAGATTGCACTAATGCACTCCAGCCTGGGGCAACAATGTGACACTCTGTGTCAAAAAAAAAAAAAAAAAAAAAAAAAAAAAAAAAAAAAAAAAAGTAACGCTGTTAGCTAGCATGGTTTGTCACTGAAGGTTGATGTTCTGTGCACCCAGTTTCTAACGGTCTGGGCCTTGGCTTTGCCCCATTACTTACTGGATCGCAGGGATGTCTGTGGCTGCTCCTAAATCAGCCAACCAGTCAAGATGCTCAAATTCTCTTAGGCGCGAGCATGGGTGAATCTCGGAGGGAAGAGCCACATTCCTTCCTGGCTACGTGTACTCAGTGGTGAGTGGAGGAAGCTTGAGGACTCTTGAGCTTTGAGTCTATGATATACAAAGAAGCCTGTTATGTTTGTTTCTAGAACCTTCTAAGAACTGATAAGCTCTTCTGGGAATGATCTGTAGTTCAGGGAAGACAGCAATAAACCAAATCGACTTAGTATCTTTCTTTAAGAAGTTTACATTTACTGGCAGAGACAGATGATAAACACATAAAACAAATGTATAACATCACATCACACGGTGACACTAGGGAAAAAATCAGTCATAAATGCTTGGTAAGTGTCAAGAAGAAAAAGCGGTAGAGTGATAGGGCACTGTTTATGGGCAGTGGCCAGAAGGGAGCTCTCTGAGGAAGTGACATGTCATCGGAGACCCCATAGGGCTCATTCGGGATCACAAGCCCTTAAAACTGTGCCATCTCCCAGGAAGAAGATCAGGACCAATTTTTCCAGGAAACTTGCCGACCTTGCTAAGTTGGGAGTCGGTGATCTGTTGGAGGCTTGGTAAACAGCCATCCTTCTCCACTGACGACTCTTTGGACATTAAAAAAAGTTTAATGGGTCATTGATTTGTAGTGCTGATTTCCTCCATTAGCTAAATCCATGAAGAAAAGGCTGGGGAAGCCACGTGAGATCATTCCTCAGCCACGCCTGCCAGGAAGAGGTTTTAGCCACCATGTCACGTGATCATTTGTCTATTTTCTAACCAGTCATCACTAAAGGTTCCCAGTCGCCACCATCACATTGCTGGAGGATCCCAGGGTGTGGCTGCTTCTAGGCCAGGCCTTAGCAGGGAAGTGCCAGAGCTTTGCAGATCAACACCCAGCCTCAGAGTCAGGGCAGACCTGAGTCTGAGTCCCTCCTCTCAACGACATATCAAGGAAACAGACAAGAAGTGGAGGTTTCTGCCCTCCTAGAACATGACAGTGGAGGGCAGGAGAAGGAAACAAGCTAACAAATAAATAAGACACGGATGAGTGCTAGCAGTCACCAGAAGCTAGAAGAGGAAAGGGAGGTTCCTCCCCTAGAGAGTGACTGGGGACTATTTTAGGGGTGGTGGTCAGGGAACACCTGTTCAGGGAGGTAACATTTGACCTGAGACCCAAAAACTGAGAAGATCTTTAAGAAGCATGATCCAGGCAGAAGGAGGAGTTGGTGCAAAGGGCCTGGGGTAGGAGCCAGCCCTGTGTATTTGGAGATAGACCTGAGACTGCAGGGAAGTAAGTGAGGGGACACGGTCACGTGGGCCTTGTGGGCGAGGGCTAGACATGATTTGGGTTTTCTTCTAAGTAGGATGGGGAACTGCTGGAGGGTTTTGCGTAAGAGGGTTTCATGATACATATATATATATATATATGTTGCCCAGACTGGAGTGCAGTGGCTATTCACATGTGTGATCCCACTACTAATCAGCACAGGAGTTTTGACCTGCTCCATTTCCGACCTGCGTCAGTTCACCCCTCCTTAGGCAACCTGGTGGTCCCCCACTCCTGGAGGTCACCATATTGATGCCAAACTTAGGGCGGACACCCGATCAGCATAGCGCACTACAGCCCAGAACTCCTGGGTTCAAGTGATCCTCCCACCTCAGCCTCTCGAGTAGCTGGGACTACAGGCACGCACCACCATGCCCGGCCGTTTATCTCCTTTATTGGCTATTATTTAAAGCTGTGTAGTAATGATAGTTAATATTTATTGAGCCACTCAGTATACGAAGAGCATGATATGTGCTCATCCAATCTTCACATCATCCCTATGAGGCAGGCACTTTAATTATCTCCGTTTTACGAAGGAGCTCACAGAGCAGGGATTAATGAAAATTTGCCCAAGCTTGCACTGCTAGAATTTATGCAGCTGGAACTTGGACCCATGAAGCCTGGCTCCAAGGCAGGAACTCCTCTGGAGACCAGGTTAGAATGCAGGTTTCCATACCAATGTGCAATACTACTCTGGACAAGTAATTTTGCCTCTCTGTGCCTCAGGTTCCCCCCCTTTTTTTTTTTTGACAGAGTCTGGCTCTGTCACCTAGACCCAAGTGCAGTGGCGCGATCTCGGCTCACTGCAACCTCCGCCTCCTGGGTTCAAGCAGTTCTCCTGTCTCAGCCGCCTGAGTAGCTGGGTCTACAGTTGTATTCCACCATGCCTGGCTAATTTTTTTTTGCATTTTTAGTAGAGATGGGGTTTCACCATATTGGTCAGGCTGGTCTCGAACTCCTGACCTCAGGTGATCCACCCACCTCGGCCTCCCAAAGTGCTGGGATTACAGGCGTGAGCCACTGCACCTGCCCCCCGACCCCATCTAATGTTTTATTTTTATGTTTTTTGAGAAAGGGTCTCACTCTGTCATCTAGGCTAGAGTGCTGTGGCATGACCATGGCTCACTGCAGCCTCAACTTCCCAGGCTCAAGTGATCCTCCCACCTTAGCCTCCTGAATAGCTGGGATGACAGGTGCATGCCACCACGCTCGGCTAATTTTTTTTTTTGAGACAAGGTCTCCTTCTGTCACTCAGGCTGGAGTGCAGTGACGCGACCTCGGCTCAGTGCAACCTCCGCCTCCCAGGTTCAAGCAATTCTTGTGCCTCAGCCTCCAGAGTAGCTGGGATTATAGGCATGCCACCCTGCTAATTTTTGTATTTTTAGTAGAGATGCGGTTTTGCCATGCTGGTCAGGCTGGTCTTGAACTCCCAACCTCAGGTGATGCACCCACCTCAGCCTCCTAAAGTGTTGGGATTACAGGCATGAGCCACCACAGCCATTTGCTTTCTTTGTCTATAAAATGAGAATAGTAGCACCTGTATTGGAGGGTTGGTGTGGAGATTGAATGAGAATGTGTACTTAGAATTCCAAGCATAATGCCTGCCACAAGCACTCAGGGAACGGGCTGGAACTCAGCTGATAATACCAGGCAGTGGCTGTGGGCAACACAGAATGAAGACCTTTCTGTGCCTCAGTTTCCTCTTCAATTTTTTTTCTCTTCTAGGTTTTCTGACTGCCTGGAGTTCACAATGTCCACATGACATGCCAGGCCCAGAGGGGGATGGTTTAAACCTGCAGAAGAGCCCGAGGGAAGGCAACCTGCCCAACCTTCTCATGGGTGCTTCAAGGATCACAGGTATGAGAATCAGCTGGAGTTGTGGGTGAAAATGCAGACTCCTGGTCTCATCCTTAGACCAAAGATATCTGAATCCTTTGAAGGTGGGTCCAGGAACCTGCATTAGTCAACACTTCCCAGGTGATCGTATATGTTAAAAGACAAAATTACAACCAATGTCGTTTAAACATCTTAACTGGCTTTATTTGTGATTCTTTATGGGGCAAGACTTCATTCCAGAAAATAGCACAGGTGTCCCAATGAGAGGAGATTGGTTTTATAGACAGAAAAGGGCTGAAAAAAGCAGAAACAAAGAACTAAAAGTGATTGGTCATTTCAAAGTTACTTTCCTTGTAAGGCAGGAACATGGAAACAGAACAAGAAAGAAATAACTGATTGGTTCATACCGGGTTACTTCAGGTTACTTTTTGTTGTAAGGTTTAAAGCGAAGGGAACTTCATTATGCTGATTAAACCCAGCCTGTTTGGGAAATCAGGCTGTGTATCTCTGATTTCATGAAAGTTACCAGTCTGATGATGTAGAACTTTAGATTAGTGACACCATTTTAATTTTTAGTCTAGTCTGTTGGGACCCTAGTGCAGGAACTTTTTTTTTTTTTTTTTGAGATGGAGTTTCCCTTTCATTGCTCAGGCTGGAGTGCAGTGGAGCTATCTCGGCTCACTGCAACCTCCGCCTCCAAGGTTCAAGTAGTTCTCTGCCTCAGCCTCTGGAGCAGCTGAGATTACACACGCCCGCCACTACGCCCATAAATTTTTTTTGTATGTTAGTAGAGACGGGGTTTCACCATGTTGGCCAGGTTGGTCTTGAACTCCTGATCTTGTGATCCACCTGCCTCAGCCTCCCAAAGTGCTGGGATTACAGGCATGAGCCACCGTGTCCGGCTTTTTTTTTTTTTTTTTTTTTTTTTTTTTTTTTTTTAAGACAGGGTCTCGCTCTGTCACCCAGGGTGGAGTGTAGTGGCGCCATCAAAGCTCACTGCAGCTGCCACCTCCTGGACCCCGGTGACCTTCCTGCCTTAGCCTCCCCAGCAGCTGGCCCCACCACATCAGCTAATTTTTTAGCTTTTAGTAGTGACGAGGTCTCATTATGTTACCGAGGCTGGTCTAGAACCCCTGGCCTCAAGGTATCTGCCCACCTCTGCCTCAACAAAGTGCTGGGATTACGACGTGAACCACCGCGCCTGGGCTCTTACGATTTTTATTTAACATAATGCACCATGAAATTTGTGCTCTGCCTAGTTCAGTCTGAGCAGGAGTTCCCTGATACTTTGGAAAACATTTAAAATCATTCCAGTAGGCCGGGTGCAGTGGCTCACGCCTGTAATCCCAGCACTTTGGGAGGCCGAGGAGGGTGGATCACGAGGTCAAGAGATCGAGACCATCCTGGCCAACATGGTGAAACCCCATCTCTTAAAAAAGAAGAAAAGAAAAGAAATAAAATCATTCCAGTAAAAAATAGAAAAGAAAAAAATCATTCCAGTATTCCATCCATTCATTCCTGCAGCACCCAAATGGAAATTTTGCGTTTCAGACAGGGCACTACCCTTAGAGTAGTGGGCTTCCCCAGCAGCCTGGTGAACCACGACACTCCTGAGTTTCATGAAAAGAGAGCAGACATCTGGCCAGAGCTGGGAGGCAGGAAGTGGATCACAGTGTCCTCCTCCCATACTCCAGCTTGGGTTACTGAGGCCAGGGCCCTGGCGCTGCAGAAAAGGTGCATGACTACTTTAAGGCCACTCACTCTGTGACTCAAAGGGCCCGGTGGAGGCTGGAACTCAAGGATCTCCCAGACCGCTGAGCCCACGCGCCACGGGCTGGGCTCCCGGGGTCGCCTAGGCAACCGGCGAGCGCCACGCCCGAGCCCAGAGCCCCCGAGGGGAGGAGGAAGCGCGAGCTATTAGACGTCTCGCGGTGCTACGGCTACTTCCCCTAGCACCTCCCCCGACTCCTCCCCGCGGAAGTGCTTTTCGACATTCTCGATCGCTGATTGGTCCTTACGCCTCAGGGGCGGAGCCCCTGGCAGCCGCGGTGCGTAGTTCCGGCTGCCGGTTGACATGAAGAAGCAGCGGCGGCTAGGGCGGCGGTAGCGGCAGGAGTTGGGGCTTGCAGCGGGCCTCGGGGCTAAGAGCGCGACGCGGCCTAGAGCGGCAGACAGTGCAGTGGGCTGAGAAGGAGGCACAGCAGCCGCCCTGGCCCATCATGGAGATGGAAAAGGAGTTCGAGCAGATCGACAAGTCCGGGAGCTGGGCGGCCATTTACCAGGTGCGGGAGCGCCCCGGAGCGTGGCGGGCCCTTCGCTTAGGCAGCGTGACTATCCTCCTCAGGTTCCCAGGCCCCAGACTCCCTCTGGGTCTCGCCTCCGCCTCGCGCCTACCGCTTGAGGATTCGATGGGACAGCGACGCACTGCGCCCCCGCTCTCTTTGTCCCCCTGGTGGGCCTGTTTCGCTCCGCGGCCGTGGAGCCCCCTTCAGTCCCCCACCTCCTTCCTATTCTCCAGCCCTGGTGACTTCCCAAGCTGGGGGGCCGCCGGTCTGTGCTCTAAGCGCGAATCCCTCGCACCCCGACCCCGCCCCCTGCCTGTCCACTCTTTGTCCCCTGGGGTGATTTAGCACCCCCACTGTTTCCTTTTCTGGATTGGACCACCTCAGACTCTCTCCCTTTGTCTCCCTGGGGGAAAAGGTTACTCACCCCCCTTCACGTTTCCTTTCCCCTCGTCTCAGTGTGCGTCGAGTCCCAGGGATGACAGTCCCCTTCCCACTTTCTGTTCATTCATTTATTGGATAGGAGTTGGCGAGCCTGTTCTGTAGTGGGCATCGCTTAGGCACTGGAGATTGTGTTTGCTAAACAGGGCAGGCAAGATCGTAGTCTTAGTGAAGCGTAGAGTCGAATAGGGCAATCAAACACAGGAGCGAATAATTCAGTTACAGGTGCTGTGAAGGGAACGACTTCCTAACGGGGTACAGGGTGACTGCCTAGCCAGTGCAGGTGCCGGCTGCCTTGGAGACAGGGATCAGGGAAGGCCTGTCAGAGGCAGAGACATTTGCTTTGCGAGCTGAACCAGGAGGAGCAGAAAGCCATGAGAATATGGGGCTAAAGAACCTTCTGGCCAGGAGGCCTGCGGTCCACACTCCATTGAGGCCATGATACTATCTTTTCGGGCAGGGAATCAGGAAGGTTAGCGTTTTAACCCTCTCTAAAATAGCATCTTTCCTCAATGAGCAGCTTAGTCTTTGGTCATGGCTGAGATGACCTTGTCTTCGGAGTCTTCATCTCTTTGTGTGTTAAAAAGTTAGGAAAGTAGGGTTTCTTGTATATCTATAAAACAAATAGTTAAAAACACAAAGAGATTTTCCTTTCATAAGCAGCTAAATCCTCTGAAGAAAATACGTGCTCCCAATTAAATGTCATTGCGGGGGCTGTGAAGATTAAAACCACGCTTGCACAGTATCTTAAATTAAGCGATGCACAGAATAGAGAGATTTTGTTACTTGTATAAAGGGAGAAGGCCGTTTATTCTGTTTTCAGCTTACAGGCTCAAAAGGCAAATTGTGAGATCTTTCAGCTGTTTTGAGCACCGCTTAAAAAGGAAAAAAGCTTTAAGGAGTTCTTTGGTATGCTTGACTAACAAAAGCCTTTTTTTGACAGCCTTGATTTTCATGTGAATTTACATCAAGCTTATTTGACGGGATTCTTTTTATTTGGATTGTAGTGTGTATATTAGTTTCTGCTAGACTAATATTTCTAACCACTGTAATCAAATGCTAATACATATGATCAGTATATAAAACTTGTGTATCATATTTGGTCTCTGAATTAGTTGAATGAATTCTGCAAATGACAGGATGTGTAGACAGATTTTCTGCATCAGTTTAATGCAGTTGAGTCTTAGGTGGCTTTAAATGAAAATTTGAAGTGTTGGAATTGATTACGGTACACCCCATCACAAGTGGAAGCATTGGGAGAAATCTTTTTTCTACCACGCTCATACTTGGCTAATTTTTGTATTCTTAGTAGAGATGGGGGTTTCAACCATATTGGACAAGCTGGTCTCGAACTCTTCACCTCGTGATCCTCCCACCTCAGCATCCCAAAGTACTGGTATTACAGGCATGAGCCACTCTGCCCCACCTGTTTCTTACAGTTTTAAGCCAGGGTGGCCTGACCTGTCACCCAAGCATTGTTAAAACTGTTAAGCATGCAACTGTCATGGAGGGTGTCAGTTTTCAATTAAGTTCCTTCATTGTTCTTAAGTTTTTCTGCCACAGACCCCACAAGGTAGTCGAGGTGTTGAGATTTTCCCTGCTTCTTAATGGATTGCCACATTCTGGGAGGTAGTTTCTTTTGGTCTTAGAAAATTGTCACGGTGGGCTTTTCTCACCTCCACTGTATGGATATTTTTCTTCTCTAAAATCTTGAAATCAGAAGCTTTTCTGTTTTGTTTAAGAGACGGGGTTTCGCCATGTTGGTCATGGCTGGTATTGAACTCCTGACCTAGTGATCTGCCCACCTTGCCTCCCAAAGTGCTGGGATTACAGGCGTGAGCCACTGCGCCCAGCTGCTTTTCTCCTTTTTAACTGTAAAGGTAGCTCTTCGGCATACAGCTGTAGCACTTTCTAAAACTGTTCAAATGACCTTGAGTCTAAAGTGGCTAATTTTCCAAGGTATGTATCACTTTACCAAAATCATTATTTTTCAAAGATTCAAGGAAATGTATTTACAATTGGCAGAAAATGGAAGTTTAAAAAAATGAATATTTTATTACATGTCAGAATGAGGGCAGCCTTATACAGAGACATAGTTTGAGCTTGCTTAGCCTATTGTGATTAGAGAAGCAATGTAATTTTTGCTTACAACTTGGTAAACAGATCAGTTACTCTTATTTTCTAATTAAAACAAAAAGATGTAAAAACTCAAAAACTAGTGAAAAAAATGAAAAGAGTGAGGAGAACTTTGGAATGCTGAGGAATATGGCAGCTTAGAAAACAAATTTTTCAGGCAGAGATTCTATGCCAGGTCAGTTTGATAAAGTGAGCATAACTATTTTTTTTTTTTTTTTTTTTTTTTTTTTTGAGACAGAGTTTCGCTCTTGTTACCCAGGCTGGAGTGCAATGGCACGATCTCGGCTCACCGCAACCTCCGCCTCCTGGGTTCAGGCAATTCTCCTGCCTCAGCCTCCTGAGTAGCTGGGATTACAGGCACGCACCACCATGCCCAGCTAATTTTTGTATTTTTAGTAGAGACGGGGTTTCACCATGTTGACCAGGATGGTCTCGATCTCTTGACCTCGTGATCCACCCGCCTCGGCCTCCCAAAGTGCTGGGATTACAGGCTTGAGCCACCGCGCTCGGCCCTGCATAACTGTATTTTTACTCTTTAATGCTAATAAATAGCGTAGATGCTAATAAGCATTTAGGTCTATAAAAAGTCAGCTTTGCTAATGTATATAGATAGCTTTAAACGTTGTTTTCTAGCATTTAAACACCTTAAAATCATCCAGTTGTTTGATTTGGCCTAGCTGTCTAAAAGGCGAGAGTGAGCCCAGGTGAAGAAAAGAGATTGGTTTTATGGAGGTTTTATGGAGCTAGAATGAGAGGAGAGAGGAGAGGGTTGAGTGAATGGAAAGAGTAGCTCATGCGCTGCCTACATCTGTAGTTTAAGAGGGGCTGGGTCAGGTGTTTTGCTTGTTTTCTCTTCTCTAAATTCTTTGATTCTCTGACACCATTCACTATATTTCAGTGTGAATGATTTGATTGTTTCAGATAAAGGAGACTGCAGTAGTAGCTTGTGACATGAAGGCAAGATTTACTCCATGTTAGAGGCAGGCTTTAGAAAATGGTCCACTCTTCCAATTGATGTTTGTTTTTATAGCTGTTTTTGTTAGGAAATATAACCTAATCCCTGACTAGGTCAAAATCATGTAACAATGGTTCGCTAAAATTCCTTACTGATATAAAGCTTATGTTATGTTCCAAAAAGATGAATATTAAAATTTGCCAATAACGTTTATTTAAATATCATTTTCTTCAGAGGAAAAAAACCCCCTATTTTGTGTAGAAGAGAAGTATCTATACACTATGACTCACTTCACTTAAAAAAAAAAAAAGAAAGAAAAGACTAACGGAAATGACGGGAGAGACTGGGAAGTTCTAGTCATCTTCAGTGACCCATTAGATCTAAATGTTCTCGTTTAGCCCTGGTTTGAGTGAACTAAATTTAGGCGTCTGATCAGTACTTTGGAAATGGTGTGAATACCTTTGTAATTGTCTAGGCTGATATTAAATTAACTGGGAGCAAAAGTAGAAATAGTGGAGGGAAAAACTTTTTGCTATTGTTATTTGACATCACTGGCATATTTATAGGAATACTTTGGTGTTTTTGGAAGTGAGTAAACCACACCAGATGGTTCCAAAAAGTCAGCTGGGGGATAATGGTAATGCCGCTTTTTCTTAGCTCCAGCTTATCTGCTGTTGCTCCTCCTGCATTTTGCATTTTATCACGAATAGCTCCTCAAAACCTAAAATACCAAGTATTGAATAATGTAATTGAATATATACTGAATTTCACGGTAGAAACGAGTAAGAAATTTCCTATGGAGATTTTTTGACTTAGCTACTGAAATTACGACCTTTTCTTACCTGTTTCTTTCCCTTTTCTCTTTGTTAAAGAAAACTCTCTTCTGATCTTTTAGATTACAGAATCCTTTTGGCAATTTTTGTTTCTTGCAGTGCTTTTTCTTTCTTTTTTTCAAATAGAGATGGGGGTTTTGCTGTGTTGACCGGGTGGGTCTTGAACTCCTGGCTTCGAGCGATCCTCCCACCTTGGCCTCCTGAAGTTGGGATTGCAGGTGTGAGCCACCGTGCCTGGCTTGCGGGTACTTTTTCTGAGGCCTGCCTGAGCCTATATATATTTTGCACAATTTGGCATTCCTCCCTACAGTGTTTATGCTAATTTGTTTCTGGTAACAGCTAATGATGGCAAATAGACTGGGCGTGTTCCTTTATGCTGCCCATGTTCAGGAAAATTGGAATTGTATCTGGGTCATTGTTACCAGATGATGTAGTTTGGCACCAGCCATTCCGTGTGCACATTTTGTGTATCCAGGAGGGCTGGGGATTTTGGAGTAGTCGGTGATCCCCTCTGCCACATTTCACTGGTTGGTCACTATGGTATCCTTCCCACCACACTAGAAGTCCAGGTTCTCAGATGTTGCTTATGAGCCTGCAGTGGTTTCTAGTTTCACACTGCAGAAAGGAGTGGAACCGGTTACCCATTAATATGGCCCCTCAACAATCACGCCACATTCCCCTCTCCTCCACTGGTATATTCTTCAGATCATCACTAGAGTACTTAATTGTTCTAAAACCAGATCTGAATCCATCACCCCTCTGTGTACCTACTTCTGGTGTTTCCGTAACTTGAACTTGTAAAGTTCGAACTCCTCCTTACCACGGCATCTAGCTTCCGGTCCTTCCCTCCCATGTGGCTTCCATTCTACCTACACCAGAAACAGCAGCGTTCTCCAAACTCATCCTCACCCTTCGTTCCTCTATACCAGGTGTCCCCAAACTACGGCCCATGGGCTGCATGAGGCCCCCTGAGGCCATTTATCCCCCCCACCCCCCACCCCGCCCCCGCCGCACTTCAGGAAGGGGCACCTCTTTCATTGGTGGTCAGTGAGAGGAGCACAGTATGTGGCGGCCCTCCAACAGTCTGAGGGACAGTGAACTGGCCCCCTGTGTAAAAAGTTTGGGGACGCCTGCTATACCACCATTGCTGAGCAGTTTGTTGAGGATGCCTCTCCCATTCAATCTAGCTTGCACCTTCCAGCTCAAATGTGTGCTTCCTTGCACCAGAGTTTTGCTCTCTCACCTGTGTGTTTTCATACAAGCTGGCATAGCTCTTCTAAAGCCCTGCTGTCAATGCAGCTGTGTCTTTAAAAAAAATTTTATTTTTATAAAGTCGAGGTCTCACTGTATTGCCCAGGTTGGTCTCAAACTCCTGGGCTCAAGCAATCCGTCTGCCTTGGCCTCCCAAAGTGCTGGGATTATAGGTATGAGCTACTGTGCCCGGCTCTAGCTGCTACTTTATATCTTAGGTCTATCTCCAATAGAGCCCAAGCTTTCCCAGGCCACCTGTTCTATTTTTTTCATTCATCTCGGAGTCCTCTGCTTCTGGCATAGAGTAGATACCTAACAAGTGTTGGGATTGAAATGTCAGTACTTTCCTAGCCTGATGGTGTAAAGAGGTACAAAATATGCTTCCCGGCTCCCATTGGGGGGGGGGGGCAATGATATAAATGAATAGATTAGCCCACGTTAATACCAATAGCAGAGGTCACTCTGGGAGAAAGCCCTGCCACATTTTGAGTCAGCCTAATGAGGTAATTTAGTATTGCCTGCTCTAGTGGCTTTGGAAGAAAGGCTGGCATTCTTATCCAGCAGAAGCTGATACCCCACTGATTTGTTTCACAGAAGCTTTAAATGTAATAACAAATTTGTACTTGTCCTAAGTTGAACTTTATAGGCAACTTAGAGATGATATGTTTGTCTATCTAAGAATTGCTGAATTCCTCTGCCCTCTTCACTCCTGACTGGTTCTCACAAACCTTCTAGAGAGCCTTTGCATGTGGTTGGTTCATAAAATATTTTTTTGATTTTGGGGTATAATATATAGTTCTCTATAAAGTAATGACCATTAACAAGTCTGTGAATTTTTTTTCAAACTATAAAGAGTGATGACATTTTTTGGCCTTTGACCACCCTTAGGCCAAGATAGTAGTTTCATGTTTTGCTTTTTCCGGTGTCTTCTGTGTCTGGGTATAGTTGTAGTCTCAGCTGTCATACTAACAGTGCTGAGTGGGTCTCTTACTTTCTTTGGGTTTTGGTTTCTTCCTTTGTAAAAATGATCCTAAGTTCAGGTCAAGTAATAAAAATTCTTAATGTACTCACGAAGAGAATTTAATGTTCCTGAATAATCCTTGTGAAAACTATAGCGGTTACTCAGTTTTCCAAGGTGTGGGTGGGTACAATTAGGCTCAAAAGTTTATAGGAGGTTTGTGAGTGTAGTTAACGGCTCAAAAGAATAGGGTGTTTTTTCGTAAGAGGCATTAAACGTTTTTGATAAATAGAGTTCATTTGACTTAGTAGTGTGGGAAAATGAGTAGCCCTGACACTTACGCTATGCTTTTGCAGTTTTTCCTCTCAAGTAGCAACTGGGTGGCTTTTCCTGTAAAAGATAGAGGAACCGATTCTTGAGAATTTACAAAAGATTCAACCCTAACTAGGTACACAAAGAATAACTGCCCTTTATGTTGTAATTTTAGGAAGAAACCTACATCTGGTCTAAGTTTCATTTGAATACACATATGGCATATTTTAGAAGAAAGTACCTAAGTCTCCAGCATTTTAGAACTAATGCTTTACTTTGTGTAGAAATGGTCTTTAGAGTTTACTAGCTACTGCCCTCTCCTTTTCTTTTTCTTTCTTTCTTTTTTTTTTTTTTTTTTTAAGAGATGGGGTTTTACCATGTTGGCCAGGCTGGTCTCAAACTCCTGACCTCAGGTGATCCACCCATCTCGGCCTCCCAAAGTGCTGAGATTACAATCATGAGCCACCGCACCCAGCCGCCCTCTCCTTTTTGAAAGCAGCTTGACATGATCATGAGTATCCAGCTGACAGCTTATACATTTTGATTGTCTGAAAACTGGAAATAAGGCCATTTCACATGGAAGATTCCCTCCTGCCCTGAAGCAGCCAAAGAAAACTGTAGCCATCAAATCTGTTGATCTCTGGGCTTTGGTACAAGTCACACTATAGATAAAATAATACCAACTACTTATCAGTGATTTTCAGTCCTTTTAAAGTTTTTTGTTTTTTTTTTTTAAGATGGAGTCTTGCTCTGTCACCCAGGCTGGAGTACAGTAGTGTGATCTCGGCTCACTGCAACTTCTACCTCCTGAGTTTTAAGTGATTCTCCTGCTTTAGTCTCCTGAGTAACTGGGATTACAGGCATGCACCACCATGCCCAGCTAATTTTTGTATTTTTAGTAGAGATGGGGTTTCACATGTTGGTCAGGCTGGTCTCAAACTCCTGACCTTGTAATCCACCTGCCTTGGCCTCCCAAAGTGGAGAGATTACAGGCGTGAGCCACCACGCCCAGCCTAAAGTTTATTTTTTCAATAACTTTTTTTTGGAGATAGAGTCTTGCTCTGTCATCCAGGCTGGAGTGCAGTGGCACAATCTTGGCTTACTGTAACCTTTACCTCCTGGGCTCAAGTGATCCTCCAACCTCAGAATCCCAAGTAGCTGGGACTACAGGCATGTGCCATCATGCCCAGCTAATTTTTATATGTTTTTGGAGTAGAGATAGGATTTTGCTGTGGTACCCAGGCTGGTCTTCAACTCCCAGGCTTAAGCCATCTGCCTGCCTCAGGCTCCCAAAATGCTGGGATTACAGGCGTGAGCCACTGTGCCCAGCCCTGTCCTTTTTTTAAGAGAAAAATTTGTGACATGGTTTGATTTACTGAATGCTTGTGATTTTACCAAGGCAGTAAGGTTTTATGGATACCCTACGGTAATTAGATAGAATTAGTGCTCCAAGAAGTCAGCTCTGTAATATAGACTTTGAGTAAACATGGCAAAGGGACACTTAAAGTCTGCATTTTCTCTGGGAAATAAACATTCTTTACTACTGTGAATCTAGTACTGTGCTCGAAAAAGGTTCTAAGTCCTTCTTGAGGATTAACCACTTGTTGAAGTAAAGCTTTGGGTCCCAAGTAGACTTGAGTCTCTGTCTCCCTCTCTTTACTTTTCAGTTGTTTCTTCCTAGAGACTGAAGTATGTTTTACTTTTACAGATGAAGAAGGAAAAGCCTCGGCTATGTCTGTGGTTTTTGTGGGTGAGCAGCATCACTTGCAGAGATAAGATGAGCATAGCAAAACTAGGTTTCCAAAATAATGCTTAAAAATTTCTTAGTGATTAGAAAAGGTAAAATCTTCCCTTATCTCTGTTAAGAAATGTTTTTCTCCTGACTTTTTTTCCTTTCTTAATGTATCTTTTATTGGCACATCTCTTCCTTTTGCAGAATCTTACTTAAAAGTCACCACGTCAAATGACAGGAAACAGCTTAGCTAATTTTTATTCAGATGGGCACTGGTTACAGGATTGTACACTATCGCAAATTGTTTACAGGAAAATGAACATCAAGTAATTATTCCGAATAGTTAGAATTCTCTTAAGAACATGGGTTACTTAAAAATGTCTAAGGATAAAGCCACTTCTGAATATAACTTCACTCAAGGGAACAAATAAGCAAACTGTATTTAGCGTAACATGGTAAATTAGCTTTAATTCTCCTCGATTTGTCACTTTAAACTACTGTTTCACTTTTCAAATAGGGCTTAGTTTGTTTCTGTAAGGATAAAGGGAAAATATGCCTCACTGAGTCATAAATATTTGTGTGGCTGACTTTTGCACAGAGAAAAGAGGCCTCTAAGAAGGTACCCAGTGAATTGTTTTGGGTGGGGAGTAGGGAGGGAATATATAGCTTTTTGGTTTTTTGTTGTCATTGTTTTCCTTTGTTGTTTTTACCCTGATCTGAATTGTATCTTGACAGCACTTTTGAATTAAGAGCATTACCATTATTGTTCATTACCTGTATGCCACCTCCCTGTTGCCAGAGTGTTAAGGATCATCCTCCAAGGTGGGGTGAGGCAGAATGGGGCCAAGATCAGGAAGTTGCATCAGGTTTCTACAAGCACAAAACCAAATTTTTGGAGCAGTCCCCAGCATACAAGCTGGTTTAGCCACACCTAAGGGTCACTCTTGAACATTCCTTGATAATCCACATCCCTAGAATGTTAGGTTTTAGTGGGTCCTTTATGTACCTATCATGGTACCATTTCTGAGCATTTCTAAATGTTCCTTCATGTCTTACCGATGGTTTTTCTTGAATAAATTGTAAGAATGTTAGTGCCATTATCAGTATTTTGTTTGCTCTGTTGACACCACAAATAGCTACCCAGGTCTGCGCTTTCCCCTGTTTCTCTACCTGCTAATGAAAATAACTTTTGAAAGTTTGAGTAACAGTATTGAAGAATGCACAGTGATGGGTTCTGTACTCATCCTTAACTGCTTGTTTTCATCTTTTGTGAGCTTGAATTTTCTCCAAAAAACTTATAAGAAAATGTACCAAACATAATTATCACTCAGAGAGAATAGTTGTAGTTTCACAAACCCAGTGCATTTTTTTCCCCATGAATACATATTTGTCAACGAAGCCTCATGTTGCAACTTGTTCCACTACTCGATGGTGACAAACTTTGGGTTTCCCAATGACTTGGAAGATGTTGCTTTTGCAAGTAGGAAATAGATGGCTTTAGAAGATGGAGGATTACTTTGGTTTGAAGTGGGAGTGTGGTATGTCCTTAGCTGTCTGTGAAATGCAGCTGGAGATGGGTGTGGCCCTTCATCTTCATTTCCCATCTTCAGTTTGAGGAGGTAGTTACCCTTCTAACCGCTTAAGAACTGCACGGTACATGCTGTTTTAGTTAGAGGGCAAAACCGAGCTCCCGTAGTTTCCCTGGTGCTTGCCTTCATATTAATACAATGTCATCGTTTGGCAATGTTTACATGCCAGGTTCTATGTTAGAAAGAAGAAAGGGTATAGCTGAAGTTAAAGGATACAGTTGGCCTCTCACCTTTAGATTTTTGTAAGTGCCTTTAAAGATTGATTTTTGTAGGTTGATCATAAGGAAGTGATAAGTATGTTAGGTTATTTGTGGTTTGAGCTAATTTTAGTCTCTCTTACAGCTTGCTTTGTATCCTTTGCCATTAAAACATGCTTTCTAGAAAGACAACTTTTGAATGTAGGACACAGTTTATATTCTATACTTGGCTATATTTCATAAAATATTTTCTCAGTACTTTGGAACTTGGACAGTTTGAAGCATAGTAACATCATTTAAAAATCATTGATTCCAGCTGGGCATGGTGACTTACGCTGTAGTCCCAGCACTTTGGGAGGCCAAGGTGGGTGGATCACTTGAGGTCAGGAGTTCGAGACCAGCTTGACTAACATGGTGAAACCCCATCTCTATGAAAAATACAAAATTAGCCGAGCCTGGTGGCGCACACCTGTAATCCCAGCTACTTGGGAGGCTGAGGTAGGAGAATTGCTTGGACCTGGGAGGCAGAGGTTGCAGTACAACTATCGCGCCACTGTACTCCAACCTGAGTGATAGGAGTGAAACACCGAGTTTCAAAAAAGAAAAAAAAAATCATTGATTCCTTTGCTTAGTGATACTTCTACTTTTCCAGCAAGTAAATTATATTCTTTCATAGAGGTATGGAATTCTTCCAAGCCAGTGGTTAAGAAGGCATAGTTGATATTAAAGGATTTTTAAAAGATTATGACCATGCCTGCAATGTATTGAAGCAAGACTGCTGGGCTGTGTAGAGGAAAGCTTCCCCAGCCTGTGCCCTTGGTTGGTAGAGTCTTTTGCTCCTAAGGGTAGGGGCTTGTATCTGCCTCCAGTACTGGTTAGTTTCATACAGAACAGTTGTGTTTCAAAGCTTTAGTCTCAAGGTGCCTTGTTCCCCTGAAGCAGCCACCCTGAACGTACATGCTCACAGGAGGGGGATGTGTGAGGTCATGGAAGAAAACTCAGGAAACCGGGTTTGGGTTCTGACTCTGCCTTTGACTGTTGTGGAACTTTGAGGAGTTACATACAGAATCTGTAAAATGTAGTCATTAGACTAGACAGCCATATAGCATGACCCTGATCTAACTTTCTACAAATTCATGGCTACACCAGGAGACCCGAGGGCGGGGTGATCTTTCTGGAAAAATTGGGGCTTCATGCCCTTCTCATGCTGGATTTGGTAGCATTATTTGGCTGTTCCTGATTCCCCTAATCTAAAAGTGGGACAGAACTTTAAAATTTCATATTAACTCAAATTAAAACTTTAAAAACCCATGGATTTCCTTAAGAATAACAAAATGCCCTTGGGGGCATAAATCACATTATATTTTAAGATTCTTGAATGCCACATGGATGAATGCAGTTCCTTTTCAAATTCTTCTTTTGTCTAAAGAGGCATGCTGGATTTTGTAATTGGACTAAAAAATCTTCCATTTGAGAAACAGTCTGCTCCATGTCCTGCCCTTGTTCAGGTTAAAACCCACTAATAGCTAACATTTACTGAATTCTGTGTTGTGCCTCAGGCACTGTGCAAAGTCCTTTACATGCAGCACTATTTATCATATACTATCAATTGGTCTATAGGAGCAGGAAATGTTTCAGGAAGACAGTGAGGTCTCAGCCCCTCAGTGCTTTTCTCCTGTATCCTGGATCCAGCTTCACAATAGCACTATGGCAGTGTGGTCATTGCTTCAGCTTCCAAGTATATGGCGGTGAAGAGAAACAAGGGATTGTACTAATCCTCCCCGATTTATTAGGACATAGCGGGAGAGAGTTTGTAGTTTTGGGCCTTTGCCTAGTTTTCTAACCTCTTACCTAGATGTCACAAATGGGCTACCCACAGTCATATTTTGCTTGGTCTGTACAATGTTTTAAAAAAAGAGAAGAGTTTAATTTGTGCCATTGTTTATAAGTGAATCAGGAGAAATGACATGCGACTCTGGATTCTGGCCTCTCTTGAAAAGTCTGAAAATCACAC
Organism: Saimiri boliviensis; assembly: GCF_048565385.1. Taxonomy (NCBI): domain Eukaryota; kingdom Metazoa; phylum Chordata; class Mammalia; order Primates; family Cebidae; genus Saimiri; species Saimiri boliviensis. The sequence goes on from NC_133457.1 coordinate 113,970,701, forward strand.
CGTCTGAGCTTCCATCGGGAGTGGTCTGCTAGGCTGAGGGACGTGACTCCTTTTGGATGGACACATGTGCGTTCCAGCGTTTACCAAAGTGTCCCACAGTGGGTCACACTGTCCTTGTTGGTGTATGTTACTTAGCCCTTGAGTTTGCGACCCTTTACCCAAGCTGAGTTCTCTCTTCAGGTTTGTTGTTAATGTTATGTGATGCTTGGCCTTGTAGGTATTTGGTGTATTATCATTAGATAAAATTGAAGCAAAGGGCTAAAGGGTTGCTGGCCTGAGGGAGTGCCCTTGACATTAAAATCCAGGGTAAAATCATTGGCCAGGTGCTGCTTCTTGCCCTTCCTCTTTTCTCTGTCTCTCCTCAGCCCCCTTCTGCTATTTTGAGGAAGTTAGAAGCTACCCCCATTTTTTCCTACCTCAGGCAACTGAGTGTGGCTGTATTTTTGTCCCATGTTCAGTTGTTTCCAGGAACTGTTTTTGATGACCAACTTTAAGTTAAATTGGGTGGGCCTAGTGGGAGCTGATAAAAGAATGACTTGCCCAAATATGCTTGTACTGAGATGCCTGCGAAGTAAGGTTTTTAATGACTTGCTTTACGACTTGGTCAGGAGTGATACCATTTGTCATGTGTCCAAATTCATGACTAGATGATTTTTCTACCTTATCCTCAGAGCCATAATAAAAGAAAATAAATATATAGGTTGCAGGGAGGAATGTATCTTGTTAAAGATCTCTCCCTTTTGGCCGCAAAAGTGCATGTTATGTTGTAGGATATGCCTTTTCTTTGATCCTTCTCGAACACCTGTTACTCTATAGTAGAGTTACGTTGTGCATGGCAAATTAGAACAAGCAATAGATAAGGCTGATGCTTTACCATTATTGCACAGTCAAGGTCTTTGTCGTAAGTTTTGTACCTTTCTCCAAAGGGAAAGGTATTTGTTTTTTGTTTGTTTGTTTGATTTTTTTTTTTTTGAGATGGAGTTTCACTCTCATTGCCCAGGCCGGAGTGCAATGGCACGGTATTGGCTCACTGCAACTTCTGCTTTTCAGGTTCAAACGATTCTCCTGCCTCAGCCTCCCAAGTAACTGGGATTACAGGCACCCACTACCATACCTGGCTGATTTTTTTTTTTTTTTTTTTTAAAGTAGAGATGGGGTTTTACCGTGTGGGCCAGGCTGGTCTCGAACTCCTGACCTCAGGTGAGCCACCACACTCGGCCAGGTATTTGCATTTTTAATCTCTATACCTTACTGTCTCAAATCAGGAGGATTTGGTGATTTATTCAATGTGGGGGGAGGAGGAGAAGAAGAAATGGGAGGAATGTTCCAGATTAGGGAAATAGGTAGCTAGATGAAAGATGGAGCCCCTCACCAAGGTGGGGACACAGGAAAACAAACAGGTGTGCAAAGAAGATGGTGATTGGGTTGTGAACATGTTGCTAGAGGACGTCTGGGGAAGTATCTGGTAGGTGGTGGGGTGTTTAAATGTAGAGCATTTAGAGAATGCTCAGAAGCTTCAGAGAACCCTTCCCAAAAGGACAAAACCAGCTCAGTATTTTAGCACTCCTGGATCCTATGACATGACAGCATGGATGCTTGATACGTCTATGTGAAATTAAAACCAACAATTAAGGACCAATTTCTCTGTGAAGCTTTTTGTCCATCTTTCATTTGCTTTTCTTATCTAGATTGTAAGCTCCTTGCAGCCAGCATCTTATTGATTGAGTCATTCAACAAATAATACATGAGCAGCTACTAGGTACCAGCCTCCATCCTGGGCAGTGGGGGTACGTGGTGAAGAACACAAACTTGGTCCCTGCCTTGAGGAAGTTCAGTAGTCCAGCAAACAAAGTGGCTGAATAAAGATAATCCTAGCTCACAGTGATGAGCTCTTATATGCCGAGGCCCCAGGTGCTGTGGGGATGCTCAGGAAGAGGTATCTAATTGGGATTGGGAGCAGGTGAAACAAATAAAGGATAGCGTATAAAGGTAACATCTAGGTGGAGTTCTGAAAGGCAAGGAGGAGTGAACCTGTGTGTTCTCTGAGTCCCTCCCTTATCTGGGATTAACTTCTTGCCTGTTTCTGTTCATGTTAAGTGTCACCTAGGCTCGAAAGCATGAGATCATATTTCACTTCCTTCCTCTTTGGTCCTCTTCCTCCACTTCTCCGCTATCCCCTCACACAATGCTTATGCGTTAGTCTCTTATTGTATATATTTTTCCTCTCTTCCTTTTTATGTTTCCTCTGCCGTTACTTTTAACCTTGACTACCATATGGCCTCTGAATGCTTCCAGAAGGATAGCCTAGCGGAGGTTATTCCATCATGGCCTTGAGCTCATGCTACCAGATAGCGTAGGTGACTGTGTAGGTGTCTTCTCCGGGAAGATGGTATTTGTTTCATTGTAAATGTTGCAGCCCTAGAACACCAACAACAGTGCACTGTAGTTAGTAAGCAAGCAGTATAGTATTCATTGAAGTGAAGTGATAACTTTATCCAAGTATGTATGCAGATAATCTTTGATTTGCATAAAAAACAGAATTATATTTTAATATGTCAAGATTATTTTAAAGGAATCTTCAAATGTTAGCCTTCGCACTAGGACTACATTGAAAATATATGCCTGGCCCACTGATTGTCAGCTGACACTGTGAGAATAAAGGTCTTATTTAGTTGCTGTGAATTTTAAGGGATATTTTCAATGATGTTGGCTGGTTTATCCCATTATGTGGTCTTCCTTTGTTTCTTTGTATTTTTGAGACGGAGCCTCGCTTTGTCACCCCAGGCTGGAGTATTGTGGTGCAATCTCGGCTCACTGCAACCTCCACCTTCCGAGTTCAAGTGATTCTCCTGCCTTAGCCTCCTGAGTAGCTGGGATTACAGGCACCTGCCACTATGCTCAGCTAATTTTTGTATTTTTAGTAGAGATTGGGTTTCACCGTGTTGGCCAGGCTGGTCTCGAACTCCTGACCTTATGATCCACCCACCCTGGACTCCCAAAGCTCTGGGATTACAGGTGTGAGCCACCGTGTCAGCCTATGTAGTCTTATTAGCAATTCTCAGTACACAGATAGCTTTGAGTGATTCTTTCAAGTCAAGTACCTTATTAAAAAAACTTAAGTGTGCTGATAATTGTCTTTTAAGTGGCTAAGTGATGAGACTGAATTTTTAGGCATTGTAACACTTCAGATATGATTACAGATTCTGAAATTTTTATGGTTGCTTAAATTTATTTATTTGTTTATTTATATTTGAGATGGAGTTTTACTCTTGTTGTCCAGGCTGGGTGCAATGGCGCGATCCCGGCTCACCGCAACCTCCGCCTCCCAGGTTCTAGCGATTCTCCTGCCTCAGCCTCCTGAGTAGCTGGAATTGCATGGACTCGCCACTACACCCAGCTAATTTTTGGCATTTTTAGTAGAAACAGGATTTCACCACGTTGGCCAGGCTGGTTTCGAACTCCTGACCTCAGGTGATCCACCACCTAGTCCTCCCAAAGTGCTAGGATTACAGGCACATGCCACCACGCCCAGCTTATTTATTTAAATTTAAACACAGAAGTATTTTGAGGAATTCTGAATGATTTACTGATTGCTCCCTGTCTTCCATTCACACATTTATTAAATTCTTCCCTTGCCATGTAGAAACAGTCTCTATGCCGTATATGCCACATAGATAGCAGAACTGGCGATCTACAAACCATTGAAGTTGTGAAAGCATCCTTCCTTTTTTCCTCTTTCTAATTCTAGCTATGAAGATTATATACAGAAGTAGTCCTAGATTTTTTTTTTAAATAGTTGTTGACTACGAATCATTTAAACGTCTGAAAGGGGAAAGGTTTTCCTTAAAAATGGATGACAAAGGAGAATAAAAAGGTACTTTTGACTTTTTTGAATGGTGAGATTTTTTTTTTTTTCCTCCTAGTTTTCTTTTGAAGTCATTTCTGTGTCACTGAGTGGAGTATATATGTGGCAGAAGTGGATGTATGGGGTGAAAGAATAGTTCCTAAGCTGCTTGACACAGTCACTGAAGTATAGCCAGTATATGGCCACACTATCGCAGGGGGAGGCAGCTGTTTTGAAGGGGATGAATAATAATGAATTGATTAAAAAGGCATCCTGGATAGAAGTACAAACTCTGGAGAGGACCCCAGTTGGTTGATTATGCTTTGTCTTCTGATTTGCTGAGAAGAGTGAAAATGCCTGGAGGGTGCAGGGGAGCACGTAGGGGGTGTGCGTGTGTGTCTGTGTGTGTGTGTGTGTGTGTGTGTGTGTGTGTGGACTCTTTCACTATATGTATTTGTATGCGTGTGTGCATCTCAGAACTTAAGCTTTCTTAATAAATTGCCATATTGGGGAATTGCTTAATGACTTGCCTTCTACTGTATTTAATTTAATTTTATTTTTAATGATTTTTTTGGTGGGGTACAGCATCTTACTATGTTGTCCAGACTGGGCTTCAACTCCTAAGCTAGAGTGATCCTCCCACCTCAGACTCCCAAAGTGCTGGGATTGCAGGTGTGAGCCACCACGCCCAGCCCATTTGTAGTTTAAATGGGCCCCTTGCAGTACTCCCTGTCCCCTGAGTTTACCTGGCTCACAACCTGTCATTTCAAGGCTTCTGTCACCCCCGCCTATGTCAGTGTGCATTTGGGCAGTCCACCCAGCACTATCACCTCATGTCCCAGGGAACTTCCTGTTCCGCCCTTCCAGCCATTTCCCTCCCTGGCCGTTGAGATAGTCTCTACCTTTGACCTGTTTTTAAGCTCAGACCTTCTTCTCTCTAGTTACAGCCTCTGTGCTTCCACATTCCCTCGCTAGGTTACTCTCTCCCCTTTGGGTTTTCTCCATTCACATTTCCATATGTTTCTCCCCTCCCCCCACTGCAACCTCCTCGCTTTCCTCATGCAGCTGAGACTGTTCAGTCACTTTAGATGCTGCCTCACCACTGCACTGTGTACGTCTTAACTGTGCTCTAGCTCTGGAGCAGGCTCGTCACCTGCCTTTGTCTTCCTGCCCCCAGGCTCCTAAGTGCTGCTGGAAAAAAACCTCTCAGTATTGAGCCACTGGAAATCCAGTCTTTGATCCCAAATCTGTCTCCCACAGCATCTGGCCATCAGATCTAAAGCTTACCTGCCTTCCTTTGTACCTCATTTCACTTCCGGGGAAAAGGAGCCTTTGCTCCTGTCTGAGGCACCTTCAGTCTGCACTCCTGACCCCTTCCCATCTCTCCTGTTCAAGACATCTTCCAATAATTGGTTGGTGATTCTCTGAGGAGTGGATCCCAGGCCCTCCCTATTACCATCTTATGTGTGCCAGTTCAACATTCTCAGCTTCTGCCAGCAGAGCCTCCCCCTCTGGCCACTGCTTTATACTCTCTTTCTCTGGTTGAAATTTTTGAAGTAAATAGGTCACTGTGCCTATCGTTCATCTTCCAGGGAAGTGAGGCTCTACACTCCTAAGCCACTGAAATAGTTTTTTTTTTTCCTTCCCCAACCAGAGTCTTGCCCTGTCGCCCATGCTGGAGTGCAGTGGTGCAGTCTCTGCTCACTGCAACCTCTACCTCCCAGTTTCAAGCAATTTTCCTGCTTCAGCCCCCTGAGTAGCTGGGACTACAGGTGTGCTACCATGCCCGGCTAATTTTTTGTATTTTTGGTAGAGACTGGGTTTCGCCATGTTGGTCAGGCTTATTGGCCATGCTGGCGTGTTGATCATGTTGGCTAGGCTGGCCTAAAGTAATCCACCTGCATCAGCCTCCCAAAGTGCTGGGTTTACAGGCACGAGCCACCACCTGGCCTGAAATAATTCTTGACAAGATGATTACTATCAGCTTCCTTGTTGCTAATCCAGTGGCTATTTTGCATCCTTATTTTAATGCAGTTCAGTGTCATAGACCTGTATTTGCTTATTGAATATACTTCCCTGTTTTTATAACTCGTTTTTCCTTTTCTTTTCTATCTCCTGCTTCTCTAGCTAATCCTAGGTCTCACTTGTTGGTGTCTTCTCTGTTTGTTCCTCAGCTTGAGGAGTTCCTGCAGGTTTTCCCCAGCTGGCACTTTCATTTAGGTCTTTTGTTGTTTTTGAGCCATCTCATTCACTCAGGCAGGAGCATTGGCCCTTGAATTCGGAGTGTGCACATACGCACCTTGCAGTCTGGGACAGCCTTCAGAGGCTTCGTTCCTGACATCATGGTGGTCTGTGCCTCGTGGAGCCTTGCATATTGCTGTTTCCTCTGCCTGGAATAGCCTCCCTTCTACTTAATTGTTGCTTGTTCTTCTTTCCAGTCACATTTTGTACGTTTCTTTTGGGATGCTTTCTCTGATTTCCTCTTTCCACAGGTCCAAGTTAGGTGCCTAGTCTAGGTCCTCCCCTGGCCCTCTCAAGGTCTGCTTGCTTCCTTCCTTTCTTTCTTCTCAGAAGGAATCTTGCTCTGTTACCCAGGCTGGAGTGCAGTGGCGTGATTTCAGCTCACTGCAACTTCTGCCTCCTGGGTTCAAGCAATTCTCCTGTCTCAGCCTCCCAAGTAGCTGGGATTACAGACATGCGCCACCACACCCAGCTAACTTTTAGTAGGGATGGGATTTCTTCATGTTGGTCAGGCTTGCCTTGAACTCCTGACCTCATGATCTGCCTGCCTCGGCCTCCCAAAGTGCTGGGATTACAGGCATGTACCACCATGCCTGGCCGATTGTGTACCATTTCTGAGCGAGAACTGTGTGTAATGCTTGGTGCCTCCCTCACAGTGCCTTGCATGGAATTGGACTTCATTTTAGTGGATTTAATCCCAGTTATGTTAATGCTCGATGGAGTTAAGTCTCACCTCGAAGCAGTCTTCAGCTGGCCCTGCCTCCATGCTCTGTACAGACCATGCCACGCTGGAGAGTAGTTTCCCTGTGGCTTATTAATCTTGTGTTCCAGTGTGCTGGCCAAGTATGAGAGACGTCAGTGGTAGGAGAGTCTCTCTCTCATTCAGACTTTGCAGGTTTGGTAGCTGGGACTGACCAGTGCTAACAGGAAGTACAGGCATTTATTAAAAGCCAGAGAGTTTTCAACTTGTAGGAAGCAAGGCTCTTGTTAGCGTATGATTTTGTGGTTGTTTTGCTAGTCCTCTATAAAAGTAAAAACTAGATGACAATGGGAGGAGCATGCTTGGGTCTCCAAAGTTAGATCATTTTTCCTAAGTAATTTGTTTTTAGAGTTTTATTGGTTTGGAATTTCCTGAGATTTTGATCTTGCCGGAAAGTTTATAGCAAAAATTCTGAGCAGGTGACGCTTTTGCATCTGAAACAAAATTATTGTTTTTGTTTTTAGCTTTTTTCTTAATATATTATCCTTAGTTGAGCCCTGAAGATTATTCTGTTATTTGTGGATCTCAACTTTCCCCCCATCTCCTGGATCTTATGAAATGCATGGGATTTTTTAAATAGAGAAGGAAGACATAAAAATAAACTTAGAAGTTGTTCTTGACTAGGCAAGTTGGGCTGTATAGATTGCAGCTGAATGACATGTCTATTCTTGTGAAAAAGGGATTTTTAGGATTGGCTTGGCTTCTTTGTTATGTTTTATTTTTTACTTTTATTATTTTTATGTTTGAGATAGAGTCTTGCTCTGTCGCCCAGGCTGGAGTGCATGATCTTGGCTCATTGCAACCTCCATCTCCTGGGTTCAAGCTACTCTTGTGTCTCAGCCTCTGAAGTTGCTGGGATTATAGGTGTGTGCCACCACACTTGGCTAATACTTGTATTTTGAGTAGAGACAGGGTCTCGCCATGTTGGCCAGGCTGGTCTTGAACTCTTGGTCTCAAGTGGTCCGCCTGCCTCAGCCTCCCAAAGTGCTAGGGTTATAGGCATAAGCCACCATGCCTAGCTGATGTTTTTTTTTTTTTTAGGTTTGTTTTAACTGGAACTTTTGTGTGAATATAATTGAATTTAGAATAAAAGCACTTAATTTCACAATTTGCAGTGCACTTTGTTACTTATTTTAACAGTAGAATCCTTTGCAGTAAATGACGGAGCAAGGATTGCTTTTTAAAAATTTTTTAATTTTTTTTTTGAGACATGTCTCACTGAACTCCTGAGCCTCACCCTGTCACCCAGGAGTGCAGTGGCATGATCACAACTCACTGCAGCCTTAACCTCCTGGGCTCAAATGATCCTCCTGCCTCAGCCTCCCAAGTAACTGAGACTACAGGCATGTACCACTGTGCCCAGTTAGTTTATTTTTTATTTTTTATTTTTTTGTAGGGACAAGGTCTGGCTGTTTTGCCCAGGCTAGGCTAGAGTTCAAGCAATCCTCCTGCCTCGACCTCCCAAAGTGCTGGGATTACAGGCTCAAGCCACTGCACCTGGCCAAGGATTGTTTTTAAGTGAACTGAGACCCAGCCTGATTAGTGGTCCTAGAGCAGACCTGGGACCCGAAGGGAACTGTGTTCTCCTGGTCTAGCGTCCTTCCTCTGATGTGCTACTTTCCTGGAGCCTTTGATTACCTGTCATCAGAGTCACTGAGTTTCAACAGAATAGGCAATTCCTCTGCAGACCACTGCAGTCACTGGCTTTCATTCTGCTGCTCTTGCTTAGACTGTGGTTCTGAATCCTCAGTGCTATTCACTGAGTGTTTTAAAACACAAAAATGCCTTTTAATGAGATTGAAGGCCAGAGGTGGGACAGTCGAGAACAAAATAGAAATAAAACTTTCAAGGCGGGGTTGTTGGTGGGATTGTTGGGAGTCTTTTTTTTTTTTTTTCCTGAGACTGAGTCTTGCTCTGTTGCCCAAGTTGGAGTACAGTGGCGCGATCTCGGCTCACTGCAACTCCTGCCTCCCAGGTTCAAGCAATTCTCCTGCCTCAACCTCCTGAGTAGCTGGGATTACAGGCACCCACCACCATGCCCCACTAATTTTTGCGTTTTTGGTAGAGATGGGGTTTTACCATGTTGGCCAGGCTAGTCTTGAACTCTTGAGCTCAGGTGATCTGCCCGCCTCAGCCTCCCAAAAGTGCTGGGATTACAGGTGGCATGAGCTACTGTGCCCGATAGTGGGAGTCTTACAGAAGCTGTTGTAGTTGGTGTGGGAAGCAGTGAGCCTTTGTATTCCAGTATGCTGGACTCTGGCCCCCCAGTCCCACTCTGTGTGTTACTGAGTCCTCCCCGACAGCCATACTCTTTGTCCTGCTTCTCTCCTTACCATCCTCTCCTTGCATGGCCACCACAGCTACCACTAGCAATTATTGACATGTGGGATCTTAGGGCTACTTCCCTATAAGGCTGCAGGGCGTGCGGTGTTGGCTATGCGGATGGTAACCATGGTTGCCCTGTGGTTCTCCGTATGTGTGCCTCGTGACCTGGGACTGGTTACAGAATAGTAATAAACTGCGTGTTCTGGTACCGAATCTGTCTGTAGTTACACTTTCTACCTCTGTATTTAAGGGGGGCTCTGTAACCTGCCAATGCCAGTTGAAGAGGATGGTTGATAGAGATATTAATAAAAAGCCAAAAAACTAACTACAATAGTCTGCAAAATAGAGCAGCATCTTTTCGTGGCCAAACTTTGTGTCCATGAGTTTTTTGTTTGTTTTTAAATATCCTCATGTAATCTGTTTTAAATCAAGAGGCTTTGGGTAAAAGCCATGGCCAGTCTTACATGTCATGGAGTACCTAGCTTGTGAGGTTCAGTTTATTATTTACAGAGCGTCCCCTTAAATCTTCTTTGGGTCAGTTCAGAGAATGATGTTCAGATGGACCTTTTTGGCTGGCATGGAGTCAAATTGGTAATCAAGCATGAAGTACAGACAGTCCTTAATGCACACATATGTCATGCATGAAAAGTTGGAAAAGTTGGTTGTCTGGAGCTTTGATTGTATTGTCCTGTAGAATCTGTTGGGAATGGTGGTTAAATTCCAAATGAGTCTATAGAACCTATGTAATGTGCAACATACCTGCAGTATTCCAATTAATATGTAATATCCCCATAGAACTATCTATGATAATGATTTGTATGTATGGTATTTAATATTACACATAATAATGATTTTATGAATAAAAAACATTCTGGGTTCCATGTAGACGATGGGGTGTGTCTGTGTGTGTGTGTGTGTGTGTGTGTGTGTGTGTGTATCTGTGTGTAGGTGGGTGTGTATTCATATATCCATTTCCCTGTAATCCTGGCACTGGAATTGGTTTTATCATTTCCAGTTAAGTTTCATTCCCATGAATTTTGGAGTACAGACTGGGCTCAGGAATGCAGGGAATAGATTGGAGGGCTGAGAAATAGGATTAGGCTGGAATTGCTGGGGGTGGAGATCAGTAGCTTCTAGGAAACTTCTTGGGCCTGGCTGTCCTTATTATCCCCTTCTATTTTCTTCTGGGGTCCCCAGGTAGTGGCCTGTTTTGTTCTTCTAATACCATTTTTTTTCTTGCTTTTGACCAGGGTTTTTGCCTCTGATCTACGACTGAATATCCTATCAGATTCTCCTGTTTTTGAAATAAAATATCGTTTTTTTTGAGGTGTTCTAGTGAATTTCTAAATCTAAATGTTGTGGCGGAGTTATTATATATTAATTTTGCTATGAGAAGTTGTAGAATCCTAGGTGACTAATCTTATAAACCCTACGTGCATTTCCATCTCATTCTTCTTCTTTCTATATCGTGTGGCAGAAAATAACAGTCTTTAGAGTTTACATTGCCTCCCTTGACTATATTTCTTTTTCTTTTATTTTTTTGTCGAGACAGAGTTTTGCTCTTGTTGCCCAGGCTGGAGTGCAATGGTGTGATCTCGGCTCACTGTAGCCTTCGAGTCCCAGGTTCAAGTGATTCTCTTTTGCTTCTGAATGCATTAACTTTGCCCTAATTCACCTGAGAACTCCATTGGCCTAGGGGAAAGTTAGGATTTGGTTACAGAATGCAAGCCGCTAGAAAGAACAGTGTTTAGCTTCTGACAGGCCAAATAGGATTTTGAGAAGAAATTTTATAAATGATTAAATCTTTTGGTATTTAGGAATATTTGTGTTTTCTAATAGTTGCTTCTATACTAATATTTCCATTACATGCCCTTCATCTTCTCAGTTTTTGGCTGTTATTTTGATTCCCTACTGTGGGCAGGGTTGAAGTTAGCTAGTATTTATTTCTTCTCCCTTCCTTTACCTTCCCTCCCCCAGAGTCTGATTTGAAGTATTCTTAGTTGCTACCTATAAAACCAATAAGCAAGATTGTTCTACTTCTGACAAATTCGTCCTGTTCTGTGTCCCTGCCTTGCACATAGCCGTAGTATATGGAGCGTTGTCTCCATTACATCCTTCTGTCCTAAACCTACTAGTAAGTATTAATGCTCACTCTAAGTTCTTATCTTAATTCTTCCTGAAGCTCTTTTTGCACTAAATTCCTCAGGAAGGACTTGTGGAAACAATATTCTGTGAATCAACGATACACATTCATAATTTGTCAGCATTTACATATGGCCATTTCGTCCGTATATAAAAATGTTTGGATCACATTTTCTTATCTTTATGTAAGGTAACTGTTTTTTTGTTTTTTTGTTTGTTTTTTGTTTTTTTGAGACGAAGTTTCGCTCTTGTTACCCAGGCTGGAGTGCAATGGCGCGATCTCGGCTCACCGCAACTTCCACCTCCTGGGTTCAAGCAATTCTCCTGCCTCAGCCTCCTGAGTAGCTGGGATTACAGGCACGTACCACCTGCCCAGCTAATTTTTTTTGTATTTTTAGTAGAGACGGGGTTTCACCATGTTGACCAGGATGGTCTCGATCTCTTGACCTTGTGATCCACCCACCTCAGCCTCCCAAAGTGCTGAGATTACAGGCTTGAGCCACTGCGCCCGGCCTGGTAACTATGTTATTCTGTTGTCTTTTGGTATAAAGTATTGCTGTAAGTGCTTGACAGTCTAATTATGACTTGGGTTTTTTTGCCTAGGTGCCCAAGGGATTTTTTTCTTCTTTCTTTTAAAAAAAAAACAAAAAACAAAAAGACAGGGTCTCACCCTGTTGTCCAGGCTGGAGTGCAGTGATGCAGTAATAGCTTGCTGTAGTTTTTAACTCCTGGGCTCAAGGAACAAAGGATTTTAAACCTTTTAAATCAAAATCTGATTATTTATTCAACCATGTCTTGGTGTTGGCTGTTTTGGGTTGTTCTCCCTTAAAAATCCATGTGCTCTTTCAATATGTAGTTTTAAATCTTTTTATTTTTTAATTTCAGGAAAACCTTGAATTAGAATTTTCAGTTGTTCGTCTGGGACATTGCTTAGGTTTCCTTCTTCAGGAACTCAGCCTGTTTGTTACGTGTATGTTTCATCTTCTTTGCCTATCATCTGTTTCTTTCACTTCCTCTCACTTTTTTTTTAACTTCATTTATTAAAAAATTTTAAAAACAAAGCAGAAAAATTATGAGCTTGAAGGGGGAGGTGCCAGGCATTTTTAAACAACCAGATCTCACATTAACTCACAGAGTGAGAACTCACTTATTACCGTGAGGACAGCATCAAGCTGTTCATGAGGGATCTCTCCCCTGACCCAAGCACCTCCCACTAGGTCCATTTCTAACATTGGGGATTACATTTCAATGTGAGATTTGGAGGGGGCAAAACCTACAACCATGTCATGCAGGGATCAGAGGAGCCAGTACCACCTATACTTTGGACTCAGGTAGAAAGGCAAAATACCCGGGAAAGAAGCTGCTACTGTCCAGGGTTGGGCAGAGGTACCCATCAGCCTGTAAGTAAGTACTCAAGAGTCCAGCTCCTAGGGAGTTCATCATCATGGTGAGCTCTTGGAGACACAGGGAGCTGGGAAGACAGTGCTTGCCATCCCTGCCTGAATAGTGTTTGTAGCAGAGTTCTGTTGTGTCTTGATCGGGTCCTCCTGCCACTGGGAGTGCTGTGGATTATACTAGGTCTCTGTGACTTGTTTCAGGGCTGCATTTAAAAACCTTCTTGATATCCAGCCATCCACCTGCTTGGCCCCTAGTTTGCAGGGAGGCTGTGGGGAACCTCGATTCTGTGTCAGATATAATGTACCGCATTCTATCTCGGGAATGTACCACATTAGAAAATAGTGCTGCCTGCAGGAGAAGTAGAGGTGAAGAGGCACATTCTTCCGAGAAATGTTTCTCTCAACACCCAGCCATTCCGTGGATATCAGCAGGAAATTACTCACTACTGGAAAATGCCCCATGAGCCTTCTGTTAAGGAGGTCAAGGAAAGAACAGAGAGAGAGTTCTCAAAGTTGACTTGGTCATTGGTACTTCCTTATGCAGTTCTTATTTTGTTTTCCAAATAGTCATCGTCTATTTTCTGAACCCAAATCCACTGCTTTCACCTTGGTTCTTTCAGGCCTGTTTGGCACACTCACTCAGTAAGTCCTTACCCAGAGCCTGGTGTCTGCATAATTGTGCTGTGCTGATGAACAAGCTAGACCTGTGAGTGTCAGCTCCTTTTAGATGTATGGGGCGGCTCATATATCATCCCTTCTGAGAAGCTTCTCCAGGCTTGGTGAACAGTGGCAAGGTGGTTAGCAGTTGTGCCTATGTCCCATGCTCCTTTCTACGAGCCTAGGCAAACAGACCCGGGTCGCAGGTCGTTGTAGTATGGCATGAGCTTACTCTCTTCTTTCTGACCTTTCATGTGATGGCAAGAACCTATAGAGTGACACAGGCAGCAAGCTTCTGAGGTTGCTCTAGCCTCAGAATGGCCGTCTCTTCTCCACCCTGGCCCTCATTGCTGAGGTTTCCTTTGAAGCAACAGTGCTGGAACAGACTGGAGGAAGCAGCTTGGACATAGCTGTGTGATTTATTCCCACCCATTGAGGCCAACCAAAGTCAGCAAGGAGAGGTCGCAGGTCAGCGGTGCCTGGAAGCTTCCTCTTTCCTCTGCACCAGATGTGGCTGCTCTCCAGTTACTCCTGAATTTGCCACTCTTGTTTTTACTAGCTAACCTTGATGCCTCTCCCTTCTTCCTGTAGAACAGACTTCCCCTCTGATCAGCACTTCCTACTCAATACTATTTGTGGCCACGGTGGGAACTCATTGAGGACAGGGACCATGACATAACTACCTGCCCTGCCCCATCAACACTTGGCATAACTTGAAATGCAAGGACAAAAGTTGGCTACAGGTACACTGTGGTCTTCATTCTGAAAGTGATCCTTAAAACTTGTCTTTGGCATTGCATTGCCTTATATACTTAGGGGGTTGAGTAAAACCAGGTACTTTAAAAGAGTTTACAGTTCTGGCTTTCTAGGTATTTTGTCTCTCTCTCTCTCTCTCTTTTTTTTTTTTTTTTTTTTTTGGTATCTTGTCTCTTAAGGACAAGATGAACGTATCTTTGTGAAATTTTATACTGTTTGCTTTGAGTAATCTTGTGAAGATTGATTTTTAGCACAGTAGGAAAGATACATTCTAATAGTAACTTTTTCCTCCAAATTTGTGTACTGCTGTTGCACAAAAATGTGGCTGGACTTAATGTTGCTAGAGTTCTTTGTTCATCCTGATTTTTGCAAGTCCCAGAGCTTTGTTTGCCTCCTAGCCTAACTTAGATGTCATCATTTCATGAGCTTTGGAGGAAGAGTGTATAGCCAATTGTGTAATATCTTTAAAGAATATTATCCCTGCAATATCTGTTTATAAGGCCTAAGTTATTCTTGTAATAATAGTGACCCCTGGGTCTGTTTCTAGCAATATGTATATGGATTTTGCTTCCTATATAATTTTGTTGTGGCTTTGAGATACTGAGCAAGCCCTGTTAAGAAAGGATTTGGCACCTCTCAGCTTTCAAAAGCTTCTAAAAATCAATCGTATGTTAGTAGCAAAGGTTTACTGCCCGCTTCCATTGTATGGAAAATTTATTTTTTATGTATTCGGTTCTGAAAAGGCAGACGAACAGAATATCTTCTGTCTGTTGCCCAGCGCTTGTGACTAGAGAGGAAAGAGATAAGAACACTTTTTTTAAATCCCATTTTACTAAATATGTTGAGGAGGTGGTCAGATATATTAATTCATTGAGATTTTGCTATTTTATTGGCTATTATATGAAATAGATACTCAGAACGTTGCTTTTTAATTAAATATATTTGATAAAATACAGTTTGCTTCCCCTGGAGTTTAGAAGTCAGATAACTGCCATGGAGAGCTATGCTTTCTTTGTTTTAAAAGATCTGCTTATGAACATGGTAAACAGAAACAATGTAATGTTTTCCATATTTTCTTATGTTTTGCTATACCTTTACACACAACATAAATATGAGGGAAGGGGGAAATGTTTATGCCTGAGCTACCCTGCCCATTCTTTCCTTACAGAGGGACAAAGTACAAAAATACTATTGTAGGTTTTTAAAATTTCTTATGTTTTAATCTCTTGTGTTCCTCTTGAGCTTTAACTTGCTAAATAGTTGCAAAGAATGAAGGTAACCTGCGTCATCATCTTAAAAACCAACTCTCTCTAATAGTTTGTCGGTCTCTGAAAAATAGTGATATATTGGTTCTGAAATCAGAACTACCAGATGCAGCTGCATTTTGTTACTATTTGAATTTCTGGATAGGAGGGAGGATGCAGCCTTTTGATCTGCTGAAATACACAAACACAAAGAAGACAGCAAGCATAGTAGAACTGCCTTAAGCTGACCAAACCAGAAGAAACACCTATCGTTAGCATAGTATGAGACGTAAAGGCGATATATCATGGGCATAGTTGAAAACTGTAGAAGGAAAATAAACTCCGGATGGTTTAATGTTAAATGCTTTTTTCTTTTTTTCTTTTTTCTGAGACAGAGTCTCATTTTGTTGCCCAGGCTGGAGTGCAGCGGTGTAATCTCTGCTCACTGCAACCTCCACCTCCCAGGTTCAAGCGATTCACCTGCCTCAGCCTCCTGAATAGCTGGGATTACAGGCCTACCCCACCATACCCAGCTAATTTTTATATTTTTAGTAGAAATGGGGTTTCACCATGTTGGGTAGGCTGGTCTCAAACTTCTGACCTCATGATCACCGGCCTTGGCTTCCCAAAGTGCTGAGATTGCAGGCGTGAGCCACTGAGCCCTGCCAAATGCTTTTTTTCAAAAGTGATATTCCCATGCTGAGGAAGACTTTCTACTTTCAAAGGCAATAAAGGAAATTGCAGAGGAAAGGGTCAATAGGTTGGAATACATAAAAATTAAAAACTACTTTTAAACTTTTTTAAATGCAGGTAATGCATATTTGCTATAAAATAGAAGACAGTAGAAAATAGGAATCACTCATAATCTTGCTAAATAGTAGTAGCAGCTCTGTTGTTACTGCTGCATTGAGTTTTTTTTATTATCCTCCCATACCATTCTTTTATTTTTAAATTTTTATTTGTGTTTGTATTTTTTTATTTTTTGAGACTTAGTCTGGCTCTGTCGCCCAGGCTGGAGTGCAGTGGTGCGATTTCAGCTCACTGCAACCTTTGCCCCCAGGGTTCTAGCAGTTCTCCTACCTCAGCCTCCCGAGTAGCTGGGGTTACAGGCACCTGCCACCATACCCATCTAATTTTTTTTGTATTTGCAGTAGAGATGGGGTTTTGCCATGTTGGCCAGGCTGGTCTCGAACTCTTGACCTCAGGTGATCCACCTGCCTTGGCCTCCCAAAGTGCTGGAATTACAGGCATGAGCCACCACACCTGGCCTAATTTTTTTTTTAATTTTAGTTTTTTGAAACAGGATATTACTGTTGCCCAGGCTGAAGTACAGTGGCACAATCATGGCTAACTGCAGCCTTGACCTCTGGACCTCAAGGGATCCTCCCACCTCGGTGTCCCGAGTAGTTGGGACCACAGATGTGCACCACCCACACCCGGCTAATTGTTTTATTTTTATTTTTGTAGAGCTGAGGTTTCACCATGTTGCCCAAGCTGGTCTCAAACTCCTGGGCTCAAGCAGTTCTCCTCCCTTAGTCTCCCCAAGTGCTGGTATTACAGGTGTAAGCCATTGCCTCCTGCCTGCAATTTTTTAAATGTGCAGACAGATAAGTTGAAAAAGTGATTTCCAATAAAGATAGAGTTGATTGTTTTAAAATATGTAAAGAGCTTATATGAACAAGAAAAACACTAATGTTCTAAAAGATTAGAAGCCAAAGGATGGAAGGAGACAAACACTATGTGTGTATCATCTAGTCTACAAGCACTTGTAAGTGAAGTCACACTTCTCTTGAAGTTGTGTTTACTGTGCATATAAACAGTTGTTCGAAGGGACAGATAGGTCTTGTGTTGTTGTCTGTATATTCCAACAGTTTGAGGCATAATAAAGATATAAATTAAAATTGCAGAACATTTTTTCCTTCTTTAGATGAACTTTAAAGAGATAACATAGGATAATGTGTTTATGAAATTGGGATAGGCAGTGTTTATTAAACTAAATAACTAGATTAAACTAGTTAACCAAAAAAGTTAACTACAAAGCATAAGACTGATAAGATACCTTTAAATTAAGAACTTTTGTTCATTACAAAAACAACCATTAACATTAGATTGTTTGCAGAAGTAGCTACAGGTCTCTCCCACCTCTCTCTGCAAGTGCCTTTGAGTGTGATTCCCATCAAGAGGAACAGTGTCTTCCTTTACATTTTATTTGTTGTTATTTGAGACAACGTCTTTCTCTGTCACCCAGGCTGGAGTGCAGTGGTGCAATTTGTGCTCACTGCAGCCTCTATCTCCTGGGCTCAATCGATTCTCAAGCCTCAGCCTTCCAAGTAGCTGGGATTATGGGCATGTGCCACCACACCCAGCTAATTATTTCTAGTTTTAGTAGAGACAAGGCTTTCCCGTGTTGGCTAGGCTGGTTTCAAACTCCTGGCTTCAAGTGACCTGCTCACCTTGGCCTCCCAAAGTGCTGGGATTATAGGCATTAGCCACTGTGTCCAGCCTACTTTTTATTTTGTAATTGCCCACATAACTTGCTTTGGTGAGTGAAATATTGACAATCATGACATCAGATTGATTTTCTTACATAACTGGGGCTTGCCACCTTGACGCTTTTGAGAATGTTATAGTATTACCATGTGAACAAGCCCAGGCTAGTCTGCTGGAGGATGAACAACATGTGGCCCAGTTATCACCATAACCCTTGTCAGCAGCCCCCAGCATCAGATATGTGAGTTAGGCCATTGGCCATACCAGCTGACCACAAATGTATGTATGAACCCTGCCAGCCTGAAACAAAGACAAGCCGTATCAGCTAAACCTAAGCTGAATGGCCAACTAACACAGTCATGAACAAGCAAGTAGTTGTTGTGATCCACTATGTTTTAGGGTGCTGGATACACAGCAGAATCTAACTGATACAGAGAAAGCTGTTTGCAGCATGTATGACCTCTGAAGGACGTGTGGCCAGAATACATAAGGAACGTTGCATGTCATTAAGAAAAAACTGGACAATGGCTACATACTGAATGATTCCAACTATATGACATTCTGGAAAAGGCAAAACGATGTAGATAGTAAAAAAGATTGGCGGTTGCCAGGGGCTTGATGGGGGGTGGGGAGTGGGATGGATGGATAGGTGGAACAGGGATCTTTAGGTCATGAGAATATTCTGTTTCATGCTATAATGGTGGATACATGTGATCATACATTTGTCAAAACCCATAGAAAGTACAACACAAAGAGTGACCTCCAAAAGACTTCAAGGGCTTGTTGCCTGTTGCAGTGGCATCCTATCCAGGTATCTTATGAGTAGGTGTGACATGCGCCACTAGTCATTTGTCAACAATTAAAAAATGCCAGTGATTATGAATAAGTTATTTTAAAACAACTAGATTAGAGTGGCTGTAAAGTCATTCCCATAATGTTACTTTCACTTGATTGCATTCAGATACCTTTTCTTTTGTTTTAGAGACAAAGTCTCTTTGTATTATCTAGGCTAGTCCCAGACTCCTGAGTTCAAGTGATCCTTCTGCCTCTTGGAATTACAGGCATCGGCCACTGCACCTGGCCCAGATACATTTTCTTGAGTAGGAATTTCAAGTCATCCTCAATATTGCATGACTTCGTAGTGGGGAAAACAATAGAAAACCACAGGCCATGGGCTAAAATGGGTTTTGTTTCTTGTAATGTCATGACAAGGCATTAACACATCTTGGCATGGTAAATAGTAAGCATTCACTGAACTGATGATTTTAAATCTTTGCTGTTTATTCAGCAGCATCCTAAATTAGCTCTATGTTAGTAGAGTTGCATCTTCCTCATGGATTACCCTGAAAAAGATAAGAAATCTGTCTGTAGATGAAGTTATCCCTAAGCTGTTCATAATGTATGATACATGTGGTTTTATTTGTACAGCCTGGTACCATTGTTCTTAGGCACGTTTCAGTGCCAGAACTCCTAATCCCCAGGAAGAAGCAAAGAGGAAGATGCAGGTGCAGCTAGAGATTGTGGCCTTCGAATCATTCATTCTGCCTTTATTAGAGTGATCAGGCTGGGCTCAGTTGTTCACACCTGTAATTCCAGCACTTTGTAGGCCAAGGCAGGCAGATCACTTGAGCCCAGAAGTTCAAGACCAGCCGGACAACATAGCAAGACTCCCTGTCTCTACAAAAAACAGAAGCAATGAACCAGGCATGGTGGAACGTAGTGCGCGGTGCCTATGGTCTCAGCTGCTCAGGAGGCTGAGGTGGGAGGATCACCTGAGCCCTGGAAGTCCGAGGCTTCAGTGAGCCCTGATCGTGCCACTGCACTCCAGCCTGGGTGACAGAGTGAGACAGATCCCATGTCCAAAAAAAGAAGTGATTGGATGCCTTGTATTTAGGACACTTGTTGGCAGGGGGTATGGTAGTGTTTGTGAGTGTTACACATAACAGCACCTAGCTCAGACATCTGTTTAGCTGTCTTCTCTGTGAGGGCAGGACTTTCGTCTTTCTTACTAATCTTCATATGCTAAGTACCTGCCACGTAGTTGGTGCTCAGTCGCTATTTGGATGAATTGAAGGGATTCGTGCATTGAATCTAAACGTTGCTTTCTTAGTGTGTGTGGGAATCCGCTGGAAAGCCACACGGAGGAGCGTGGTTGCCTGCTTCCTCCATTCCCCACGTTGTCTTTTTATTGTTTCATTGTTGTGGCTTCACTGAAGCACTCTCACGTCGAATAATTTTGGGCATTGGTCATATTTGATTTTTTGTTCCTTCTTCATCCTTACCCCTCAAATGGTGAGTGGAAAAATACACTACATCTAGAAAGTACTTTATAAACTCATTTGGTTGATGATAATACATATGCCTTTTCCTTGGTTCTATAGCAGAATCTCGTGCTGCTCTTGGAATACGAAAGAAACTCTCGACCAAAGCCAGTTTCATTTTGATGTTTTTTTTCCTCCCATTCACACTCCCAAATTGTGCACCAAAGTATCATCCCAGTTTTGTGAGGATGGTTCTCTATACTTCAGAGGAAAAGTATCTTATGGGTTCCTATGGTACCATTCTCCCTGGGACTATGGAGGGCAGCAGCTGGTGATTAGTAGTCTGCTTCCCAGTAAGGAAAGCTGTGAGCCTTCCACCTTCAGATGTCTGCCAACTATGTATGTCCTCAATCAACTGTACCACTGTCCTCTGGCAAACAGCCAGAGCCCAGGGCCTGAAGTTCTTAGGCTGTCATTATGGAAAGCAGAAGGTAAACAAAACAGAAGTGAAAGTAGATTTAATTTTTTAGACTGTTCTCTTCCAGGAATGGTTTTGTGGTTCTGAGCATTTAAAAAAAAAATAGTGGTTCCAATATCTTTTATTGACATCAATTACTGTAAGTCTGATTCATTTTCTGCCTATTGATTTCTACCCAAGGTGAAATTCATGACATTTAACAGAAAACGTAAGTGATTTTTTAAAAGCAGACACTATTAAGGACTGTAAAAATAATGTTTAAAGTCAGGGACACTTGAAAAAGCAATTTTTATCCTTTGATAACGATTATATTCTAATTCTTTGTATAAATAATGTAAACAAAGGCTCCAGTAGCTTATTATAATGAAGTCAGTGTGCTGTTTCTGAATTCTGGTTTAAGGCCCAAATACATTTTATCTGCATTAAAATTTTTCAGTAGTAGACCACCATGTCAAAATGCTGCTTTCACTGCTAACAGTATTTTCTTAAAGATAGGATATGCCATTTCCAGATGAATCTCATTATTTTATGTGAAAAATAATTTTTCAGTTCTGAAACTGCATCAGGCCTTAGGGAATCAAAAATAGCAATTAGCCACACATATATAAAGTGACTTTGTTTTTTGTAAATGATTTAGGGTCACCGTCAATGATAAGGGTCCCCCTTTTTTTTTTTTTTTTTTTTTTTTGAGACGGAGTTTCGCTCTTGTTACCCAGGCTGGAGTGCAATGGCGCAATCTCGGCTCACCGCAACCTCCGCCTCCTGGGTTCAGGCAATTCTCCTGCCTCAGCCTCCTGAGTAGCTGGGATTACAGGCACACGCCACCATGCCCAGCTAATTTTTTTGTATTTTTAGTAGAGATGGGGTTTCACCATGTTGACCAGGATGGTCTCGATCTCTTGACCTCTTGATCCACCCGCCTCGGCCTCCCAAAGTGCTGGGATTACAGGCTTGAGCCACCGCGCCCGGCCAAGGGTCCCTTTTAATTGTATTTTTAAGAGTTTCTTATCTTGAATGGCTTCAGAACCATAGAGTTTTTAAAAATTAAGTCAATGACCATGTTAATGTTCTATTAAGCCTCCAAATAATATTGTCATTTACTTTGAAGATTTTTTATTCTCAACATCCCACGCCTGACCCTTTGCCTTCATGTCTCAGTGCTGATTTATTTTGAGTGTGGACTGGAGTCTGTCTATCGCCGGTGTCTCTGAACTGCTCTGTTGTGTTTCATAATTCTTCATGCTGCATCCTGGGCAAATTCCTCTGTAGTAGCTTTCAATTTGCTCATGCTTTGACTGGGTTTAATTTAGCATTTATCCTATCTCTTGAGGTTTTAAAAAAAATTTTCATGGTTCATTTTATTTCCAGGATTTGTCACTTCTTCAGTCACTTCTTCTTGTTCTGGTTTAATTCTTCCTGTTTTTATTCATAACATCTGTTTTATACCCGATTCCTTAATGTATTTCTTATCTTACATATATTTATTTGCTTATTTTATTCTTTATTTTTTTTATTGAGACAGGGTCTCACTCTGCCACCAGGCTGGAGTGCAGTGACATAGTCATAGCTCACTGCAGCCTCAACTGCTTGGACTCAAGCAATCCTCCCACCTCAGTCTCCCAGGTAGCTAGGACTACAAGTGTGACAGCCTCCACACCCAGCTAATTTTTTAAAATATTTTTGTAGGGATGGGGTCTTACTGTGTTGCCCAGGCTGGTCTTGAACTCCTGGGCTCATGTGGTTCTGCCCTTCTTGGCCTCCTAAAGTGGTGAGATTATAGGTGTGAACCACTGCATCTGGCCAAGTTATGTTTGTTTATTTATTTTTAATTTGAGATGGAGTCTTGCTCTGTCATGCCCAGGCAGGAGTGCAGTGGCACTATCTCAGCTCACTGCAACCTCTGCCTCCTGTGTTCAAGTGATTCGCTTGCCTCAGCCCCCTCAAGCAGCTGGTGTTACAGGTGCATGCCACCACACCCAGCTAATTTTTGTATTTTTAGTAGAGACAGGGTTTCACCATGTTGGCCAGGCTGGTCTCGAACTCTTGACCTCAAGTGATCCACCCACCTTGGCCTGCCAAAGTGCTGGGATTACAGGTGTGAGCCATCGTGCCCAGCCCAAATACGTTTATTTTGAAAGTCGCTGACAAGCTGTACAATAAATTCTGTATGGAATGGATTTTTCTTGTAGTTTATTTGCTGGTTATCATTTGTAGAGCTAACTAGTTATCTTCTGTGTTTGATGACTTGCATGTAGGTGATTTTGAGTTGGGAGCCTTTTGTTTCGTTTTCATTCATTCTCATTCTCATGCTGTTTTTGAGCCTAAGTGTGCCTTTATGGTTTTCTCTAAATTTAATTGACCATTGTTTTATGTTTTGAGCAGTGAGTGTACATCAGAGTATGAAACCAGCCCCACCATCTCCACCTGAAGGTCCCCATGCCAGTTTCATGAAAAGTTTTTCATACTCCCCATTCCTGCCCTTGTCCCTTGATTTGTGGGGAGTTTGTAAAGCAATTGATTATTTTTCCCCCACAAAGTTTTCCAAGTGCACATAATTGTTCTGTTAGTGATTTGTAGCTCCGTTACATATTAACCTTGCCCCAGACCACTGTACAAGCAGACCCAACGCTTCCTCCAGCTGTGGCAGGGATGGTTGATTGGTATCCTGCTGCCATTTTTGTTCCTTTGTTTCAGTGCTGACCAGTTTTGCTCCTTCCTCCCCTCAATCCCTATTTCTCATTCAACTACAATGTAAGATTCTGAGGTGCATGGTTTCTTTTTAGTATCTGTTTTTATTCAGTATACAGTTATCTTAAATTTTAAACCAAAACAGACTTGGTACTCATTAGCTTAATTTTAAGCTTTTTCTATTAAACAGTGAGTGTATCTTAGCATTTAATAATAATATTAAGTATATGATTTATTTCATATTGCTTATATGAATGTACACATAAATAAAAATATTTTCCTAGGATTTTTGTAGTAAATTATATTGTTTCATTAATTTTCATATATGAAGGATATAGCATTGCTTTTGAGTTGAAAGACATTGAGTCTCTGATGATTTGTGTATTTCTCAGAGTATACTTTGTTACACAGAAATTCTCTCATTTATAATGAGATTTGTGATTAGCAAAATTTGTTGAACTTGCATTACTTTGAAGATCTGGTCTCTAAAATTTTATGCTAGCCACTGCACCCTCTGCTATATATATCTTCCTATTCAGCGACTACTGCAAAAGTTCCAGGAAATGTACACCCTGTGTGTTCACTTACTGCATTTTAAGTCATTGCCTTTACTTCTGCATTTCCCTTCAATGTGGCTCTGTCTGCACATTTCTGAGAGCTGGTAGCTTCCCTAAAGAATCAGGTAACAACTCAAACAATCAAATTAGACAACTATTTGTAGAATGGAGGTTCTGGGAGAGCTTAGAAGATGTGATGGGTGCTAAGGGACTTTGTCGTTTCCTGAGGTTCTAGTGAGTAAAAGGTACCCTTGGAATTTTTTCTTCCTTTAGACTTTTAAAACAGACATCACGGTCAGAACCACTCAAAAATGACTCTTTCTGCTTTGAATCCATGTTTTAGTAACATTTTGGCACTGTTTGGTCAGGAGGCTGTGTGGGTCAACTGCCAAAAATAAGTAAAAGTAATTTCACTAACTTACATTTTGTAACAAGTAATTGAGAAAATAGGATTGGATCAGACATTTGCTTATACATATTCCCTTTCAGGAGCACTTCTGTTCTACAAAGTAAAGAATGTTGGTATAGTGTTAAGGACCCTTTAAGTTTTGGGAACCTTTAGAAGCATCCATTAATTCAGTTAACAAAATTATGTTGAGTGCCTGCTCTGAGCCTGGGCCTGGACCTGTGTTAGGAGAGGACACTAAGGTGAGAGTCTGAGCCCTTCTTCTCAGACTCCTGGCTGCGAATGGGTCGCTGTCTCTACTTCTTCACTTGGCAAATAGCTTTAAAATGAGTAATGCATTTTACCGTGGAGCCAGTCAGAGATATTTCACCCAGTTGTGGACTGAGGAGGAGGGTGTTAAACCCAGATTGCTATGCTTCACGTTATGAAGTGCTTAAATAAACACAGAAGTGTTTCTGCAAGGCTAGACTGGCTCTTATGCCTGTGTGTTTTCAGGAGAAATAGAAATCTCTAATCAAACATTGTCAGCTTTTCACCCAAGTTTGACTTTTTGCCTAATTGAATTTGGAAGGTATTTGAATAACGGATAATGAGCTTTCCTGAATAAATATAAAAATTAATTAACTCCAAGCTCTAATTTGTTCTGTTACCGGAGTTTTATAAGTACGTTACCCCTTTGCGTTCTTTGGGAGATCATCTGTGACCTTCTTAAATGAGCTGGGAAGACGGGAAATGAGGAAGAGCAGTAGAAACGATTCAGGTGAAGAAGGTTCCGCCGGCTCACTTCCTTGCCCGCTTTAAAATCTCCAGCTCAGCAGATGCTTTGTTTAAACTTGATCAAGTGTTTGTGAATCTTCTAGCCTAGCTAAATCATAACTTTGGAAGGACTTGCTTTTTTCTCTCATGAAAATCATTTACCACAGAAATGATTCAGGTCACTTTGAGTGTCTGATGTCTATATAAAATGATACAGCAAAATGGAAACCATATACCTGTAAGCTTTGGGCACACCCACGCCTGCTTCAGGAGCACATGATCAGGCTTGCACTTTGGGAGAGCCATACACGTTTGACATCTACGATGTGTGGCGTTTTATTCTATCACATTATTCTCTCCGCCTGGACCAGGGGAAGGAGGGATCTGTAAAGAATCTGTTTGTTATCTGTTGATAGATTTCGTTTGCCACTGGTAAAATTACTAATTTGGTGTGATCCAGCCCTGAAATGCTGAGGCACACACGGAATGATTCCTGACATCTTCAGTGTTTTCATTTAGGGGACTCTTCTGGGAATCTGTTTCATGGCAGCGTCATTATTCCCTTTTGGTTTGGCTCATCAATTTACCCAGCACTCATCTTATCATAGGTTTTACGGCCTTTTATTTTGTTTTCTTTGTGGAAATTTTACACATTCAATAGATTAGAAGTATTTATTTAATCTTTGGTTAGCGTAATCAAACTTCTGGGGACATTTTATAGTGAAAAGCTAGTTAAATGTGTTCATTAAATCTGCTTATTCTGTAGCTGTTGGAAAGTTAGCTTACCTATGATATAGTTGTAGAATACAGCAATCTTGTTTTGCTGTAATTCTGTAAAGTGTTATGGTACAGTAATCTTACTTTCTTCCAAACCACTAATGTCATAGTTATCTTTAATTGTGTAGGTCCTGTCACCCCTCAGTTTTAAGACTCAGCCTGGCATTTTATATTACTAAATGAAATAAAGACTTGTACTCAGAGTAGGTGTATGTTTTCCATATACCATTCTAAAGTAAGGAAAGATGAGGGATTCACCAGAAACTGTGGTTTCTAATAAATTATCCAGAAACTGACTCCTCCTCACCACTTCTGCTACCGTCGCTGTGGTTTCAGCCACCAGCATCCTTTGCTGCATTGTTGCCTTAGCTTGCTGACTATATCATTCCTTACACCATTGACCCCTGCAGCCTCATCTGCTTGTAGCAGCCAGAGGGATCCTCTTAACTGTTGTAATCAGAAATCCTTGGCCAGGTGCAATGGTTCAGGCCTGTAATCTCAGTACTTTGGGAAGCTGAGACTGGAGAATTGTTTGAGCCCAGGAGTTTGAGACCAGCCTCAAATTGGGTAATAAAATGAGACCTCATCTTTACAAAAAAGTTGTTTTTTTTTTTTTTTTAAATTAGCCTTATGTAGTGCTAATATACCTGTTCTAGGATCCAACATGCTCTCCCTGACCTGCAGCTTCACCTCCATCACTGTCCCCTCACTCCAGCCACAGTGGCTTTCTTTTCTTCCTCAGACATGCCAAGCGTCTTCCTACCTGGAATATTTTCCCCAAGAACATTCCCATGGCTCACTCGCTCACTTTCCTCAGATCTCTCTTCCAGTGTCACTTTCACTGGAAGGTCTTTTGTGACCATCCTACTTAAAATAACCTGCCCAGCTTTCTCCTTTTATTTCTTCTACTTGATTTTTAATTTAGTACTTATCAGCTGACATATTTCTCCCTCCCCCGCCGCACCCCGTCTCTCAGAAAGGAAATTCTATTAAGGAAGGAATTTTTATGTTTGGTTCTTTGCTGTAGCTCCAATATTCAAAACAGTGCCTGACACACAGTAGGCCTTTTATATTTGTTGAATAAATGTTGACACTCTGAAATCTAATTTTTATCTAGTGACTCATACGAAAACTGTAGAGTGATAATAAAAGCATTACCTCAGTAGACTGGAAAGGGATTTAAGATGAGCCCTAGGATGAACTGCCTGCCTGACAATCTTGCTGAGTTTAGGAGGCAGAGATTGGGGCTCAAGGAGGCTGAAATGGCTTGGATTTGTAGAGCAAGGTACTGAGGATGAGCAGGCTATGACAGAAAGAACTCCAGAAATCTGCAAAGGGATCACCTTGAGTCTGGCTGGATACAGCATACACTTCGTAGGGTGTATCTTCATGAGCTGGATAAAGAACAATTGTTGGGGAATGGATAATTCCAGCACCCATTCAAGTTTGCACCAGCCAGAATAGAGAGAGAGAGACTTCTGTAATACATAGGATATTTGGTGGAAACATTCAGCCAAAAATTACCAGATATGCAAAAAGTAATCAACAATGTGATTCATAGCTAGGAGAAAAATCAGACATTAGAAACAAGCCCAGAAATGACAGATGTTAAATTAGCAGATAAGGACAGTAAAACAGCTCTTACAAATAACTCAGTAGATTTAAAGAAAAACAACACAATGAGGATAATCGAAGAAAACCAAATACCATTTCTAAAGAAGAAGAATACAATATCTGAAATGAGAATTTAGCTGGATAGGATTAACAGCAGTTTAGGCACTGCAGAAGAAAAACACAGTGAACATCTATGTGAGAATATACTTGAAAGTGAGGTACAGAAAAAAAATGGATGGGGGAGCCTCAATGACATATGGAACAACATTAAACTAGTAACATCTGTGTTGAAGTTTGCCACCAAAATACTTGAAGGTGTAATGTTCAAATTTTTTCCAAGTTTACTAAAAACAATAAAACTACAGTTTCAAGAATTTCAACAAACCTTCAGCAAAATAAAACTGCAATAGGCCTGGCGCTATGCCCATGCCGAAATCCCAGCACTTTGGGAGCCTGAGTCAGGAGGATCACTTGAGATCTGCCTGGGCAACATAGCCAGACCCTGACTCTACAAAAAATAAAATGAAATAAATTAGCTGGATGTGATGGTTCACACCAGTAGTCCTAGCTAGCCTGGAGGCTAAGGCCAAAGGATTGTCTGAGTACAGTAGTCCAAGACTGCAGTGAGCTCGGATCGCGTCACTGCACTCCAGCCTGGACAACAGCAAGACCATGTCTCTCTCTTTCCCTTTATTTAAAAAAAAAAAAAAAAAAAAAAAAAAGGTGGCTGGGCGTGGTGGCTCATGCCTGAAATCCTAGCACTTTGGGAGGCTGAGGTGGGTGGATCACCTGAGGTCAGGAGTTCAAGACCAGCCTGGCCATCATGGTGAAACCCTATCTTTAAAAACATAAAGTAAAGCCAGGCGCGGTGGCTCAAGCCTGTAATCCCAGCACTTTGGGAGGCTGAGGCGGGTGGATCACGTGGTCGAGAGATCGAGACCATCCTGGTCAACATGGTGAAACCCCGTCTCTACTAAAAGTGCAAAAATTAGCTGGGCATGGTGGCGTGTGCCTGTAATCCCAGCTACTCAGGAGGCTGAGGCAGGAGAATTGCCTGAACCCAGGAGGCGGAGGTTGCGGTGAGCCGAGATCGTGCCATTGCACCCCAGCCTGGGTAACAAGGGCGAAACTCCGTCTCAAAAAAAAAAAAAAACAAAAAAAAAAAACATAAAGTAAAATAAAAATAAAGGCAAGAGAATTTGTTGCCAGCACACTAACATAAAAAAAAGGAAGTCCTTGAAGTAGAAGAGAAATGATGAAAGATGGAAATTTGGATATATACAAAAGAATGAGGACGCTAAAATGACATATATAGGTAAATATGAAATACGTTTTTATCATTTTAAAATTTAAGCTACAATTAAAGCAAAAATAATACATTATAACGTTGAAGTAAAAATGTATAATAGCATAAAGGATGAATGGACAAATGCTGTCGTCACATTTTTGGTAATGCGCTATTATTTGAAAGTGGACCATTATGAATTAAATGCATATTGTAAACCCAATAGAACCACTAAAAAAAAATGAAAATAAAGAGATATGGCTAATATGCCAATGGTGGAGATAAGATAGATGCTAAAAAAGAAAATCATCCAAAAGAAGGTAGAGATCGAGGAAAAAAGGAACAAAGATCAAATGAGTCAAATAGAAAGCAATTAACAACTAGCAAGATGGCAGACGTAAATCTAGCCATGTCAATAATCATATTACATGTAAATGTTCTAAATAACTGTATTAAAGGATGAAGATTGTCAGATTAGATTGAAAAAGCATGACCCATCTACATGCTGTCTGTAAGAAATTACAAAAAGAACAATTAAATCCAAAGAAGAAAGGAAATAAAGATAAGAGTAGAAGTTAAATATAAAGGAGCAGAGAAAATCAATTAAATGAAAAGCTGATTCTTTGTAAAAGGTCAAGAAAATTTATACATTTCTAGCTAAACTGGCCAAGAAAAAAGAGAAGACATACAAATTAACAGTACCAGGAAGAAAAACAGAATTCAAAGGAGTATTATACAAACTTTATGTTAGTAAATGCAATTAAGTTAGCTGGTATGGAAAATAATTTGAACAATGTAAAGCAGACCTATGATTGCCTTGGGTGGCCGTTGTGGATGGGAGTAGAAGGTTGAATTGACTGGAACCAGAAGCCCAAGTAAACTTTCTGGGGTTATGGAAATGTTTTGTATCTTGGTTGCGTTGATAGTTACATGGGTGTAGACATGGCTTACAAATCACTGAACACTTAAGTGGGTATATTTTATTATTTGTAAAGTATACCTCAAAGGCAGTTTTAAAAATTTATTCAAGTACATACTTAAGATCTGTGTGTCTTACTCTGAGTATACTTTAATTTTAAATTCTGTTTTTTAAAAAAGTATTATGTGGATACCTTTTATTTTCCTAATGTCTTTATTAAATGACATCTCCACCTTTTCCTTTTTTTCTCTCTCAGGCATGTACACACATACCAAAAAAATACATATGAATAATCCTTTTGGCTGAATAAAATCAGTTGCAATTGTTATTGACATTTTGGCCCTTGTTTGCTCTGGGTAAATATTCGTTAGCCCAGTGGTTTATCTGTATCAGATATTTCTTACATCTTCATCCAGTCACACCAGCTGCACTGACCAGATTGTTTTTCACTTCAAGGGCAGAATTTGTACTCACTGCTGAATGCTTCTAAATGATAAGTAGAACAACAAATTTAAGACTTGGATTTTTACTCTTTCAAGTTTTGTTTTTTTTTTTTCCTGTACTGTATAGCATTTCCCTGAAAGCTTAATCTCATCCTAAGAGGTGCAATGGATGTGTTACTATTGGATTAATTTCTTTGCTCCTAGGTAGGTTTGTAATCTGTCATCATGCTGTTGTTTTTTCATGAGGGTTTGTTTTTCTTTCTGAGAGAGGGTCTCGCTTTGTTGCCCAAGCTGGAGAGGCTAGAGTGCAGTGATGCATTTATGGGTCACTGTAGCCTCGATCTCCTGGGCTCAAGTGATCCACCTGCCTCAACCCCTTCTGTAGATGGGACCACATGTGCACACCACCACAACTGGCTAATTTTTTTAAATTCATTGTAGGGACGAGGTCCCACTTTGTTGCCCAAGGCTGATCTCGAACTCCTGGGCTCAAGCAGTCCTCCCACCTCGGCTCCCAAAGTGCTGGGATTCTGTTATTAGCTGGTCTCTATTATGAGTCAAAAACTTTTTAAAAATCCAAGTTGAATATGCACATGACTCAAGTCAAATAGTACCACAGTCGGTTTATGATAAAATCCAGTGGTTTGGCTGGGTGCAGTGGCTCACGCCTGTAATCCCACCAGCTTGGGAGGCCAAAGCGGGTGGATCACCTGAAGTCAAGATTTTGAGATCAGCCTGACCAACATGATGAAACCCTGTCTCTACTAAAATACAAAATTAGCCAGGCCTGGTGGTGCATGCCCATAGTCCTAGCTACTTAGGAGGATGAGGCTGGAGAATCGCTTGAATTTAGGAGGTGGAGGTTGCAGTGAGCCGGGATTGCACTATTGCACCCCAGCCTGGGCAACAATAGCAAAATTCCATCTCAAAAAAACAAAAAATCTAGTGGTTTGCCACCTGTGACCATTTCACTGGTCTTTCTCCTCATCAACCACCACTTCCAATCTTCGAGCTGCTGATTGATTACAGTTTATATCTCCATATTTCTAAGAAAAATGTTTATCTTTTTTAAACTTACAAATTCTTTTTATTATTTTTCAAAGTTAGGGTCTTAACTCTGTCGCCCAGGCTGGAGCACAGTGGGACCATTGTAGCTCACTGCAGCCTCAAACTCATGGGCTCAAGTAATTTTCCTGGCTCAGCCTCCCAGGTAGCTGGGACTACAGGCACAGTCCACTGTGTCCAGCTCAAAATGTTTCTTTTGATAGAGCAATCTAGACCATTATTAAGGGGGAGGCTTTCGTTTTCTTAAACAGCCATCCCCTTTGCTTTTTCACCCTTCTGCTTCACCTCCCCATTCTCCCAATGTTTTACCTTTTGGTTAAATCAGTACTCATTGTTTGCATTATTTGCCTCTGCACATAGTCACAGATACTGTACTGCCTTTCTTTTTTAAACATTATTTCCACTGTTAATAATGGCCTTTAAAATTTTTTTCTCCAGTTTGTTTTTTATAGAGATGGGGTCTTACTGTTTCCCAGACTAGAGTTCAGGGGTTCTTCGCAGGTGTGAGCCCACTGCTGATTAGTACAAGAATTTCCACCTGCTCCATTTCCAACCTGGGCCCGTTCACCCCTTTTTAGGGAAGCTGGTGGTCCCGAATTCCTGGGAGGTCAACGTATTGATGCCAAACTTAGTGCCAACACCCAGTCAGCATAGCGCATGCAGACCAGGACTCCAGGGCTCAAGCAGTCCTCCCACCTCAGCCTCCTGAGTAGCTGAGACTACAGACACTTGCCACCATGCCAAGATGATTTTTGTGTTTTTTGTAGAGGCAGGGTTTTGCCGTGTTGTTCAGACTAATCAGACTCCTGAGCTCAAGTTATCCTCCTGCCTTAGCTTCCCAGGTAGCTGTGATTATAGACACATGCCACCACACCCACATGATAATTGTCTTTTTTTTTTTTTTTTGCATAGTTTTCTTTGTACCTTTTGCTAATTCTTCCCATATCTTCTTACAGCCTTTCAGAACAATTTTCTACAAGATCAGTGAGTGCTCTCCAGTAGGCATATCATACAACCCACATACATGATTTTACCTTTTCTTGTAGCCATAGTAAAAAAAAAAGTTCAAAAGAAGCAGATGAAATTAATAGTATCTTTTACTTAACCTAGTTTGTTCAAAATGTTATTTTAATAGATGATCAATATTTTAAAATAGTTGAGATATTTTGCTGTTGTTTATTTTGTTACTAAGTCTTCAAATCCAATGTGTATTTTACACTTACAGAACGTCTCTTCAGACTGGCCACATGTGGCCAGAGGTTACTGAGCAGTTTGTTTCAAGTTTTTCCTCGAAGACATCCTACTTGAAATTTCCATTCTCCGTATATCTGGCTGTTTGTTCTATAGATTTGCCCACTCACATCTGCCATCTTGAGCTGTTCTTTTCTATTGGATGCCCAGTTTCCTGGACTTCAGGTCTTCTCATTTTCCTCTGGTAGTCTCCCCAGGCCGTGGTTGGTACAGCATGTTCATGCAGCTGTCTCTTGAGTCGTACTTTTCCAGTCCAGGCTGCTCGCTTCCCGTGTCTGCTATGTAGTTGTCACCCTGTCTTCTCGTCCCTCTAGGGCTTTTTTTGTTTTGTCTTTTTTTTTAGATGGAGTCTTGTGTCACCAGGCTGGAGCCCAGTGGCTCAATCTCGGCTCACTGCAACCTCCGCCTCCCGGGTTCAAGCGATTCTTCTGCCTCAGCCTCCTGAGTAGCTGGGACTACAGGCACGTGCCACCATGCCCAGCTAATTTTTGTATTTTTAGTAGAGATGGGGTTTCACCATGTTGGCCAGGATGGTCTTGATGTCTTGACCTCGTGATCCGCCTACCTCGGCCTCCCAAAGTGCTGGGATTACAGGTGTGAGCCACTGTACCCGGCCCGTCCCTCCAATTTTTGTAGAAATTTCCTTTGTCTTCACTCTTGGGTCTTCACCCTTTCCCCATGTATCCTATATCTTCCTCTTTCTTGATTTATTTCATCATTCAGATGGAAAACATGCTCCAGTGGGTTACTGGGAAAAGGGGAGCATGGACGATAAAGCTTTTGAGACCTTACACGTCAGGGAATTTTTTTTTTCTTTTTTTCTTATTTTTTTTTGAGACGGAGTTTCGTTCTTGTTGCCCAGGCTGAAGTGCAATGGCGCAGGCTCTGCTTACCACAGTCTCCACCTCCCGGGTTCAAGCTATTCTTCTGCTTCAGCCTCCCAAGTAGCTGGGACTATAGGCGCCCACCACCACCACCCAGCTAATTTTTTGTATTTTTAGTAGAGATGGGTTTCACTGTGTTGGCCAGGCTGGTCTCCGGACCTCAGGCAATCCACCCACCTTGGAATGTTTTTATTGTCCCGTCTCATTTTATGACATGGGCTAGGTGTAGAGTTCCAGGTTGGAAATTACTGTTCTTACGATCTTGAAAGCATTGCTTCATTGCTGGCCAGCTTGCTGTGTTCTTGCAAAGTCTGAAGCTATGCTAATCACCTCAACCTTTGAAAGGGAACTGCTTTTTCTTCCCAGAAACTTACAGAACATTCTCCTTGTCCCCAGAATTCTGGGATTGCAATTAATGTGCCTTAAAATGGGTCCGTTTTTATCATTATGATGAGTACTAGATGGGTCTGGGGAGGTTTTCTTGAATTACTTTTTGATGTTTTCTTTCCTTGTATTTTTTTTTTTTTTTGGTTTGCTTAATTTTGTTTGTTTGTTTGTTTGTTTGTTTCCCTTGGTTTTACCTTCTTAGGAGGGGGGATTTCTTCTACTTATATTTGATTCTTCAGTTGAGCTTGTCATTTTTTGCTATATTGTTTTTAAGTTTTGAGAGACATCTTTGTTTTATATAACATTCCGTTCTTAATACATAGATACAAGAATCTTTTCTTTCTGAATATATTAATATGTATATTTAAATCTTTCTATTCTCTGCAGTTTGTTTCCTCCAAGGGGCTTTTTTTTCTGGTTTTTATTTTTTGTTTTTCTGTTAGAGACTTTCCTGTTATATCTGGTCACCAGTGGTATCTGCACATGATGGAGAATACGGGCTTATAGGAGAATGAGAGCCTTGAGCAGGTGTACGGGGCCTGTCAACTCTGGGCTGGCCACAGGGCCTCTAGGGAGGTGGCCAGTCAAACACTCTGAGGATAGTATCTTTTGGTTGTGCCTTTTGTGTGGTCAGATTATCTAGAGCTGCTCTGCCTCCTACCCAGAGGAGAAGGGTCTAGCTGCCAGCAGCATGAGTGTCTCCTGGGGAAAAGGACTCGAGCTCCTGGGGAAAAGGACTCGAGTTCCTGGGGTTTGGCTTGTGCATGGCTACTCTTACCCTGGTGTGGTGTGGTGTGGTGTTGTGTTGTGTTGTGTTTTTGAGACGGAGTCTTATTCTGGCACAATCTCAGCTAATGAAACTTCCAGCTCCCTGGTTCAAGTGATTCTCTTGGCTCAGCCTCCCAAGTAGCTGGGATTATAGGCACATGCCACCACGCCCAGCTAATTTTTGTGTCTTTAGTAGACAGGGTTTCACCATGTTGGCCAGGATGGTCTCGATTCCCTAACCTCATGATCCGCCTGCCTTGGCCTCCCAAAGTGCTGGGATTACAGGCCTGAGCCATTGCGCCCAGTCTCTTACCCTGTTTTTGGTGGAGAACTCGTATCTTCCACTGTGCCAGCAGTCCTGCTGCAGTTCAGAGACCTGGTTTACATTTTTCCAGAAAGCGTGTCTTTATAGAGTTATGCAGAAGTCTGAGGAGCATGGAAGGAGCTTGGGGAATGAGATGGCAATCCAAGTCTTCCCAGATGGCTCTACCTTTGTACCCTGCAGGGAATCCCACTCCTCCTTCCAGACTGGGAGCAGAGCCAGAGCCTTTGGAGGACTCTGGAGTGGAAATCTGCGGCGGTTCTGGCTTTCCTACTGTTCCCTTTAATTGTGCTTTCTCACAAGTGCCAACCACTAATCAGCTTGATTTCCAGCTTCCAGAATTCTGTTGCTGTTGTCTGCTCTCCTATTTTCACCTGGGAAGTGGGGCCTTTTTTTTTTTTTTAAATTATGGTAAAATATGCAAAACATAAAATGTACCATTTTAGCCAAACGGCTACACAGTTTAGTGGCAGTAAGTACATTCATGTTGTGTGTATTTGTTTTTTAGTAATAAATACAAATAAAGATGGTTGAATGTGAACTATAGTGGAATTTTAGGTGTGATCAGGAGGCATGGTGTAGTCTTCTGTTGAAACAGGGGTGGTAGGATTTGTTTACCACCTCCAAGGAAAGCAGTTGAATAGTTGGTTGACATAAAAGTACATATTATCTATTTTTAATAATTGTGGCTTTATAGAAGTTTCAGTTGGAATCCCCAGGCCTGGCATTCAAGGCTCTCCAAGATCTGGCCTACCCACCCGTGTCCTCCAGCCGTCTGTCACGCCTCCTACTGCCCACTCACTGTTCCTGGCATAAGATGCAATCTCCAGCCCCCATGCCTTTGCCATGCAGGGTGTTTTGGAGTGAGTTGCCCCTCCTCTCTGTCTCTCTGCCCTCTTCCTCATCTTTCCATTTTTCTGTCCCACGGCACGGCCTCCCACTCCAGGCCTTTGCTCATTCCTCCTTGGTTTTCGCCCATGACCTGGTACATACCTCTGAATTGTTACCTTGCGTTTCCCATACTGCCTGGCTCTCTTTGATGTCTGTTTCTGTGCTGAGTTTTCTCAGTGCCTGGCAGTTAGTTAAATGTCTTTATTCTTTTTTGTAGGATATCCGACACGAAGCCAGTGACTTCCCATGTAGAGTGGCCAAGCTTCCTAAGAACAAAAACCGAAATAGGTACAGAGATGTCAGTCCCTGTAAGTATGCACGTGGCTGGTACCAGTCCTGCTCTTCCTTTGCCGCAGGCCCTTTTAGTCAAGACTCCTTTCGCCTCAGGGTTTAATATAATAAGAAATCGATAGTAGCAGAGGTTTATGACTTGATTGTTTCCTATAGTAAAGGTATTAGAGACTTATAGTAATGGCTAATTTTTCCACCATTATAGAAGGGGTAAGGTTTCAGTTTCTGGAAAATTTAGTGAAGTTCAAAGCATTTTTTTTTTTTCCTTAACTGTTTTTGTGATGAATCATTTTCCTACCAGCTGAAGCAGAGTAGAGCAGGCATAATAAAACCTTTTCTGGATGACTCAGCAGCAGCATCATTAGAACCGAAGTACTGTGTTCAGCTGTAATGAAGCTCCGCACAGGCATTCGGGGTGGACACTGTTGTCCCCTGCACTGAATATGCAAGGCAGCTCTGCTTGGGGTCCCCACCACCTCCACCCCCGCCAACTTCATTTGTCGTTTTTTTCCCTCTTTCCTGACGTTAGTTCTTCCTAGGATTGTCAGTGTGCCTGCTGGCCTGTGGCAGCCGTGTCCACCTTCTGAGTGATTGGCTGTCAATCTGCGGTGGCTGGAAAGTAAATAACATTATTAGAATTTGCATAAAGTAGGAAAAACTGGAGCCGAGTACAGGACTTGAACTGCACCATCTCCTCTAGGCCACAGAGGCCTGTTTGACTCCCCTCCAGGCCTTCAGACACTGTCAGTGAGTGAGAGGTCATAGCTGCCAGTGTCTCCGTGGTAGTATGCTGTGCCAGGGATGCAGAAGATTCACCAGTCATTCCTCCAGTGTGCACCTCCTGCATCCCCTGTGCTCGTGGCTGTGAGTGGTGGTTGGCATTGTTCTCTGCCAGAAGGGTTAGCAATGCATCCTGACCTGACTTACATGGCGCCCAGATCCTGGGAGGCGTGTAAAAATGGACCTGGACTTGGTGTAGAAAGTGTGCCTCTTGGCCTGCCACCATGGTTCCCTGCCTCGTTTTTTATCAGCTCTGCCACTTAGAACTGAGTGGCTTTGGGCAAATTATTCTCTCTCACGGGAGTGCATGAAGATGAATTGAAGCAATGTAAGCTGCTTAGCCCAGCACCCAGTACCTCATGCAGACATAAGTGCTCAGTAAATGCAGTCTGTGGTGGGGATGGTTGTCGCCGGCATCTGCAGTGCACTTGTAGATCATCAGGTGACATGATTGGCGTCAACACATTGTACTCTTGATTTCACACATCTCAGCTGAGGCGCCTCATTGATGTTTGTTTAAAAACAAAAACTAAAAATCTTGGTGGTTCTGTTGGGAAGTCCTGGCCAGAAACCACCAGACCATGGACAGGTCTGACACGTGAGAATGACAGAAACATCACTGTCCACCTCTTGCACGTGGTGCCAGGATACCCTGGGTCTCCAGCTTTTGCTCTACTTGCTCTACTTAGGGAATAATCTTGTCTTTAATATTCCTTTGCTACATTTTTTAACATTTCTTATCTAAATGGTTTTATAAATCAGTTTTGCAGAGAGAAAAATCAGTATTTAAAATATTCTTCCAGGGGCTGGTCCGAGTGCAGTGGGGTTTATAGCTACTTGGTCATAACCGGTTACAGATTTCTTTGTTCCTTCTCCCTGTCCACTGCTTCACCTGACTAGCCTTAAAAAAAAAAATTCTTCCAGGGAAACAGTTCTCCAACTTTTCACTCCCAGTCTCACTCCTCATATCTTCCTCCCCTCCTCCTATCCTCCAGTAGAAACAGTCATTTGCTGTGAAGGTTATGGGGGAGAATGAGTCAAGGTAGAATCCTGCCCAGCTCACAGTGCTGCTGCTGGTGACGGCAGCCGGCAGTTACGGGCACTTGCTGAAAGTGGCTCTGTATACACCTCAGCTCATTGACTCTTCCTTCGACCCTCTTGTCACCTACCATTTAGCAAGTGAAAAAAACCAAGGCTCTGAGATAGTTGATTGCCCAGAATCACTCAGTGGCGTTTGAACCCACTCACATAACCCACCAATACCATTATGTAATTATTTTTTAGATCTTTTATCTCTATTATCCACTTAAAAATGATCCTAGTATCTCTATTAGTCCTAAGCCTCCGTAATAAGAAATAGTATTCCAGGTGGTGGCTAGTTTTCAAAAGCATCTCTCTTTGGAATCCTTCTTTAGAACAAAAAGCCCCAGACCACTTACTCCCAATCACGTCTCCTTTCCCTTTGGTCCCAGGGAGAAGATGCTATTTACGGGTGGTCACCTGAGTGTATTGTCCCTTGTGCTGTGCCAGAAATAAAAGTACCCATCGGCTCTAATTAGCTCTACTAATAGGATAAGAAAAGTGGCCCTCAGGGAGCTACTGCTTTTGTGACAAACAAATGATACGAGAAAAAAAAGTGCCTCTGTTTTTTCAGGGATCTGGGGCAGAACTTCCAGATGAAAGTTTATTTCTAAAAACTAAAAGGTACATTTAATATACTTTCAGTGTTTGGGATTCAGTTTTTCCCGGTTAAATTCTCTTTCAGATGTCTTTGTGATATGCTTTGAATTTTAAAAGTTTAGAATCACTGAAATTCATTATACTTGAACTTAAAAAAACAAAACCTTGTATACAGGTCAAGTGTGACTTCATGCTGCTGTGTACTTAGGTCATTTAATCTTCAAACCATTGGACAGAGGTTAGGTTGAAGTTCGATCTTAAATCCTACCTACTATAGCTCACTGTACCAGCAACAACTGTAGGGACTAGCTGGAATTTATGGTGGATTTTGATCCCTTTTAAAGATTGAAGCCACCATATTTTTGCCCTATAAAAGTTTATGTCGGCTCACGCCTGTAATCCCAACACTTTGGGAGGCTGGGGCAGGTGGACCACTTGAGGCCAGAAGGTTGGGACCAGCCTGGCCAACATTGTGAAACTGTTTCTACTAAAAATACAAAAAGTAGGTGGGCTGGGTGACCCGCACCTGTAATCCCAGCTACTCAGGCAGCTGAGGCAAGAGAATCACTTGAACCTGGGAGGTAGAGGCTGCGTTGAACTGAGAACATGCCATTGCACTCCAGCCTGGTCAACAGAGTGAGATTCCATCTCAAAAAATAAAAAATAAAAAAAAGTCACGCATCAGAGAACAGATTCTTTGATGCCCCTCTCTGCCCTGGAAGATTTTTAGGAAGAGTGATGAGTATCACCAGATATGACCTAAGAGCAGATTTCCCAAATAGGACGTGATCTCTGTTTTAATATACTTCCCGCTATTGCTACATAGCGTGAAGTTTCAAACACTTCAGAAAACCCTTTCTGAAAATACCAGTCACCCCATACTCATGACTAATCTCGACTAAAACAGGGCTTTAGCCAGTGTGAATGCTCCTCGTGCCACCAACTCACCTTTAGCCAGTGTGAATGCTCCTCGTGCCACCAACTCACCTTTGCTTTTCTGTAGGGCACGCACCTGCATGTACACATTCTGCTTTTCTGAGATTAACCTCTGAGTTCTGCTTTGCCTTTCAGTTGACCATAGTCGGATTAAACTACATCAAGAAGATAACGACTATATCAACGCTAGTTTGATAAAAATGGAAGAAGCCCAAAGGAGTTACATTCTTACCCAGGTAAGCAGATTGTCTGAATTTTTTTTTTTAGCGTGAAGAGTTTGAGAGTGTTGTTATCCACACCTCAAATAAAATCTGCGACATCTTTTAGAAGGTCAGGTTTTCAGCAAACCAAAAAGCAAGGAAGGGAGGAAAATCTTCCTTCAAAGGTTCAGTTTAGTTGTAACACTAATCTTTTTTGGGAAGCATAAGATGACATTGCTGGGAATGAGAGCTCATAGAAAACAACGTTCAAATGCCAGAGTCGCCTGTGGTCTGTTGGCAGAGGCAGCAGAGGCAGCAGAACCATGGCTGGAGGAGAGTCTAGTCTGTACCTGTGTTGCTTCCAGAAGTATTTGTCTCAGAGCGTCAAGCACTTGTGATGGCAAATCTAAGAGCGTTAGCAGTAGAGCAGGAATCTCTGTCCAGAGCCATTCAGAATAGCTCAGCATGATCCTCATTCTTTCACCCAGAAAAACGGCATCATTAGATCATGTGAACAAGCATGAAAAATCACTTAAAATTTCTGCTGGCTTTTGGCATCTTTATGGAAACAAAATCCTGAACGTGGTTTAATAATTGAGCCTCTTGTAAAACACTCAGTGACATGTGACCAAAGAGTGCCTGAGAAAGAGGATAAAGGAGTTTCTTTTCAATTAATTTTCTCAAGTCTTAACTTGTTACCTATAAGTTGGTCTAAAAAGACTGGGTTTCTTGTTTCGTTTTGTTTTTCATCATAATTTTTGTTTTCTCATTCCATGTCAGCTGATCAGTCTCATATGGCTTTAGGCTATAGGATGATTTTGAACATCGTAATTTTGCTTTAAGTTTGGAAATTAAAATTCTGGGGAAGCCAGAACGCACTGTGAAGAAAGGCTGCTTTGAGCCAGGAGCTAGGTCAGGGTGCATTCAGCTGAGGCCTTTCTTCACTGCCTTTTTGTCCTGTCCCAGTTCCTCCCCCTTTATGACCAAAATCAGCCCAGATGCCTCTGGTCATCTTGGATATAGAACATCAGCCCAGCTGTGTTCTGTCCTGTGGGGCCATTGAGTAAGTTCTCGGTGCATGAATACAGGGCAGATCTTACCAGGCTCCGAGCCCCTGGTTCTCCCAGCGTCTCTGGGCATTTAGGGGAGGCTGATTGGGGAGGGGTTTAATAATGAGGGAGATGCCTGGGGATGAGGTTGAGGCAAAAGTGACTTTTTGAGGACTTAACTTTTTGGAAAAGTCAAATTTCCTGCCTCCTGATTTCAGCCATTCAACTCTGTTGTGGAGTCAGCAAGCCCTTTAAATACCTGGTAGAGGGTGTTTCATGCCAAGTGTTGCATTGGAAATGACCGTGGACACTTGCGCTGCTGCCCTGCTTATGCCACATCCTAGCGTTCCTTGGGACATGGGAAGCTCTGTCTGGTTTGTGAGGTGGCCCTGGGGATGTCGAGAAGCTGTTTACACAGTTTCCCTTTGCCATGGGGATTTACTAAAGGAGTCAAGACAGCCTGACCCCAAAGCATCACCCCTAGGCACTATGACTGAAACATTTCCCTAGCGCTTAAACCAGGAACACCCTTCCCATTTTTTTCAATATTGTTCATTATGTAATAATACAAGTCTCTCTTCTCATTTTGTAAAAGTCAGAAGTATAGAAGAGCAGAGAATAACGTCCAGGGGCCCTCCTTCACCTCCCGGCCCTTGCTGCTCCCCAGCACTGCCAGCCCTGCACAGGGTCCAGGAGGAGGTGAGCTGAGGATCAAGACCAATAGGAGTGTGGGCCCAGGAGCAGGGGTGTCCCTAGGCCTTGCCAGGTCCAAGGTCAGCTGGGACACCGCTCTCACAGCTGTCGTGGTTGCCTCCGGTCACAGAAGAATGTGAGGGCTCCAGAGAGGCCACCCCAAAGAAAGCATAGTCATGGCCCTAGAGTGTAGCAAGTCCAAGTATTAAGAAGCAACACATCAAAGGAAACTTCCCCCCACGCAGTGTCAGCTAAGGGTGGTATGTGTCCTTGCAGATCTTACAAGATTGTGATCCTTCACAGGTAAGGGAGGGCACCAAGGGAGTAGTGGAGAGCTGC
This sequence comes from Saimiri boliviensis, assembly GCF_048565385.1. NCBI lineage: Eukaryota > Metazoa > Chordata > Mammalia > Primates > Cebidae > Saimiri > Saimiri boliviensis. Next base: position 114,012,277 of record NC_133457.1, read on the forward strand.
AGTGAGTGGGGTCTTCATGCCAGGGCAGAGAATGCAAGGCCCAGGTGGCCAGCCAGGTGCCACAGGATTTCTGGCTTCCAGGAGCTGTTTTTCTGTTTGCTGGGGAGGGAGGAGTTAAATGTGATCTGCTTTTTTGCCTTCAGCACAGGGAGTGCTGACTTTTCTTGTTCAGGCAGTAAGTTCAAGATGAGCTGGTCGGGCGCGGTAGCTCAAGCCTGTAATCCCAGCACTTTGGGAGGCCGAGGCGGGTGGATCACGAGGTCAAGAGATCGAGACCATCCTGGTCAACAAGGTGAAACCCTGTCTCCACTAAAGATACAAAAAAATTAGCTGGGCATGGTGGCACGTGCCTGTAATCCCAGCTACTCAGGAGGCTGAGGCAGGAGAATTGCCTGAGCCCAGGAGGCGGAGGTTGCGGTGAGCCGAGATCGCGCCATTGCACTCCAGCCTGGGTAACAAGAGCGAAACTCCGTCTCAAAAAAAAAAAAAAAAACAAAACGATGAGCTCAGGAGAGAAAGGAAGAGGACATTGAGGGCTAGCCTGGTTGAGCCAAGTGGGATGGGACTTAAAGGGAGAACATTGAAAGAATAAGGAGCTTATGGGCCAGGCAACGTGGCCCACGCCTGTAATCGAAGCACTTTGGGAGGCCAAGGCAGGTGGATCACTTGAGGTCAGGAGTTCAAGGCCAGCCTGGCCAACATGGTGAAACCCTGTCTCTACTAAAATTATAAAAATGATCTGGGTGTGGTTGTGGGTGCCTGTAGTCCTAGCTACTCAGGAGGCTGAGACAGGACAATTGCTGGAACCCGGGAGGCAGAGGTTGCAGTGAGCCAGGATTGTACCACTGCACTCCAGCCCGGGTGACAGAGCAAGACTCCGTCTCAAAAAACAAAACAAAAAAACAAAGCGGAGGGTGGAGGAGGGGCTTAAATGAAAGCAGGTGAGAATGGAAACTGTCAGAAGAAGTAGTTCTGGACAAGCACATGACAAGTTCTGATGTGGAGGTGATAGATGAGGTCTCTTCCAGACACTGCTAATAACTGAGACAAACTCAAGGCATTTGTACCCTGTGTCCAGTAAACATCTGTGCCCATTGCCAGGTGAGTTGGAGTGAGATGGGCTAGCTGCTCAGCAGGTACCCTCATGTCACAGTGACTCTGTTCCCCCTTGGGCTACCTTGGTCCCTTGAATGACCATTTGTGTTCTGACATCTCCTAAGTTCATTGGTCCAAGGATGGAGGCTGTCTGCCGTCAGGGTCATCATGGCTGATGGTAGAAACAGTTGCTGATGTTTCATTGGGTGTTTACTGCATTCTAGGGACTGTGCTAAGGACTTTAAATGAATGTACTTCATTTTCACAGCTCTGTGAATAGGTACTATTATTAGTGAAGTAAGCGATGGGGAGACTGAGGCAGGGAGAGATGAAGTGACTTGCCCAAGGTCACAAGGTGATGTGATTGGAGCTGGGACTGAAACCAGGAGAAGGGTCGTGGTCACACCCCCACACTGCCTCTCACCTGCACCAAGGAGTTTTGTCCCATAGCCCAAGGACCTTGGAGATGAATCTCAGTGGCGACCTTTGGCCAGCCTGCCTGAGCCAGAAAGCAGAATCCAGCATTTTTCTGTCCTTGGTTGGCCAGCTCTGAACTGAGAGGCAGAAATGGGCTTTTGCTGCCTGATAGAAATTGAACTGCAGTTACTGACCACCAGGCAGGGAGAGGTAGGTCCCTGTCCCAGCCTCCCACCACTCTGCCTTAGCTGTGAGGACTGAGGGCACTATCATTAGTTGACTACAGAAAGTGAGCACCTGCTGTAGATGTTTATGTTTCATATGTCACATGCTGCGTTACTGTGTTTTTGCAGGGTCCTTTGCCTAACACGTGTGGGCACTTTTGGGAGATGGTGTGGGAGCAGAAGAGCAGGGGTGTCGTCATGCTCAACAGAGTGATGGAGAAAGGCTCGGTAAGTCTCAGATTCATTTGCTGTTCGTGCGACCACGCGTAGCACTTCATACAGTTACCGTTTTCATCTAGATGTTTAATTTTTTTTTCTTTTCTATTTCCTTTACATACTCTCATTTTTTAAAAATATTAAAACAGCCGCATATAAATGCACGTTGGTTGTCAACAAGTCAGTGAAGTGAGTGAAAGGGAGGATGCAGAATTGCACTGACCTCTTCGGCCACTCCCTCTGCATGTGTGATGTGTGCTGCTCCCCCTGCTTGTGCTGCCTGTGCACTTCTTGTCGCAGTGTGGACTTGTGCGTGGAGTTACGGAGACCTGCTTTGGTAAAAGCAGGTTCTTAGTGCTGTAAAGCAAGTTCTTAGTGCATCTTCATGGTGTCTGATATTTTGGCTGGGGAGAGTGTGACTTCTGCAGAGCTACCCCTGTGGAGCTGTGGGAGCAGCTCACTCTAGAGGAGATTTGTCTGCATTCAATACCCGAAACGCCTGGCCCTGCCAGTCCTCCTGAGTGAGCACTGGCTTCAGGATGTGTGTCATTCTAAGTTCTTGCAACTTTTCAAACACCCCTTGGGCTGGTGTGTGGCTGCACGGTGTCCGTTTTTGCAGGCCACTACTCCTGCATCTGTGTCGATGTGTCTAGTCACCTCTCCTTATTGACTTGTTCCCCTCAGTTCATGTTGTACCATGCTTCCAGAATGAGCTTTCTCAAATCCAAGTCTCACCACAGTTCTTCCCAGCTGAAAACCCTTGTGTGGTTCCCTTTGCCTCAGGATAATCCATGGTGTGGCTTACGGACCCCTGAGGGTCTGGCCCTGGACCCCTGGAAACAGACCTCTCACCACTCTTAAAACTTTAGCCAGGACAAACTTTTCTGGTTTTAGTTTCTTACCATGTTCTCTGGGCTACGGAGTCCCAGTGCCCAGGCTCATCACACTTCCAGGTACCCCTGGATGGCTGCCCTCAGCTCCCCAGCTGCCTATACTCCCCCCTGCCCTCCTCACTCTGTTGGGATAGCCGAGGACAGCCAATAACTGGATAGCCACTCTCCTGTGTGGACCATCTGTGTAGACTGTCCTGTGTAGATTTTATATATTGACTGTCCTGGGTAGACTGTCTGTGTAGACTGTCTTATGTAGACTGTTTGTATAGACTGTCCTATGTAGACCATCCCATGTAGACCATCTGCCTATGCAGGCACAGGCCAACATTCAGCAGGGCCACAGGCTCCTCGGCCTCCCAGCCCTTGCTGCTCCCCAGCACTGCCAGCCCTGCACAGGGTCCAGGAGGAGGTGAGCTGAGGATCATGGAGACCAATAGGAGTGTGGGCCCAGGATCAGGGGTGTCCCTAGGCCTTGCCAGGTCCAAGGTCAGCTGGGACACCGCTCTCACAGCTGTCGTGGTTGCCTCCGGTCACAGAAGAACGTGAGGGCTCCAGAGAGGCCACCCTTCCAAAGACAGCATAGTCATGGCCCTAGAGTGTAACAAGTCCAAGTATTAAGAAGCAACACATCAAAGGAAACTTCAGCAGCGAGCACTTGAAGCATTAACCACAAAGCCTCTCCTCTCCACCACACACAAAGAAATGGCTTAGTTGCTCCCATGAAGTATCCCTCATAGGACAGCACATGTTGAGAATCATAGGGGTTTGTTTTGTTTTGGGATTGGGATTTTTCTCTTCCCCCACCCGACTTTGCGTAATGAAAGCATTTATTTGCCCAACAGTAACAGATAGGGAGCTTGCCTGAGTGTTCTGTTGGTGATAGAATGTATCATGTTTTAGAAAATAATTTTTTCAGTGAAAGGTGGTTCTTAAACTTTTTCTTCCTTCCTTAGTAGCATGATTAGTAAAATGTGAAGTTACAAATGTGAAGCAAACCCCCACCCTTCACCACTTGTCAGCAATTTTGAACTGAAGAAAGGAAGCATTAGGTTCTCACAGCACACTGCAAGGGAGGGGAAGCCTGGCAGCCCGTGGGAGCGTTCAGCACAGCGCCATCTGCAGGCTTCCGACCCTCAGCACCACTGACTCTTGGGCTGGATCATTTCTCTGCTAGGGATGGGGCAGGGAGTGGCTTGCTGGGCTTTGTAGGATGCTTAGCAGCATCTCTGGCCTCTGCCCACCAGATGCCAGTAGCAGCCCCTCTCCAGATGTGGCAATCAGATGTGTTTCTGTCTAGACTCCAGACTTTGTCCAGTGCCCCCTGGTAGGCCAAATTGCCCCTGGTTGAGAACCATTGCTGTAGATATTGATTGATTAAAATTCCCAACCCTCAATACCTAGAGGTATTGAGGGTTGGGAATTTTAAATCAAGACATTTATTCAGAAATTACCAGATACAGTAGCACTTGCTCTTTTATTTCTTTGTTGCTGTTTGGCCGACCCCCCCCTTTGCTATGAGCACAAGGTTTGCTTTAGCAGTGGTTGTCACATTACAGCAAGAAGCAATGCCCAATGCTGTGGTTACCTGTTTGAGTGGTGTCCAGTGCTGTAGGTACATGTCCGAGCGGTGTCCAGTGTTGTAGTTATGTGTTCGGGCCTCACCAGTCCCTGTGCTTCGTTGTCTCCCACCCAAGGCTGATCATAAATGGCCCACAGATCCACTGTGACAACCTTTCCCTTTGGGTTACTGTGGTGGCATCAGAAACATAGCTGGTTGGCTTTGCTGTAGTTACTGTGATAACTGGCCAGCTGTCCCTGCTTTCCTTTGTAAGTATCCCATTCTACTCGAGGGTTACTTGGGCATACAAATTGGCATGAAAAGCAATGTATGGTTTGAGATTCTTAAAGTTTCTTTGGAATCAACATTTTCAATTCTGTATCCACATTATCCCTCCCAGAGGGCTGGCTGGGAAAAATCATGAGAAGTTACAGTATCTTATTTGCTCAGCTAATCTAATTATAAATGATCCACACAGCTTGCGGTAAAACCAGTTTTGGGGGAGTTTTCATTGAATGCATACTTGTTTTCTGATTTCCTTCCTTCACCACGTAGTATAGGATGCTCGCTCTTACTTTTGGCAAACATGCCTATCATCTTTTGGGACCCTGGGCTTCCTGGAAGCCAGTTATGCAGAAGATGATTGTGTGTGTTAGACTGGGGTCATCCAGATGGCCAGAGTTGTCACTAGTTCAATTTAAGGATTAACTTTAGACATGTCAGTATAGGCTGTGCATGCCTAAGGGCTGGGATTGTTGTTTAGCTGGGGGAAGTAAGCAAGACGAGTTTAATTGGCCATTGCAGAATATCACCTGTATCTCCCTCCTGAAATCATTACCAAAGCTGCTGTTTGCTTTCATGCACAAGACATTGCATTTTGTATCGCAGGGTCCATAAAATTCATTTTTCTCTCATACTTTAGTTCTCTGTGTTAATAATTTCTGGTGAAACCAAGTTACCCGTCACACACAGGGTTGCTGTAGATGTCTTTCATGGGTTTTCCTAACATCGCCTGCCCACTTGTTTGGGAAGGCCTCAAGGACTCTAACATCTGTCTTCATGGTAGAAACAGCCACGAGCGATGCCAGCATGTTGGCACCGCCATGTTCCTCTGGTGCCAGCCCAAGATATGACTCAATTTGAGGCCTGGTGAAGGACTGCATTCTAATAAAAATCAGTCTACTTTTCATGGCAGTATATATCAATGTAATAGAGTAACTGGAAATAGCGATCCTGTCCCTTTTAAAACAAAAATTTCTGCTGGAAATGACAGAGCATAGCTTGTTGCTACAGACACCTAGGAGTCCTTAAAAAACAATATTGGGTGATTGACAGTTGTGTTCCAGATTCCTCAGTTGTAGATTTCCAAAGTGTTAGTCTTTACCCAGATTACAGAGGGTTATTAGGTGTCAGGTTTGGTTTTGAAAGTGAGTGCTTGCTGTCTGGAGGTGAGATTTAAGACTCATCTACCCTGCTCATGAGATGAGGAATGGTGGCCTCTTCCTCCTGCATTTCTGTTCTTTGCTACCTTCTCTGTCTGCTCACGTGTGGAATGCCCACCCCAGCACAGATGGTGTGGAACCTATCATATCAGTCTCGTTTCTGTGGTCTTGAGGCATTATAAGATCTAGTTGTTAGAAGTGTGGGAGTAATTCATCTTTTCATGTTCTTCTAAGTTCCTGCTTTCAGCTGCCACACTGACTCTGGCTAAGTGGGGGTCTTGCCATATAATTAGCACCTTCATGCAGAGTGGCAGAATTGCTTCAATGGTGACAGATTGTCCCCATTCAAGGGTTCACTTTTGGCAACCCATAACTGATCCAGGGAGGTCACATGGGTGAAGCTAGCTAAGATTTCAGACAGGCCCGTGTCCAGACTCTTGAGAAAGCTCTGTTGGCTTCTGGGCTGGCCCTGTGAAGTTTGGTGCCATGCTGGCATCACAACCTGCTGTTTCCTAATTTGTTTCTCCCACATTTTGCTTTGGTTTGTCTTTTGGGCAGCTTCCAGCTTCAGTAGAGCTGGACCAGTAGGCATTTGAGGTTCTGTATTCACCCTCCTCAAGTGCTTCCTGGCTCCTCATTGCACCCAGATGATGCCACAGGTCCCTGGGCCTGCTGCCAGTCAGCTGTGATCTGCGCCTCTGCTGGCCCCTTCTCCAGCTGCTCTTTTCGGCCTGGCTTATTTGCAGTCACTGACTAGGAAATCCTAGTCACCCTTCAAAACCGGCCTCTTGCACAGAGCTTTCTCTGATCTCCCTTTCCTGTAACCTTGGCTGACCTAAAACAGTTCCCTCTTCGGAATTCCTCCTGCATGTCTGTAGCATTTCCCCCTCAACCCTCCCCCATAGTCCACCTTGTCACTGCTGGGCACAGGAGTGTCTCCTGACAGACAGCTGGCCCTGAAGCCTCTGCCTTCACCCACACCATCCTTTGCCCCAGAGGAGGTATTGAGTGGGTTAGTGCACGTGACCTGCAAGTCTCATTTGCCCAAGAGCTGTTGACACACGCCGACAGTTCTTTTGCTGAAAATCATGAGGGCTTTGACTTTCCCTCTGTCTAGGCACATGGTCGAGCTGACCCGTCAGCTCTGCCCCTGCTGACCTGCCATTTTTGTCCACAGCAGTTATCCATGAGCAGAAACGTTTGTGTAACTGAGGCAGAAACTTACTTCAAGTAAAATGTCACTAAATTCGAGTCAGTTTTTGTCTTGACCCTAAATGAAACAAAATTTTCATAAATTTGCTTGTTTTAAAGACAAACATAATGAGCTGCATTTAAATCAAGAACATCAAGTAGTTTCTGAGATTATCAAAATACAAGATCAAAAGTGTTTTTCTGAATGAACTGAACCAAACGAGAATGAAAGGGCAAGTCCTGGGGAGCCTCTCCAAGCCTTCTCTGAAAGTTAGTCTGCATCTGGTGACAGCCTTTCAGCCTCTCCAAATGGCCTCACTTGCCGTCTCCCCTGCTTTTATTTTTAATTGCCTATGAGTTTTCTGTGCAGGGTAAGGCACCTACATTCTATGCCAGCAGCCCTGATCACGTCCTGGGTAATGTTTGAAATGCCTGTGTAGAGGAGTTGTGAAGCCTTTTGTACAGGCTGGCTTCACCTTGTCGACAGTGAGAAAGGGTCAGAGCCCTGCAGGACCCCATTGCCGTGTTTGACCAGGGAGCTGATGGGTTTGGAAGCCTGAGCCCTGTCCGCCCAGCCGGCCCCGGTCAGCAGCTTCGTGCCTCCACCCCCATCTCCCCATGAGGCAGGCATCTAGGCTGACCATGACTTCCACGTTCAGAAAACCCCAGGCCTTTGGGTTACCACGAAGCTTGAGGAATGTGCTCCAAGTCTCCTGCCATAGGAAAATGGTTGCTCACACTAATTCTCTGTTATTTGTTCCCCTAGTTAAAATGCGCACAGTACTGGCCACAAAAAGAAGAAAAAGAAATGATCTTTGAAGACACAAATTTGAAATTAACATTGATCTCTGAAGATATCAAGTCATATTATACAGTTCGACAGCTAGAATTGGAAAACCTTACAGTAAGTGTGGCCCACCCTTCAGCACTGCAGCTTCCTTTTCCGCCTTGGGTGATACTACCTGATGCCAGTGTTCCTGGCTCTTATATACCCCTAGCAAGATGTGGTTTTGGCACTGTGGTGAGCGGGACTTACTTGTGTACCTCCCGAGTGCCCCGGAGTGCCCGGGAGGGTGGAGGCCACAGTGCTCTTTCTGACCTTTAACAGCAGTTCTGAGGGAAAGAGTTTCTTACCCAGAAGACTGCTTGCACAGCTGCAGAGGGACTGAAGCAGCAGCTTGCAAGTCCCAGCAAAATGTGCTGCCTTCTTGGTGGTCTTCAGTCTTTGAGTCTGAAGAGAGAGAAGAAGGGGTCTCGGGCTCACTCTGGTTTCTTCGCTAGTGGAAGTTTTCTGGGCCAGGTCTTGGGTTTATTGTTGGAGGAAGAGTTTATAACACCAGCTACTTACTTGGGAAAAGTTGGTATCAGAACATGGCAAGGCATTGTGGTAAACAGCACCACACCGAAGGCTCTGCTCTTGGAGCTTCAGAATCATTCCCCTGGAGCCGGAACTTGGAGGAGTTCATGGCATTGTGGGGAACAGTGGAGGGAGTGTGAGGCAGCCCCTGGGGCACCAGTGAAAGGTGACCAGCCACCAGCCTCTGGAACCTAGCTGGGGTCGAATCCTGGCCCCACCTTATCAGCCCATCAGATTGGGGCAAGGGACATCACTTCTCACCATGTCTTGGTCTCCTCTTCTGTCAAACTCAGGTTTTGCGAGGGCTCTGGGAGGTCCTGCATGGGAAGGGTTAGCAGTTACCATGGGTGTGTAGCATGGGCTTTGTCTGATGGGAAGGTGGAGCCACGGGGAGACCGTGTGGAGTGGGGCTCCAGGACTGTGTTGCAGGGGAGTGATCTGCTTCTGGGTGACCCCATGTCTCCCCTTCTCAAGCACTGTTTTTTAGTCATTGTGGCTCCTGTTGTTCAGTTACTAGTTGTAAGCCGAGTGCGGTGGCTCACATCTTTAATCCCAGCACTTGGGGACGCTGAGGCCAGGAGGATCACTTGAGGCCAGGAGTTCAAGACCAGCCTGGGCAACATAGCAAGAACCCTGTCTCTACAAAAATACAATTAGCCAGACAAGGTGGCACGCTCCTGTAGCCCCAGCTACTCAGGAGGCTGATGGCAGGAGGACTGGTTGTGCCCAGGAGTTCAAGGCTGCAGTGAGCTATGCTTGTATCACTGCACTCCAGCCTGGGTGACAGGGTAAGACCCTGTCTCCAAAAACAAAAATAAAAATAAATAAAAAAATAGTAGAAGTAAGATCTAGAATTTAGCACAGGTTACCAGGAAGTAGAGAAGAGGTTTGGGCTGCCTGGCTCCTGAGGACGGCAGCGGTGCAGCTGCTGAGAGTGCTTTCTGCCCTCTGGTGGTGCCGGCGCCGGAGCCACCAGCCCTGCCATAGCCCTGGCAGAGCAGAGGGTCTCTGAGTACGGTGGATGGAGGCACTTTCTGGAGGATTCTCAGGAATATCATGGGCAGTGTGTTGGAATGTGCTGGAGGATTTATGCAGTAGACTTTAAAAAGAATTAGCATTTGCAAGGCTGACATTGAGAGTGACTCCTGGTAAACTCCTGCCTGTTGAGGTAAACTGAATTTGAAGAGAGCACAAGAGCTGTGTGCTTTTTGCTTGACAGAGCGAACACAGCCGGCTCCGAGGTTTTGGTGTTAGGATCTGTTTGCTCCAACAGACTTTGTTTTTAAAAGGCTTTTCTCAGCCGTGGCTGGCTGTTCTAGCACAACGCTGGAATGAATTCCTTGTGAAAGAGGTGGGCAGGTGTGAGGGAGGGTGTCAGCAGGTGGTAACCCACACCTAGGAGGATTAAAAGAAAACTTGCTTTTGGCATGCTTGCTTCTTACGCAGTTTTAAAATACACTTTAAGGGCTTTTCTTCTTCTCTGCCTGCCCCCACCCCCCAAATAGAAGTATTTCTTTTTCTTTAATGTCATTAAGGTTATTGGATATGGTTTTCCAGAGAGGGAAGAAGGATGGTATTGCCTAGTGTGATTCTAGCAGTTACCCTAACGCACACAAATTTCTCCTTGTTCTGTGTAAGATACTGTATTTAATATTGAATAGATATTAAATATTTACTGGTGTATTTAATGGCTGGGGCAGGGTTAATTTTGTATACTGTGTTGCATGTTCTCATCCCAGCAGAGTCAGGGGGATATCCTAGTAACTATACCATGAGCTCTGTGAGAGTGAGGTGGTATCTTTGCCCCCGCCTCCCTGGCACAGTAACTGGCACATGGTTGGCATAGCATGGCCATTCGTCACGTGAAGGAAGGCATCGTCAGCAGGTCTGTGGCCTGAATCGTTCTGCTGTCAGCTGCTCTCCAGGTGGCCCTGGCACCGGGCCGCAGGGAAGCCCTCTAGGCTGGTGCGGTTCCTGTCTGTGGCTGCCATTCTGGGCCCATGTCAGGAGACTTTCACTTCTGGAGCCCTTCCCCTCTCAGGGCCTTGCTTACCAGGTGACTGGTTCCCATTTCCTGTGAGCTCTTAGGTCATTGAAGATCTTGCGCCCTCCCCTCCTGCGAGGGCTGCCGTTTCCTCACAGCTGCTGGAAGCCTCAAGGAAGAAGCAGACCTGGAAACAGACCCCAGGCGGTTGTTTCTGTTCCTCTGGGGCAGACCCAGCCAGGGGAAGAGACTCTGGGGCAAGGGCTGGGGTCCTCCTTTCAAAAGAGTCTGCAGCAGCCTCTGAGTGTGGACTCTTGCCTCCAAGCGTCCGCCTGCTCGTCAGAAGAATGGGAGTACCTGCCTGGGTCAGTTGCTGGGAGACGCAGCGCCAGCACACGGGACACACTCGGTTCATGGACCGATGTTGTCCACGTTGACCGCCCCTTCAGCTGGGCATTGAGCCACACCTTGGGGTCACCACTCTTTGGAGACCAAGTCTGTTACTTTTTCCTCTAAAGTGACAATCCTCTGAAACCTCCAGATCATCTTTAAGCCCCATCCGAAAGTTGCCCGGAGCCAGTGCCTCACCTGCTGTTCCTTGTTCACTCTTTCACAGGAGGCCTTGCAGGGCTTTATGACAAGATTTTTGTGGGTGGCTGCACAGCATCATAGTGACTCGTGAGACGGAGAGAAACCAGTTGTAACCATGTAGACAGTGGAAGTGACAGGGACATCAGAGAAAAGAGGTGGGGGGACTCTTCGATCCTAAGGGACGTGAAGTCTAAGCAGGTGCATCCTGAGGGTTCAGCCTCAAGCCCAGGGCCTGGCCCCGGGGCATGGTGTTTGTTGACTGGGTGTGTGGACCCTGGGAGAAAGTCTGAAAATTAATGTTCCTCTTAGAGGTCCCTGAGTGGAAGGTGACTCTGTGTGAACTTGGAACTAGTGATTTCTGTACAAATGATTCTCTGAGAACCATCATGAGAATTTTTCTCTTTCAGACTCAAGAAACTCGAGAAATCTTACATTTCCACTATACCACATGGCCTGACTTTGGAGTCCCTGAATCGCCAGCCTCATTCTTGAACTTTCTTTTCAAAGTCCGAGAGTCGGGGTCGCTCAGCCCGGAGCACGGCCCCGTGGTGGTGCACTGCAGTGCAGGCATCGGCAGGTCTGGGACCTTCTGTCTGGCTGATACCTGCCTCTTGCTGGTAAGGAGGCCCTTGTGGGCATCCCAGGGAATTCCTCCACGTGCTCTGCCTTGATGTTTTTTCCCAAGTAGAAACTGGAGCACTCCTCTTCTGAAATAGAGAAAGTCTCTGTGTTAGTCCATTTTTGCGTCACTCTAAAGGAGTACCTGAGACTCGGTAATTTATAAAGAAAAGAGGTTAACCAGTTCATGGTTCTGCAGGCTGTAGAAGCATGGCACCAGCATCTGTTTGGCTTCTGGGGAGGTCTCAGGGAGCTTCCAGTCTCGGTGGAAGGTGAAAGGGAGCAGGAGTAAGAGATGGGGGAGGTCCCAGACTGTTTAACAACCAGATCTCTGTAAATACGTTATTGTCAGGGAAGGTACCAAGCCTTTCATGAGGGACCCACCCCCTGGCCCAGACACCTGCCACCCAGTCCCACCTCCAACACTGGGGATCCCATTTCAGCATGAGGTTGGGAGGGGACAGACATCCTAACGTGTTAGTCACATTGCCCTCGAGAATGGGACCTGGCTGACTGACGTCTCCTCTCTGGCTTTCAGATGGACAAAAGGAAAGACCCTTCTTCCGTTGATATCAAGAAAGTGCTGTTAGAAATGAGGAAGTTTCGGATGGGGCTGATTCAGACAGCAGACCAGCTGCGCTTCTCCTATCTGGCTGTGATTGAAGGGGCCAAATTCATCATGGGAGACTCTTCCGTGCAGGTCAGCATTGCTTTTCTTTGAATCCAGGTGTGACTGTTTTAACTTTTTTGTCCTTGAAGGAGGCTGTCAGTTTCTAACCATTCAAACACCATCTGGTGTAGCTGCTCTTCATGTTTAAAATAGCTAGAGAGTTGTCAGAACGTTCACCACGTTCCACTTTGTGGTGCTTGAAGTGCTCACATAGAGAGCATCGATAGGAGAAGAGATTTTATTTTCAGAAGATTTCATCTTCCCAGTATATGGCTGCAGCCCGAGAAGCCGAGCGCCCCTCGCCAAGCCACCACTCCGCTCACGCGAAGGGATTTCCCGACAAAACAGCCAACGCCAGCACTAATAGGACTTCCTCTTGCTGCTCTTTCAAGGATCAGTGGAAGGAGCTTTCCCATGAGGACGTGGAGCCCCCACCCGAGCATGTCCCCCCGCCTCCCCGGCCACCGAAACGAATCCTGGAGCCACACAATGGGAAATGCAGGGAGTTCTTCCCAAACCACCAATGGGTGAAGGATGAGACCGGGGAGGATAAAGTCTGCCCCATCAAGGAAGAAACAGGAAGCTCCTTAAATGCCACACCCTACAGCATGGAAAGGTAATATGATTGGGTCCCAGCTTGCTGGGGTAAGGGGAAATGACCTTCTGTTCTAGAATCACACGCTGGTGCCGAAACCCTGTGGATGGGGCCTCCTGTTGGCAGCCAGTGCTTCCACATCCCTGGGGAACGGGACTCGAGGGGGTGCTGCAGCCCTTCCACTCCTGGCTGCGGGAGGCCGAGGCACATGAACGACTTCTGTGGGCTTCTAGCGCCACCTTGTGTTGCTTTTTGGAATGAGTAGCTTAGTGCCACTGAGTAGCTATAATTTTTCTGTGCCCCTGACAGTGCCCTCCCCCAGGCTTCCGGCCAGCCCTGAAATGTGATGTCCAGGCTTGACCGTGTACTATTTTCAGGCCCCACAGTGGTCCTTTGGGGAGTGTAACCTTTTTTATGTGGTCTTGATTAAATTCCCATTTTACTTCCTTGCAGTTTGACATCTGTTAGTGAGTACCTATGTGGAGCACTGAGTTAACTAGCACATGTCCACATGTTTCCATGTCCCCTGGTCTGTGTTCTAGACCATCTTTTTGGAAAAGAGGCAGACCCAAGGCCTATTTTGGTGGGGGCCCCTGGACAGTGATATGATAGAAGTGTGTGCTGCGATTGTCAGCGAAGGCTGCTTGCAGGAGGTGGCCGTGCACGGCAAGCTTGCAGAACGAGTAGGTGTTAGTTCTAGCTGGAGGTGTCACTGCTGGCTGTGCCTTGGTCCCTGCTTTCTGGAGGGAAGTTTTAAGAGACGTCCTTACTCTGACCCAGCAGTTGTATACATGGAGAAATGTACCTCGTAGCCATTCTCAAAACAATCATGTAAAGATATGTGTAGGTAGGTGAGTGTTGTGGCATTGTTTATAGTGGTGAAGAATTAGAGACGACCCAATGCTATAATCAGCGATCTGATCGATTATGTTCTCTCTGCGTGTTGGGATGTCCTGTAGCTCCTAAAGAATGATATCTGGGTGTGTACTGATGTGGCCAGACATTGCAAATGCAGCACATGAGAAAGCAAGTCACACAATAGTGTGTACACCAGTGGGGCCTCCAGCCAGATCATCAGTGACCACTTGCCCAGGCACCGGTGCTCCCTGCCCTGGGTGTGGTTGCTGTCTGAAGTACCTGGGGAGGGGTGATAAGTGGACTGCAGGCTGATGTGGGTCCTGGCCTGGCCCTCCCTCCAAGCAGAGGGGGCTGGCTGGCCGGCAGGGTTAACATCAGCCTACTCTGTCTATGTGTGGCTTGTTTTTTCCTAGAGTTCCTGCCACAGTAGCAGCATCCTTGCCTTTCATTTTCTCCCAAGTGAGTAACCCATCCCTGCCCCTCTGATTCCTCAGCATGAGTCAAGACACTGAAGTTAGAAGTCGGGTCGTGGGGGGAAGTCTTCGAGGTGCACAGGCTGCCTTCCCAGCCAAAGGAGAGCCGTCACCGCCTGAGGAGGAGGAGGACCATGCTCTGACTCACTGGAAGCCCTTCCTGGTCAACATGTGCATGGCTACAGTCCTCACGGCCGGCGCGTACCTGTGCTACAGGGTATGTTTCCACTGACAGAGCGCTGGCGAGGTGCGTGTGTGCAGAGAGCACTGGCCGCTAGCCCGATGGTAGGATTCAGTTCTGTGGCGCATCTGAGCCAGTCTCAGAAGAAACAGAGCAAAGGTTTTAAAGTCTGGAACTGTGGAAGGGCTAACAAGAGAATTAAGGATCGATGCACTGGGGTTTTAAGGAGCCCTCTGGTCCCAAGAATATAAGAGTCTAATCTCAGGGCCTTAACCTATTCAGGAGTAAGTAGAGAAAATGCCAAATATGTCTGTTTCTCTCTCTCTCTCTCTTTTTTTTTTTTTTTTTTGTTCATTTGTTTTTGAAAAAAAAAAAAAGAGTTACAACACATTGTTGTTTTTAACCTTTATAAAACGCAGCTTTTGTTATTTCTGGAAAAAAAAATAGGCACTTATGAAACTTTCTCATACCCTTAGGTGATATAATCAGCTATATAATTTGTATTTGATTTCCCAGGGAAGGAATCCCAAACTTTTATGAATGTAAACTCCCTTGGAGAAGAGGGTTAGCACGCTATTGCGCTCAGGCCCCTCAGCTGTGTGCACACTGAGCCAGGACAGGGGCTTTGAGCTTTCCCACAGTAGGAAGAACAGCAGCAAAAGGCCATCTAGAAAACAAAACCCGCCTCTGCTTCTGCTCACGGTGTCCCCACTGGGTTTCCATCGTCCTTTCTCCATTGCTCCCTCCTGTGGCAGCCATGTTGCTCATGTACCAGCCCTCATCACCCCTTCCCCATAAATGGGTTTCCTCCAGGCCTCTGCCTTGGGGTCAGGGTGGCCATTGGCATGTCAATCCGCTGTTGATTCAGAGAAGCAGGCTCCACCTCATTGGGAGAAGTGCCATTTCAGCCAAAATTCTCACGGTAGACGTGTGTTGCTGTTCTATAAGGGGAAGAGAGGGCTAGCCTCAGAGCTCTGGCCATGGAAATGACCTCAGACTGTTTCATCGTTTTAAATATTTTACCTCTTTCCAGGTGGCCGAGTACATCAGATGGTTTTGCAAAATGCAAACAATTTTTTCCTTGGGGGTGATTTTTGGGGAGAGGGGGCTACTGTGAAAAGAAAGACCAAAACCCCCTTTGCTCCCTCAGAGGTTGGAGTTGCCGGGGGGTGTGGCCGGGGTCATGCATGAGGCGACAGCTCTGCGGGTGTGGGTCTAGGCTCATCTGAACTGTTTGGTTTCATTCCAGTTCCTGTTCAACAGCAACACATAGCCTGACCCTCCTCCACTCCACCTCCACCCACTGTCCGCCTCTGCCCGCAGAGCCCACGCCCGACTAGCAGGCATGCCGCGGTAGGTAAGGGCCGCCGGACCGCGTAGAGAGCCGGGCCCCTGACGGACGTTGGTTCTGCACTAAAACCCATCTTCCCTGGATGTGTGTCTCACCCCTCATCCTTTTACTTTTTGCCCCTTCCCCTTTGAGTACCAAACCCACAGCCATTTTTGAGGAGAGCGAAGGAGAGTACCATGCTGGTGGCACAGAGGGAAGGGGCCTGCGCCAGACTCGGGGCTCCCGCCACCCCAGGGCTCCCATCTGGAGCAGCCCAGTGGGTGGCACACCAACAGCCTCCTCGAATCTACAGGGAGCAACTCTCCACTTCATATTTATTTAAACAAACTTTCCCCTAAAGGCGTCCATAGTGCACTAGCATTTTCTTGAACCAATAATGTATTAAAATTTTTTGATGTCAGCCTTGCATCAAGGGCTTTATCAAAAAGTACAATAATCAATCCTCAGGTAGTACTGGGAATGGAAGACTTTGCCATGGGCCTGCTGCATCAGACCAGTACTGGGAAGGAGGACGGTTGTAAGCAGTCGTTATTTAGTGATACTGTGGGTAACGTGAGAAGGTAGAACAATGGTATAATATATAATGAACACGTGGGTATTTAATAAGAAACATGATGTGAGGTGACTTAGTCCCGCTTATTCTCCTCCCTGTTACCTGCTAGCTCTAGTTCTCATCGCCACTCCCCCAAGTGTATTAGAATGCATGTACGGTCGTCTTGGGTCCTGATGAAAAATATGTGCTTGAAATGAGAAACTTGGATCTCCGCTTACTCACGTGCCCATGTCCAAGCCTACCCTGCCTGTGCATGACCTGATCATTACGTGGCTGTGGTTCCTAAGCCTGTTGCTGAAGTCATTGTCACTCAGCAATAGGGTACAGTTTTCCAGGAATAGGCATTTGCTGGATTCCTGGCATGACACTCTAGTGACTTCCTGGTGAGGCCCGGCCTGTCCTGGTACAGCAGGGTCTCGCTGTAACTCAGACATTCCAAGGGTATGGAAGCCATATTCACACCTCACGCTCTGGACATGATGGAGGCCAGCAGGGACCCCCCCGCCCACCTTTGGGATCAGCCTCCACTATTCCAAGTCAGCACTCTACTTAGACTGTGATTTGGAAGAGAGGCAACTGCTGGAAACCACATTTCTTAAACAGCCTGGGTGACGGTCCCTTAGGCAGCCTGCCACCGTCTCTGTCTTGGCTAACCTTGCCGAGAGAGGCGCGTCTGCTCCACCCTTGAACCCTGTGCGGGCCCGCTGGTGCTCACGACTCTTCCTGCAAAAGGAACTTAAGACCTCCACATTAAGTGGCTTTTTAACAAGAAAAACACGGCAGCTGTAGCTCCGGAGCTACTCTCTTGCCAGCATTTTCACATTTTGCCTTTCTCGTGGTAGAAGCCAGTACAGAGAGATTCTGTGACGGGAACATCCGAGGCGTCACCCGCAGAGCTGTGGTGAGGTGTGGATAAGGCTTAGGTGCCAGGCTGTAAGCATTCTGAGCTGGGCTTGTTGTTTTTAAGTCCTGTATATGTATGTAGTAGTTTGGGTGTGTATATATAGTAGCATTTCAAAATGGACGTACTGGTTAACCGCCTACCCTGGAGAGCGGCTGGGGCTCTCCACCCTGTTCCACGTATGTTGGAGAAGTAGCGAGCTGCTCTGCTATATGCCTTAAGCCAATATTTACTCATCAGGTCATTATTTTTTACAATGGCCGTGGAATAAACCATTTTTACAAAAATAAAAACAAAAAAAAGCGAGGTGTTTTGGTATAATACCTTTTCAGGTGTGTGTGGATACGTGGCTGCATGACTGGGTGGGCGGGGGGCATGTCTCAGGGTCTTCTGTGACCTCACAGAACTGTCAGACTGTACAGTTTTCCAACTTGGCCATATTCATGATGGGTTTGCCTTTTAGCTGCAACAATAAAATTTTTTTCTAAAGAACATGAATTTGGGGTGCTTCCCATTTTTTCTTTGCTTAATAGACCTAAGCCGGGATGAGCGACTCCTGTTTCTTTCCATCCTTGCTGATGTGAAACAGATGTTGTCAGTCAACTGGGGTTAGGGTTTTCCACTCCCCAGAATTAACCTCAGCGTCGTGGACGGTGCCCTCAGGCTGGAATGCTTTCCTGACTGGGAGCTTATTGACCACCTTAGGCTTCAATGCGTTTCCTTCCCAAAACCCACACTTGGCATGCATAGGCCCTCAGATAATTTCACAAACTTATCAGTGGTGTTTGAAGAACAGTGTTTTAAGTTGTAATCTCAAAACTGTGTCCATTACCCAATTGCCTCTAAGAGACAATGGTTACCACATCTCAGTACATAAAGTCTATTTGATATAGAATTGACTTAGACATAAGATAGTCTTTCATTTGTGTACAAAATTAAACTGTAAATTCCTTGGAAACTTATTTTGACTTTTTGTTTTGAAGTAATTTTGGATTTGCAAAATGAAACGGTACAAAGAGTTCCCTGGTACCCTCCAAGTTTCCTCAGCTGTTTCAAAGCTGACTGCAGACCCAGGCTTCTGAGACCAGCAACAGGACAGGCTGTGGTCATGTGGCCCCACAGGGGCCTGGGGCTGCAGATGTCAGTGTGGCTCCCACCGTTTCAGGTATGAAAAAGGTCATCTAAGCTTTTCAAGAAGAGGGAGGTTGCTCCATGGCCATGGTCCCCAAACTTTTTGGCACCAGAGACCAGCTCCATGGAAGACAGTTTTTCCACAGACCTGGGGGTGGTGGGGGACGGTTTTGGGATCCACCTCAGGTCATCAGGCATCAGATTCTCATAAGGAGCACAAAACCTAGATCTCACAGTTCACAATAGGGTTCGCGCTCTTATGAGAGCCTAATGCAGCAGCTGATCTAACGGGAGGCGGAGCTCAGGCGGTAATGCCCACTCACTGCTCCCCTCCTGCCCTGCGGCCCAGTTCCTAACAGGCCTTGGACCAGTACCAGGTATGTGGACTGGGGGTTGGGGACCCCTGCTCTAGGCTAGTACTGCTGGTGCTTAAAAAAGGAGGGGGACTGACAAATCAGATGGGGCAAAAGGGCAGAGGCCATGCTGCAGAATGCCCACAGGGTGAGCACGCCTGGAGCCTTCACCAGCACGCAGGGAAGCCCAGAGACGGCGTTGCCCAGAGCCGCTGCCTGAGGCCCCTCCTCCAGGTGTCCTCACAGCACCCCACGAAACCACAGGAGTGACCCCCTCCCATTGGCAGGTATTTGGGGAAACAACCGCTGTCTACTCTTTTGGGTAAAAAGTGAAACACCAATTAAAATACTTTAATTGAAATTTCAGAAAATTGAACATATGAACAAGGTTTTCTAAAAGTTAAACCAAAAAAGCACAAAATATATACAGGAAGTTTGGATGAGAAAGTTCTCTGATGCCGTGTTTACAGCACCCTCAAAGCCTAGGCTCTCTCTACATTAACAGACTCTCAGGATGTGGTTTGCTTTTTTTCTAATAGACTTAAATAGGAAACTAATTTTCTTTCTTTAAAGCAACGTGTTCTTCAGTGAACTCTTTCTTCAGGGCAGCTGATGGCTTCTGGAGCGGTTTATTGACGAGGCCCTCGATTGACTCCGAAGCTGGATTGCATTTGGGGAGCGAGCGGCCCTACTGCCCCGTGCTGCTCAGGGCTCCTGGGCTGATGTGGTGGCTTCTTCCCTTTGCGCCGCTGAGCAGAGGGAAGGTGAGGTTCACAGTCCAGCAGCCGCCGTCTGTGGGCTCCGTGGCACGCCGGCTGCAGGTCAGACTGAGAGTGTGGCTGTAGAAAACCTGGCTTTGTGCCTTCCCCTCTTCCCCCAGTTCACCAGGGTGCCAGCTGGCTGCGGCTGAAATGACTTGAGCAGCCTTCTCCATCCCAGTGTCTGTTGACCCAGAAGTGCTGAGCGGCTGACCGGCCGGGAGGCCTGGAGTTCCATCCCGTCATCGTGGAGCCTTTTATTCAGCGCTCACTTTCCCTGGCCTTGGCCCTCTTGTAGGTGGCCACCAAGCGCAGCTCAGCTCTGCATCTCTGGGAGAGTCGCACAGACCCTCAGCCAGAAGTCGGGGGGCCACGTTGAGGCAGTGCAGCTCTTGGAACGCTGTACGTGGCCTTGTGTTTTTCTACCCTGTCTGAAAGACCAGCCCATGCCCTGGGTCAGTGGCTGGAGCCTTAGGCAGAGCTCTGGGCAGCTCACACTCCTAGAGGAGCAGACAGCACCGTTACCCAGAGCTCAGGCATTACGTGCAGGCCAAGCAGCAGCAAAAAAAAAAAAAAAAAAAATACCGAGGTGAGATTTGCTCATCAGCCAGTATATTTTAAAATACTGTGATTTCAACATCTGCCTCCTGGCCAAAGACTTCTTTTTGTTCTGAGCACAGTTTGCCCATCCTCTCAAAAGCTAACCGTCCTTTTTCACCTGAAATAGCAAAGGCCTCTGTCACGAGGTTGGCTCCTGCCGCCTTAGCATTTCCTGCTCTCCTGGGCCAAGGTGGCCTTAGTGCTTAGTGACTGTGGGTCTCGGTGGTCTCTGCAAAGCAGTGGGGGAGGGAGTATGTGCAGAGCCCCCACCTGGTGACTTCCACTGCCCAGGGGCCTTGCCTTTACCTCTAGGATGTTCTGGCAAGTCAGAACCCTGCCCTGGTTCTGGCCTCTGTCCCAAAGATCATAAAGTCTAAGAAGACAGCAAACATTCCCTGCCACCCCAGCCTCAAACGAGGCCTGTCCTGGCAGAATGCTGCAAGGGGTAGAGGTCGGCTCTGCACCTGCCAGAAGAGCTGGGTGTGGCCTCGCACAGATTCTAAGGGCCCCAGGAACCCCGCTGCGCTACATGGGATGTGCTACTTTACCAAATGACAGTGTGGTTTCCCGGGCTGCCGCCCGCACGGCTTCCAGGTCAGACTGGCAAAGGCTGGCAATCTGGTCGATGCTTTCAACGCCCTGTTCGAGGTTAGGAGAGAGAGTCCTTAAGGGTGTGTTCTCAACAGCAGGTAGAGTCCACTTAGCGGCCTTGCAGGGCCAGCCCTAGTGTGGTCCCTGGGGCCTCAACCCCTTCCTTTTCTGCAGGCTTCAGGTTTCTCGGGTGGCCTCGGGCTCATGAAAGGTACCTCTGGACTCGAAGCGCTTCGCCTCTTCAGTCCTGACACCTGCTAGGGAGCCAGGCTGTTAGCAAAGCTTGTCTTCCTGGATGCCTGCTGAAAGGCCAGAATTGAAAAGGAGGTGGCCGGCTGCTTTCTGGACCTTCCTACCTCCCCCATGCTGTCCTTACCCTCCTCTCTCCAGGGCAGCCTGTGCCAGGACGTCACCGACTCAGGCACATACCCGGGGCTGCTCCTGAAGGCCCAGGACTGGCATGCGCCGCAGCGCCCTCTGCTGGACACCCGGCCCTTGCTGGTTTTCTGATCCTAGCCAGCTTCTCTCAGAATTTCCTGTTGATTCATCCCAGAATGAATGGGCCGAGTGAGTTTAATCTGTATTGAACTGTCTTTCATCTAGCAACTGGCAATTCCAAATGCAGGTGAGGCTGAGGGAAAGCAGGAATACCCTCACATCCATGGGATTTATGTGTGGGTTATATCAAGAGTCTCAAAAATGCTCATATTTTCTGGCTCTAGGATTGGGTAGAGCCTGAGGAAATAATTCAGAGCTCCATGGCTTTTTCAAGCTTTATGCACAAACAAACATGATCATAATGACATTATTTAGGATTAAAAAACTATTTCCTATGAGAGTGGGTAAGTAGGTTAAATTAAGGTAGACACTTGATAGCCCCTTCATAAAGAATTTTAAAATGGAAAAAGAAAAGACAGAGGAGTCAGGTGTGGTGGCTCACGCCTCCCAGCATTTTGGGAGACCAAGGCAGGCGGATCACAAGGTCAGGAGATCGAGATCATCGTGGCCAACATGGTGAAACCCTGCCTTTACTAAAAATACAAAAATTAGCTGGGGGTGGTGGTGTGTGTCTGTAATCCCAGCTACTCATGAGGCTGAGGCCGGAAAATCACTTGAATCAGTGAGGCAGAGGTTGCAGTGAGCAGAGATTGCACCAGTGCACTCCAGCCTGGCAACAGAGCGAGACTCCGTCTCAAAAAAAAAAAAAATTTTTTTTTAATTATCTAAAGTGCTGCCACTCTAACACAAAATTTTGTTGACTGCTTTTAAACTGTTTGGATCAACAATTTTAAATGCGCTCACACACCCACAAACTTTTAACAGAAGCATACCAAAATGTCAACAGTTGTTTATGCTACTTGCTGCTAGGATGATGGATAACTTTTTCTGTCTCTATATTTTCTGTATTTTATACACACACACACACACACACACACACACACACACACACACACACACAAAATGAGCTGATTGTTCTTTAAAAGTTTTGAGACAGAGTCTCACTCTGTTGCCCAGGCTGGAGTGCAATGGTGCAGTCTCTGCTCACTGCAACCTCTGTCTCCTGGGTTCAAGTGATTCTCCTGACCCAGTCTCCTGAGTAGCTGGGATTACAGGTGCATGACACCATGCCCAGCTAATTTTTGTATTTTTAGTAGAGACTGGGTTTCACCGTGTTAGCTAGGATAGTCTTGATCTCCTGATCTTGTGATCCGCCTGCCTCGGCCTCCCAAAGTGCTGGGATTACAGGTGTGAACCACTGCGCCCGGCCCTTTAAAAGATTTTTAAACTGAGAATTTTTTAAAACATGTAATTCAGGAGCTCAGAAAATGAGTTTCTGGGGCCACGTGCGTATTCACCCAGAACCACAGCAAATGCCAGTATTGCTGTCAGAGTCTCTGGTGGTGGAACGGACAGCTCCCCTAGAACTGATTATTTAGGTGTTTTGTTTGGAGACAGGGTCTCACTCTGTCACCCAGGCTGGAGTGCAGTGCTGTGATTATGGCTCCCTAACACCTCAAAAATCCTGGGCCCAAGTGACCCTCCCACCTCAGCCTCCCGAGTGGTTGGGACTATAGGCGTGTACCACCACACCCAGCTAATTTTTTTTTTTTTTTTTTTTTTTTTTTGAATACTGACTGTGGGAATGCTCCATTCCAATTTTTTTTTCTATGTTTTATAGAGAGGGTGATCTCCCTGTGTTGCCCAGGCTTGTCTCAAACTCCTGGCTTCAAGTGACCCTCCTGCCCTGCACCCTGAAGCGCTGGGATGACAGGCAGGAGCCACCTACAGTCTGTTGATGTGCTTTTTTGCTGTCAGTGTTTCTTGTCCCTTTTTTGGTCCCAGTGGAATCTTTTTTTTTTTTTTTTTTTTTTTTTTCAGAGACACAGTTTCATTCTGTTGCCCAGGCTGGAGTGCAGTGGTGTGATCTTGGCTTACTGGAGCCTCTGCCTCCTGGGTTCAAGTATCGAGTAGCTGGGACTACAGGCATGTGCCACCATGCCTAGGTTTTGTTTTGTTTTGTTTTTTGGTTTTTGGTTTTTTGGGGTTTTTTTGTATTAGTAGAGAGAGGGTTTCCCCATGTTGGCCAGGCTGGTCTCGAACTCCTGACTTCAGGTGATCCGCCTGCCTTGGCCTCCCAAAGTGCTTGGATTACAGGCGTGAGCCATCACGCCCAGCCCCAGTGGAATCATTTTGAAGTGAACTAACCCTAACCCTAACCACCAGCAGGCTTCTCTGTCAGCCACTAGTGGGGAAACTCAGGCTCACCTTGAGCTGTTTGAGCGCCAGGCACGCAGCCTGCTGAAGCCTTGCGTCGTTCTCTGCCAGGGCATTGGTGTAGAAGAGCAGAGCCTGGGGAGAGGAGGAGGCTGTGAGCGGAGGGGCGAGCAAAAGCAGAGTCCATGGTTCCTGGGTCCGTCAGCCACCAGGTGCTGACAGTAAGGCATGCAGTGCCCACCCTTCTGTAAACAACATTCAGATCATGATCTCTCCATCTTTGGGCCAGGTGTCCAGTCACAAGATCTGTACTTTGAGGTTTATCCCTAAAAACTGATCCCAGGGCTACTACAGTGAAGAAAGCTCTTTTTGTCTAATATTCTAGAAGTGCATTCTGAAACTGCTGTCTGTAAAATGCTGAATCAGAGAAAGCAGATGCCCAGCTCAGAACAACAGAACTGATGATAGATAGCAAGGGCATTGCTCTCCTCAGCTGAAAAGGGGCAAGGCTGCCCCGAGCCAGAGGGAAACGGGTCTATTCCCCTCAACCCCTTTCCAGTCACAGCGGTGACCCTGCCGTCTTCAGTCCCATGACCATGGCCACCTCAGTTCATCTCTTTGGGCCTAACTTGACTCCACTGAAAACAAAGTTGGCACTTGCGTGACGCATTGCTGTAGAGTTCGTCAGGAAGCACGTGGGTTCGTGCCCCTCTCGCAGCAGAGTCCAGCTTCTGCAGCTGCAAAGGGAAGCCCTGGAGCTTTGCGCTCAGTCAAGTGGCTGCGCCTTCAACTGCACGAGTGCGGCCAAGGAGGGCCCAGGCGCAGTGTTGGCTCCAGGGCCCAGAGAAAAACGAGAATGGCCGCCTTTCCCTCTGCAGGTAGCTCTCTGAAGTGTCTGCTGCTTTGGGAAGGCGGAGACGGAGTAGGATCGGGGCCCTCCTGCTCCTTCCTACATGGCATTGGACACAGCAGTATGGAAGGTAGCCCTCTCCCTCCTCAGCACCCCCATCTGAGGCCGAGCAATCTGTCCCTGGGGTGACTCTGGCTCCCGCCTCAGGGTTTCCTGCTCTCTAAAGTTTGTCACATGAAGATGAAGGTTTTGGGTGGTTGTTGGATATAGAGTCTCACTTTGTCGCCCAGGCTGAGGTGCAGTAGCACGATCTCAGCTCCCTGCAACCTCTGCTTCCCAGGTTCTAGCAGTTCTCATGCCTCAGCCTCCCAAGCTGGGGATACTGCCCACTGGCATGCACTGCCACTCTTGGCTAATTTTTTTGTACTTTTAGTAGAGATGGGGTTTCACCATGTTGGCTAGGCTGGTGTCAAACTCTTGACCTCAGGTGATCCACCCGCCTCGGCCTCCCAAAGTGCTAGGATTACAGGTGTGAGCCACTGCACCCGGCCATGGAGGCCTTGTTTACAGTATGAAAAGATACCCATATACCCCTAACCGCCCCCCCCAAAAAAAAAAACACACCTGACTTCATTGGATCCTTGAAGCCCAACTACTACCTTTCAGGAACTACAGAAGACAGAGAGAAATGCATTAGACTATATCCCACAAGCAGCAAAGTCTGGCTATTCCAGAACAACCTGGGATTGTCAAGAAATTAACTGCAAGCAGAGAAAGAAATGAGAAGGAACCTTGAGATTAAATGGAAATTAAAAGCCATCAGCTAGTCACAATACATGTCCTTATGGAGATTCTAGTTTAACAAAAATAAAACAGGATACTTGAGGCTTGGGAATTTAGAAGTATGATATAAAGAATTCATGGTTAATTTTTTAGATATGATAATGGTATTATAGTTCTGATTTTTCAAAGTTTTTTTTGGAGGCAGAGTCTCACTGTCACCCAGGCTGGAGTGCAGTCGGGCAATCTCTGCTAACTGCAACCTCCACCTCCCAAGTATCTGGGATTACATGCACCCACCACCACGTCTGGCTAGTTTTTTGTATATTTCATAGAGATGGGGTTTCACCATCTTGGCCAGGCTGGTCTTGAACTCCTGACCTCATTGATCCACCCTCCTTGGCCTCCCAAAGTTCTGGGATTACAGGTGTGAGCCACTGCACCGGGCCTAAAGAATTCTTAACCTGTTGACACATATAGTTAACTATTTAAAATCAAATATGAGGCCGGGCACGGTGCCTCAAGCCTGTAATCCTAGCACTTTGGGAGGCCGAGGCGGGTGGATCATGAGGTTGAGAGATCGAGACCATCCTGGTCAACATAGTGAAACCCCGTCTCTACTAAAAATACAAAAAAAAAAAAAAAAAAAAAAAAAAACCTAGCTGGGCATGGTGGCGTGTGCCTGTAATCCCAGCTACTTAGGAGGCTGAGGCAGGAGAATTGCCTGAGCCCAGGAGGCAGAGGTTGCGGTGAGCCGAGATCACGCCATTGCACTCCAGCCTGGGTAACAAGAGCAAAACTCCGTCTCAAAAAAAAAAAAAAAAAAAAAAAAAAAAAAAAATCAAATTTGATACTTCAGGATGCTTTATAGTGATAGAGGGGAGTGAAGGAAGAAGGGGCAGGATTGGCTATGGGTTGATGGTAGTTAGGCTTGGGTGACGAGGGTAAATGGATTCATTGTATTGCTGTGTCTACTTTCGTATGTTCAAAAGACTACAAATAAAGAGGTAAAAACAACCACAAAATGTCTGGGCACAGTGGCTCACACCTGTAATCCCAGCACTTTGGGAGGCTGATGCACGTGGATCACAGGTCAGGAGTTCAAGACCAGCCTGGCCAATATGGTGAAACCCTATCTCTACTAAAAATACAAAAAAATTAGCTGGGTGTGATGGTGGGTGCCTGTGTAATCCCATCTGCTCAGGAGGCTGAGGCAGAGGTTGCAGTGAGCCAAGATTGCGCCACTGCACTCCAGCCTGGGAGACAGAGCAAGACTCCATCTCAAAAAAAAAAAAAAAAAAGACCGCAAAGTAGGCAGTTGGGCTCCAAGGAGAACTCGGCAGTGGAACTGGAGATTTCCTCTCCAGCCTGGAGCTGAGACCAGCACTGTTGACTATGCCCTTGATGTCACCCTTCCTGTACCCCTCAGGGTGTGGCACCTTAACCATACAGTAGTCACAGGCCGAGAGTTAAAGGCAGAGGGGTCCATTCTCTTGTTTTTCAAATGGACTGAACACAATGACCCATTACCAGGTAGCCTCGAATATGAGTTGGAAGTAAAGGATGACTATCAAAACACTAAGAACAACGTTCACTGTATAAGTGACACCCAGAGGCCTGACAGGCGTGTTGCTTTGGAAGCAGCAAGGGGGTAGGCTTAGGTGCATTCGTGTGTGTGACTCAGGTGGCAGCCCAGGTCCTTCCAAAATAGCTCACAGCCAATGCCACTGCAGCCCCTGGCACACGCTGCTTTGGACTTTTCCATGAGAACACCTGCTTATCTGTGCTCGCACATCTGCAGCTAGGGCCTGCCACCTGCCCTGGACAACGTACCTTTTCCCGGAAGCTTCTGTTCCTGACTGCACCCGCCAGGCGAGCGCTGGCCGCCCTGCACACCCTCGGAGTGCCGTCCAGCTGGAGCAGCGCCCAGGCTGTTAAGGTCTGGGGCAGGGGCTGGAGCTGGCCCAGCCGCTTCCCCTGCAGCTTCCGGACCGCCTTGGCCTGCCCCGTGCAGTGGAGCTCCTCGATGAGTGTCACTAGAAGACAGGAAAGAGGTGACCAGGGGCCTGAACGGGAGTGCAGTAGGACAAATTCAAGTCTGCTTGGCTGCTGCCATTAGCCACAGAGGAACAAATCCCAGAGCCAGCAGGAGGGGCACCAAGGCCCGGGCCGGACTAGTTTCACAGGGAACTCCTGGAATCTCCAGAAATGTCTTTTAACAAAGGATCAGTACTCTCCAAAAATTAATAAAACCACAGCCCATGCTTCCAGGCACTCTGGCCAGCCGAGATCACCCTCCTACCCAGCTCTGACCTCTGTTCCGTGTTTTTTAAAGCTGACTTCCCTTGGAGCCAATATCACCCCCTATCAGCTGAATGCAGAATCTCATTAAATCAGGGTTCCTGAAAGAACAACTGGCAGGGACAGATGACATGGTCCTGAATTATAACCTGAGAAGCTGTCTGCCTGTGACAGGGCTCCGTGGATATTCCTCTGCTCTGACAGCCACCTACCCCAGCCTTACCTTCCTTGGTGAGCTGGGTGAAATGCTTCTCCAGGTCAGAGACGCTCTGCCTCTGCAGGTAGCTGTGAAACTGGAACCAGGTGATGGTCTGGTCTTCAGGGAGCCCAGCTCCAGGGAGCAGCCCACCACAGCTGACCACCTGCTCCAGGAGCCTGCGGCACACTGGCCAAAGGAGAGAGTGCATCAGGAGAAACTGAGACCTCAGCCCTCCATGCTTCTCAGCTGGGAGTAGCCTGGTCGGCTAAACGGTTTTCTGGGCCTGGCACGATGGCTCATACCTGTAATCCCAGCACTTTGGGAGGCCAGTGCAGGTGGGGTCAGCTAAGGTCAGGAGTTTGAGACCAGCCTGATCAACATGGAGAAACCCCGTCTCTACTAAAAATACAAAATTAGCTGGGCATGGTGGTGCACGCCTGTAGTCCCAGGTACTTGGGAGGCTGAGGCAGGAGAATCGCTTGAACCCGGGAGGTGGAGGTTGCAGTGAGCCAAGATTGCGCCATTGCACTTCAGCCTGGGCAACAAGAGCGAAACTCCATCTCAAAAAAATAAAAGTCTTTCTGATGGCACGAGGGCAGGTGTCACTTACTGAGCTCCCTGTGTCGTGGGGGAGGAGTGTGCCCAGCTGGAGTCAGGACTGTGACTCCAATGCACCCTGAGTCAGACCATCTTGGATTCATCCTTGTACCCAGGCCCCACCGCAACTGAATCTAAATCCCGGTGGCAGGGCCTGGGAATAGGCGTGTCAACAGGCAGCCCTGGTGGCACGTGGAACATGACTGTCGCCTTTCACATGCTCCACAGAGAAGAGCAGTGGGGCTCTGCATTCTGGGGAAGAACGCAGTGCAGCTAACATGTCTACATGCCCTCGTGGGCCCCTGCCTGCCTCCCTTCCCATAAGTTTCATTCTTCCTGTGAGGCTCTGGTGGGAGACATGGAATCTGTCCCCAGAAAAATGCACCGGCCTGCCCAGGTTTGCACGCAGCCTCAGAGCTCCACACACTGCTCAGAGGTCCCAGGTGGAGGCTCATTTCTCTCTCAGTGAAAGGACGGAGACTTGCACTCAAGCTGAAAAGCCTCCTCCATTCGATGTCATGAAGACACAGAGGTGAAGACAGGCTAAAATGAGCCAGCTGAGGCCACCCTGAAGTCCCTGGAGACTCACGATAGCCTTTCTGTGGGAGGGGATGGACAGCACAAGTGGGAACCCACCTATTTCCAGCTGACCCGGGTATTTCCCTCTGACTCTGTGCAGGAAGGTTTTCTTGAGCTGGTTCAGCAGTGTCGCGGCAGGACAGGACAGGACCCGACCAGGCCCCGTGCACCCTCTCCACAGCTTCAGGCACCCCTTCCTCCGCGAGGCCTGTGGAATGACTGAAAGCCCCAGTTCAGAAACCCGAATGGCAGGTTGGGGAGAGCACGTGACAAGGACCCCAAAGGTTTCCCTCCACTGGGACCTGAGAGGGCAGGGAAGAGGGGGTGGTGTGGGCTCGACACAGGGTCCCTTTCCCGCACAGGCTCTAAATATCTAAGCAGCGCCACTACCTGCAGTCCCCACAACAACCTGGAGGGGCTGCTGTCACCAGCCTCTCTCTACAGACAAGGAACCTGGCCATCTATGAGCAGACGGCCCACGGGGCAGAGGCGCAGCTGGGATCAGCTACTCTGAGTGTGTATCCTGTACCTTGAATATGGCCTGGGGTTACCTCACTGAACCCTGTGCAGTGCCCTCCCCTTAGACAGGGAAATGGAGGTACAGAGAGGCGAATCATTTGCGTACAGTCACACAGCTGGCTGGAGTGTATCCTGCAACTCCAAGACTTGCCTCCCCCACCTCCCCACAAAGCCTGTGTCTCTCCCAGCCCAGCCCGCCACAGCCTCCACACTGGGCTTCGGTTAACTTTGGCTATCAGGAATGCAGAAGAGGCTCCCGAAGCTTTGACCCCGTCCCCATGCTATTCACACAGGCAGCCCTTAGGTGGTAGGCAGCTCCTTACTCTCTTCGATGGATGTTGCCTTGCCGACCTTCTCAAAGTCGAGGACAGAAAGTGTCTCCAGAACGTGCTTTTGCTGTGCCACTTCTTCCAGGAGGCATTCCTGGACCAGCCTTGATAAATCAGGGGAGGCCAGTTTCTGGGAAGCAGCCCACGATGCTCCAGGTTAGCATGGAGCATGCCCGCTGAGGTCAGCCGTTAGGGCTGTGGCTCCCAGCTGTTTGCACCCATCCCTTCTGTTCCAGGGGCAGCTCCCTGACTGTCATCTAGGGATTCCCCTTTCACCAAGGTGGCTGAGCTGATGGGATACAGGCTGAGCTGCCAGGGGCCACCTTTGCCCCCAGAAGAACCAACCTGCCTAAAAGTGAAGCCAGCCCACGTTGCAAAGCAGAACAGAGAGAGTGAGATATATAGTCCTGATAGCATTTGGACCCCTGGATCCAGCCAGGCCTGAAACCTGCATCTGAGCCTTTCAATACCATGAGCCAATACATTTTCCTCTTGGTTGAGCCAGTTTGCGTTAGGGTTCTGGCATCTATAAATGAAAGAGCTACCACCACAGCCCCTGCTTCAAGGCTTGGGCTGTGTAAGAACCACGTGAGCATTCACCCAGACCTAGTCTGCATCTTCCACTGGGTAACAGCCTGTCTCAGTGGCTCCCAGGAGGCTGGTCTGTCACCCTTACCGTGCATCCCACCACCTTCAAGATGAGCCCTTTGCAAAGAGACTCCCAACCCGTCTGCCCCTCCCTGACAAGTCCCCCAGCCCAGCCACCTGCAGCAGAGCTTTGCAGACTTGGAGGTGCACCGTCAGCAGCACATCCAGCTCCGGGGCGCCGGCTGTGAGTTCCCTGGATGATGTTTTCAGCGATGGTGGCGGAGGCGAGGGCTGGTCCTTTCTGAGTTGAATTGAGAACTGGGTGATCATTCCAGTCAGCAGACCAGCTCCCCCTGAGGGTGGGGGGAACCCTCCCTCGCCCGAGCACTCTGGGTCAGGGAGGCCCGTCCGGGTCCCAGGGAGTTCTGCCGAGGGGAAAACTAGGAGGAAGGAGAAAGGAGCAGAAGGCGGCAGCAACTCGAAACAGAGCTGGGGGTGTGGCCCAGGGCCTGGGGAAGGCAGGGCGGGCAGTCAGCTTCCAGGATGTCTCGTGGAGGTAGAAGACCATTCCAACTAATCCCAGCTCTGTGACAAGTCTGCCTCCCCAGGGCTCCGTTGACTCATCTGTCAAGGGGGACAGGAACCCCACAATCAAGGCCATGAGGGGTACATGAAATACAGTGGCAAGAGCTGCTCACACCAAGCCCGCTCGATGGTAGAGGCTGGACCTGTGGCCCGACCCCCTCGCAGCCACTCGGGAAGGGCGGAAGCAAGTGTCAGCTCGGAACGCCACGCCCGCCCCATGGAGAGGTGAGAAGGAATTTAGCCTCTGCTGTTCTGTGCGGGGAGATGTGGATGCAGAAGCCCTCGGTGGCTGGGGCACGGCGGGCTGCGTGGCCTCGAGGGAAGCTGTCACGGGAGGTGTGGGCCCTGCGCTGGGACAGAGGGAACAGAGCAGTGGGTGCTGCTGCATCTTGGGCAGAAGGCAAAGAGCTTTTGTTGTTGTTGTTTTGAGACAGAGTCTCACTGTGGCCCAGGCTGGAGAGCAGTGGTGCGATCTCGGCTCACTGCAACCTCTACCTCCCAGGTTCAAGCAATTCTCCTGCCTCAGCCTCCCAAGTAGCTGGGATTACAGGCACGCACCATCACACCCAGCTAATTTTTTTGATATTTTTAGTAGAGACGGAGTTTCGCCACGTTGGCCAGGCTGGTCTTGAACTCCTGACCTCAGGTGATCCGCCCACCTTGACTTCCCAAAGTGCTGGGATTATAGGCATGAGCCACCATGCCCGGCCTCAAAGTACTTCTAATGAATAGTTGGTGGGTATTTTTTAAGGTTTAAAAATATTAGTAAAAGCCAATTCCTTGGAGCAGAAGGCTCGGGGCCAGGCTGGGGTGATCTCACCCCTTTTGTGGTCACCGAGGACTGGCTCTGAGCCATGCGGGGTTGTGCGGGGATGGCAGAGAGCATGACAGAGTGACGAGCTGAGTCGAGGACAGTGGGAGAAGCAGACCAGGAGGCCGGCAGGAAGCGTGGTGCTCAGGTCACCCAGAGCGAGTGCTGGCCACTGGGTCACTGCTGGAAGGAGGTGCACTCACCGGGGACCCTGGGAGCCCCCAAACAGGGACAGCTCATCCGGGGTGAAGTCAGCACTGAGGAAGGCAAAGCTCTCCAGGATGTACTCCATCAGGCTCTCGGCCGAGGCGTGCTCCTGCCTTGCTCTGCAGGGCTGTGGACAGAGTGGCCAGACCTGAGGGCAGCGCCGGGCCCCACCCACATGACTGGGGCACTGGCCAGGAGCCTCACCGCAGACCTAGGCGGTGTCCCGGTCCTGAGCCCCAATCTCACTCACCGTCCCCCAGCACACACCCAGCTGCTGGCCCAAGGCATGGCACCAGACGTGACATTCCCCAGGGTCCCTCCTGAATGGCCTGTGACAAGGTAGGAGCAGAATCTGGAGGGAGACAGATCTGAAAATTGTCCCTGTATCCCACACACCCACGGGGACAGGGCCAATGGCAGGAGTGGGCGAGCAGCCCCAGCAGGGACCAGGGCGGGGGACCACAGGTGCCTCCCCTAAGAGGGGGCCATGCTCATTCCAGGGGCTCCTGCCACTTAGAAATGGCGGGCCGTGGGGCCAGCTTGCCCAGTGTTCTAAGAAAACCCTAAAATAGGGATTTTTATGGGAAACTGCCCAGTTTTGAAATATCAACAAATTCCAAAGGATTTTAAATACATGGTGTAGGTCAGGGAAATGCCTCTTCACGAGATTCGAAAGCCGCCAGGTCGGCCTGTGGGCTCCAGGCTTCTCCTCCGCCCTGCTGAGTTTCTCTCTCCAATAGATGAAGGGAGTGCGTTGGAGCCCCAGCTCCGCCACTGCTCAAGTCACCGGAGCCTCCAGTGGCAGCTCCCTCCCGGGAGATTTCTGTCCTGTCCCCAACTCATGGCTGACTCCAGGGCCAGTTCCTGCCCCCATTCCCCGAGCACCTACCCAGGCCTTGTCCACCACAAACCACAGCCAAGGCACAGGCCCCAAGGCAAAACCAGGACCCTAACTGCTGCGCCCAAAGAGAACATCTCGAGGCCCAAGGGAATAACAAGGCTAGCTGCAGAGATCACATTTTCTAATACAAAAATATATGTGTACATACGTGTGTATGTGCATGTCAATACACGCATGCATACAGGCTGTTGATTCTCAATATTTCAGGTAGTTATGTTCCAGAGGCCAAGGCAGGTGGATCACTTGAGGTCAGGAGTTCAAGACCAGCCTGGCCAACATGATGAAACCGCATCTCTACTAAAAATAAAAATCAGCTGGGTGTGGTGGCACAGGCCTGTTGTCTCAGCTACTCAGGAAGCCGAGGCAAGAGAATCGCTTGAACCCGGAAGGCAGAGGTTACAGTGAGCCGATTGCACCACTGCACTCCAGCCTGGGTGACAGAGCGATAATCCATCTCAAAAAGAAAAAAAAAAAAAAAAAAAAAAAAAAAAAAAAGGCAGTTATGTTCTATAAAATCACAGAAAAAAAAAAAAAAAAAACAAACCAGAATCCGCAAAAGCAGAAGCATTGCTCCCGAAGAGAAATACTGGAGTAAGTTCCTGTGAACCTCTGGGCACAGCAGTTTTATCAGCTCAGCAATACGGAACCTTGTATGTGTCTTTCAGTTTAAAGATACCTTATTTAATAGCTATTGGAACACCGCATTTAATAACTATTGTCAGCCAGATACAGTGGCTCACGCCTATAATCCCAGCACTTTAGGAGGCCAAGGCAGGTGGATCACCCGAGGTCAGGAGTTCAAGACCAGCCTGGCCAACCTGGTGAAACCCCATCTCTACTAAAAATACAAACATTAGCCAGGCTTGATGGCAGTTACCTGTAACCCCAGGTACTCAGGAGGCCGAGGAAGGAGAATTGCTTGATGGGAGGTGGGAGGATCGGGAGGCAGAGGCAGGAACGTGGGGCCCAGCCCACAGGGCATGAGCAAAAGCCAGGAGGTTGCCAAAACTGGGGGGAGTGAGTTGGAGGCAGGGATGGGGGTAAGTGCAGAGAGGGGACAGGATGCTGGGCGCCTTGGCACACATCAGTCATCCTGAGAATGTGGGGGAGGTTGCAGTGAGCCAAGATCATACCCCTGCACTCCAGCCTGGGCAACAGATTCCATCTCAAGAAAAAGAAAAAAAGCTATTGTTGATATATTAACACTAAACTCAGCACGGCTATAGCTCATGCTTGAAGAAGATCATCTAACATGCGTTTTCTCCGGAAGGCACTTCACGCTTCCTGGACTGAGGAACAGCAGCCGGCACTGAAGCTCTGGGCTTGCGAGGCATTTACACAGTAACGCCGTCAACAAGCAGCACAAAAACTTGAAAACCATGGCACAAAACAGACCCTGAGGACACCTGTTCACAGTCTGAGCGCTGAAACGAGAAGGCAGAGCGTGCCTTACTCCACCTCAGCTGGGAATGTGCACTTCCAGCAGCTCAGACTTTCTATCCTCTGCACAGCTCCAAAAATGACTTTGGAATTTCCTCAAGTATTGATTTGGGGGTTAGAAATAAATTTTAGCAAGTAGGTGAATTCCAAAATACAGAATCCACGAATAATGAGGATAAACTTGTATATACATATGTGTGTGTATATATGCACTCACACACATGAATTTTTCTTCTTTGAGTCTTGCTCTGTTGCCCAGGCTGGAGTGCACTGGTGTGAACTCAGCTCACTGCAATCTCCACCTCCCTCTATCTCAAACACCCACAAGGACAGGGCCAATGGCAGGAGGGAGTGAGCAGCAGGGCTCAGCACCTCCTGCCTCAGCCTCCCAAATAGCTAGGACTACAGGCGCACGCTACCACGCTTGACTAAGTTTTTTGTATTTTGAGTAGAGATGGGGTTTTGCCATGTTGGCCAGGCTGCTCTTGAACTCCCAGCCTCAAGCAATCCACCTTCCTCGACCTCCCAAAGTGCTGGGATTACAGGTGTGAGCCACTGTGCCGGCATCACACAGATATTCATACACACATAGTTGTGCATAAATGGGTGTGCAGTTTTTCTCCAGAAAGTCAAACTTAAAACCATGGTCTGTAATCAATTTGCATTGTTCTGACTTCATTTGCCAAAAAAAGAAAAGTTCTTCAAAGATGTTTAAAATGATTACATTATCGCAGCATTAACATTTTTATGTAAATCGGGGGTAATTTTTCAAAATGCAAATGTGTGACAATGTGCATGATTCAAATTGGTCTACAAAATAAAAGCTGTTAAAAAGTGCAAAAAGGGACAGGCGCAGTGCAGTGGCTCACGCCTGTAATCCCAACGCTTCAGAAGGCCAAAGCGGGAGGATCCCATGAGTCCAGGTGTTTGAGACCAGCCCGGGCAACAAAGTGAGACCCTGTCTCTACAAAAAAATAAAATTAACTAGACATGGTGATGTGTGCCTGTGATCTCAGCTACTCAGGAGGCTGAGGTGGGAGGATCATGTGAGCCCAGGAGGCAGAGGTTGCAGTGAGCCAAGACCGCACCACTGTACTCCAGCCTGGGCAACAGAGTGAGGCCCTGTCTCAAAAAAAAAGAAACGAAAAACATAAAATACCAAAAAGATGACATTATTTCTCAAATTGTTTTCTGGAAATTTTCAGGCAGATCCTTTTGACAACCATAGCAGTGGTAAAGGGAACATTTTAAGTTACGGATGTAACATGAGAAATTAAACCTGTTTTCCCCTGGACTGACTTGTCCTGTTGGAGGTGTGGGTGGTGATAAAACAATTAGAGCCGAAGTTTGAAGAGATCTATTAACTATTTCAGTGCCAATGTGTGTCTTACACAAAAGAGGGGGAAACAAAATAGCAAAATCAGAGAGGAACACAACCAGCCTGAGGTGCGTAATGACCAAGGGAAAACGGAGCAGGAAGGGATGGGGCTGCCGGGGCCAGGTGGGAGTTGCCATTTGAAAGAGGGTGTCCAGGCCAGGTGCAGTGGCTCATGCCTGTAAGCCCGGCACTTTGTGAGGCTGAAGCGGGTGGATCATTTGAGATCAGGAGTTCGCGACCAGCCCAGCCAATGTGGTGAAACCCCATCTCTACTAAAAATACAAAAATTAGCCGGGCGTGGTGGCGTGTGCCTGTAATCCCAGCTACTTGGGAGGCTGAGGCAGGAGATTCACTTGAACCTGGGAGGAGGAGGTTGCAGTGAACAGAGATCGCGCCACTGCATTCTAGCCTGGGCGACGGAGCGAGACTCCATCTCAAAAAATAAATAAAAAATAAAAGAGGATGTCCAGGGAGGACACAAGTTAATTGATGTATTAGTAGGTACTAGTGGTACACATTTTAGGTACATTCAAATTTGTGTAAACACAAAAGGATACTATAATAATTTGCCCAGGTCAGCACCTCTGAAAGCCACCTGTCACCTACACCCTCATGTGAACTAAGAATGGCCGGGGATATAAGCCCTGTGGGGGAGAAGGCTGGGTTCGAGGTACACGGATGACGCAGACAGGGAACTGTTCGGGGCGTTCCGCAAAGTCAGCTCTGACCATGACGACACTCCAAGCTGCAGCCCTGCCCAGCCAGGTCAGAAGCTACGAG
This sequence comes from Saimiri boliviensis, assembly GCF_048565385.1. NCBI lineage: Eukaryota > Metazoa > Chordata > Mammalia > Primates > Cebidae > Saimiri > Saimiri boliviensis. The sequence goes on from NC_133457.1 coordinate 114,048,437, forward strand.
ATGGGGCTAGGTTCTGGCTGGACGTGCAGCAAGCTATCCAGTGCGAGCTCTTAGAATCTTCCTGAGCCCCATGAGGGCTGTTATCCCCACTTGTCAGATGAGGAAACCAAGGCCCAGAGAGACAAAGCCCACCCAGGTCACGCAGGGGTGAGGCCAGGATGCCGGCTCAGGCTGCCTGGCCCCAGAGCCCACTCCCCGTTATCACACATCAGCAAAGCAGGGGCGCTGCCCAGGGCAGCGGGGACATACCTTCAGCCGATCTCGGAAGCCCAAGACCTGGTACTCCAGCTCCCGGAGCTGGGGCTGGGTAGAGTCTGTGGGCCTCAGCAACTCCAGGACCTCCTGTAGAGGCCCCTCAAGGACCAAGCCAGGCCCGTCCTCTCTGTCCCCAGTTGCCCCTTTCTCATGGCCTTTCTGGCTGCTCGGGGCTGTGCCATTGGGGAATGGGGAGCCCCGTGGCAGGCTGGGGGTCTCCACTCCTAGGTGCCTCCAGCCGGGCTGCTCTGCAAATGGGCCTCCCGAGAGGTGGGCCATCTGTGGCAGGACACCTGGGGACGGGGGGTCCTCCCGGGCCTCCTCTTCAATGGAAGCGTGGGGGCTGATGGCCAGGGGCAGGAAGCCCACATCGGAGGTGGACGCTGATGTACTGGTCTCCGTGTCTCGGGGGTCCTCAGAGCTGAAGGAGTCCATCTCAGGCAGCTCCTGACTCTGGCTTCTCAGGCTGGGACCCTGGAGGTCACTGTCAGACAGGTAGCTGAGGATTGGGGTGGTCCTGGGGCCACCCAGTAGCAAGGCCTGCTGCGTTGGCTGCTGTAGGACAGACTGGAGAGGGGACACAGGCATGGCCTCACCAGCCACCCCAGGGACCACAGCCAGGCCCCAAGAGGGGCTTCCCCTGACAGGCACCCCTCTTCACGCCCACATTCTCAGGAGGACCGAGGTCACTGAGGCTACCAGCATCCCAGAGCTGCTAACAAGACCTCATCCCCTCTCTGCAATTCTCCCCCATCCCCACCTCCAACTCACTCGTCCCAGGCTTGATGGCCTCCTGGATGTCGCTCACACCCTGTGGGCTGGGCCTGTTCCTGCCTCAGGACCTTTGCACTGACTGTGCTCTCTCGAGAACACTCTTCCCCATGTGGCTTCATGGCTTGTGGCCTCACCTCCTCAGGACCTTACTTAGCTGTCACCTCTCCTGAGAACCCTGCCCTGGACGCCCCCTTTATTTTTTTGAGACAGTCTCTTGCTCTATCAACAAACAGAGTGCAGTGGCACGATCTCAGCTCACTGTCACTGAACTTCTACCACCCGGGTTCAAGCGATTCCCCTGCCTCAGCCTCCCCAGTAGCTGGGACTACAGGCGCGCGCCACCACCCCTGGCTAATTTTTTGTATTTTAGTAGAGACGGAGTTTCACCATGTTGGCCAGGATGGTCTCCAACTCCTGACCTCGTGATCCACCCGCCTCGGCCTCCCAAAGTGCTGGGATTACAGACATGAGCCACCGCACCTGGCTGACACCCTTTTTTAAATGGCAGCTTCCACCTAACCCCGGTGGGCCCCTTCCTGCTGTCTCCCACAGTCCTTATGCCCCTCGGGCTGGCTGTGCACTTCTCTGATCTTGATTATCATCTGTTTCTCCTGTAGAATTTCATCTCCATGAGGGCACAGTCTTTGCCTGGACTGGAGCACAGTGGGGCATAGAGTTTCATTTTTTTGTTTGTTTTGAAACGGTCTCGCTGTTGTCCAGGCTGGAGTGCAGTGGCACTATCTCAGCTCTCTGCAATCTCCACCTCCCGGGTTCAAGCAATTCTGTTGCTTCAGCCTCCAGAGTACCTGGGATTACAGGCAGATGCCACCATGCCTGGCTAATTTTTGTATTTTTGTAGAGATGGGGTTTCACCATGTTGACCAGCCTGGTCTTGAACTCTGGACCTCAGGTGATCTGCCTGCCTCGGCCTCCCAAAGTGTTGGGATTGTAGGTGTGAGCCACTGCACCCAGCCTAGTTCTGAATGAGTGAAGTGAATGAATGAATGAAGGGCCTGACACATATGCAGTCTTGTCACCATAGAAACGGCAGCAGCTGTCATTAAGCATTCTGAGGCTGCCGGCCCCACTCCAGGGCCTTCACATCACATGTCATCGCCCTCTCCATGCCTCCTGGAGGTGGCACTGCCCTAACCTCAGGCCACACGGGTGGCAGGCATGGTGCCACAGTGTGAATCTGGGTGCACGGACACGAACCCTCACCTTTCATCAGCTGGAACAATGAAAATGGTTGATGTTCATAACTCAATTAACCCTTACAACAATCCCATAAGGGCAGCGCTGCTCTTCTCACTTCTCTATACAGAAGTTGAAGTCCAGAGAGAGCCCAGCATGGAGGTTCACACCTGTAATCCCAGCACTTTGGGAGGCTGAGGTGTGTGAATTGCCTGATATCAGGAGTTCGAGACCAGCCTGACTAACATGGTGAAACCCCCGTCTCTACTAAAAATACAAAAATTAGCTGGGCATGGTGGCATCTGCCTGTAATCCCAGTTACTCGAGAGGCTGAGGCAGGAGAATCGCTTGAACCCGAGAGGTGGACGTTGCAGTGAGCTGAGATCACACCATTGCACTCCAGCCTGGGCAACAAAAGCGAAACTCCATCTCAAAAAAATTCGAAGACAGGGCATGGTGGCTCATGCCTGTAATCCCAGCACTTTGGGAGGCCTAGGTGGGCAGATAACCAGAGATCAGGAGTTTGAGACCAGCTTGACCAACATGGTGAAACCCCATCTCTACTAAAAATACAAAAATTAGCCAGGCGTGGTGGTGCGTGCCTGTAATCCTAGCTACTAGGGAGGCTGAAGCAGGAGAATTACTTGAACCCAGGAGACAGAGGTTGCAGTGAGCCAAGATCAAGCCAGTGTACTCCACCCTGGGGAAGAGAGCAAGACTCTGTCTCCAAAAAAAAAAAAAACAAAGAGGCTGGTACACTTGCTGATAGATGGCATTGCTGTCTCTGCAAGAATAGGGAGGACCCTGATGACAGGAGCTGGCACTAAGGAGGGGACCCTGATCCATGGAGATGATGGGAAAGAGATGTTTTACTGGGCACTCTGTCGAGTAATACTACTGGAAACATTTTAGGTTTAAAATGAGTAGGATAAGGCCAAGGCCATGGCCGGGGTGGTAGGACCATCCTGAGAGCCTGTCGCAGACGTCCTGAAGAACCAGCCACGCCCAGCACCCAGGCCGGGATGGAGGCTGCCAGAGGAAGACAGCACGCAGGAAAACACCCAGATCACCCCAAACGGGGGCTGGGCCTGCCACATCTGGGAGAGCCAGATTGCTCAGCCCGGCCCCTCTCGTGCTGCCCCCATCCCAGGGGCCCCAGAGAAGGCTCACTCACCAGGTAGTATCTCTCCCGGAAGCTGGGAGTGCTCGGGGGTGTCCAGTTGTACAAGGAACCCTTCCTGCTGCCCATAGAAAACTTGCCTGTGGGGCTGGGTGACACCACGAAGCTCTCAGTATCAAAAGGGCTGGAGGAGAGAACAGAAGGCCAGGATGCCATCGGCGCCCAGAGGCCATTTCAGGACCAGATGGCCCCGGGGTCTCTTCAGCTACACAGGTCGACTGTCTTTATCTTACAGTACAACAGCGTGGATGGTGCGCAAGGAGCTCTGCTCTAAACCTTTTTTTCTTTGAGACAGGGTCTTGCTCTGTTGCCCAGGCTGGAGTGCAATGGTGCCATCACAGCTCACTGCATCCTTGAACTCCTGGGTTCAAGTGATCCTCCTGCCTCAGCCTTCCGTGTAGCTATGACCACAGGCATGCACCACCATGCTCAATTAATTTTTTAATTATTCTATTTTTTGTAAAGATAAGGTCTCACCATATTGCCCAGGCTGGTCTCGAACTCCTGGGCTCAAGCAGTCCTCCTGCCTCAGCCTCCCAAAGTGCTGGGACTACAGGCCGTGAGGCACTGAGCCTGGCCTCTACTAAACTCTTTACACAAACCCTTATTTCTACCCGCATGACAACCCTCTGTGGCCTGGAAAATGACTTACAGGGGAGGAAAGGAAGGCTCTGAGAGATGAGAGACTTGCTCAGGCCAGTGTCATAACTACGTGAGACAGAACTGAATTCACACACAGATTTCTCTGACCCCAAAGCCTTAAAGATCACCGAGAGTGATGCTTACTCTTCAGACATCGCTGTATTTAACGGATTTAAGAGGAAATGGGCTAGGTGCGGTGGCTCACACCTGTAATCCCAACAATCCGGGAGGCCAAGGTGGGCGGAAGACTTGAGCTCAGGAGTTCGAGACCAGCCTGGATAACCCAGCGAAACCCCCATCTCTACAAAAAATGAATGCATTAGCCCGGCGTGGTGATTGACGAAGGCCTGTAGTCCCAGCTACTCAGGAGGCAAAGGGGGAAGGAGCACTTGAAAATGGGAGGCGGAGGCTGCAGTGAGCCGAGATCATGCCACTGCTCTCCGGTCGGGACAATGGAGCAACACTATCTCAAAACAAAACAAAACAGGAAATGGAGGCTTGGGGAGGGCCAGGGCCTTGCCATGATCACAGGGGCAGCCTAGGAACTGAACTCTAGGTCACATGGCTTTGAACCCTTTAGAAACCTTTCTCAAGGCCAGGCACGGTGGCTCACACCTGTAATCCTAACACTTAGGATGCCTGAAGTCAGGAGTTCGAGACCAGTCTGTCTAACATGGTGAAACCCCATCTCTACTAAAAATACAAAAAAAATTAGCTAGGTGTGGTATTCAGGCGCCTGTAATCCCAGCTACTCAGGAGGCTGAGGTAGGCGAATCGCTAGAACCCTGGGGGTGGAGGTTGCAATGAGCCGAGATTGCACCATTGTACTCCAGTCTAGGTGACAGAGCAAGGCTGTTTCAATTAAAAAAAAAAAAAAAAAAGATTTCTCAGATTCCGACCACTCTGAGAGCCGTTAGCCAGATGGCGAGGGACAGTGACTGAGGCAGGAGAGTAGGGTCTGGAGGCAGGGAACCTCAGGCCGATTCATGCTGAATCAAGGTCTGAAGGGACAGGGAATCTAAGGCCAATTAACATAATCTTGCTAAAGCTAACGCAAAAGGAAAAACCCCGTCTCCCCACACTGAGTAGCAAAGGATCAAAGGCAACCTCCCTACAGCCCCCCTGCCTCCGCCTCAGCTCAGACGGAAAGGGAGGGTACCTTAGGCTGGCTGCTGGCCAAGCAGGGACCACCCCTCTATCTGCACAGGGTACGGCTCACCTCAGCCTCTAACCACAGACCAAATCCTTTATCCAGATAAGGGGTAGCCTGCAGGAACCTTAAACAGAGTACTTCAAGCCCAGGAAACTCTGTGTTGAGGTCCTTGAGCCGCATGCTCGGGCCCACTCCCACCCTGCTGAGTGCTTCCTCGTTTTTTTTGTTGTTGTTGTTGACAGTTTCACTCTGTCGCCCAGGCTGGAGTGCAGAGGCTCCCTGCAGCCTCCTACTCCCAGGTTCAAGGGATTCTCCTGCCTCAGCCTCCAGAGTAGCTGCGACTACAGACCTACGCCACCAAGCCTGGCTAATTTTTGTGTTTTTAGTAGAGACAAGGTCGCCTTGTTGGCCAGGCTGGTGTCTTGAACTCCTGACCTCAGGTGATCCGCCCCCCGCAGGCCCCCCCAAGTGCCGGGATGACAGGCGTGAGCCGCCGTGTCCAGCCTGCTTTCTCGCTTTAACAGAGCCCTGCTGCTTCATTCCTATTTCCTTTCTCTGCTTCTTTTGTACATTTTGTTCAAGTCTGTTCAAAACGCCAAGGACCCATATAACTGATTGTCAAGACCCTCCGCCGGTAACAACTGGACACCCCCAATTAGAGGCTCCTTTGAGCAGCTCAGCCTATGAACAGGGGACACTCGGTTCAGACCCCTTGTCTGTAAAAGGGGTGCCCTTACAGAAGAACCCCGGTGGAGAACATGCACAGGGAGGGGTGGGAATCCAGACGAGCGTGTGGGAGTGCCGAGGTACGTGACGTGCAGCCCGGCCTTACCCTGGCACCTGCCCAGCCCCGCACTCGGAGCAGGTAGGTCCACCGTAGACCCTCGTGCCTCGAAGAAACCTGCTCTTATCTGCACAAAGGCCTGGCCTGTGGCACCTGGACCCAGCCTGACCAGAAGGCCCAGAGGCTCTGCAAATGCCTTCTTCTCTGCCTGGGGCATCTGAGGACCTGCAGACCCGCAGGCCCTCTGGGTCCTAGTCTTAGATGGCATTGAGCTGCCCACTACCCTGTATGAGTCAGGGGCCCCCCAGGCAAGAGGTATTCTCAGCCCTACCAGGCAGGTGAGGATCTTGAGGTCGCAGGTGGTCGCTCACCTGAATTCTCCCAGCTCACAGGGGAGAGGGCAGCAGCTATGTGACCCCAGCTCATGTGCCCGCCCTAGGGAGAAGAGAGCCCCGACTGGCCAGGGCAAGCAGAAAGCCAAGGAGATACCTTGGCCCTCCCTCCTGCAGCCCCTGGGCCGGGGAGTAAGAAGGACACACAAGACTTCCTGGAACAAAGAGCTCCAGAGCCCACCACGCTCATGGGCATGCGACATGCAGTGCGCTCATGGACACGGGCCTCATGGATCTGCGGCCGAGATGGGGACGCAGGTGACTGCTCACCCCTGGGCCTGGAGGCAGCCAGGGCAGGCCAGGAATGAGGCGGTGGGAGCAGCAACGAGGGCCTTCCTGGACAGGCGAGCCTCCTCCAAGGAGCCGAGCCCAGGAGGCCCCGGAAAGTGTCCCCCCAGTCTGAGTCCCTGGGACTTTAATACCCGGGGGTTCCAAAACAAGAATGGAAGCAAAGCCGGAAAGGCAGGCGGGGGCTACAGAGAAAGTCCAGGCCTCCAGCTGACTGAGGGGCAGGAGCGAGGGACAGATGAGGACCCGTGAGGGCAGGGACACCCTCGGTGGAGGCTGGTACAGGAACCCAGGGCTAGAGTGTGGCCAGGCCACCAGGGTCAGCCGGCCAGGCCTCCACTCTTCCCCAGGGCCAGGCAGGACTCACTTCCACTGCATCTGCAGCTGCAGCTTGATGGTGCCCAGCTCCGTGATGTCCACCACGATGACCTGCGGCCGCGTCGTGAAGAAGTCAGCGATGTCACACGTCACTGCGCCCACAGCCAGCGAGCCCAGGCCCCGCAGCTCCGTCACCTGGGGGTGGGGGCTGGAGGGTGGTGTCCGAGCCGAGCACACAGGCACCCCAGCCCCGCCCCCAGCCCCGCCCCCAGCCCCGCCCCCACCTTGATGTCCAGGTTCTCGTGCAGCGTGGGGATGAAGGCCTTCTCCTCTTCGTCCCAGGTCTGGCTGTCATCCGACTCAATCCGACCCTTGAGCTTCCAGCGCTGGCGGCCCAGACGCATGAGCACCTGTCAACCAGCCCGAGAGGGGCTGTGTCAGCCCCGGAGGGTGTCCCCTCGACGCCTGCCCAGGGCCCTCCCTGCCAGACAGCGCCTCCGCTGCAACCCCGGTTCCCAGCTGCTCCAGGCTCCCAAAGACCTGGTAGGGAGCCCTGAGGATTGACCCCAGAGGGTGGCCATACCTCATACTGGTCTCCGGGACAGAGGCGTGCGTAGCCCACCAAGCCTGGAACGCAGATATGGCCAGTCTCCCCTCCGCCTTCCACTGTCCCTGACCCGGGACCACAGGTCCTCTCTGAGGATCCCCCGAGTGTAGGTTTTCAGGTTCAGGGGGCAGGGATGCACTGTCATGACGGATGATGGACAGGAGGGTGCTGGGCCCTCACACCAGGCTCAGAGAGGGGTGGGACTTGCCAGAGGTCACATGTCACATGGATGCAAAAGTCACGGCCAAGCTCAGACCCCTGGGATTCTGGTGAGTTCCCCTCCAGGAAGGCCTCCGCCCACCCCCTTCAGCCCTATCACCTTTCATCCTGATGTGGAACTGGCCCAGGTGAACCTCCAGGGCCCCCTCGATGAGCCACATGTCCTGTGAAGCCCCAGAGGTGACTCAGGTGGCTGCCTGGGGTGAGGCCACGGGAGCCTCTCACTGTCCGTGCAGCCAGACAGAGGCCACAGGCAGAGACGCCTCCTCGGGGCCAAGGGCACCTCCCCCGACCCCCACTGGCCCAGCCCTGGCTGCCCCCACTGCCCAGCCCAGCTTGGCCCGGCCTACCTCGGCGCACTCATGCAGGCTGCGGCCCAGCTCCTGCAGGCTTTCTCGGGCCGCGCGGCTCGGGGGGCACCTGGCGAAGGCCTGCTGCATGCTGGAGGCGCCGTCACGCAGGCGGCACTGGATGCAGTAGTCCTCGTACAGCTCGTCCACCTGCGCCGGGCACATGGGCTGGTGGCGCTGCCCACGCCGAGGGGCAGCCCCACACCTGCCTGTCGACTTTGCCCCTCTGGGAGAGGCCATTCCTGAGCTAAGCACCCCCCGCCCCAACCCCACCCCACCCCACCCCACCCCACCCCACCCCACCCCACCCCACCCCACCCCACCCGGTAGTGGCAGTCACCACCTGCCCAGTCCCACTCAAAGCACTCCCCACTGGTCCCGGTAGACCGTGAGCCCCCAGAGACAGGGACCCACCCATCTCCTCTGACTCCCCCGCCTCCCCTGCTGCATACCCAGCCCCTGGCAGCAACTGGCACACAGTGTGCACAGCAAAAATGAGTAAAAGAAAACCGAATCTGTCCCTTCCCCTCCTCTGCCTGGTTTTTCAGCAGTGGAACAGGGGAGGTGACTCATGACCACCTGCTGCCCACTGGGCAGTGCGGGGAGTAAAGCAGGATTGTGACACCGTCTGCAGACTCTAAAGCTTAAGGCATCTGCTATTCGACCTTGGGCGAACCCATGCTCATCTAAGATTGAGCATGAGGTCTTTCTCCATAAACTGAAGAAAGAGCCCATAGGGTCCCCAGGGCTGAGCCCCCCAACGACTCCCACCTCAGGGCAGAGCCCCTGTCGTCCTTAGCCTCCTGCAGCTCCCCACACCCAGAGGCCCTGACTCCTGCTCCAAGGGTACCTCCCTAGCTCCTGCTAACCTAGCTGAGGCCCAGCAAGCTGGCACTGCCCTACCCCATACCCTGCAACACCCACGAGCCGGCTGACCTTGCTGATGTGAAACTCCATCTTCCGAATGTGCCTTTCCACATAGCGCGTTTGCTTCTCCCAGAAAAAGGGAAGATGTTTGCAAAGTCGCCTGGGCACCCTGCCAGACCCGCCTGCCCCGCCACCCTCCTGTAGGTCCTAAGGCAGAGAAGGGGGCTTAGTGCCAGGCCACCCCTCACCATCCCCTAGGAAGGCTCATTGAAGAGCTTCCACCTTCCCATTCTTAAAATGGGGAGGAAACCCAGGGATTCTGCCCTTGGGGCAGCCAGGAAGATGCAATGAGACACGGTGGTTCTCATCCAGCCGGGCCTAGCCCACCTCACTCATCGTATGCAGACTCACCTTGTCCAGGTCGTAATAGAAAGCCTGCAGGGGAGAAAGGAGGGTGGAAGAAACTGTCAGAGTCCCAAATGCTCCTCCAATGCCTATGAGGCTCTATCCTGGCGGCGCCTGAGCTTAGAGGACAAGAAGCCATGCCTGCAGCCACCCCTGCTCCTTCCTCTGCCAATGGCAGGCTGCTGGCCATGCCAGGGACGGCAGTGATTAAACACTTGGATGCTGAATGAGGCAGTTCTAGGTCTGGCTTTTCTATTTCCCAGCTGTGTGTCCCAGGCAAGACATTCAACCTCTCTGGGCCTCCATTTCCTCATACGTAAAGCAGGGTAGGAGAAGCGCCCACCTCACGGGAAGAAAAAGGGACACAGTAGGCACTTGACAAAATGGGAACCATCAAAGGGATGGCTTCAGCCATGACCAAAAGAACGTGAAGGGGATGGGACAGATGGTACACAAGTTCAAGCCTTCATGGCGAATTCTTCAGTTCAGTGCATTCCAGGGGCCAGGGTACAGCCAAGACAAGTAATATATCACCAGGGCAGGCAAACCTTTCCATAGCTTTCTAAAAGGCAGATAGTAAATATTTCAGGATTGGCATTCCAGGGCGCCCCATGCCAAGATCTATAAACTAGGACCATCCTAGACGGCACGGTGGCTCATGCCTGTAATCCCAACAATTTGGGAGGCCGAGGTGGGCAGATCACCTGATGTCAGGGGTTCGAGACCAGCCTGGCCAACATGGTGAAACCCTGTCTCTACTAAAAATACAAAAAATTAGCCAGGCATAGTGACAGGTGCCTATAATCCCAGCTACTCGGGAGCTGAGGCAGGAGGATTATTTGAACCCAGGAGACAGAGTTTGCTGTTGAGTTGAGGTGGTGCCGTCACTTTGTCTCAAAAAAAAAAAAAAAAAAAAAGGACTATCCTGGCCAGGCACAGTGGCTCACCCCTGTAATCCAACATTTTGTGAGGCTGAAGTGGTCAGATCACTTGATGTCAGGAGTTCAAGACCAGCCTGGCCAACATGGCAAAACCCCATCTCTACTAAAAGTACAAAAATTAGCTGGGCGTGGTGGTGCATGCCTGTAATCCCAGCTACTCGGGAGGCTTGAGGCAGGAGAATCGCTTGAACCTGAGAGGTGGAATGAGCCAAGACTGCACCACTGCACTCCAGCCTGGGTGACAGGTGAGACTCCATCTCCCAAAAAAAAAAAAAAAAGTAAGACCATCTGAAACACACACATATTTTTGCCTATCTTAAAGTTACTTCTAGAACCAAGAAGAGTGTGAAGTGGGCCTAAGACATGTGAACTGCTGTACCTGCCTGTGAGGTTAAATTCATCAGGGTCAAAGTTCTGTCCTCACTCGGCCCCTCTGCCACCATAGCATGGAAGCAGCCACAGGCAGTATGTAAATGGACGAGTGTGGCCAATAAACTTTTTTTTAAACAAATGTTTAACAAACACAAATGTTTAAAAAAAAATTGTTTTAGGCCGGGCGCGGTGGCTCAAGCCTGTAATCCCAGCACTTTGGGAGGCCGAGGCGGGTGGATCACGAGGTCAAGAGATCGAGACCATCCTGGTCAACATGGTGAAACCCCGTCTCTACTAAAAATACAAAAAAAAAACTGGCTGGGCATGGTGGCACGTGCCTGTAATCCCAGCTACTTAGGAGGCTGAGGCAGGAGAATTGCTTGAGCCCGGGAGGTGGAGGTTGCGGTGAGCCGAGATCAATCGCGCCATTGCACTCCAGCCTGGGCAACAAGAGCGAAACTCCGTCTCAAAAAAAAAAAGAAAAAAAAGAAAGAAGGATTCAACTCCAAAAAGTCCCACGTATGTATATATGTGGAATTGTACATGTGCGCTAATGAAATAAAAACTCCATTTAAGCCAGGTGAGGTGGCTCACACCTGTAATCCTAGCAGTGATTTGGGAGGACAAGGCAGGAGGATCATTTGAGCCTAGGAGTTCAAGACCAGCCTGGGCAACATAGCAAGACACTATCTCTACAAAAATTTAAAAATTAGCCAGGCCCGGTGGGACACACCTGTAGTCCTAGCTATTCTAGAGGCTGAGGTAGGAGGACTGCTTGAGCCCAGGAGGTCAAGGTTACAGTGAGCTGTGATCGCACCACTGCACTTCAGCCTGGGTGACAGAGTAAGACTTTGTCTCTTTAAGAATAAATAAAATATTGTTTAAATTAAGAAACAATTAAAACTCCATTTAATCGCCGGGTGCGGTGGCTCACGCCTGTAATCCCAGCACTTTGGGAGGCAGAGACGGGTGGATCACGAGGTCAAGAGATCGAGACCATCCTGGTCAACATGGTGAAACCCCGTCTCTACTAAAAATACAAAAAAATTAGCTGGGCGTGGTGGCGCGTGCCTGTAATCCCAGCTACTCAGGAGGCTGAGGCAGGAGAATTGCCTGACCCCGGAGGCGGAGGTTGCGGTGAGCCGAGATCGTGCCATTGCACTCCAGCCTGGGTAACAAGAGCGAAACTCCATCTCAAACAAAAACAAAAACAAAAACAAAAACAAAAAAAAAACTCCATTTAAAAAAATAAAGAAATAGGCTGGGCACAGTGGCTCACACCTATAACCTAGCATTTCGGGAGGCTGAGGTGAGTGGATTACCTGAGGTCAGGAGTTTGAGACTAGCCTGGCCAACATGGTGAAAGCCCCTCTCTACTAAATAAAAAATACAAAAATTATCCTGGCATGATTGTGTGTGCCTGTAGTCCCAGCTACTCAGAAGTTTGAGGCAGGACAATCACTTGAACCTGGGAGGCAGAGGTTGCAGTGAGAGGAGATGGCACCACTGCGCTCCAACCTGGGTGACAGGGTGAGACTCCATCCTGGGGAAAAAACAAAAACAAAAAAAAGACAAAAAGGGAAGATCCCAAGCCTTTGAAAAGAACACTGACTACCCAGCAATGTCTCAAAAACCAACATGTTGTTTAAATGAGAAGCAACATGTCATGGGGCAGGACCCGACACAGGCATCCTCCTGTGTGGCTCTGCACGGTCACCCTGTCCTGGCTTCAGTGTGCCCATCTATAACACGGGAGCAGCTAAAACATACACATATTTTACGCTTGCCTACTTTAGAGTTACTTCTCGAACAAAGAGAATGGGAAGGGAACTCCACGGGGCAGGTGCTGGAACTGGGTGAGATCTTGGCAGCACCTCCTCCCACCCTGCTGCTGGTCACCACCCAATCGCCCACCAAGGGCGAGGCATGCTGGGGTTGGCAGGCCTTTCCCTCCCCAAGTCCCTGGCACGCGCAGGCTGGGTCCCTGCCTCTCCCACCCTGCCGGCCCCGAGGCCTTCTCTGCTGGAGCCAGGATACAGAGATGGCAGCTTGCTTCTTTTTCATTCATTCATTCATTCATTTCATTCAGAGTCTGGCTCTGTCGCCTAGGCTGCAGTGCCATGGTGTGATCTCACTTCACTGCAACCTCTGCCTCCTGAGTTCAAGCTATTCTCCTGCCTCAGCCTCCCGAGTAGCTGAACTACAGGCGCATGCCATTATGCCCGGTTAGTTTTCATATGTTTAGTACGAATGGGGTTTCACCATGTTGGTCAGGCTGGTTTCAAACTCCTGATCTCAAGTGATCCACCTGCCTCGGCTTCCCAAAGTGCTGAGATTACAGGCATGAGCCACTGTGCCGGGCCGCTGAATGCTATTTTGGTAGAAAAATTCATCTCCCATCCTCATTTCCCGAGTTCCTCCGTCAAGCTGGTGGCCTGTTCTGCATGCTGGTGCTTTGGAGGCGGGATTCTGGGAAACACTGGCTGGGAGGAGGACCCCACAGCAGCAAGGCCTGCTTGCTTTTGTTTCCAAATCTAATTCATTAAGGACATGTGGGGTTTTCCCAAGACAGCAGTGGAGAAATTTCCCAGATGAAAGGAAGATCCTCCCACCGGAAAGATGGAAGTCTCAGTATCACCAGATAAAATACAGGACATGTAATTAAAATTTTCAGCAAACAAGGAACAATTTTTTTTATCGCATGTCGCAAAGATTTCATGGGATATACTAAAACTAAACAAATTTGTAATTTGTCTGAAAATCAAATCTAATGAGAAGCCAGGCACAGTGGCTCATGCCTATAATTCCAGCACTTTGGGAGGCTAAGGCAGGTGGATTACTTGAGGTCAGGAGTTTGAGACCAGCCTGGGCAACCTGGTGAAACCCTGTCTCTACTAAAAATGCAACCAAAAAAAAAAAGAAAGAAAGAAAAACACAGCTGGGCACAGCTACTCAGGAGGCTGAGGCAGGAGAATCGCTTGAACCTGAGAGGTGGAGGTTGCAGTGAGCCAGTATCATGCCACTGCACTCCAGCCTAGGCAACAGAGCAAGACTTCGTCTCAAAAACAAAACCAAAAAAAACAATGCCGGGGTCAGTGGCTCATGTCTGTAATCCCAACACTTTGGGAGGCCAAGGTGGGCAGATCACGAGGTCAGGAGATCAAGACCATCCTAGCCAACATGGCGAAACCCTGTCTCTACTAAAAATACAAAAATTAGTCAGGCGTGGCAACGCATGCCTGTAATCCCAGCTACTCAGGAGGCTGAGGCAGGAGAATCACTTGAATGCAGGAGGCAGAGGTTGTAGTGAGCCAAAATTGTGCCACTGCACTCCAGCCTCGGCGACAGAGTGAGACTCCATATTAAAAAAATTTTAATGGGGCATGCTATTTGTGAGTGTGTGTGTGTTTTGCTAAGTCTGTCTCTGCTAAGGGAGAAGCAAAAACCAGAGTGGGTGAGCCTTAGGCAACAGAGGGTCCAGGGCCGGCCTCAGAGACACTGCCTTGGCCAGCGCAGTGCCTCACACCTGTAATCCTGGCACTTTGGGAGGCCGAGGAGGGAGGATTGCTGGAGCACGGGAGCTCAAGACCCGACTTGGCAACGTGATGGGGCCTCATATCTACAAAAAGTTAAAAAGTTAGCTGGGCATGGTGGCGCATGCCTGTAGTCTCAGTTACTTGAGAGGCTGAGGTGAGAGGATTGCTTGAACCCAGTAGATGGAGGTTGCAGTGAGCTGAGATTGTGCCACTGCACTCCAGCCTGGGCGACAAAGGGAAATCCTGTCTCAAAAAACAAACAGACAGGCCGGGCGCGGTGGCTCACGCCTGTAATCCTAGCACTTTGGGAGGCCGAGGTGGGTGGATCACCTGAGGTCAGGAGTTCAAGACCAGCCTGGCCATCATGGTGAAACCTCATCTTTTTATTTAAAAAAAACAAAAACAAAAACAAAAACAAAAGAAAAGAAACAAGACACTGTCCTGATGATGGCAGGAAATGCTGCCTGGCAGCTGGGCATGGGAGAAACATGCAGGCTTCATCGAGGACAGCAGCAGAGGCCACTGTGACATACCCAAGATTCAACACCTAACCCACTTCCCTGGCATCACAGAAGCCATCCCATGTCCAGATCACCTGATGGCCAAGGTCTATAAAGCAGGACCACCTAAAACAAATGCGCCCCTATACACTGCCCACCTTAGCACAACTTCTAGAACAGAGAGTGCAACGTGGGCCTCAAATGTGTGAACGGCTGTCTGCGTCAAAGTGAAATTAACTTAGCACAGCATGAAGAGTCTACCCCGTAAACTTCTAGTTCAGAGACAGATTCACACCATGACGTAGGCTGGGAAAGGGAGGGGTCTCACCAGCCTTGAATTCCTCCTGGTGTCCTTGTGGCATCCAGACAGGTGGTCCAGCTCAGCCTGCTGCACACACAGATGCTCCCTGCAAGGAGGATGAGGAAGAGTTTCAAAAGGAAGAGGAACAAGAAAGGGAAAGGAAACGGGCCAGATGGACAGTGTCCCTGTGTGGAGAGCAGATACGGGGCTCAGAGGCAGCCAGGAAGCCCCGCGCCCTCACACGGGAGGCTGCGCGCCCAGTACCACAACAAACGGGTTACAGGGAGGTCCCCAATAAATTCCCCCACCTGGCCCACAAGCAGGTCCTACTGTTGTTATATGCATTTTATTTATTTTTCTTTTGAAATAAGGTCCCACTCTCTCTCAGTCTGGAGTGCGGTGGTACAGTCATAGCTCACTGCAATCTGTGCCTTCCAAGTTCAAATGATTCTTGTGTCTCAGCCTCTTGAGCAGCTGGGACTACAGGCGTGTGCCACCAAACCTGGCTGATTTTTATATTTTTAGTAGAGACAGAGTTTCTCCATGTTGGCCGGGCTGGTCTCGAACTCCTTTATCTAAGGTGATCTGTCTGCCTCAGCTTCCCAAAGTGCTGGGATTACAGGCGTGAGCTACCGTGCCCAACCTAGTATACGTATGTTAGAGATGGACAAACCAACCCTTGAAGGGAGCAAGTACCCCAGCCCTGGTCACACAGCAGAGAAGACGCTGAACCCAGGTTTGAAAGCACACCATGGCCTCAGAACCCAAAATCTTCACCTCCATGTTATACCCCTCCCAAGCTGAGGCCCAGCTCATGGGAAGGTCAGCATGGCACACTTCCCTCACGGTCAAGGGTCTAGATTTGAGGGCCAGGGCAGGAGTCCCATCTTGCTAGATTTGCTGAGTCGCCCCAGGAAGGTCACTCACTCTCTCTGGGCTATACAGACATCACCTCAAATGTGGAAGAGATAGCTTCTGCCAGGCTGCTACTCACTGAGGCGTTGAGCTCTCTGGGAAGAATTGGGTGCCTTGGCCCTAGACAAGTCTCAAACATGTGATCCTTAAAGGACGCAGAAGCTCCCTTCGGAAACACGCCTCTCCCCTCCATGCACACCCAGCCCCCACTCCACACAATCACAGCTCACTGCAGCCTCCACCTCCAGGCTCAGGCAATCCTCTCATTTCAGACTCCCGAGTAGCTGGGACCACAGGTGCATGCAACCATGCCCAGCTAATTTTATGTATTTCTTTGTGGAGACAGGGTTTTGCCATGCTGGTCTCGAACTCCTAGGCTCAAGGAATCCACCTGCCTCAGCCACCCAAAGTCCTGGGATTACAGGGTGAGCTGCTACGCCCAGCCAAGGATTTATATTTGGAAAACCGTTTCATTCTAAGGTGGTTTAAACTTTTAATCGACTCTGGTTCCTCTTTGGGCTGCCCTGTCTATAGAAAGAGATGCAGGTAGGAGAGAACTTAGGGTCTAAGTACCACTGTGTCTGGGCAAAGTCACTCCAGAAACCACTCTTTAGCCCACAAAGGTCCCTGTCATCTGGTCCCTGTCGCCCCGTGACCTCATCCTCTTTCCGTTGGCTCTAGCCACACTGCCTCCTTGCTGCACCCCAGGGCCTTTGCACGTGTGGCTGCTCTGGCCTGGAATGTTCTTTTGCCATTGTCTGCATGGCTCACTCCTTCACCCCTTCAGGCGTGTGCTCCAGTGTCACCTTCTTCGCAAGGCCTTCCTTCCCACCGCCCAATTTAAAAGGAACCCTCACTGCCTCCGCCTGCTCACCACGGCCTGTTTTCCACCGTAGCCCTTGCCACCATCAGACATTCTCTGTACTCTCTTTTCTGTATTGTGTATCATGTGTCTTTCCCCCACTAGGAGTCAGCTGCTCGGAGGGATAGGGATTTCCTGTGTTTAGTTTACTTCTGTCCCCTGGCCGGGCACTCTATATGCCTCAGTAAGTATGTGCGGGCTGGGCTCGGAGGCTTACACCTGTAATCCCAGCACTTTGGGAGATTACTTGAGGTCAACATGGTGAAACCCTGTGTCTACTGAAAATACAAAATACCAGCTGGGTGTGGTGGCATGCACCAGCAGTCCCAGCTGGTCAGGAGGCCGAGACGGGGCAATTGCTCGAACCCCAGAGGTGGAGGTTGCAGTGACCCAAGATTGTGTCACTGCACTGGAGCCTGGGTGACAGAGCATCTCAAAAAAATAAAATCTGTGGAGTGACTCACTCTTCCTGGGCGGGCCTTGGCCCAGCTCATCAGTCACTCTCTGAGCAAGTCTGTCCCTTGCTGGGACACCCGCTGCCCTGACCTCCCGCACGTGTGAGCTCACGGTGCAGGCTCCCACTGCGGGGCCTTTGCCTGTGCCGTTGTCTCTGCCTACAACACCCGTCCCCCAGAACTGAGCATGGCAGCGGCTTCTCAGACCGTTCGTGTGTCAGACGGTGGCGGCACCTCCTCGGCGCATACCAGGATCATCCTCTCCGCCAACGCCCTGGACGCACCGTCTCTCCGTGACCCTTCACTGCTCTCAGCACAGGCGGCAGTTCCATGACTGACTGCATGATCTGACTGTATTGCTTCTTTACTGATGGCATCAAATCTGCTCCTCTGTACTTCATGCTCTACAAGACCAGAGTCCTCCTGCCTTAGTCACTGCCAGGTTCCCAGCACCTAAGGACCGGGCTGAGCACACGCCACACCCTGACCTACATGTTAACTAAATGAATGGCCAGGAACTTAACCTGTCACGTCTTACAGACAGACCTACCTGTACTTCCCCAGGAAGAGACAGAAGCGAGGTAGAAGAATGCATTTCATAGAGACAACACACAGCCCAGCCTTACTTGAGGCCTCTTTTCAATGCTTCAAAGATCTTCTTCACCTGCTGAGGCTTGGGATCCGCACAGACCGACCCCTTCCGCAGCGTGCTGTACATCTTGGAGGATTTTGCAGGCATTCGCAATCTCACGGAGTTCCTGCTGATGGACTTTCTGTAAGAAGGGATGGAGGAGAAGAGAGGTCAGAGCAGGGCCCTGACAAAGCCCCGCCCAGGGGCAGGCACTTTGGAAATAGTGAGCAGAACCATAGGGAGTCAGGACACCTGGCTCAGTCCCACCCCATCACCACCAAGCAGTGTGTTTGTTCTCCAGAAACGTGTGGAGTTGCCCTTGGCCTCTGCTTTCTCATCTGTGAGAGGAGGAGCCGGGTGCGGTGGCTAACACTTGAAATCCCAGCACTTTGGAAAGCTGAGGCAGGTGGATCACCTGAGATCAGGGGTTCAAGACCAGTCTTGCCAACATGGCAAAACCCTGTTTCTACTAAAAATACAAAAATTAGCCAGGCATGGTGGTATGTGCCGTAATCCCAGCTACTCCAGAGGCTGAGGCACGAGAATCACTTAAACCCAGGAGGCAGAGATTGCAGTGAGCCGAGACTGCATCCCTGCACACCAACCTGAGCAACAGAGTGAGACTCCGTCTCAAAAAAATAAATAAATAAATAAAAATAAAAAGAAAAATAAAGAGACTGGATTTGAAGGTTAAAAGAACAGTTAACAAAAATCTGGTAGAACTTACAGTGAGAAATACAATCAAGCAGCCTAAACACCAGTGCTCTCTGATCAGCACACTCTGCCTGTGCGGGCAAAGCCATGTGAGAGGTCAAGACACACTCCTGTACTTTGCCTGGTATCTGTTCGCTTTACCTGTCCAACATCCATTCCCCTCCCTCTAGCAGTAGCACCTTGATCTTCCTCTGGGCCACCTCCCCAGCTCTGCTTTTTATACTTGTGGTTTGTGGGGGAAGGTAGCCTGACCGGTCAACAAGCACGTACACATTTGCACATGCACACGTGCACACGGACATTCTCTGGCAAATCCACATCCCAGGCCTGCATTCGTCAACATATTCTGCTCCTCTGGGCCAAGAAGAAGTATGGGGCACAAGCCTGGCCTGTAACCAGCCAAGAGTTCAGAATTCACAGAAGGGAGACGGGCTTTTTCCCCATGGCATTGCTGGGGAACACACACCTGGGACTTCCAGCGTCCTCCTTTTGCCACCATGTAGGAAGACGGGCCAACGCAGAGAGGAGCAAACAGAGTGAGGCCACATCCATATGCCAGTGAGTTCCTGGATCCAGCTATGTCTAAAGCTGAACCTGCCCATGGACTTGGCAGTTACATGAGCCAGCTGGCTCTCTTTTTTGCTTATCCAGCTGGATTTGGGAGTGTGGACTGGACGATCCTAAGAACTGCCTTTCCGTGGTGGTGGCTGGGTCCCTCAACTTTTACAGACGTAGCAGCATCTCAAGACTTATGACAGGACATGAGGCCAGGACATCCTCATCACAGCACAGAGCTGGTTTCCTTAACATCTAAGCCTCTTCCAGGAGCCCATCATTTTCCCACGAGGCTGGAGGACGGGGCTGGCTGATGCAGCCTTTGCTCACCCCCAGATGTGTTGAAGTCTGCTCTTCGCCCTCTAAAGTCCGCTCTTCGCTGGACAGATGCCCTGACACCAGGTAAGACTTAATGACAACATTCTCACAAAAGAGACATGGCAGAAATGGCTCTTAGAATTAACTTTGACATCAGTTAGTTTTTGTTTTTGTTTTTTGTTTTTTTTTTTTTGTTTTAGACGGAGTCTCACTGTCATCTAGCCTGGAGTGCAATGGCACAATCTCGGCTCACTGCAACCCCCACCTCCCAGGTTCAAGCAATTCTCCTGCCTCAGCTTCCCAAGTAGCAGCCGGGATTACAGGCATGCACCACCACACCTGGCTGATTTTTCTATTTTTAGTAGAGATGGGGTTTCACCATGTTGGCCAGGCTGGTCTCAAACTCCTGACCTCAAATAATCTACCTGCCTCAGCCTCCCAAAGTGCTGGATTACAGGTGTGAGCCACAGGGCCTGGGTCGGCATCAGTTCTTGCAGGAGACCACTGGCCCTTCTCTTCCAGCTCCTCTTTCCCCGGGGCAGGAACAAGGTTATGCTGAAAGCAGTTTCAACCACAGGCACCAACCCACCCCAAAAGCTGAGCAACAAGAGGGAAGGAACAGGCCCTGAACAGCCCTGTGAGGCAGAGCCCCCCACCGCCGCCCCACACATATACCCTCAACCACCCACTGGCTCTGAACTGTGGAGCGAGAGAGGGAAGAATAAAGGATCTTAATCAAGCAGCTGCATTTTGGGGGTCCTCTTGTCAAAGCAACTTCACCTCTACAGCAACACACTATCCAAACCTCTGTCATTTCACCGGTTTTACCGGTGGGACCACATAATACAGAGGGTGGTGGTAAGAATTCTATTAGATACCAGGCCCAAAATGTGGCAGAAAGGAGACCTTTTGCAAGCGAGCTATTGTTAGAATCACCACACTCGGCTGGTCCGAAGGTAGTGAGTTATCTCAATTGATTGTTCACAGTTACAGATCGAACAACTCGTTCTACTCGTTCCCCGCTTCTCACTACTGCACTTGACTAGTCTTAAAAAAAGAATCACCACATTCTATCTGCAGCCTTCCTCTGGCTCACACCTTCGAAAATATCAGGCGCAGCCAGGTGCAGTGGCTCACGCCTGTAAACCTAGCACTTTGGGAAGCCAAGGCAGGTGGATCACAAGGTCAGGAGTTCAAGACCAGCCAGGCCAACATGGTGAAACCCCATCTCTACTAAAAATGCAAAAATTAGCTGGGTGTGGTGGCAGGTGCCCGTAGGCCCGGCTACTCGGGAGACTGAGACAGGAGAATCACTTGAACCCGGGAGACAGAAGTTGCAGAGAGCTAAGATCGCATCACTGCTCTCCAGCCGGGGCAAGAGTGAAACTCTGTCTCAAATTTAAAATATACGTATGTATTAGGCGCTTAATATTAAGCTCAGCTGAATGGGGGAAATACAGCGTGCCAAGGGGATTGCAGAACAGAGACCCTGGCCCTGAGGGCAGCTCGGGACAGTGAGTACACGCCCGGGTGTTCCCAGCCAGGGACAGAGGCACATAATGACAACATTCTCACAAAAGAGACATGGCAGAAACAACTCTTAGAACTAACTGTGGCATCAGAGGGAGCTGGGGGTAGGGGGACCTGGTGTGCTCTGGGGTGGACAGCAAGGAGTGAGGTTTGACCCAAGCAGGCGTGGGAGGCTGCAGAGGGCCCGGACATGGGGCCTCTCTGGCTGCGGGGACCCAGGATGTGTGAGAGGAGGAGAAGGGCAGCTCCCAGAGCAGGTCCAGCTTCCCACACCTTTACAATGACACGTAATGTCTCTGTAGAGCAGAGAAACTGAGCTCAGGCCAGGGCTACTGGGTTGCTGAACAGCTGACACCATGAGCCCAAGGGCTCCAGGGCTTAGTGAGAACACATGGGCCGTCGGTAACTGTGGGCACCTGCTACCGCCAGGAGCACGCTAAGGGTTTTACAGAAGTATCTCAACTTTTACAACCACCCTATGAGACAGGCATTATTATTATTTTGAGACAAAGTTTGCTCTGTTGCCCAGGCTGGAGTGCAGTGGCACCATCTCGGCTCACTGCAACCTCCGCCTCCCAGGTTCAAGCAATTCTCCTGCCTCAGCCTCCCGGGTAGCTGGGATTACAGGCACGTGCTACCATGCCTGGCTAACTTTTCAATTTTTAGTAGAAGCAGGGTTTCACCTTGTTGGCTGGGCTGGTCTCAAACTCCTGACCTCAGGTGATCTGCCCACCTCAGCCTCCCAAAGTGCTAGGATTGCAGGCACGAGCCACTGAGCCCGGACATTTGAATATATTTCATGTCAAGTGATGTTTTCCAAAGCCTAGAGGGGCTGTGCTCCCTCCTCCCCTCACCCTCCCTGAGGCCCCATCACCCACCTCTTGAACCGGGCCCTCCGCAAGGTTACCATCTCCAGGCTGGCAGAGATAGGCAGGGCTCCAGCCTCAGGGAGAGGCATGTTTCCAACAGTTAGGGCCCCTGGCAGGCCAGCAGCAGGCAGGCGGGGCAGGCAGCTCAGAGGTGGGACTGCAGGAGCCCGATCACAATCCGCTCCCCAGGGCCCACGCTCCCCAGCAGGTGTGTACCCTTGCCCAGCCCCGCTTTCATCCACCCTCGGTGCCGCAGCCGTACCTGGACGCTCTTGCTCCCGGGGAAGCTCTGAGCCCAGTGCCCCTATGTCTGGGCTTCAACAGGACAGGTGCAGTGGTCACTGAGGGCCTGCCGACCCGGGAAGGTGATGCACGTGCAGCCTCTGGATGGCAAAATCAGGCTGCATGTCTGGCCCGGGTGTCACAGAAGCCAGGGCAGGGACAGCCTCTGGGGCCGGATGTTTCACCAGCTCTGGGAGGACTCAGTAAATATTAAACAGCCCCTGGCATGCCAGAGAAGCTTCCAAACAGGCACATGCACCCTGCCGGTCCCAGCCCTCACGTGAGGTCACCACGGCAGTCCTTCCGCCTGGTGTGGTGGGCAGAGGCCTTGGTGTGTGGCTGTTGCAAGCGCAGGCGCCGAGAGCAGAGCTGGGCTCAAGTCCCGAGCCTGCCCCCAGCCTCCAGGTGGGGCAATTATAGGACTGGCTGCACAAGCTTCAGGTGAAGACTTCACGCAGCAGACACGTGCGCCAACCATTTACCCAGGTGCCTGGCGGTGCTGGACACTTGGTGATGGTGACAGGCAGGCACTCGGCACTTGCCAGTTTTAAGCTCTTGTCTCAGTGCTTTTTGTTTGTTTGTTTGTTTTAGATGGAGTTTCACTCGTGTTGCCCAGGCTGGAGTGCAATGGAGCAATCTCAGCTAACCTCAACCTCTGCCTCCCATGTTCAAGTGATTCTCCTGCCTCAGCCTCCTGAGTAGCTGGGATTACAGGTCCCCCACCACCACGCCTGACTAATTTTTGTATTTTTAGTAGAGACGGGGTTTCACCATATTGGCCAGGCTGGTCTCGAACTCCCGATTTCATGATCTGCCTGCCTCGGCCTCCCACAGTGCTGGGATTACAGGTGTGAGCTACCGAGCCCAGTGCCTTTTTTAGAAAAATTGAGACAAGATCTTGCTCTATCTCCCAGGCTGGAGTGCAGTGGCATGATCTCAGCTCACTGCAGCTTCGACCTCCTGGGCTCAAGCGATCCTCCCACCTGAGCCTCCTGAGTAGCTGGGAGGATCGCAGGAATGCACCATCATACTAATTTTTTTGTATTTTTGGTGGAGACAGCATTGCACTATGTTGCCCAGGCTGGTCTTGAATCCCTGAGCTCAAGTGATCCGCCCGCCTCGGCCTCCCAAAGTGCTGGGATTGCAGGCGCGAGCCGCTGCGCCCACCTGACCTGCTCTTGGTGCTGTACATGTATGGACTTACTTCCCCTGACACAGTCTCCGAGGTCAGGCCCCCGGCACAGTCCGGGAAACTGAGCTTGCCTCACTCCCCTCTGGCTCCAGAGTCTGTGATCCTGACAGCATCACAGGCAGGCTCGGATAGGAGCCGCCTCTTTCTCCAGCCGCCTCGCCTTGAAAATGAAGGCCTGCTATTTGGTTTTCACACCCCCCACTTCTTAGCCATCCTAACAGAGGAATTCCCAAGCGGAGGAGGATGTCCCAGTGGTTCCTGGCTCACGGAGTACCTGCCTGACCGCCGCCTGGTGGGGGTGGGAGACCTGGCTGAGGAGGGGAGGCAAGGGGGAAGGGCGGCCATGCCTGTCAACTGGGATAGAATGGAGCAGTGTCAGGGCCTGGCGTCCTCTCATCTCTCTATCCTCCCACCGCCCCCAGCCCAAGTCCAGCTCTTGGGAAATGGCCTTATTATAGCAATCATTCACACCTTAGTATAAGATTTCCCCACCTGGTTACTTCATCAAGTGAGTTATCCAATTGTGGAATAAAAAGCCCTGTCTCGGCCAGACACGGTGGCTCACACCTATAATCCCGGCACTTTGGGAGGCTGAGGTGGGCAGATCACCTGAGGTGAGGAGTTCAAGGCCAGCCTGGCCAACATAGTGAAACTCTGTCTCTACTAAAAATACAAAAATTAGCCAGGCGTGGTGGTGGCAGACGCCTGTAATCCCAGCTGCTCGGGAGGCTGAGGGGGGAGAATCGCTTGAAACCAGAAGGCGGAGGTTGCGGTGAGCCGAGATCTCACCACTGCACTCCAGCCTGGGCAACAAGAGCGAAACTCCATCTCAGGAAAAGAAAAAAAAAAAAAAAAAAGCCCCGTCTATATCGAAAGGAGTTTCCAGATGCCAGGGTGGGGGTCAAGGTGGGGGTGGGAACAGAGGGGGCATTGCCCACCTCCCCCCCGCCGGGCTGTTTGCCTTGTGGCCGCACTTTACCCTGCTCACGTTGCCAGGGAACAAGGCCAGAAGGTGAGGCCTGAAACCCAATCAGGCTGCCCAGCCCTGGCACCAAGGGTCCAGACTCCAGGGAGCTGGACGCAGACAGGAAGCTAAAAATAGATGCCCTATCTCCCTGTCGGTGTGGGCAGCTTCTTCCTCGCCCTTGCACAAGGGGGCCGCAGAGGCTGAGGCCAGGTGGGGGCTGCCCAGGGACCTCTGGATCAGCCCAGGCCCAGCATCCTCCGGCATCTCTGACAATGGGGTGGGGGACCGGAGGGGTCCGGGATACTTACAGCCATCAGGGTTGTCTTTCCTAGACTAGGACTTAGACACTGTGGGACCCTTGCTGATGGCCAGCGAACCCGGGCGTCAAGGGGATGGGTCACCTCTGTCCTTCCTCCCAAAAGACTGAGCCCAGGAATCCAGTAAGGGGCCAACGAGAGAGAGGGGCCCAGCGTGGGGGCACTCTCTGGCAGAGCTCCCCTTTAGGGTCTGAGGGGACATTTCCCAGGGATGCAGGACATTCAGAGGCCCCCATAGGTCTGGCAGGAGGAGAGCTGCAGGCAGGGCCAACTGTGGAATTCGCGGGGTCTAGTGCAAAATAAAAATGCAAGGCTCTTTATTCAAAGTTTATTAAGAATTTTGGGCTGGGTATGGTGGCTCACGCCTATAATCCCAGAACTTTGGGAGGCCGAGGGGGGTGTGGATCACCTGAGGTCAGGAGTTCGAGAGCAGCCTGGCCAACATGGTAAAACCCTGTCTCTACTAAAAACACAAAAATTAGCCTGGCATGTGACGCACACCTGTAATCCCAGCTACTCGGGAGGCTGAGGCAGAATTGCTTGAACCTGGGAGGTGGAAGTTGCAGTGAGCTGAAATCGCACCACTGAACTCCAGCCTGGGTGACAAAGTGAGCTTCCATCTCCAAAAAAAAAAAATAATAATTTTGGCTGGGCACAGTAGCTCACACCTGCAATCCCAGAACTTTGGGAGGTAGAGGTAGGTGGATCACCAGAGGCCAGGAGTTCGAGACCAGCCTGACCAACATGGTGAAACCCTACCTCTACTAAAAATACAAAAATTGGCTGGGTGGTTTGGGCGTGGTGGCTCACACCTGTAATCCCAGCACTTTTGAAGGTTGAGGAGGGCCAATCACCTGAGGTCAGGAGTTCAAAACCAGCCTGACCAACATGGAGAAACCCTGTCTCTACTAAAACTACAAAATTAGCCAGGCGTGGTGGCACACACCTGTGATCCCAGCTACTTGGGAGGCTGAGGCAGGAGGAGAATGACTTGAACCCAGGAGGCAGAGTTTGCAGTGAGCCGAGATTGTACCACTGCACACCTGGGCAACAGAGCAAGACTCTGTTTCAAAAAAACCCCAAAAAAAGTTTATTAAGCATTTCTACTTGGGAGGCTGGGGTGGGAGGATCGCTTGAAACAAGGAGGTCAAGGCTGCAGTGAATGGAGATCGCACCACTGTACCCCAGCCTGGGCGAGAGACCCCTGCCTCAAAAATAACAAAAATTTCTCGAGCACAACCGCAAAGCATTGCAGAGCACAGGCTGCGCGCTCATGAAGCCGGCCTTGGCTTCCGGGTCTGCAGAGCCTCCCCCTCCTTCCAGACCACACTGGTGGGGGTCCCAATCCAGCCCACTCCAGAGCACACAGCTTGGAGAGGGTCGCCCGGGCCAGATGCCCCCCTGGCCAGGTAACCTGCACAGCTGACCCTCCAGCCTTGATGACAAACCCCAACAAGGGGGTGGAGGACCCTGATAAAGCCCGGGAAGAGGCAGCTGAGGAATGGTTAAGTCGAGAAACAGCCTCATTCCCTGGACAGTTTATACTTAACTCCCGTCTCGGCAACACTTAGGAATCGAAGGGTCCTCCTCCCTCCCTGACCACTGTCGCGCGTGCCAGCCACACACCTGCTTTCTGTCCCTTAAAGCTCATTCCCACCCAGGACATCAGCACCCCCTCTTCCCTCCCCCACCAAAGGCTTCCTGGCCCACCCCCACCTGCACACACGAAGGTCCACTTCTTCTGTCCTTTCCTGCCTTGGCACCCCGCGCCCCTGCCTCGTTGGGCTCTCTGGGGAGACCCCGGCTGCCCTCCCCCACTCCCATTTCAGTTCCCTCACAGCACTGCCTCTGGCTGGATCTGTCTCAGTTCTCGTTGGATTATTGTTTGCTGCCACCAGCTCCCAGGACAGTGGGGCCTGGGTTTATCCCCAGAGCCCAGGACAGGGCCAGTGTAAGTGCTCTGTGACCATCTGCTGCATGAACAGGGGTTCCTAAGCTGCTTCCAGCTGGAACACTCCAGGTTCTTAACCCTGGGGTCCCGGCACCCAGCACCCATGGGAAGGGAGCCCCCAGGGAAAGGTGAACGAACTGGGAGGGCTGACCTCAGGGGGGTGGAGGTGGGGTCCGATCCCAGCAGTAAGGGCCCCTGTGAAAGAGCTCAGGGAGCACACACAGGAGCCACCTGGCCTGCTCTGGGGCTCAGGGTCCTCCCCCAGGACCTGGCAGGAAGCCAATGCCTGCAGGCGATTCAGCAGGAACTGGAGGTCGGGGAGTGGTACGGGAAGGGCAGGGAGGTTGGCGTGGCTGGAGCCCAGTGAAGAAACGAGACTGCTGGGGCCAGGTCCCAGGGGCCTCTAGGCAAGGAGGGCACTGGGTTGCATTCTAAGTAGGATGGGAATCTTTGCAGGGTTTCAAGTCGGGGAAGAGCATGGTGGGATTTGGTTGTCGACTGACTCACTGACCTACTGGGTTCTGCACTCTGCTCTGGCTGGGGCCCCCCCACCTGTTCACCCCATCAGCTCAGACAGACAGAGGTTTGGCCCCTTCAGGATGTCGGAAAACTGCCCCACTTCCCAGCCCGCCCACTGGCAAATGGTTCCCCAGCGGCTTGCACAGTGCCTGGCATGAGGCGCTGGAGACAGGGGACAGCAGGCCTGAGCTCCTCGGGCTGTGGCCTCTGGGAGCAGAAACAACCTTCCTCCCAGGGACTTAGTACCTAAAGCCGGAGAGGAGACACAGGATGGGCAGCAGGCAGGGCCTGGCCAGCCAGCCCCCTCCCGGAACTCACAGGGTCAGTGCTTCCCCCCGGGCCCATCTGTGCCAAGCCTGCTCCCTCATCTGATAACCCCCAACATCCCGGCTGCACCAGCTGCTGGCCCTGCCTCCCTCGTGGTTCCTTCCCGACAGCCCCGTGAGCAGGACGCACCCTTGATTCCCATAGTTCAGATGAGGACAAGGCTGGAGCGGTGAGGTCACTGGCCCCAGGTCACAGAGCCAGGAGAGGTGGCTCCATTGCCTAGTCTTTCAGACAGGAAGGACATTCCTTCCCAAGCCCGCTCTTAGGAGACCCAACTCTGAGCCAGTTTTGCTCTGTGACCTTAGGCCAGCAGCTCCACCTATCTGAGTCTCTGGTTTTTTTGTTTTAGTTTTTGTTTTGGTTTTGGTTTTGGTTTTGGTTTGTGTGTGGTTTTGTTTGTTTTGAGATGGCATCTCACTCTGTCACCCAGGCTGGAACGCAGTGGCAAGATGTCAGTGCAACCTCCACCTCCTGGGTTCAAGTGATCCTCCCACCTCAGCGTCCCAAGTAGCTGGGATTACAGGCACCCGCCATCACACCCAGCTAGATTTTATATTTTTAGTAGAGATGGGATTTTACCATGTTGGCCAGGCTGGTCTCGAACTTCTGACCTCAAGTGATCCGCCTGCCTTGGCCTCCCAAAATGTTGGAATTACAGGCATGGGCCACCATGCCAAGCCTCGTTTTTTGGTTTTTCAAAAAAGTTTTTGGAGCGATGGGGTCGTGCTATGTTGTCCAGGCTAGTCTTGAGTCCCTGAGCTCAAGTGATCCTCCTGCCTCAGCCTCCCAAAGTGCTGGGATTATAGGTGTGAGCCACTGTGCCCAGCCAGAGCCTCAGTTTTTTTTTTCTTTTTTTTTTTTTTTTTATCTGCCAAGTAGACCTAAGCTTAGGCAGATCAACTACTTGAGTATTTGAAATGTTAACTGTTCAGGTCTCAAGGAAATGATAGATTTATGAAACACACACACACACACACACACACACACACTCTCTCTCTCTCTCTCTCTCTCTCTCTCTCTCTCTCTCTCCCCCCTCTCCCCCTTTTCTCCTCTCTCTCTCTCTCCCCACACCTTTTCTCCTTCTCTCTCTCTCTCTCTCTCTCTCTCTCCTCTCTCTCTGTCTTGGGCTGCAAGCCGTCCTGAGAGTGAGCCTTCAGATCTCTGGCAACAGAAGATGTCCCTGCCCTGCCCCAGCCCATTAACAAGCCCCCCTGCCCCTCACCCCTACTCCCCCCACACACAGGATACCAGAACTTACGTGATCCTCCGGCTCTGTGCGCTGCTGAAGCCGGCGAAGGAGGCGCTCCGGCCCACAACCCCCACGGTCCCTGTGTCCCCGGGGGACAGGAACCGCAACCTCACCGACATGGCAGTCACCTGCTAGGAGAGAACAGGGGGATCAGCCTGGCACCACCACACAGTGAGTGCTGCCCGAAGGCTGGCCACCTTCCACCACCACCTCCAGGCCTCACAATGGCCCCAGAGAGTGGTGGCAGCTGGTACTGTGCCCAGCTCACAGATCAGCAAACTGAGGTCCTATAAGGTTAGGGGACCTGCTGGGGAACAGTGGGAACGGAATTCGAACCCAGGTGTCTGTACTCTTTTACTCCGAGCTCAGGTCCTTAATGCCGGGCCATGCTGCCTCCCAGAGCAGGGGACGGCGCCTCCTGGACAGCCCCTCCCACCCAGCTACTCCTCTCCCCTCCTCCAGCCCTCCCTGAGCACCTAACGCAGGTGAACTCTGCAAGGCAGGCCAAGTCCCCCCACCCTCAAGGGCCCCGGCTCAGCAGGGTGGCCCACCCACCGCTGAACAGTTATAAGACAGGGTCGGTGTTGGAGTGATGGGGGTGCCCAGGGGGAATCTGACCCCTCAGTGGAGAGGCACCCAACAGCTGAGGAGGAAGGCTGAGGTGGGGTAAAAGGGAAGGCTGTCTGAGGCCAAGGGAATAGCCGGGGCAAAGTCCAGGATGCATGAGGGGACTTGGCGTCATGCAGAAACAGCAAGACGCTCAGTGGGCTAAAGATGATGTCAGAGGGCCCGGTGACGTGTCTCATGCCTATAATCCCAGCACTTTGGGAGGCCGAGGTGGACGGATCATGTTGAGGTTGGGAGCTCAAGACCAGCACGACCAACATAGAGAAACTCTGTCTCTAGTAAAAATACAAAATTAGCTGGGTGTGGTGGTGCACGCCTGTCATCCTAACTACTCAGGAGGCTGAGGCAGAATCGCTTAAACTCGGGAGGCAGAGGTTGTGGCGAGCCAAGATCGCGCCACTGCACTCCAGGCTGGGGAACAAGAGCAAAACTCAGTCTCAAAAAAAAAAAAAAAAAAAGATGAGGTCAGAGAGCTCAGGTCCTGAGGGGCCTCGGTAGCCCCAAGGAGGCTTACAATTGGCCTTACAATGGGGCACAGGTGACCAGGAGCCATGGGAGGGTTTTGAGTAGCGGGTGACAAAGCGCAATTTACATGAAGCCCGGCTGCTGGCGTCGAGGGCTGCTTCCGCTCCCATCCCTCGCCCTGTCTCCGACGCGATCTGCACCGGGGTCAAGTCCCAGCCCTGGCCACCTTCTCTTTTTTCCAAACCATCTCTAGATTGGGAAAATGCCACCTTATCCCTTGAGAATATAGATCAGCGTCTTCCAGCACCGGCAGTGGGAAAGTTCTCTTTCATATCTAACCTACATCTCTGCTGCTACAATTTCATACTTTGCTCCTTCGCCAGAGTGTTGTTAACCCAAGGATTCCAGGGGCCCCACTGCCCAGACCAAACCCACAGAAAAGCTCCAGTCCACCGGCCCTCACATTCCTGCACCATGAGACCCCCATATTCCAACATCCCTTTCCCCCAGCAGGCAAGTCCTCCCGCCACACCTTTGCTCACTTGGGGGCCTCGGCCTGGAAAACTTCGTCTACCAAGCTACACCTGCCCAGCATCTACCATTGCATCTCCTGGCAGACCCGTGCCGCCGCCACAAGCCTCCTCCTCCCATACGCCCCCACCCCACAGCCCCTCGTGTGCTGTACATAGGAAAGCTTGGCAGCAAAGAGGGTGGGCCTGGGCTCAGGTCCCAGCTGTACCACTCACAGGCTCTGGGCCTCAGTGATCACAAGAGTAAAATGGGAATTCAGAAAGGACCTCCCGCGGAGACCGCTGGAAGGACCAAGGAGAGCATGTACTGAGCCCACAGGGTGCAAGAGACACATCGGAAGAGCTGCCTGTCTCTGCAATTTGCTAAGACCCCGCCCTGCAGGTGAGCCAGGGGAGCCAGGTGACCCAGATGAGCCAGGCGACCCAGGGAGAGCGAGCAGCTTCTAGCCCTGCTGGAAGGTGGCAAGCATTTGCTGCCCACTCGCTGTGTGGCAAGCCCGGTGCCCCACGAGCGGCTACGAATCCATGAACTGCTATGAATCATCACCAGCAGTGTTGTGTACAGATGGGGAAGTTGAGGCACCATTCATCAAGTGCTCATTGCTAAGCTGGCCCTGCACTACATGCTTTGTGTAAATTATGAAATCCATACAACCCTCTTGAGAACAGGAGCTTTTGATGACCTAATTCCATAGATGAGGAAACTGAGGCTCAGACAGGTGACAAGCCTAGCCTGGAGACCCCAGCAGGGAGCCTGAGCACTGGGTTTAGAACCTGACGATGTCCAATGACAGAGCTTGTTATCGCACATGGTCTTACCTGTGGTCGGGAGTCCCTTGCGCTGGGGCCCCCCACGCCCTAGAGAGGTCCCCCACATAGCCCCCACCTGTGCTGTGCTGAGCCAGCTTGTATCAGCTCACAAGAGTCAACTGGGCTGGGTGCAGTGACCTCACGCCTGTAATCCTAGCACTTTGGGAGGCCGAGGCTCAGGAGTTCAAGACCAGCCTGGGCTATGTGATGAAATCCTGTCTACTAAAATACAAAAAATTAGCCAGGCGTGGTGGCAGTAGCCTTTAATACCAGCTATTCGGGAGGCTGAGGCAGGAGAATCGCTTGAACCAGGAGGTAGAGGTTGCAGTGAGCTGAGATCACACCACTGCACTCCAGCCCGGACAACATAGCAAGACTCTGACTCAAAAAAAAAGAAAAAAACCAAAAACGGTCAACTGTTAAATGTTCGGGAATTTTGTGAGCCTGTTGACATCATACTGGTGATTTGAAATCAGCCACAGTAGGAGCATTTATGGCAAAGTCTACAAGTTAGGTCTTTCTGTCTGCTGTTCTCCCGCTCAGAGTGAGAGAGAGGAGGACGAAGGAGGAGAGCTCAGCTGGGTGCGGAGCGGACCGCCTGCCGCAGGCCCGTCACCCACAGCTCTGGGGCGGGTCAGTGGCCTCTTTTTTTTTTTTTTTTTTTTTTTTGAGACGGAGTTTCGCTCTTGTTACCCAGGCTGGAGTGCAATGGCGCGATCTCGGCTCACTGCAACCTCCGCCTCCTGGGCTCAGGCAATTCTCCTGCCTCAGCCTCCTGAGTAGCTGGGATTACAGGCACGCGCCACCATGCCCAGCTAGTTTTTGTATTTTTAGTAGAGACGGGGTTTCACCACGTTGACCAGGATAGTCTCGATCTCTTGACCTTGTGATCCACCCACCTCAGCCTCCCAAAGTGCTGGGATTACAGGCTTGAGCCACCGCGCCCGGCCCAGTGGCCCCATTTTTCATCTGAGGAAAGAAGGCTCTGCGAGGTGAGAGGCTACTCAGAGACACACATATTTCTTTCCTTTCTTCCTTTTCTTTTTTTCTTTTTTTTTTTTTTTGTAGACAGGGTCTGGCTCTGCTGCCAGGCTGGAGTGCAGTGGCACAATCTCAGCTCACTGCGACCTCCACCCCCTGGGCTCAAGACATCCTCCCATGTCAGCCTTCAAGTGTCTGGGACTACAGGCGCACGCCACCACACCCGGCTAATTTTTGTATTTATTGTAGAGACAGGGTTTCCCCAAGTTGTCCAGGCTGGTCTCCAACTCCTGAGCTCAAGCGATCCGCCCACCTCAGCTTCCCAAAGTGCTGGGATTATAGGCGTGAGCCACCACTCCTGACCAGGACACATATTTTTCAAACTGAAGTCTAGCTCTTCCTTCTTCCACATGCCATTGCCACATGGATTGGCTTCCCGGCTAAACCTTCCTCATCTTCCAGCCCAGATACCACCTCCCCCAGGAAGCCTTCCTGGACACCTCCCCACTCCCAGCTGTGTTGGGTGTTTCCTCTGGGTGCCCCTGACTTCCTCTATTACAGTGGACTATGTGAATGATGACTCCTCTATCTACCCGTCCTAGACAGAGCGCTCCCTGTGGACAGGGACCAGGTGCATGGAAGACCCATAACACATCTTTAGTGAACCAGAAGACAACAAAGGAAAGGCTGACGCTGCTTCCCCTACTTTGCCAGGCTGTGCAGCTCGAGAGGAAGGTTCTGGAATAATAACAGTAATAATAATAATAATTCCCACTACATGCTAGACTATAAGGCAAAGAGGAACAAATGTTTTCTGTAAAAAGTAAAAGTCCGGACACAGTAGTTCACGCCTGTAATCCCAGCAGTTTCGGAAGCCGAGGCGGGTGGATCACCTGAGGTCAGGAGTTTGAGACCAGCCTGGCCAACATGGTGAAACCCCATCTCTACTAAAAACATAAAAATTAGCCAGGCATGGTGGTGCATGCCTATGAATCCCAGCTACTCAGGAGGCTGAGGCAGGAGAATTGCTTGAACCCAGGAGGCAGAGGTTGCAGTGAGCCAAGATTGCGCCACTGAACTCCAGCCTAGGCAACAAGAGCAAGACTCTGTCTGAAAAAAGAAAGAAAAGAAAAGAAAAGGAAAAGAGAAGAGAAGAGAAGAGAAGAGAAAAGAAAAGAAAAGAGAGAAAACACAGATAGTACATATTTTCAGTTTTCAGGCCAGACAGTTTCTGCCACAACTCCTTAATTCCAGCACTTTGAGAGGCTGAGGTGGGCGGATCACTTGAGCCCAGGAGTTCGAGACCAGCCTGGGTCTCATAGTGAGACCCCCATCTCTACCAAAAATACAAAATTACCCCGGTGTGGTCGTGTGCACCTGTAGTCCCAGCTACTGGGGAGGCTGAGGTGGGAGGATCACTGGAGACTTCCCAGAAAGTCGAGGCTGCCGTGAGCTGAGGCTGCACCGCCGCACTCCAGCCTGGCTGACAGAGTGAGACTCTGTCTCAAAAGGAAGGAAGGAAGGAAAGGAAGAAAGGAAGAAAACTGAGGTTCAGAGAGGACGGAGAGGGGTCCTCCGAGGCCACACAGGAAGGAAATGCCAGAACTGGAGCTGCACCTGGGCGCGCGGACCCCCAAAGCCTGGCCTCGGGATTAGGCTGCGCTCGGTCCCGCAGCTCTGCTGAGGACACGCCCCCCGTCCCAGGAGCCAGACCCCCTCCGGGAGGGGAGAGGCCCCAGACTGGAAATAGGGTTGGGAAGGGGACCTGCCAAGCTAGAAGGATAGCCCT
Source organism: Saimiri boliviensis (assembly GCF_048565385.1). Lineage (NCBI taxonomy): Eukaryota > Metazoa > Chordata > Mammalia > Primates > Cebidae > Saimiri > Saimiri boliviensis. Next base: position 114,082,370 of record NC_133457.1, read on the forward strand.
GGGTGGTGGCCGAGAAAAATCAAGCCCAACGTACTTCGGCTTCGGGGGTCTTGCAGGCTCAGCCCCAGTGGGCTCCTTGGGGCGCGCCGACAGCGGCAGTTCCCAGACAGCTCAGCTGCGCCCCCTCCCGGCTGGGCCTGGTGGGGCTGATCCCAGGTCATTGACTGTTGGATTCCAGTCTCGCTGTTTCTTGTGGTGAAATAAACAGAGCTCCCCATGGATGACTGGGGATGGGATGGCCAGGCTGAGACCCAGAATCTCAGGAGCCTTCAGCGGGCAGCTCCTGGCAAGCCTAGTTTGTCACCTGCGACCAAGGGTGACATTCCTGATGTTTAAGCACTGCCACAGCAGGGAGCAGAGGCTGGATGTGGAGCAGGGTCTGGAAGACCCTGTCCCCTCCTGCCAGGTCTCTCCCCCGCTACAGGGGCTGGCATTAACCCTTTAGCTACTGGATTGTGGGCAAGTCTAGGAGGTGTCTGGGGAAGCTTCGGGAAAAGAGGAGGGATGCTCTGGTGGCTTAGGGCAGCCCTGGGTAACTGGCACTCTGCAGATAGACGAGACAAGGCAGAGACACTGCTGGGCCCCAGGACAGAGGAGGGAGGCACAGAAGTCATGCAGTTCCCAAACCTTTGGTGGCAGACAGCACGGCCTCTTCCACTCTGCGTCCCTCGATGCTTGTCTCTGGCCTGGCACCCAGGGCTGCACACTTAGACCTGAGGTGGTTCAGACCTAGCTGGTGCGCGGGGAGAGGAAGCCAGCTGCTCCCAGACACTGCAAACTGTCCTGGGCCTCCGTCCCCAAGGTGTGGCTGGAGGAAGCCAAGCCCACTCCTGCTAAATCTGTCCCGCTCGCTGCTGGCCAAAGCTGCCCTACGTCCCCTCCCCACCCCGCCCACCAGAGGGAACCTGCAATTTCACCTCATTTAGAGGTAAATCATCTAAATTTAACGTCATGGGCTTTCGGGGCTGGGTGGCTTTTATGCCTGAGTCCCTCACTTAGAGCTCTTTTTTATACACTCAAATGCCAGTCAGGGCTTAGTTTGCTTATAGAAGTTTCCAAAATAGCTCCTTTGGTTTTGCATGGAAGGAAATGGCAAAACAGCCCAGGAAGAGGAATGTGAGTTTACACAGAAGACAGACTCGTCCACGGAGGCTGCTCTGGGGACCAGTTTGCCTGTTCAGAGGGGGCTGAGAAAGCGTGGAGTCCAAGAGTCCAACTCGCTCATTTTACCAATGGCAAGACTAAGCCGGGGACGGCCACACCACTTGCTTGGGCCCCACAATGGTACCTAGAAGAGCCAGAAGGACCCAAACTCCTCCTCCCTGCCAACGTGCAGGCTCAGCCGGAACCCCCTCCAGGCCTTTGCCCCTGCTGTGCCCTCTGCCTGGCACACTCCTCCCTTCCTCCAGGTCTTCCATGCCACTCCCTCCCAGCCTGCAGGCCTCACACCCAAGGCCACCTCCTCAGAGAGGTCCTCCCGGACTCCTTTGGCTAACTTGGCCTCGCCCCTCACCCATATCCATCAAATAACTCATCATGGTTCTGAATTGTCTTATTCATCAGTTAATCAAGTATCCTTCTCAAGAATCTTAGCTCCAGGGGGCAGGGAGTTTTTCTGTCTTTTTTAACAAATTACATGCCTGTAATTACGGACTCACGCCTGTAATCCCAACACTTTGGGAGGCTGAGGCAGGGGGATCACCTGAGGTCAGGAGTTTGAGATCAGCCTGGCCAACATGGTGAAACCCTGTCTCTATTAAAAATGCAAAAATTAGCCTGGCATGGTGGTGGGCATCTGTAATCCCAGCTACTTAGGAGGTTGAGGAAGGAGAATTACTTGTATCCAGGAGGTGGAGGTTGCAGTGAGCTGAGATCACACCATTGCCCTCCAGCCTGGGCAACAAGAGTGAAACTCCATCTCAAAATATATATATATATATTTTTTTTTTGGAAGGCCAAGCGCAGTGGCTCATGCCTGTAATGCCAGCACTTGAATCGCATGAAGCTGGGAGGCGGAGGTTGAAGTGGGTCAGCTCACAGCCACTGAACCCCAGCCTGGGTGACAAAGCAAGACTTCATCTCAAAAAAAAAAAAAAAAAACAAAAAACCCCACCAAAAAACAAAATAAAAATATTTTTTTTGTAGAGATGGGTCTTGCTATGTTGCCCGGGCTAGTCTCAAACTCCTGGCCTCAAGCCGCCCACACAGTGTGAGCCACCATGCCCAGCCTGCTTGTTTTTAAAGAGTGTATTTAAATGAAAAGAGAGACAAATTTGAAGGACCCTTGGTTTAAATAGAGCAGGTTGGAACCACCCTCAGGGCAGCCCATGGTCCTGGCTCTGCTGCCCTCCAGAACCACCTGGAGCCAGGAGGGGGCACCCAAGGTGTCTCTCTGCAGAGGACAGTGGCCTGAAGGATACAGAGCCAATGAGTCTCCTGATTTCTGATTTCAGAGAACAAGCAACTCCTTGAGAAGCCCCACTGTCCCCTGCGGTCCACTGTCCCCTGCGGTCCACTGTCCCAGGATTGCAGGCAAAGGGACGCCTCCTGACCGCAGATCGGTCAACAGCAGGCACGGAAGTGAGGAGCCGGGTCCAGGGAAGTGCTTCCCTCTGTTTATCAGTGTATAGCCCTGGGTCCCAGCTCACTCCACTGGGGTTTTCCCAGATAAAGATGACTCAGGAATTTCTGTGAACTATGCAGAGGGTGTTTGAATTCAGATGGCCTCATCACTGCCCTGTCACCACTCCCACCAGCCATGCCGGGGTTCGGCCAGGGGTCACCTTAAGACAAAGTCTCTCTTTGGGAAGGAAGCCTCTTGAGGCCACTGTGGGGGTGGCTGTGTTGGGGTGCCAGGTGGGAAGGCGGCTGGGGCCTGCCCAGGCTGGAGAAGAGAGCATGGGGTGGGGGTAAAGCAAGATAAAGACGGGGTGGCAGGAGGGAGTGGGAGAGCTGGGCCTCCAAGAAACACTGGCTGGCTTGGGAATCCCATCTCAAACGCGCCCCACCCTGGTCTCCGGCTGCAGGAGCAGTGAGTGATAAGGACAGGGACAAGCAGGAGGGACTGAGATGAGGCAAGAGCAACTGGGGCCTGCAGAGAGACCCCGACACTGAGGGAGTGAGGTGTCCTGGTGGTCGCTGTTCCAAGCCAAGTACCTTTCTTTCTTTCTTTTTTTAAAAAGACAGGGTTTCACCATGTTGGTCAGGCTGGTCTTGAACTCCCAACCTCAGGTGATCCGCCCACCTTGGCCTCCAAAGTGCTTGGATTACAGGCATGAGCCGCCATGCCCGGCCCAGGCCAAGTATCTTTGTTTGATTGTCAAAAACTGGTGGCATGCGGTGGCTCATGCCTGTAATCCCAGCACTTTGGGAGGCCTAGGTGGGTGGATCACCTAAGGTCGGGAGTTCGAGAGCAGCCTGACCAACATGGAGAAACCCCATCTCTACTAAAAATGCAAAATTGGCCGGGTGCGGTGGCTCAAGCCTGTAATCCCAGCACTTTGGGAGGCTGAGGCGGGCGGATCACAAGGTCAAGAGATCGAGACCATCCTGGTCAACATGGTGAAACCCCGTCTCTACTAAAAATACAAAAAAATAGCTGGGCGTGGCGGCGTGCGCCTGTAGTCCCAGCTAATTGGGAGGCTGAGGCAAGAGAATTGCTTGAACCCAGGAGGCGGAGGTTGCAGTGAGCCGAGATTGTGCCACTGCACTCCAGCCTAGTGCCTGGTGAGAGTGAGACTCTGTCTCAAAAAAAAAAAAAAAAAAAAAAAAAAAAATGCAAAATTAACAGGGCATAGTGATGCAAGCCAGTAATCCCAGCTACTCAGGAGACTGAGGCAGGAGAATCACTTGAACGAGGGAAGTGGAGGTTGCAGTGAGCTGAGCTTGTGCCATTGCACTCTCGCTTGGGCAACAAGAGTAAAACTCCAACACACACACACATACACACACACACACACGCAAAGCCTATAGTCCCAGCTACCTGGGAGGCTGAGGCAGGAGGAGCACTTGAGCACAGGAATTTGAGGCCAGCTTGGGCAACACAGTGAGTCAAAACTAAATAAATGGCCGGGTGTGGTGGCTCACGCCTATAATCCCAGCACTGTGGGAGGCCGAGGCGGGTGGATCACAAGGTCAAGAGATCGAGACCATCCTGGTCAACATGGTGAAACTCCGTCTCTACTAAAAATACAAAAAAAATTAGCTGGGCATGGTGGTGCGTGCCTGTAATCCCAGCTACTCAGGAGGTTGAGGCAGGAGAATCGCTTGAACCCAGGAGGCGGAGGTTGCGGTGAGCCGAGATCGTGCCATTGCACTCCAGCCTGGGCAACAAGAGCAAAACACCGTCTCAAAAAAAAAAAAAAAAAACTAAATAAATAAAATACAGGTAACGTGCTTGTGGTGCAGGTGTGTGTTCGCCTGACCTACATCCCAGGAGTGACTAAGGGACATGGGATGGGACTCTCCAACAGAAGCTCTCCTCTGGAATCGGTTATGGGAGGTCCCTGGACCTCAGCAAGTGACACTTGGCTGTGGGGGGTGTCCTGCGTGTTCAGCAGAGTCCCCACACCAGAAGCACACCCGTGACAGCCTGGCACGTCTCCAGACACACCACATGTCCCTGTGCTAAAGGCATCTCTTCCGATCTGGGCCGGAGCGTTTATTATGGTGGCTTAGGCATAATTTTCCATGGGCGAAATGAGTAGTATTGAAGACACTATGGTATTTGGTTGGCTGCAGTATTCCTCAGGCACCTTCCCCTCACACTAACAGCTGTGGGACTCCGGCAGATCACACAGCCTGACACCTGCGGAGGGGCGCTGGGTCTGCAGCTTCCACAGGGCCTCTGCCACTCCAGCCGTGACACACGCACTTGCTGTCACCAGCCTAGGATGTGGATAAAGCCTGTAGGTGTGGGACCAAGGACATGAGCCTGGAGATGCTGGCTGGATTCCTTAGACTTTGGGGCCTGTTTGCCCAAGCAGAGCTGAGATCTGCCTGAGATCTGCCTCCACTGTAACCCTGGCCTGGCCGCACGGCTGCAGGGGGAGAGACAGGTGAAGGGCTACCTCCCCTTTCCATCCAAAATTAAGTAAACGAGAATAGCCTGAGCTTGGTGAACACACGCACCCGTCAGGCTCAGCTTCACATGGGGAGGATGGAGATTCAAACCCAGGTGGGCTGAACTCCGAATCGCACCTCGGCCAACCCCCGGTCACTGGAGGGACCTGCCCCCAACCCTCTGTCATCTCCGGGACACAGACTCTGTCCCCCTCCACAGGGCTGGACATCAGAGCAGCTTCCCTCCCCAAACAGCCAAAAAGACACAAAGAAAGACTTCCACTCCCTGCCGCTGTCCTGGGACAACCCTGAGCTTCCCTTTCGGAGTGGCTGGAGTGAGCTCTCCACCATTAGACGCACACCACGAATACGTGTGAATTACTTCTAAGCTCAGAAGACAGAAAAACGATTTTTTATTTTTTGGAGACGGAGTTTTGCTCTTGTTGCCCAGGCTGGAGTGAAACGGTGTGATCTCAGCTGACTGCAACCTCTACCTGCCAGGTTCAAGTGATTCTCCTGCCTCAGCCTCCCAAGTAGCTCAGATTACAGGCACATGCCACCACGCCCAGCTGATTTTTGTATTGTTAGTAGAGACAGGGGTTTCATCATGTTGGCCAGGATGGTCTTGATCTCTTGACCTTGTGATCTGCCTGCCTCCGTCTCCCAAAGTGCTGGGATTACAGGCGTGAGCCACCGGGTGGCCCCACTTCCCTCTTTTACATTTGGCTACTACTCTTAGGGGTGGGCCTTTGTTTACTTTGCATTTTCCTGATTCTTAATGAGATTAAGCACATTTCCTGCGGTTCACCAGCTTCCCAATCTCCTCTTCTGGGAATGATGAGTTTGTATTCCTTTGTCCAGTTATCTGATTTCTTCCTGATTCCTGGGAGCTGCTGATAAATCCTAGATAACCATCCTTTGATAAATCCTAGATAACCATCCTTTCTCAATTTTCTCCCACTCCCTCACTGTTTAATCTTAAATTGTTCTGTGTGTGTGTGTGTGTGTGTGTGTGTGTGTGTGTCTGTGAGACAGAAGCTTTAAATACATTTTATGTGGCTAAATCTGTCACGGTTTTCCTACTGTGTTTTAGAGCATCACTAATATCAAATTGCTAATCTGTTAACCACTGAGGTCTAATTCCCTGGGGAGAAGCCTGTCTTCTCAGCCAGGCTGCAAAAGACCAAGGCCTTGGTCAAGAGATTCCACTGCTCCTTAGAAATATCCTGAGTCTGGCCGGGCGCGGTGGCTCACGCCTGTAATCCCAGCACTTTGGGAGGCCAAGGCGGGTGGATCACAAGGTCAAAAGATCGTAGACCATCCTGGTCAACATGGTGAAACTCCATCTCTACTAAAAATACAAAAAATTAGCTGGGCATGGTGGTGCGTGCCTGGAATCCCAGCTACCCAGGAGGCTGAGGCAGAATTGCCTGAACCCAGGAGGCGCGGGTTGCGGTGAGCCGAGATCGCGCCATTGCACTCCAGCCTGGGTAACAAGAGTGAAACTCCGTCTAAAAAAAAAAAAAAAGAAAGAAAGAAAGAAATATCCTGAGTCTGTCCCCTCCTTCCCACCTCCACCCCTGCTCCCCAGGACCAATCCCTACCTCCTCCTCCCCTTCTGTCCCAAATGAATACTACAATGACTCAGGGGCCGAACACGGTGGCCCATGCTTTAATCCCAGCACTTTAGGAGGCCAAGGGCAGGTGGATCACCTGATGTCAGGAGTTCCAAGACCAGCCTGACCAACATGGAGAAAATTCCATCTCTACTAAAAATACAAAAAGTAGGTGGGTGTGGTGGCATGCGCCTGTAATCCCAGCTACTCGGGGGGCTGAGGCAGAAGAATTGCTTGAACAAGGACCCGGGAGGTGGAGATTGCAGTGGGTTGAGATAGCGCCACTGCACACTCCAGCCTGGGCTACAGAGGGAGGCTCCGTACCCACGCCCCATCCCCGCCAAAAAACAAAAGAGGTAAGCGGGTGGAGTGAATGGGGACTACCTTAGAAGGGCCTTGTAGGTGGACGCGGTGCAGGGCCATAGCCTAAGGGCACAGAGAACCCTGTGCGCCTGTGCAGTTCAAACCCATCCCCCACCCAGCTGGGGTCCATCCCCGCCACACCGGACCATTTGCCTAACCTAGATCTTCCTGTCCTGCATTTCCTGCAGCATCCGGAGCCCAGGACTGCTGAGTCAAGCCTCTGGAACGCCCACAGCTCCCCGCAGGCCGGCTGAGCCGGCCCTGGGACTCCCGCACAGCCTCGTGAGTGGGTGGAGCCGGGTCTGTTTGCTAGTAGAGGCTGTTAACAGCACAGGAAGTGGTCAAGGGTTCAACAAGAGATGAGCCATCTGGTCCTCCAGAAGTAAACAGTTTACAAGAGACGCATCAAGCCGGCCTGCTGTTCTGGTTTTTCTTCTGACAGTGAAATATGCAGTTTCTTTTGCATCCTGGTGCCTGTTGGAGAGGGAGACTGTCCCAGGCACTCAGACCCCAGCTCAAGTGCCTCCCTGGGGCAGGAGTGTGTCTGTGTAGGGAGGCAGGAAAACTCCGATTTTTTTTCACATCTTCTTTGTTCCATTCCCAGGACTGAGCAACTGTATGTATGTATGTACGCATGTATATATGTATGTGTTTACAGACAAAGTCTCCCCGTGCCACCCAGGCTGGAATGCAGTGGCCCGATCAGAGCTCACTGCAACCTCAACTTCCCCGGCTCTAGTGATCCTCCTGCCTCAGCCTCCTGAGTAGCTGGGACCATAGGTGTGCACAAAATTCCATGCCAGAGGAATTTCTGTTATTTTTGGTTAGAGACAGGGTTTTGCTATGTTGCTCAGTCTGGTCTCAAACTCCTTTTTTTTTTTTTTTTTTTTTTTTTTTTGAGACGGAGTTTTGCTTGTTTTGCCCAGGCTGGAGTGCAGGCACATCATCTTGGCTCACTGCAACTTCCGCCTCCCAGGTTCAAGCGATTCTCCTACCTCAGCCTCCCAAGTAGCTGGGATTACAGGTATTTTTAGTAGAGATGGAGTTTCACCATGTTGGTCAAGTGGTCTCGAACTCCAGACCTCAGGTGATCCACCCGCCTCAGCCTCCCGAAGTGCTGGTATTACAGGCATGAGCCACCATGAAACTCCTGAGCTCAATCTATTCACCCTCCTGGGCCTCCCAAAGTGCTGAGATTACAGGTGGGAAACACTGTACCCCACCCAGGACTGAGACTTTAAGTCAGGTGGTTGACCTGATCCTCAGGAGAGTGTATTTCCTCCCAAAGGAACAGACTTATTTTCTAGAACCCAAAGCCTTGAATTTCAAGAACCTTCAGACTTAAATCCATTTCCTGTTGGAAGCAGACCCCTCCTGGTCTTCCCAGGTATTGCAGCCCTGCTCGGCCAGCCACTAAAAATGCCCACACAAAAGGAAGAAGGCCTCCATTCCTGAAGTTCAGAGTGGAGTCAGTAGATTCACTCAAGCATGTGAGATATGTATGTGGCCTAACAGCCTGAAATAAACAGCTTGTTCTGGGATTGTAATTCTAGAGTTTCCAAAAGTGTTGCAAAACATTCCAGGCAGACGCTAGAGTTTGTGTACTACAAGCTGTTTATCAATTAATTTCTTCTTTGCCAAACATTCTTACTTGGGTCTACTGGGAGATGATTTTGTTGAGACTGCCTCTCCAATTCTGTAATGAAGATCACCAGGGAAAGAAGGCTTGCTTCACAGAGGCTCATAATACAGGAAATGTGGCTAACACAGGTAGTTCCCATAAGGAAAAGGAGTAGTATTAACTTTTGAGCGCATGTGAAAAAGAAAAGTGGGCCAGGCACAATGGCTCATACCTGTAATCCCAGCACTTTGGGAGGCCGAGGTGGTCAGATCACCTGAGGTCAGGAGTTTGAGACCAGCCTGGCCAACATGGTGAAATACCATCTCTACTAAAAATACAAAAATTAGCCGGGCATGGTGGCAGGCACCTGTAATCCCACCTACTTGGGAGGCTGAGGCAGGAGAATCATTTGAACCTGGGAGCGGGAGGTTGCAGTAAGCCAAGTTTGTGTCACTGCACTCCAGCCTGGGCAAGAAGAGTGAAACTCCATCTCAAGAAAACAAAACAAAACAAAAAAAGACGGGCCAGGCAGGGTAGCACATGCCTGTAATCCCAGCATTTTGGGAGGCTGAGGCAGGCAGATCACAAGGTTAAGAGATCAAGACCATCCTGGCCAACATGGCAAAACCTCATCTCTACTAAAAATATGAAATTAGCTGGGCATGGTGTCACGTGCCTGTAGTCCCAGCCACTCAGGAGGCTGAGGCAAGAGAATCGCTCAAACCAGGGATGCAGAGGTTGCAGTGAGCCAAGATCACGCCACTGCACTCCAGCCTGGTGACAGAGCAAGACTCCATCCCCCCAAAAAAGAAAAAAAAAAGTGACATCTGGAGACTAAGATTTTGGGACTCTTTGCAGACATTTCAATATCCTGTGAGATTCACACCCACAGACTCACACAGACGTGAGCATAGGCCTTGGAGTCAACACAAGTTCAAGTCTAGCCTTTGCCTCATTCTCACTATGTGACCTTGGACAAGTCACTTATCCTCTTTGAGCCTCCAGTTTCTCATCTATACATTGGAAGCCACTTAAATTATCTTACAGTTACTTTCAGTTGCTAGGACTTGCTCTTTCTCTCTTCATTAAAAGGAAGCCGGGCGCGGTGGCTCAAGCCTGTAATCCCAGCACTTTGGGAGGCCGAGGCGGGTGGATCACAAGGTCGAGAGTTCGAGACCATCCTGGTCGACATGGTGAAACCCCGTCTCTACTAAAAATACAAAAAATCAGCTGGGCATGGTGACGTGTGCCTGTAATCCCAGCTACTCAGGAGGCTGAGGCAGGGGAATTGCCTAAACCCAGGAGGCGGAGGTTGCGGTGAGCCGAGATCGCGCCATTGCACTCCAGCCTGGGTAATAAGAGCGAAACTCCGTCTCAAAAAAAAAAAAAAAAAAAAAAAAAAAAAGGAAAACACAAAATATAACTTATAGCTTATCCTACCACTTTGTGCTGCTAAGGTTAAAATCTCGGGTGGTAGCCTGGCGCGGTGGCTCACACCTGTAATCCCAGCACTTCGGGAGGCCCAGGCAGGCGGATCACCTGAGGTCAAGAGTTCAAGACCAGCTTGGCCAACATGGCAAAACCCTGCCTCTACTAAGAATACAAAAATTAGCTGGGCATGGTGGTGGGCACCTGTAATCAATCTCAGCTACTCAAGAGGCTGAGGCAGGAGAATTGCTTGAACCCAAGAGACAGCAATGATAGTGAGCTGAGATTGCACCACTGCACTCCAACCCAGGAAACGAGTAAAACTTGGTCTCAAAAAAGATCCAAGGTAGTATATGATGTCTTGGGGTGCTACAAAAAAAGTACTACAAACTGGGAGGATTGAAACAGGGGAAACTTACTGTCTTGCAGTTCTGGAGGTTAGAAGTCCAAATCAAGGTGTCAGCAGGGCCACACTCCCTCTAAAGCAGCGGTCCCCAACCTTTTTGGCACCAGGGACAAGTTTTGTGGAAGACAGTTTTCCACTGACCAGGGCGGGGGTTGGGTGGATGGTTTCGGAGTGATTCAAGTGCATTAGGTTTATCTGTTATGCACTTTTATTTCTGTTATGACATTGTAATATACAGTGTTATATAATATATAATGTTATATTTCTGTTATGATATGGTAATATATCATGAAATAATTATACAACTCACCATAATGTGGAATCAGTGGGAGCCCTGAGCTTGTTTTCCTGCAACTGGCTGGTCCCATCTGGGGGTGATGGGAGACAGTGACAGATCATCAGGCATTAGATTCTCATAAGGAGCGAGCAACCTAGATCCCACGCATGCGCACTTCATAATAGGGTTCCTGTTCCTGAGACTCCAAAGCCTCCACTGATCTGACATCGTCATGCGAGCTATGGGGAATGGCTCTCAATACAGATGACGCTTCACTCACTTGCCTGCTGCTAACCTCCTGCTGTGTGGCCTGGCTCCTAACAGGCCACGGGTCAGTACAAGTCCATTGTCCCGGGGGATTAGGGACCCCTGCTCTAAAGGATCTAAGAAAGAATCCCTCCTTGTCTCTTCCTAGCTTCGGGTGGCGGCCCCCGATCCTTGGCATTTCTTGTCTTGTGGCCCGTCTCTGCTACTGTCCTCCCATAGCATTTCCCAGTGTCTCTGTCTTCACAGGTCTTCCCTCTTCTTATAGGGATATGATGATATCGAATTAGGAGCAGGGCGCAGTGGCTCACGCCTGTAATCCCAGCACTTTGGAAGGCCGAGGTGGGTGGATCACGGGGTCAAGAGTTGGCCAACATGGTGAAACCCTGCCTCTACTAAAAATACAAAAATTAGCCAGATGTGGTGGTGGGTGCCTGTAGTCCCAGCTACTCAGGCTGAGGCAGGAGAATCACTTGAACGCAGGAGGCAGAGGTGGCAGTGGGCTGAGATGGTGCCACTGCACTCCAGCCTGGGCTACAGAGTGAGGCTCCTATCTCAAAAAAAAAAAAAAAAGAAAGAAAGAAAAACAAAAGATATAGTCTCCCCTGGGAATGACGCCTGGTACACTCAGAGGTGGGGGACAATGGTGACAGTCCTGACACTTTCTCCTCTGGAGAGCATGGACCCCTGGTCTTGGCCATGCATCCAGGCCTGGCCCAGCGCGCACTCCCCCTACGGGACTGGGCCCTTCCTGCCCAGTGGCTATTCTGATTCTGCAGCCCCAGGCTTAATTGCTTTTCCTGCTTAATGAGGTAAGGTTCGCTTAGCCCACTGGCAATTCCTGTAAAAGCCATTTCAGTGACCCAATGCAGAGAGTTGACAGGGAGGCATTCCCTGAGGGCCAGGCTGGCTGGAAGCAGATACTTTGCTCCCTTCCAAGGACAGTAATGAGGTCTGAGGCTTCTAATGGGGGTAGAGCGTGCTCTGGGCACCAAGAACCCGGGCCTGGGGTCAAAAGACGTGGGCTCCAGCCCCAGCCCGGCCCGCTCTGGGAGCTACAGGCCAGTTAGGGAATCAGGAACCTGAACAGAAAACCACAACTTTGGGGAAAATGGATAGTACGTACATTATGTTCTTGCAGACGCAGCAGTGCAAAGACAAGGCGTTAGGTCTTTGAAGTCCCCCGTGGAGCCTGGCATCGGCCTGAGTGGAGCTCCCTCCTCAACACCCTCTTTGCACTGGCTTCCCCGAGGAAGAGTTTGTTTTTAGGGTTCTGCTGTGGAACCTCTTCCTCTTGGTCTAAATGGAGCCTGAGGCCAAGGCCTTACAGCTCTAAGAGAGGAGGTGACCCTGTGCCCTGGGAGAGGGTAGGTCCAGTCTCCCAGTTCTGTCACTGGCACGTACACTCCCCAGGCCTATTCCACCCCGAAATCCTCCCAGGCTCCAAACCCTGAGGCCCTACTGCCTGCCCCTCAAGAAATCACCGAGGCTGGGTGCGGTGGCTGTCACCTATAATCCCAGCACTTAGGGAGGCTGAGGCCGGTGGATCACTTGAGGTCAGGAGTTTGAGACCAGCCTGGCCAACATGGCGAAAACCCATCTCTACTAAGAATACAAAAATTAGCTGAGCATTGTGGTGTGTGCCTGTAATCTCAGCTACTTGGGAGGCTGAGGCAGGAGAATTGCTTGAACCTGGGAGACAGAGGTTGCAGTGAGCCAAGATTGTGCAACTACACTCCAGCCTGGGAGACAGAGAGAGACTCCGTCTCAAAAAAGAAAAGAAAGAAAAGAAAAAAGAAATCACCAAATCACTGAGCCCTCTCTATACCCACAAGCACAGCCTTGACCGGAGTCCTGATTGCTGGGCAAACAGCTCAGTCCCCCAGGAGCTAGCACTGCATGTATGCTAGCGGGGGTCATCATCAAAAAGACAGACCACAGCAAGTGCTGGAGACGATGTGGGGCAGCTGGAACCCTGGTGCACTGCTGGTGACATCGAAAATGGCGCAGCTGCTTTGGAAAACAGCTTGGCAGTTCCTCAAACAGTTGAGTATGAAATTAAGCAAATGGTTAAGTTAAATATGGTCTAGCAGTTCCACTCCTAAGTATACATCCAAGAGGAATGTCAACATATGTCCACGCAAAACCCGTACACAGAGGTTCAGAGCAGCCAGCATTATTCATAGTAGCCAGGAAATAAAATCAACTCAAACGGTTATCAGCTGATGAATAAGTCAACAAAATGTGGGACAGCCGTGCAAAGGGACACTATTTGGCCGTATGAAAGGAACCAAGCCCTGATGCATGCTGCAAGACAGACGAACCTCGAACACGGTGTGCTAAGTGAAAGAAGCAGCCACAGCAGCCACAGAGTGTACGACTCCATTGATTTGCAAGTCCAGAGCAGGCAAATCCATAGAGACAGAAAGTCTATCAGTCATTGCCAGGGGGTGGGGGAGGGGAGAATGGGAGTCATTACTAATAGATACGAGGTTTTGAGGTTTCTTTCTTTCTTTCTTTCTTTCTTTTTTTTTTTTTTTGAGACAGAATTTTGCTCTTGTTGCCCAGGCTGGAGTGCAATGGTGGGATCTTGGCTCACCGCAACCTCCACCTCCTGGGTTCAAGCAATTCTCCTGCCTCAGCCTCCCAAGTAGCGGGGATTACAGGTGCATGCCACCATGCTTGGCTAATTTTTTGTATTTTTAGTAGAGATGGGGTTTCTCCATGTTGGTCAGGCCTGTCTTGAACTCCCAGCCTCAGATGATCCACCTGCCTCTGCCTCCTAAAGCTCTGGGATTACAGGCATGAGCCACCATGCCCAGCCAGGTATGAGGTTTCTTTCTGGGGCAAAACTGCTCTGGATTTAGATAGTGGTAATGGTTGCACAGCTTTGTGAATATGAAAAAAAAAAAAAAAAACAAAGACCCACTAAATTGTATCTTTTTTTTTTTTGAGACAGAGTCTTACTTTGTTGCCCAGGCTGGAGTGCAGTGGTACAATCTTGGCTCACTGCAACTTCTGCCTCCTGGGTTTAAGCGATTCTCCTGCCTCTGCTTCTGGAGTAGCTTAGATTACAGGTTCGTGCCACCAAACTTGACTAATTTTTTTTTTTTTTTTTTTTGAGACAGGGTCTCCCTCTGTTGCCCAGGCTGGAGTGCAGTGGTGCCATCTCAGCTCTGCCTCCTGGGTTCAAGCAATTCTCCCACATTAGCCTCCCAAGTAGGTGGGACTGCAGGCATACACCACCACACTTGGCTGCATTTTATATTTTTGTGGGGGAAGAGACAGGGTTTTGCCATGCCGCCCAGGCTGGTCTCAAACTCCTGGACTCGAGCAGGGTTACGGGCATGAGCCATCATGCCTGGCCTCTATAAAATGAAAATAAAAATTAGCTGGATGTAGTGGTGTGTGCCTGTAGTTCCATTTACTCAAGAGGCTGAGGTGAAATGATCCCTTGAGACTGGGAGGTTGAGGTCACCGTGACCTATGATCAGCCACTGTACTCCAGCCTGTATGACAAAGTGAAACCCTGACTCAAAAAAAAAAAAAAAAAGTCCTGACTGCTATTTACTAGCTCATGACCTTCCCCCGGTGAACTGGCCTGTCTGAGCCCTGAATTCCCCATCTGTAAAAAAGGATCTCGACAACAGTAGTTAATAACTCTGCGGGTTTGCTGAGACCACATCAGACACAGTGAGAAAGCTCTTGCCCCGAGCTGTTGTGCTCAATAAATGGAAGATGTAGAATTCATGTTGGGATCAGTCACTAGGCCAGTATAAATTTGGGGTGGTCTCTCAAGGGCCCACCTCGTCCAGCTCCTCTGCTCCCTCACACACACACTGTGGGGCTGAAATTTCTCAGAACCCTCCTGCCAATCACCTTCCTCTCAAATTGTGCCTATCCTGGTCCTTTTATCTGCTGTCCCACCTCGCGCTGCTCCCTGCAGCTGAAACACCCTGTGTGTCCTTCGTGGCAGATCCGTCTTGCCCTTGATCCCCAGTGAGCCCCAGCAGCACCTCGTCTGGACAGCTTCCCCTGACCCATCAGAGCCACAGGGAGCAGTTGTCCCTTTCTAGGGGCGCTTAAAGGGAGGTGCCGATCACAGGCAGAGGGCTGTCGCCTCCCCAGCCAGGCTCTGAGCAACTTGAGAGAAGGGTTCTATCTTATTTCATTCATTTATCACCCTCACAATTTTTCCCATATTTGAGTACCGCCTGTATTATACTTACTTAACATTTTTCTTTAAATCAACCCACTTTTCAAAAAATAGATGTATTTTTTTAGTTTAAATTTTATTTTTATTTTTTTATTTTTGAGACAGTCTGGCTCTGTCGCCCAGGCTGGAGTGCAGTGGGGCGATCTCAGCTCATTGCAGCCTCCGCCTCCCAGGTTCAAGCGATTCTCCTGTCTCAGTCTCCCGAGTAGCTGGGATTACAGGCACCTGCCACCATGGCTAGATAATTTTTGTATTTTTAGTAGAGACGAGGTTTTACCATGTTGGCCGGGCTGATCTTGAACTCCTGATCTCAGGTGATCTGCCCACCTCAGCCTTCCAAAGTGCTGGGATCACAGACATGAGCCACCGTGCCTGGCCTATTTTATCTTTTGAGACAAGGTTTCACTTGGTTATCCAGACTGGAGTGCAGTGGCATGATCATAGCTCACTGCTTCCTCCACCTCCTGGGCTCAAGTGATCCTTCTGCCTCAGTCTCTTGAGTAGCTGGGACTACAAGCATATACCACTACACTCAGCTAATTGTTTTGATTTTTAAGTAGAGACAAGATCTCACTGTGTTACCCAAGCTGGTCTTGAATGCCTAAACTCAAGCGATCCTCCCGTCTCAGCCTCCCAAAATGCTGGGATTGCAAGTATGAGCCTCTGCACCTATCCTGTAAGTGCATCCTTTTTATAAAGTACATTTGAGGGTGGGTGTGGTGGCTCACACCTGTAATCCCAGCATTTTTGGATCCCCTGAGGTCAGGAGTTTGAGACCAGCTTGACCAACATCTACTAAAAATGCAAAAAATCAGCCAGGTGTGACGGTGGGCACCTGTAATCCCAGCTACTCAGGAGGCTGAGGCAAGAGAATCACTTGAACCTGGGAGGTGAAGGTTGCAGTGAGCCAAGATAGTACCATGGCACTCTAGCCTGGGCTACAAGAATGAAAATCTGTCTCAAAAAAATAAAAATAAGGTACACTTGAATCATTACTATAACCAAGTGACAGCATCATTTGACATCACTGACAACATAAACAATAACTGCAAAAATATTCACAGTGAACACAAAACGATGCTCGAGTCCAAGCAGACACCCCAGCCTGCCAAGCCTCTGAGCGTTCGAGGGGGGCAATAGTAGGTCTTAGCACAACCTGAGAGATATATACACAACAGGGATGCATGTTGCCCAGGCTGGTCTCAAACTCCTGGACTCAGGCAATCCACCTGCCTCTGATTTCTCACCGGCATAATCAGGACTGAAAAATCATTGAAAAGGGACTTGCGTGACCCAGGGGTCACTGTTGTTCAATGGGCTCCCTCATCTTCTACAGGTTGGGACTTCAGTATACCCTCTCCTGAGGTCTTTCCTGGCCCCTTCTCTGTGAGGGTGACCACTGGGTCCCCTGTCTCCAATTCTCCCTTCCTGCCTTTGCTCTTTAGTGTTTAATATCATCCGACATTCCATATGTGACCTTGTCCTTGTCTGGTGTCTGTCACCCCAACTAGAAGTGCTAGGAGGCAAGGGCTGGAAGCAGGGTTTTTAATTTTATTTACTTATTTATTTATTTATTTTGAGAAGAAATTTCTCTCTTGTCACCCAGGCTGGAGTACAGTGGCGCAATCTCAGCTCACTGCAACCTCTGCCTGCGGGTTCAAGCAGTTCTCCTGCCTCAGCCTCCCGAGTAGCTGGGACTACAGGTACCCCCCACCACACCCGGCTAATTTTTGTATTTTTAGTGCAGACAGGGTTTCACTATGTTGGCCAGCCTGGTCTAGAACTCCTGACCTCGTGGTCCTCCCAGGAGGCAGAGCTTTTGTCTGTTGAGCGCCTCCTAACACATAGGAGGCGCTCAACAAACACCCGTGAACGAATGAATGAAGGACAGAAGAATGAATGAATCTGCACCTCCAGTGGCTTTGTCCTCTCTTATATCAGCTTTGTTCCACATCTTACACCTAAGAGGTGATTCAATTAACCATTGCTTTTTTTGTGTGATTGATTTTGTTTTTTTGGAGACAGGATCCCAATCTTTTGCCCAGGCTGGTGTGCAATGGTGCCATCAACACTCACTGCAGCCTCAACTTCCCAAACTCAGGTGATTCTCCTGCCTCAGCTTCCCGAGTAGCCGGGACTGCAGGCGAGCACCAGCACACCAGCTGATTTTTGTATTTTCAGCAGAGATGGGGTTTCACCATGTTGCCAAGACTGGTCTCAAACTCTTGGCCTCAAGTCATCCATTCTCCTGACTTGGCCCCCCCCCAAAGTGCTGGGGTAACAGGCATGAGCCACCACGCCCAGTCAACCCTTGTTGAGTGCGCAAGTAAATGAAAGAATCGATGAGTTTCTCCCTGGGTAGTGAAGCTCCTGGTTTTTGAGGTAACCCAGACTTTTCATTTGTATGTTTCCTGAGTCCCCAACTATAAATTCTTCCTGCATATTGTCTCCAGGACTAAGAGAATGGAGCCTTTTGCCAAGAAGAAGTTGAGTCTTCAGGCCTCCAGTTTGGATTAAATAGTGGTTTTACAGGGAAAAAAAAAAAAAAAAAAAAAGTCAGAAACCCCCAGAAGTTGTGAGGAGCTGAGAGGGAATGGGAAGAGGGTTCCCCAGGAACAAGCTCCTCCTTGCCCCCCTGCCCAGCGCCCCAGGGGCACACTGCCCAGTGGGTGAAAGCGGCCAGACACACGGGCTCGCTGCAGTTAACCAGGCAATGCTAAGTGTATCAAGATGGGCGCGCTGACGCCAGCCGCTCCGAGTGGATCTGGAATGAATTGGGGGGTTGTTAAGATCGACGACTTAAGCCTCTTCTCACAGGAAAAATATTTATTTCACTGAGCTCTGCTTTTTGGAGAGCTGCGCCTGTAGCAGTCTGCACCACTCTAGCAGAGTTTTGGCTACTGCTAGGTTTTGTCTCCCTCCCGTCTCGGCTGGCGTGGGGTGTGTGTGTCCACAGCACACCCTCCCATTATTAAGCAATCGGCCAAAAGACTCAGCCAGGACACTCTGCTCTTCTTTAACCAGAAAAAGAATGAACACGAGCTGAGTCCTGGCACGAGGCACGAGACCTTCACGTTTTATCTTCAAAGATGCCTGTTTGAAAGTAGCAACTGTTTCATTCTTTCCCCTTTTATCTAGTAAATTGCTCCCTCTACCTTCTCTTGGGAAAAAAATACAGACAAGTATGAAGAAGAAAGTAAAAATCACTCCTATGGGTAGGCTCGACTGCAGAATTGTTCTTTCCTTTCCCCCACTTTTTTTTTTTTTTTTTTTTTGAGACGGAGTCTCAATCTGTTGCCCAGGCTGGAGTGCAATGGTGCGATCTCGGCTCACTGCAGTCTCTGCCTCCTGGGTTCCAGCGATTCTCCTGCCTCAGCCTCCTGAGTAGCTGGGATTACCGGCCTGCACCACCATGCCCGGCTAATTTTTATATTTTTAATAGACACGGGGTTTCACCGTGTTGGTCAGGCTGTCCTTTCCTTTTCTGCTCTTTGGAGTCAAGGGGCCTGAGTTTGAATCCCAGCTCTGCCACTTGCTGGCTGTGTAACTCTGGAATCATGTCACCACTAGGAATCTCTGTTTCCTCATCTGTAAAATGGTATAATAATAGTGCCCACCTCTTCCATTGTTGGGAGAAATAACCAAGAGAAAGTATATACAGAGCTTAGTGAAGGTTCAGCAGCGGTAAATGCAAATGGTACCTACTTTATAGGAGAAATATATACAATTTTTGTATCTTCGTTTTCATAAAACAGTAGAGTGGGCTGGGCGCGGTGGCTCACGCCTGTAATCCAAGCATTTTGGAGGCCAAGGCGGGCGGATCACCTGAGGTCGGGAGTTCAAGACCAGCCTGACCAACATGGTAAAACCTCGTCTTAAAAAAAAAAATGGTGAAACCCCATCTTAAAAAAACAAAACAAAACAGTAGAGTGCATACAATTTCCTGTTTCACTATTCTCATAAACTTTTTTTTAGAGTCAGAGCCTCGCTATGTTGCCCAGGCTGGCCTCAAACTCCTGTCTTTGCTCAAATTATCCTCCTACCTCAGCCTCCTGAGTAGCTGGGATTATAGGCACATACCCCCACCCCAGCTCATAAGCATTTTTAATGACTGCAAAATAGTCCATTGGGGGCCCATTCCTACATTAGTTTTTAAACGGTTTCCTATGGATGGAAATAGAGGTTGCTTCCACAATATGATAAAGATTGCTGTGACAAACATCTCTAGATTCAAATCTTGGTCTGTTTGAGCATCTGTCTTTAGGATAAATTCTCAGAAGTTAAATTATTGGTCAAATAATATTCTAACTTCCAAGAGCCTTGATATATCATACTTAGCACTGCACGTTGCTTTATAGAAAGATTACCTACAGATGTGTATGAGCAAACCCTATGGCCAAGCGAGGTGGCTCATGCCTGTAATCCCAGCACTTTGGGAGGCAAAGGTGGGACGATCACTTGAGCCCAGGAGTTCAGCCCTGGCAACATAGTGAGACCCCGACTCTCCACACACACAAAAAGAGAGGCCGGACGTGGTAGTTCACGCCTGTAATCCCAGGACTTTAGGAGGCCTAGGCGGACAGATCCCTTGAGGTCAGGAGTTTGAGACCAGCCTGGCCAACGTGGTAAAACCTCATCTCTACTAAAAATACAAAAATTAGCCAGCATGGTGGCATATGTCTGTAATCCTAGCTACTCCGGAGTCTGAGGCAGGAGAATTGATTGAACCTGGGAGGTGGAAGTTGCAGTGAGCCGAGATCGCACCACTACATTCTAGCCTGGGCAACAGAGCGAGACTCTGTCTCAAAAGAGAAAGAGAGAGAAAGGCAGAGAGAGAGAGAAAGAGAGAGAATCCATCTTACACATCCCAGCTGCATTGAAGATTATTACCTTTTAGTTGTTAATTTGACAGGCAAAACGGCATCTCATTTTCAAATCTGCATTTATAAAATATCATCCAGTATTTTTCTTTATTTTTTTATCTTTGAGACAGAGTCTCGCTCTGTTACCCAGGCTGGAGTGCAGTGGCACAATCTCAGCTCACTGCAACCTTTGCCTCCTGGGTTCAAGCAATTCTGTCTCAGCCTCCCAAGTAGCTGGGACTACAAGCGCCTGCCACCACACCCAGCTAATTTTTGTATTGATCCACCTGCCTCGGCCTCCCAAAGTGCTGGGATTACAGGGGTGAGCCACCACGCCCAGTGCACCCAGTATTTTTTTTTTAATACTGGTTTTATTGGTTACAATATGTTGAGTTTTTATTGAATGCCAAGCAGAGGGTAATTTTTTTTTTTTTTTTTTTTTTTTTTTAGAGACAGGGTCTTGCCTGTTGCCCAGGCTGGAGTGCAGTGGTGCAATCATACTTCACTACAGCCTCAAACTCCTGGGCTCGAGGGATCCTTCTGTGTCAGCCTCCCTCTTAAGTAGCTAGGACTACAGGTGTGCAACTATGCCTGGCTAATTAAAAAAAATTTTTTTTTTTTTAGTACTAGGGCCTCAGGATGTTCCCCAGATTGGTCTCAAACTCCTGGGCTAAAGCGATCCTCCTACCTCAGCCTCCCAAAGTGCTAGGATTACAGGTGTGAGACACCATACCCAGCCTCCATAAAATGTCTTAATCAGCCGGGCGCGGTGGCTCAAGCCTGTAATCCCAGCACTTTGGGAGGCCGAGATGGGTGGATCATGAGGTCAAGAGATCGAGACCATCCTGGTCAACATGGTGAAACCCCGTCTCTACTAAAAATACAAAACATTAGCTGGGCATGGTGGCACGTGCCTGTAATCCCAGCTACTCAGGAGGCTGAGGCAGGAGAATTGCCTGAACCCAGGAGGCGGAGGTTGCGGTGAGCCGAGATCGCGCCATTGCACTCCAGCCTGGGTAACAAGAGCGAAACTCCGTCTCAAAAAAAAAAAAAAAAAAAATGTCTTAATCAAACTTCTGGATATACCCAAAAGAAGCAAAAGCAGGGACTCTAACAGATATTTGTACACCTATGTTCACAGCCATATTATTCATCATAGCCAAAAGGTGAAAGGGACCCAAATGTCCACTGATAGATGACTAGATAAACAAAATGTGGTGTGTATATATGCATGAAATATTATTCAGCCTTAAGGAAGAAAAGTTTGACCCATATGACAAGATGGATGAGCCCATGAAGCCATTATGCTAAGAGAATAAGCCCATCACATTATGAGCTTTATCAGTAGAAGAGAGTAAAAGAACAAAAAATAAGAAAAAAGAGGGCCGGGCGCGGTGGCTCAAGCCTGTAATCCCAGCACTTTGGGAGGCCGAGGCGGGTGGATCACGAGGTCAAGAGATCGAGACCATCCTGGTCAACATGCTGAAACCCCGTCTCTACTAAAAATACAAAAAATTAGCTGGGCATGGTGGCGCATGCCTGTAATCCCAGCTACTCAGGAGGCTGAGGCAGGAGAATTGCCTGAACCCAGGAGGCGGAGGTTGTGGTGAGCCGAGATCGCGCCATTGCACTCCAGGCCTGGGTAACAAGAGCAAAACTCCGTCTCAAAAAAAGAAAAAAGAAAAGAAAAAAAGGAGAATAAACCCACCACAAAAGGACAAGTATTGTATGATTCCTTTTATATGAGGTTGCTAGAGGATTCAAATGCAGAGACAGAAATCAGAATGGTTGGACTGGGCAAGGTGGCTCACACCTGTAATCCCAGCACTTTGGAAGGCCAAGGTGGGAGGATCACTTGAGTTGAGGGGTTTGAAACCAGCCTGGGAAACAGAGTGAGATCCCATCTCTATAAAATAAAACTTTTTAAAAGATTAGCCAGCTGTAGTGGTGTATGCCTTCCACGCAGGGGCTGAGGTGAGCGGATTGATTAGACTCAGGAGGTCAAGGTTACAGTGAGCCACGATCTCCCCACTGCACTGCAGCTTGGAAAACAGAGCGAGATTCTGTCTCAAAAAAAAATTCTAATCAATCTTTTTTTTTAAATTTTTTTTATTTTCCCTCACCATGTTACTGAAATTACTGAAATTCTAATCAATCTTTACATGTTTTTTCCTTTTCTTTTTTCTTTTTCTTTCCTTTTTTTTTTTTTTTTTTTGAGACCGAGTGAGTGCCAGGCTGGAGTGCAGTGGTGCAAACTCGGCTCCCCACAACCTCTGCCTCCTGGGTTCAAACGATTCTCCTACCTCAGCCTCCTGAGTAGCTGGGATTACAGGTGCCCACCACCACACCCAGCTAATTTTTGCATTTGTAGTAGAGATGGGGCTTCACCTTCTTGCCCAGGATGGTGTCGATCTCTTGACCTTGTGAGCCACCCACCTCAACCTCCCAAAGTGCTGGGATTACAGGCTTGAGCCACCGCGCCCAGCCATGTTATTTTCTGAGATATTATCATTATCCTCCGTCCTTCAAAAGATGATGAAACTACTGAAAAGCTCAGAGAGGTGAAACATGCTCCTAGAGTCACACAGTTTATAAATGGTGAAGATACGTTTTAGATGCCAGGTCTTACTCTTCAAGGCTACATTATCCTGCAAGAATTCCAGTGGACCTCGAGGGTAAAGGGAAAGTAACCAGGCTCACGGTAGCAGACAGAGTTAGCCAGTGTGCAGTGCCAAATGTAACTGTTGGCACTGAAAGCTCAGAGTTCAGTTCTAAATTTATCCTCTCTGACCTTATTGTGGGTTCTAAATTTGGCCAAACAAGTTCTTCCAGACCAGTTAGTGACGTGCGTACATTGTTTTGAAGATAAAACCCTTTTCCTGGTATGAAAGTAAAAAATAATAATAATAATAATAATAATGCAGCATTTGTTTGTAGAAGCCATCTCTCTGCTGGTTCACGGCCATCCGAAAACGATTCTGGGTTTCCACCTGATGCTAGGCACATGTGTTTGTTGGCCTATTTCTTGGGGGCAGTGATTAAAACCATTTCCTGAACCCAAGTCTGAATTCCTCCTCCTGAATGAACCAGAAACAAAATATCAGGAAATATCCAGGCATAAAAATTCTAACCAAGGCCGGGCACAGTGGCTCATGACTATAATCCCAGAATTTTAGGAGGCTGAGGCAGGTGGATCACCTGAGGTCAGGAGTTCAAAACCAGCCTGACTAACATGGCAAAACCCCATCTCTACTAAAAATACAAAATTAGCTGGACTGTGGTGGCGGACACCTGTAATCCTGGCTACTCAGGAGGCTGAGGCAGGAGAATCGCTTCAACCCGGGAGGTGGAGGTTGCAGTGAGCTGAGATCACATCATTGCACTCCAGCCTGGGGAACAAGAGTGAAACTCCGCCTCAAAGAAATAAAATATTCTTACCAGAACCAAACTTAAAATTCTCCCCAAATTACAAATTAAAACCAAAATAAGCCTCTTCAGGTGGTTTCCAGGCCAGGGAGGCATTATAGGGTCCTTGGAGACTCACCGAGACTTGACTTCTTTGGGAAGGTATTGCGGTGACTGGTCCTCTTGTGACCCCTTCTCAGGCACCCTGTCTCCAAGGAGGTGGAAGAGGCACGTGACTCACATGGTCTGGCCACTGATGACTGAATAAGTCATGGACGCCGGACCCAGGAAAGACCCTCCACTCACTGGCCAGACACATGACTTCAGATGCATGGCCAAAAGGATGAGCAGGGTGCCAGCTTCCCTCCCTCAGAAACGTGCATCAGAGACACAGGAGGTTCTTGTTGGTCCAGATACTGGAGCTAAAAGCTCATGGACACCTGGAGTAGTACATCCACATAGAAAGAGGAGCAGCTGCTTGGGATTCTGGATCCCAGTGATAGGTCTCAGTGGCTGGATGAAGCTTCACCTGAAACCCACTCTACCTGTCTTAGTCCATTTTGTGTTGCTATAAAAGAATGCTTCCTAGTTCTGCAGGCTGAGGTGTTTAAAGGGATGGCCCTGACTTCTGGCAAGGGCTTTCACGCTGCATCACAGCATGCAGGAGAAGGGAGACTGCAAAAAAAAAAGGGGAAACCTGAGGTCATCATGGCTTTATAATAACTCGCTCTCACAGCAGTGGGTTAGATGGAGGCCAGTTCAGTCTCACGAGAGTGACAGCAAGAACTCACTCACTAGTGAGGGGTGACAGCTCCAGGCCCTTCATGAGGGCTTCACCTCCATAGACCAGACACCTCCCACGAGGCCCGCCTCCCAACACTGTCACATTGGGGATCAAATGGCAACATGAGTTTGGGTGGAAACAAACACCCCTATCCAAATCACAGCACTACCCTGGACTTCCAGTTACATGAGCCAACAAATCTTCTTTTAAATTAGTGTCATTGGGTTTTCTGGGATTTAACTTTTTTTCCTTTTTTTTTTGAGACAGGTTCTTGCTCTGTCACCCAGGCTGGAGTGCAGTGGTACAAACAGGGCTCACAGCCAGGAACCACCACACCTGGCTAATTTTTTAAAAAAATTTTGTGGCTGGATGTGATGGTTCGTGCCTGTAATCCCAGCACTTTTTTTTTTTTTTTTTTTTCAACTTGGAGTTTAACTCTTGTTGCCCAGGCTGGAATACAATGGTGCAATCTTGGCTCACTGCAACCTCCACCTCCCGGGCTCAAGCAATTCTCCTGCCTCAGCCTCCCAAGTAGCTGGAATTACAGGCACGTGCCACCATGCCCAACTAATTTTGTATTTTTAGTAGAGATGGGGTTTCAACATGTTGGTCAGGCTGGTTTCGTACTCCTGACCTCAGGTGATCCATCTGCCTCAGCCTCCCAAAGTGCTAGGATTACAGGCTTGAGCCACTGTGCCCAGCTAATCCCGGCACTTTGGGAGCCCTAGGTGAGTAGATCACCTGAGGTCAGGAGTACGAGATCAACCTGACCAACATGGTGAAGTCCCATCTCTACTAAAAATACAAAAATTAGCTGGAGTGGTGGTACATGCCCGTAATCCCAGCTACTCAGGAGGCTGAGGCAAGAGAATCGCTTGAACCAGGAGAGGCGGAAGTTGCAGTAAGCCAAAATCATGCCACTGTACTCCAGCCTGAGCAACAGAGCAAGACTGTCTTAAAAAAAATTATAGAGACAGAGTTTCACTGTGTTGCACAGGCTGGTCTCGAACTCCTGGGCTCAAGCAGTCTTCCAGTCTTCACCTCCCAAAGTGCTGGGATTACAGGCTTGAGCCACCGTGCTGAGGCTAACGTTATTTAAATAACCAAAAGAAACATATCCATAGCCTTGTGACACATCCTTTTTTAACCTGAAATTGGTGGAGTAGATTTCTGATTAATACAACCCAAACATTCCTCCCTAAAGCAGGCAGGAGCTCTTTGGAGAGTTTACGTTCAAAACAGTGTCCCTGCAACTCCCAAGTGACAAGTTCCTCCTTCCTGGTCTGAAGCCTTCTGAGGCAAGGCAAAGAGGTTAGGGCTTAGTGGCAGGAACACGCTGTCCCCACGACAACCCCTCCTCAGCCTCGGAACTGCTGTTATCAGAGTTGTGTTGTTTCTCTGAGGTCCCGGACAAAGGGTGAAACCCGGGACTCCTGAGTCTAAAGGGCAAGTCGGGGCCTGGGAGAGAGGGGAAGCTGGCCTGGGGCGGAGATATGTTTTCCATTTCCCCTGGGCCCCGGCGGTACAGCTGCTGTCCACGGCCAGTTCCTCCGGCCACCGGAGGAATCACATTCACTCGACAAGCAGGGAGAGGCGGCGCTGGGATTTGAACATGCGCCTGATGGGCTCCAGGTATGGCACCTGTGCCACCACACTGTTGGGAGGCTCTGACTGCTGCAGCCTCTGCTGTGGCCACATCTGCCATCGAATTTCTCTTCCAACTGGTTCGGCAATCAGCAGCCCCTCCAGACATCCCTGGGAGGCTCCCCGGGGCTGACTCCTGATGAGGAACAGGATCAGCCACAGACTCACTCTTACTCCAGCCACTTCCAGGCCCCCGGGAGGCGTGGGTGTGTCTCAGACTACCTGGGAGCATCTGCTTTTGTCTTCACCCAGGGCCAGACTCTCTCAAGGAGGAGCCCTCTGAGAAAAGGGGAAAGCCAAAAGGAATGAAAAGTACATTTCCAAATGGAAATAAGTAAGCAGTCCTAACTGGCCACAATGGTGAAATTGGGCGCTAAGGGCCAGGCAGTGGGCTGTGGGATAATTTCACTTGAGGCTCACGGTCATGCTGAGGGAGGTGCTGAGGTCCAGGGAGGTTCAGGCAGGTGACATGACTCACCCAGAGTCACCAGCTGGAGAGTGGCAGCACTAGGTTGGAGCCTAGGTGGTGGACTTCATAGGCACAGCCGTGACCGCTGTCATCCCTCACCTGGGGAGTTGTTGCCGGCAGTAAGACACAGCGCCCTAAACCATGTGTCCATCTGGTGTCCCTGGATGCTTCTGCCCACCCAGGACCCTCCTCTCGGGTGGCCCACCACTGTCCTTCCAACACAGGCCATTCCTTCTCTCGTGGACCCACAGGGGCATTCACTGGACCAGGATCCCAGGGAGGATTCCAGTCCTGGCCCCACTGCCCACTGGCCGTGGTGACGTAGGAGAGGTTAATTCTTGCTGAGCCTTAGCTTTCATACCTGTACAATGGGAGTTTGTGCCAGACAAGAAGTTTTCAGGCAGGGCGCAGTGACTCAGGCCTGTAATCCCAGCGCTTTGGGCAGCTGAGGCAGGCGGATCACTTGAGGTCAGAAGTTTGAGACCAGCCTGGTCTTGAACCAGGTGAAACCTCATCTCTACTAAAAATACAATTAGCCAAGCGTGGTGGCATGCACCTGTAGTCGCAGTTACTTGGGAGACTGAGGCCAGAAGAATCACCTGAACCAGGAAGGTGGAGGTTGCAGTGAGTCAAGATCACACCACTGCACTCCAGCCCAGGTGACGGAGTGAGACTGTCTCAAAAAAAAAAAGAGGAAAGAAAAAATAGTTTTCAAACTGCTGACTACGCCTGTTTGTAGGCCATGAGCTCAATGAGTGAGTCCACAGGCATTCACGGACATGATTCTGCCTCCAATGCCACCTTCTCTCCAGTGCACCTCTGTCCTTCAGGAAGCCACCCGAGGCCGGGACTCACACGTGCCGAATGCCTCCCAGCACCTTACCCAGACCAGCTGCAGGCTACGGCGTGCTTAATGATTGTCAGAGGCTCACATACTCTGCTCTGTCCCGCTTCACAGTGCCTGCCAGCCCTCGGAGTACGGCACAGTGCCAAGAGCCAGGGTTGGGCAGCGCGACGCCACCCCTCCAAGCCCCCAGCTCAGCGTTCGTTCCTAGAGAATAACTCCACCTGCTTCACGTGGCTATTCTGTGAATATTAATTAGGATAACCCATGTGAAGGTCTTGGCGTTATGAGCACAGGAGCCCAAGGCCAGCCCCCTAAAATGATTAAGTTCATATCACAAGAGGCCCCTAGAGGTCAGGACACCTTCTCGGTACCTTCCTATGGTAAACAAGAGGCTGGTTCACTGCCACCCATTTTCTCCCCTTGATTGGGCAAGGCTGAGCTGGCAGAATAATGGTTACATCAGGATTTACTCTCCACTTTCTGGTTCCCTAGACTGGTACCAACCATTTGTCCCCCCAGCCCCCAGAAGGAAAACACTTCACCTCTCTTGCCATTTGAGAATGGCCGTCCACTCCAGCACCATCTAATACTTGAACACCTAATATCTTTTTTTTTTTTTTTTTTTTTTTTTTTTTTTTTTTTTGAGACAGGGTTTCGCTCTTGTTTACCCAGGCTGGAGTGCAATGGCGCGATCTCGGCTCACCGCAACCTCCGCCTCCTGGGTTCAGGCAATTCTGCTGCCTCAGCCTCCTGAGTAGCTGGGATTACAGGCACGCACCACCATGCCCAGCTAATTTTTTGTATTTTTAGTAGAGACGGGGTTTCACCATGCTGACCAGGATGGTCTCGATCTCTTGACCTCGTGATCCACCCGCCTCTGCCTCCCAAAGTGCTGGGATTACAGGCTTGAGCCACCGCACCCGGCGAACACCTAATATCTTATTTTCTCTCTCTCTCTCTTTTTTTTTTTTTTTTTTTTTGAGATGGAGTCTTGCTCTGTCACCAGGCTGAAGTACAGTGACACGATCTCGGCTCACTGCAACCTCCACTTCCCAGGTTCAAGCAATTCTCCTGCCTCAGTCTCCCAAATAGCTGGGACTACAGGTACACACCACCAGGCCAGCTAATTTTTGTATTTTTAGTAGAGACGGGATTTCACCATGTTGGCCAAGATGGTCTCGATCTCCTGACTTCATGATCCCCACCTTGGCCTCCCAAAGTGCTGGGATTACAGGCCTGAGCCACCACGCCTGGCCGTTTTTTGGGGGAAGGTGGGTGGGTGGGGACAGAGCTTCATTCTTGTTCCCCAGGCTGGAGTGCAATGGTGTGGTCAGCTCACTTCAACCTCCATCTCCCAGGTTCAAGCGATTCTCCTGCCTCAGCCTCCCGAGTTGTTGGGATTACAGGCATGTGCCACCACCCCTGGCTAATTTTTCTATTTTTAGTAGAGACGGGGTTTCACCATGTTGCCAGGATGGTCTTGAACTCCTGACTTCAGGTGATCCACCTGCCTCAGCCTCCAAAGTCCTGGGACTATAGGCGTGAGCCACCGCACCCGGCCCCTAATATATTACTTTCAAGGGGAAAAATTACAATTACTTTTGTACCAACCTAATATTTACGGTAGGACACTGTGAAGCCCTGTGCAATCTCTGAGGTGGACAGACAGTGTGGCCACAGGGCGGTGAGTCCTCCCGCCCGTCCGCCCTCCATGCTGTGCGCCCCTCCCGGGATGGGGGTCAGAAGTTGCACTCTTGGCTTTGCTCTGACCTCGAGTCGATTTCTCTTCCATGTGCAGCAGCTGCCTGGAGTGGAAATCTCCACGGAGGGACAGACCTTCTTTCAGGGCTCACATCAGGCAGGATCCCACAGGAAAGGGGCTGGCTAAGTCAGGAGGGTTCTGTGCCTGAGTTCCTGTTGACATCGGGCAAATCACTCAACGCTCAGAGCTGTGCTTTTCTATCTCCAACTGCTTGGAGTAGGAATTGCCAAGAGTTTCGGCTCAGCTTCCAATGCCAATCTGGGGGATACTGGTTGCTTTGGGACTCCTGTTGAGATAGATTCTGAGGCGGTTTTGGGCTCACTAGGAAAGGGTGCTGTGTCTGCCATGAAGAGACAAAGGGGAAATGATTTCTCTAGAGCTTTCACCTTCTTCCTCCTAACAGCGACATGGGTTTCTTTTCTTTCTTTCTTTCCTTCCTTCCTTCCTTCTTTCTTTCTTTCTTTTTTTTTAAGACTCAATCTCACTGTTGTCTACCAGGCTGGAGTGCAGTGGTGCGATCTTGGCTCACTGCAACCTCCACCTCCCAAGTTCAAGTGATTCTCCTGCCTCAGCCTCCTGAGCAGCTGGCATTACAGGCGCATGCCATCATGCCTAGCTAGTTTTTATATTTTTAGTAGAGACAGGGTTTCACCATGTCGGCCAGGCTAGTCTTGATCTCCTGACCTCAGGTGATCCACCCCCTTTAGCCTCCCAAAGTGCTGGGATCACAGGCATGAACCACTGCCCCTGGCCTCTTTCTTTTTTTCTTGAGAAAGGGTCTCACTCTGTCACCCAGGCTGGAGTGCAGTGGTGCAATCACAGCTCACTGAAGCCTCCATTCCCAGGCTCCAGCGGTCTTCTCGCCTCAGCCTCCTGAGTAGCTGAGACCACAGGCACATGTCACCATGACCAGCTAATTTTTTTTTGTATTTTTAGTAGAGTTGGGGTTTTGCCATGTGGCTCAGGCTGATCTTGAACCCTTGGGCTCAAGTGATCCTCCTGCCCCGGCATCCCAAAGTGCTGGGATTATAGCGTGAGTCACTGCACCCAGCCTGGGACACTCATTTCTTCAAACGTAGGAAGAAATGTCTTGGGAGCGGGATTCCTCCTGGGGAGCGATCTTACGGTCTTAGGTGATAAGGTGACCTCTCCTTTGGGTGAGTTGAGTCAAAAAACAGGCAAGGGGCCGGGCGCGGTGGCTCAAGCCTGTAATCCCAGCACTTTGGGAGGCAGAGGCGGGTGGATCACAAGGTCGAGAGATCGAGACCATCCTGGTCAACATGGTGAAACCCCGTCTCTACTAAAAATACAAAAAATTAGCTGGGCATGGTGGCGCGTGCCTGTAATCCCAGCTACTCAGGAGGCTGAGGCAGGAGAATTGCCTGAACCCAGGAGGCGGAGGTTGCGGTGAGCCGAGATCGCGCCATTGCACTCCAGCCTGGGCAACAAGAGCGAAACTCCGTCTCAAAAAAAAAAGAAAAAAAAAAAAAAAAAACAGGCAAGGTATCTGGAATATTCTTCTATCCCCACTAACCTCCTCCAAGAATGAAGCTTTCCTGAATGCCTTTTCCTTAGCTTCCTGGACTCTGAACCTAGCTTGGCTGAATTTTCTTTTAAAGCATCAGCATAAATCATGAATACCCTGGGAAGGGAACATTAACCATGAGCCGGCAAAGTTATGACTCCCCCCCAGCCCACTTAAATGGACCGAAACCTCCACCCCGTCCCCAGAGGAGTCTTCCTGGCCTTGTCCTTGAACATTTCAAAATCGGGTTTCTGCTTTAAGTTCTTAACACACCCTCACCGCAGCTCAGCCCACTGCGTGGCTCCTGCACAGAGAGGGGAGGGCAGGGGCGGCGATGGTGAACTCACAGCTCTGGGCATTTCTGAAGTCTGGCCCTTGACGCTTTTTCTAGAGCAAATTGTTTTCTTCTCCCCTTCAGGAAACAGAAAAGTCACACAGCCGCTGCGGGTGTCAGAGTAGCAAAGGCTTTGGGGTCACTTAGACCTGGAGACACTCTTGTTTTGTGATTATGGGTGAGTTCCGTAACCTCTCTGAGCTTCCACTTTCCTTTCTGTGAAAACGAGATACTAATACCGCCCGCTGTGAGGGCTGTCTCTGAGCGCCCATGCTGCTGTGATTGTGTACCGCCTGGCTAGCGGAGGGTAGTTCCAGCGCCAGTGTCCATGGCCCTCTCATGAGACCAGGGGTGGTGGGGAGAGTGTTTGGGACACCCTGGGACCCTCTGCATCATTCTGCCATGGGGGTAAGACCTGCCATCTGTCCCCTGGCTGCCTTCAGTCCGAGGCTTGCTTTGCCAGCCCTGGGAGAACTGACCCCTCCTCCTTCCAGCACAGGCCGGGAAACTGACTCTGCCCAGGCCCCTGACTCTGACGGAGGCGTCTGGCCACTGTATCCTGGTCCTCAGCTCTGAGGCCAGCAGGAGAGAGAGGAGGACATTCATAACGGGGGACACGGTGCCCTTCCTCCTCCTGGCCCTGCTTCCACCACCGTAGTGCCCTGGGAGTGCCACCCAGCCAGGCTCCAGAAGCTGAGTCCTTCTCAGTCCCATGAACAGGCAAAGCTGCTTCCTGCAGAGGCCCAGCCTTTGCGCTTCTTCCTCAGAGAATCCAATTCCCCCTCCTCACTGCGGTTCCTCTCCCACGCACACACTCACAGCTCTCCAGACTCAGAGAATGGGATGCCTCAAATTAGGGGAAATGACCTGGCGCAGTGGCGCACGCCTGTAATCCCAGCACTTTGGGAGGCTGAGGCGGGTAGATCACTTGAGGTCAGGAGTTCCAGACCAGCCTGGCCAACATGGCAAAGCCTCATCTCCACTAAAAATACAACAATTAGCCAGGTGTGGTGGCGGGCACCTGTTATCCCAGCTACTTGGGAGGCTGAGGCACAAGAATTGATTGAACCTAGATGGCGGAGGTTGCAGTGAGTTGAGATTCTGCCACTGCACTCCAGCCTGAGTGACAGAGTGAGAATCTTGTCTCAAAAAAAAAAAAAAGAACGAACGGCTCGGTGAGGTGGCTCACACCAGTAATCCCAGCACTTTGGGAGGCCAAGGAGGGCGGATCACGAGCTCAGGAGATCAAGACCATCCTAACATGGTGAAACCCAGTCTCTACTAAAAATACAAAAAATTAGCCAGGCATAGTGGCCTGCCCCTGTAATCCCAGCTACTTGGGAGGCTGAGACAGGAGAATTGCTTGAACCCAGGAGGTGAAGGTTGCAGTGAGCCAAGATTGCACCACTGCACTCCAGCCTGGGCAACAGAGTGAGACTCCGTCTCAAAAAAAAAATTCAGGAAATGATGAGGCTGCACACACACGTGCACACACCGCATATGGCTCACACATGCACATGACATGAATTCACATGCACACTTCCACGTGTACACATACACATGCACACATTTGCATGCACACATTCATATGCACACATGCGTGCACATTTGCATGCACACACACATGCACACGTTCACAAGCACACACATGTTCACATGCATACATGCACACATGCACACATTCACATGCACACATGCACACGTTCACATGCACACATGCACATGTTCACATGCACACACATTCACACATTCACATGCAGACACACATGCACACAGTCACATGCACACACATATGCACACGTTCACATGCACACATACACATTCACACACACATACACATTCACACGTTCACATGCGCACACACATGCACACACTTGCGTGCACACATTAGCATACACACATTCCCATGCACATACACACATTCAAACATTTGCATGCACACATATACGTGCACATGTGTTCACATATGCACACACAGCACCTGCTTACACGCACACAGGACAGTCACATGCATGCACACATACAAGTACACATGAACACACACATGCACATACACATGTGCACAATACACACACGCATGCGTGCTCACACATGTGCACACATGCATGCATGCTCACACATGTGCACACATGCACACGTGCTCATATATGCACACATGGTGCATGCTCACGTGCACACACGTATGTTCACACATGCACACACAGTTCACCAGCGGTGCACTCCCCTGGGCAGCCACCCCACCCTTCCTTCTGGGCCTCCTTACCCAACCCTGGTTCAGGACCACCTCTCCTGACCCCTGGGCTAGGTCAGGCCGCTCTCCTTACACCATCATTACTCTTAGGCTTCTTCTTCAGCACTTTTACCGCAATTGTGACTAATTACGTGTCTGATCATTTTGGAAACAGGTAATATTAATAGCTTGAACGATGTTCCTGGACTTTCCTCTTTGGTCTTCTGGGTAAGTAGCCCTTCCCCTCTCAGCCTGAGGCACCTGGCTACCTGGGAAACATCTGAATTTGTACAGAGGAATAAAGAGGACCATGGCCTGATCCAGTTCCTGATCATCAACACAGACTTTGCTACGTATGAGACAGTAGTTGTAGAAGCCATCACTGCGCACCGACCCTCTGGGGGCTTGGGAGGAAAGGGCTGAGACCGCCCTCCACTAGCTTAGGGGTGGGGCCCCTGGAGGTGCAGCAAGTTGAGAGGAAGGAAGTCTGGCGTTTCACTTTTCTTGGCTACACTGGCTTCTGCTCAGGTAGGTGACACCTCATTAGGGTGAGGGGCAGAGGGAGCTGCAGAAGGGGCTGGGAGTAGATGGCCCAGGTAGGGATCAGATGCAGCAGAGAACAGGGGCCTCTGAGCCAAGGTAGAGACAAGTGTGCCAGGCAGGCGTAAGCCCAGAGCATGGGTTTTACCAGCTGCCGGTTTCAGCCAAACTGCCAGAAAGTTAAGCAGCAATCCTGGGCATCAGACAGGGCTAGAAACCCCAACTGCTCCCCTCC
Source organism: Saimiri boliviensis (assembly GCF_048565385.1). NCBI lineage: Eukaryota > Metazoa > Chordata > Mammalia > Primates > Cebidae > Saimiri > Saimiri boliviensis. The sequence continues at coordinate 114,116,259 of NC_133457.1, forward strand.
CTGGGAAGTCTCATCATCAACATCCCTCCTGAGACACCCCCACCCCCACCCACCCAGTGCCAGCTTAGAGAAAAGCTGGGAGGAGCAGAAGGAAATTTGAGACCAAACATTACCTAAAGGCCTAAAGTACTGGATCGGATGAAATTCAATCTAGTTTCTTTCCTTGTTGCCCTATGAGTAGGCTTTGTGAGAAATACCAGATCAGTTGCAGAAAATAAATAAAAGACGTGTTCTCTGCAGATCCATGTGTCAGGTGAGTAACCGTACAGCCCGGATATCCGTCACCAGCTGTGTACCCCCCTAGGCAGGCACCACACCGTCCTGTGGAGCATTGTGTCTGACACATAGTTAGACACTCAGTAAACACCCGTGAAGTGAGCGAATATGTGATTAAATTCCAACTCTGCGTGGCAGCAGACAGGTGGCTGATCTCTGGGACTGGGGAAGAACAAGGCTCTTTAGCTGACTTCCTCTGGGAGGACAGGTTTTAAGTCAGATCCAACTGGGTTCAAACCTTGGCTTGGTCTTGTGGCGGGCAGCTTCTAGCATGGCCCCAGTGATCCCGCCTCCTAGCATGAGTGCAGGTGGATACTTCTGTTATTATTTACTTATTTATTTATTTACTGAGACAGAGTCTCACCCTGTCACCCAGGCTGGAGTGCAGTGGTGTGATCTCCACTTGCTGCAACCTCCACCTCCCGGGTTCAAGTGATTCTCCTGCCTCCACCTCCCAAGTAGCTGAGACTAGAGGCATGTACCACCATGCCTGGCTAATTTCTGTATTTTTAGTTGAAATGGGGTTTCACCATGTTGGCCAAGCTGGTCTCACACTCTACCTGCCTCAGCCTCCCAAAGTGCTGGGATTACAGGCATGAGCCACCATGCCTGGCCGTGGGTGGACACTTCTAATGAGCAGAATATGGCAAAAGGGATGGGATGTCACCTCCAAGATTAGGTTATAAAAGACAGTGACTTCCACCTCTCTCTCTTTCTCTTTCTCTGTCTCTCATACACACACACACACACACACACACACACACCCATTACCAGCAGTGCACCCCCTTTCTTGCTTTGATACAGCAAGCTGCCATGCTGGAGATACCCACATAGAAAAGAACTGAAATCAGCCTCCAGCCACTAAAAAAGAGATACTAGATAACTAATACATCCACTCATTAGCTCTGTGCCCTCAGACCAGTTCTTAACCTTTATGTGTGTATTCTCATCTAAAAATGGGCATAATAGCACATCCCCAGCATGTAGGTTCATCGTGAAGACCATGAAAATGAATGGATGGGTGGATGTGTAGCTGCACATCCATTGTATGTATGGAAGCATGGTTGGATGGGTGAATGGATGAATGGGTGGGTGGATGGATAGATGGATGGGTGAGTGGGTGGATGGGTGGATGGATGATGGATGAATGGATAGATGGATGGATGAATGGGTGGGTGGATGGATAGATGGATGGGTAAGTGGGTGGATGGGTGGATGAGCGAGTGGGTGAGTGGGTGGGTGAATTGATGGATGGATAGATGGATGGGTGGAAGAATGGATGGATGAGTGGATGATGGATGAATGGGTGGATGAGTGGATGGATGATGGATGAATGGATAGATGGATGGATGGATGGATGGATGGATGGGTGGGTGGGTGGGTGGGTAAATGAGTGGATAGGTGGATGGGTAGGTGGATGGGTGGGTGATTGGATGGATGGATGGATGGAACCACTGGCTGGAGCCATGTGAATATCACAGAATCAGGAAGTAAATTCAAGGCAGTAGGTCCCAATAAGGCTGTGAATAAGCCTCACTGAGCAACTGTCACAAGGCTTAACACCCATCTGTCCCCCTAGGAAAGCCCTTCACCAAGGTGAAGCCCTACCTCTGTCCTCACTTTACCCCAGCCAGTTCCTCCTGAGGCTCCAAAGGACCGGTGCTCAGAGGTACCTCTGGTCACAAGCCAGCAGAATCCTGTGGTGAAAGGGGTTGGAGTCCCCTGCTGAGCTCAGCACTGAAGAGGAGGCGTGGCCAGGGAGCCCAGCACCCTCTGCCCTCTACCCAGCCACCCCAGGCCAGATTCTGCCATCCCTTTCTCATAGATTATGTTCCCCATGGGGCTGCTCTTGCCCAAAAGCTGGCCCAGCTTAGCACCACAGAGACAAACAAACCAACAGCCACAGCATCTGAGAGCCCCAGTAACCGACTCTTGTGGGAAAGCTGCGGCCAGCTGGCCCGAGTCCCATAGCCTGACCACGGTTCTGTTAGTGGCCAGTCCTGGGGGCCATAAGGATACAGGGGAAGGGTCAGGCCCCAGTTCTCATGCTGTAACAGATGCCGGACTCCAAGTCAGGAGAATGGACTTTCCACCTGGATGCATGTCATAGTGCCCGGAGCCCCAACACACATGCGTCAGACTGGAAACCTTCCCCACCCAGCACCCCAGGCTTGGCTGCCCATAGAGGCGCACACCTGTCCTCCCGTCCCCTCCTGGGCTGCAGCCATGTGGGCAGAAGGGGATGTGAAGACAGACCCTCGATGTCTACGGGTACAGAGACTGCCTGCCAGCCCACGGCAACTCACCTGCAGTGTGTAGAGATTGGGGTGAGCCCAGTGATGCTGGGTACATGGGTGGCAACCAACCCTAGCATGGGATGTGCTGAGAGCTGGGCCAGCGGATGTCCCCACTGCCCTGAGGCGGGTCCAGGAGAAGGCTCCTACCTGCTGTGCAGAGTGCAAAGTAAGTCTGGTCCTTGATCCTGGAAAATGGGAGAGCTGCTTCTCTCGGCATCCCAGCCTCCACTCTTCCCTGGACACCATAACCACCATGACAACTGCAGTTAACACTTAATAAAGACCCATAGGTGCCCTGTGCCCATGCGATGCCCACAGATGCCTCGGAGGTGGGCCCTGTAATGATCCCTATGTTACAGAGGGGCTGTCCCAGACCCAGCTGGACAGTGAGGGAGGCAGGATTTAAACCCAGGCAGCCTGGCTTTCGGATACTTCTCTCTGCCACATGGCTGGTCTCTACACCCTTGCCAGTTACCCCCAGAAAAGGTGGGCAGCCTGGCTTTGCCCTTCAGGAGCCCCTGATCTCCCTCAGAGGCCTCCAACCCACCCACTGGCTCTCCCTGCTGACAGAGCAACTATTTCCTGGCCCCAAAGCCCCAGTCTTTGGAAATGACCTTCCTTCCTTCTCTAGCTCATGGCTCTGAGAGGCTCTTAACTGCACCCACCCCCCATCAGACGACGCCAGTTACTCCACATCCAAGACACAGGCGTGTTAAAATGTAAACTGCCGTTCATCATCTGGCAGTGTGACTGTTTGCCTCTATCAGGCCCCAGTCTGGCCTCACCACAACTCTACGCTCTCCTCAGTGTCAAAGAAACAGCCTTGTCCTGCCAGGGGCTTCGCCAGGTCTGGCCCGAGACGTCGAGCTCCCTGACCCAATGGAGTGAATCGTTACGAGCATTTATTTAATAGCATTGTCTTAATGATGAATAAAGCACACCTTCATGAACTATTTTTCCATTTGTAGCCCCACGTCAAGACTCCCAAAATGTTACCAGATGTCAGGCATGAAATATACACTTCTGGCAAGCTCTGCCACGCATGGGAGTCACGCTGCTTTCCACCCTCGGGAGAGCCGGGCACGAGCGGTCCAAGGCAGGAGCGGAACTCTGAATTGGCCATTATAAAGACAAGATTCCTTTTCCCCCACTTTTTATGGCCTCTCTGGGGCAGATGAGTCTGGAGAGAGGGGTGGGCCAGGAATGAGCATATCTCTGATGCCTGGGGTTCCGGGACAGAAAGGACAGCCGACTCCAGGCTCTTGGGATGGGATAGGAGGGTCTCGAAACCTTGCCAGCTTTGGAGTCGGAGAGAAAACAGTCCCGGCCCCAGATCTACCATTTGCTAACATATGTGGCCTTGGGCAAATCAACTCACCTCTCTGGCCCTGAACAGAGATAATCCAGGTACCTACTTCACAGAGTCATGGAGAGGGTTAAATGGGAAGAGGAATAAAAGGGGTCTGGAGAAGTGCCCAGCACATAGTACGCACTGAGCAAATCCTGCAGTAAGCGGAGGATTAGCAACAGCTACTACTGATTAGGTGGTGGTGTGAGTTGAACAGTGTCCCCACCCCACCAAAATTCATATCCACCCAGAGACACAGAATGTGACCGTTTATGGAAATAGGGTCATTGTAAATGTAGTTAGTTAAGATGAGGTCGTACTGGATGAGGGTAGGCCCTAAGTCTACTCACTGGGCCCTTATTAGAAGAGGTTAGGGGCTGGGCATAGCGGCTCACAACTGTAATCCCAGTGCTTTAGGAGGCTGAGACAGGAGGATGGCTTGACCCCAGAAGTTCAAGACCAGCCCGGGCAATATAGAGACCCATCCAGTCTCTAAAAAAATAACTAAAAGCCAGGTTCAGTGGCTTGAGCCTGTAATCCCAGCACTTTGGGAGGCTGAGACAGGAGGATAGCTTGATGCCAGGAGTTCAAGACCAGCCTGGGCAACATAGCGAGACCCCCATCTCTACTAAATAAATAAATAAATAAATAAATAGGCCAGGCACAGTGACTCATGCCTGTAATCTCAGTACTTTGGGAAGTTGAGGCAGGTGGATCAGGAGGTCAGGAGTTTGAGACCAGCCTGGCCAACATGGTGAAACCCCATCTCTGCTAAAAATACAAAAATTACCTGGGCTTGGTGGCAAATACCTGTAATCCAAGCTACTCAGGAGGCTGAGGCAGGAGAACCACTTGAACCCAGGAGGTGGAGGTTGCAGTGAGACTGCACCAATGCACTCCAGCCTGGGTGACAGAGCAAGAATCCATCTCAAAAAATAAAATAAAATAAATACAATTAAACAAAAAAAAATTTTTTTAATTAGCCAGCCATGGTGGGAGGATTGCTTGAGCCCAAGAGTTTGCGGCTGCAGTGAGCTGTGATTAAGCCACTGCACTCCAGCTTGAGCAACAGAGCGAGATCCCATCTAAAAAAAGAAGATGGGACACACAGAAAGTGGTGGTTGAATGGATGAATGGATGAGTGGATGGATGATGGGTGAATGGATAGATGGATGGATGGATGGGTGGGTGGGTAAATGAGTGGATAGGTGGATGGGTAGGTGGATGGGTGGGTGATTGGATGGATGGACGGATGGAACCATTGGCTGGAGCCATGTGAATATCACAGAATCAGGAAGTAAATTCAAGGCAGTAGGTCCCAATGAGGCTATGAATAAGCCTCACTGAGCAACTGTCACAAGGCTTAACACCCATCTGTCCCCCTAGGAAAGCCCTTCACCAAGGTGAAGCCCTACCTCTGTCCTCACTTTACCCTAGCCACAAATGGTACAGCTACAAGCTGAGGCACAGCAGGAATTCCTGACCACCAGCAGAAGCTAAGAGGCAGGAACGGATTCTTCCTCAGAGTCTTCAGAGGAAGGTGACCCTGCTGACACCCTGACTTCAAACTTCTAGCATCCAGAACTGTGAAAGAGCAAGTTTCTGTTGTTTGAAGCCAACCAGTTGGTGGTGCTTTGTTACAGCGGTCCTAGGATGCTAACATAGGTGGTTACTATGCCCTAGGCTCTCTAATTCAGAAATGCATCGTATGTGTGAATGTGAATTCACTTCCATCCTCACAACAACCCTAAGAGGAGACCACTACTATTACTATACCATCTTACAGAGGGAGTGGTCAAGACTCAGCAAAGTTGAGGGACTCATAGCTGGATCTAGATTTGAATTTGGTCTATTTGGTTTGAAGCCCGCTTTTTTTTTTTTTTTTTTTTTTGGTCATGGAGTTTCATTCCTGTCACCCAGGCTGGAGTGCCGCAGCCCAATCTCGGCTCACGGAAACCTCTGCCTCCTGGGTTCATGCCACTCTCCTGCCTCAGCCCCCTGAGTAGCTGGGATTATAGTCACACGCCACCACATCCAGCTGTGCCTATAATTTTTGTGTTGTTTGTAGAGACAGGGTTTCACCATATTGGCCAGGCTGGTTTCGAACTCCTGACCTCAGGTGATCTAACCATCTCCGCCTCCCAGAGTGCTGGGATTACAGGCGTGAGACCCCCCACCCAGTCTAAAGCCTACTTTTAAGGGCCAGCTCTGTGTGCCAAGTGCTAGAGCCATTTCCTTGCTCAGCCCTCACCCACCACACTGTGCTATCTTTATTTACATTTTGAGGAAACAGAGGTTCAGGCAGGTATGTCCAAGGCCACCCTATTTTGGGACTCACAAACCCAGGTTCATCTGACTCCAATGCCAACATCCATGCTGTTGACCTGACCATCCTGCCAATTTCTCAATATGAATGCTTTGAGTGGCTCTCAGACCCAGGGCAGTGAAATACCAGCACACCAGTGGCTGCAGGGCAGCAGCTGTCCAGCAAATGTCCGCTCATACGTTTGTTCGCTCATTCAGGTTAAGTCCAACGGCAGACGGGGCAGAAGACCCAGGGCCAGCATCAGTGGTGCAGGGAGCCCTCTGCCTCTTAAATATCCTCAGACACTCCTGGAAGTCGTTCCTGGATCTACCCTCCAGGGGTTTTCTAGAATCGCTACTGAGAACTGCAGGGTGATGGGGGAGAGGGTCAAATACAGGCAAAACCACACAACAGCGAAGATCCCATCAGGGCAGAATGTTTTTCCACCAGGAAACAAGAACAGTTCATCTGAGTTTCTTCGCCTTTTGTCTCAAGATGCAAAAATGTCAAAAATGTGCAAGGGCTCTGGCCACAGATGGACACTGTGTCTCACCCCACGGGCTGCTTCCTGCGTAGGGCTGAAGGTCAGGGTGAAGGCCGCCACCCTGAGAGTCAGGGGAAGTGGGTCAGCCTCCTGCTGTGTCACGTACTTGCCGTGGGGTGTGGGATGAGGCCCATCTTTCTCAGAATTAAGCCATAGCTGACTATAAAACCAGAGGTGAGGCTGGGTGGGGAGGCTCATGCCTATAATCCCAGAACTTTGGGAGGCTAAGGCCGGAGGGCTGCTTGAGCCCAAGAGTTCAAGACTATCCTGGGCAACATAGCGAGACCCCGTCCCTACTAAAAATACAAAAATTAGCCAGGCATGGTGGTGCACACTTGTAGTCTCAGCTACTCTGGAAACTGAGGTAGGAGGATCACTTGAGCCCGGGAGGTCAAGGCTGCAGTGAGCTGTGATCAAGCCACTGTACTCCAGCCTGGGCCACAGAGCAATACTCTGTCTCAAAACAAAACAAAAAACCCACAGGTGAGGTCACATCAGGCTCTTTCCCCTTCATTCTCCCTAAGGCCTCCACAGCATCAGAAATGGGTGCCTCTATCAGTGCCTCCTCCAGATTTTCTACTTTTTTTATTTTTATTTTTTAGTAGAGGTCCTGCTTATTACCCAGGCTGATTTCAAACTCCCGAGCTCAAGCAATCCTCCTGCCTCAGCCTCCCAAAGCGCTGGGATTACAGATGCGAGCCACCCACACCCAGCCCAGACTCTGCTTCATACTTGGCCCTGTCAGTCAGTCCATTTGCAATCACTAAGCACCAACTGCTTGCATGACCTTGTGCCAGTGTCTGGAAGGGTGCTTACAACTATCCACAAAATCATTCATATCAACAAGCCCGCAGCTCACACCCAAAGCAACACGTGCTCGGTCTCCTTTAATTCTCACATCAAACCCGCAGGATGGATATCCTTGGCACCCTCATTTTCTAGAGAAAGCTCAGTTCTGAGGGTGTGTGATCTGCCGAGGCTCCGGGAGGCAGGCCTAACTCCCTTCAGAGGTGGCTGCAAGTACCTGTGGTCCAGACATTTCCACCCATGGGTCATTTTCTCACACCAGCTTCTATTTCTTGTGCCAGACACAGGGTCCAAACCCATTTGCATTATGACTCTGTGACCTCACAAGACCTTCTGTGAATTTGTTACCATTATGATTATTCTTTTCTCATTTTATTTTTATTTATTTATTTTTATTTTTTTTTTTTTTTGAGACGGAGTCTCCCTTGTTGCCCAGGCTGGAGTATAATAGCACGATCTCGGCTCACCGCCTCCCAGGTTCAAGGGACGTTGCTGCCTCAGTCTCCTGAGTAGCTGAGAATAAAGGTACCTGCCACCACGCCCCGCTACTCTTTGTATTTTTAGTAGAGACAGGGTTTCACCATCTTGACCAGGCTGGTCTCAAACTCCTGACTTTGTGATCTACCCACCTCGGCCTCCCAAAGTGCTGAGATTACAGGTGTGAACCACCGCGCCTGGCTAATTTTGTATATTTTTAGTAGAGGCTGGGTCTCACATGCCGGTCAGGTGTGGTGGTGTGCAGGTCTTAAACTCCTGACCTCAGGTGATGCACCTGTCCCGACCTCCCGAAGGGCTGGGATTATAGGCGTGAGCCACTGTACCCAGCCTTACTATGTGTCTTCTTTTTTTTTTTTTTTTCTGAGACGGAGTTTCGCTCTTGTTACCCAGGCTGGAGTGCAATGGCGCGATCTCGGCTCACCACAACCTCCGCCTCCTGGGTTCAGGCAATTCTCCTGCCTCAGCCTCCTGAGTAGCTCGGATTACAGGCATGTGCCACCATGCCCAGCTAATTTTTTGTATTTTTAGTAGAGACGGGGTTTCACCATATTGACCAGGATGGTCTTGATCTCTTGACCTCGTGATCCACCCGCCTCGGCCTCCCAAAGTGCTGGGATTACAGGCTTGAGCCACTGCGCCCGGCCACTATGTGTCTTCTTATTCTGCTTTCAGATGAGGACACAGAGAACTAAGAGTTACAAAGGTGGCGGTGCTAAGAAGTTGGGACCAAAATCAGCCTCCTGACTTCACGTCTCATTTTCTCAATCATCACGGGTTTTGCCCCGCAAAAAGGGAGCTAGCCACCATGGGTGCTAAACCCGTGGCTATACAGCAAAGTGTGTTGGAGCAGAAATCCCAGGGGGCTTCCTAGGGAAGAGGATCACAAAAAATAGGTAGAACCCACAGGGCACAGCACAAGTTTCCTATCTCCAGACCACATGAGGGCATTTGCTAGGAACCTGGAAGCTGGACAGCCTCGCCCCAACCCTCTGAAACTCACCCTGTGGCTCCTCACCCAAGGAATGTGTCCCACCCCACAGGCCTGTCTGCATACCAGGCCAGGGCTGCCCACATGCCCACACATCTCTCCTTGTTCTGCAGGCCCCGGGAAGGAAAGTCCAGGGCCAAGGTTATCATGGGGTTCACATACCTTAGGGGTGGGTGGAGGGGTTGTCACACAAGCCACAGATTATTCAACGCAGTGCTATTCGTGATCACAAAAGATTGGAACTGACCTCACGTCCATCATCAGGGGACTAGACTAAGATACTCCGGCACAACCACATACGACTCAAGTGTCCAGGGAGGAAGAGTGAGAAGGTCTTGAATACATAACAAACACTGGCACGTATGCAGGACTTTGCACGTTGTGGGGGCTGCTTCCAAGTGCTCTGCATGTTATTAACGTTTTTAACTCATTTAATCCTCACCTCACGCCCAGGAGGAGAAACCATTATTATCTCTTTCAAATGATGCCTGTAATCCCAGCACTTTGGGAGGCCCAGGTGGGAGGATCACTTGAGTACAGGAGCTCAAGACCAATCTGGGCAACAAAGTGAGATCTCATCACTACAAAAAACCTCAAAATATTAGCCAGGCCTGCTGGTGTGTACCTGTAGTACTAGCTATTCCAGAGGCCAAGGTGGGAGAATTGCTTGAGCCCAGGAATTCAAGGCTGCAGTGAGCCATGAATTCTCCATGTCACTCCAGCCTGGGTGACAGAGAGAGATCCTGTCTCAAAAAAATAATAATTTTATATATATATATACACACACACATATAATATTGTAAAATATTATATATGCCTCAAAAATATTATATTTTTTTTAAATATAGAAAATGAGAGTGTCACTTCGTTGAGTTTATGGTTTAAAAAAAGAAATAAAAAGAAACAGAGGCACCAAGAAGTGAAGTTTCTTGCCCCAGGTTCATGCCAACAAACAGTGGACTGGGCCGGGTGCAGTGGCTCACACCTGTAATCCCAGCAATCTGGGAGGCCGAAGAGGGAGGATTGCTTGAGTTCAGGAGTTTGAGATCAGTCTAGGCAACACAGCAAAAGCCCATCCCTACTTAAAAGCTACAAAAATTAGCCAGGCATGGTGGCACACACCTGTAGGTACTCAGGAGGCTGAGGTAGGAGGATCACCTGAGCTCAGAAGGGCATGGCTGCAGTGACCCGAGATCATACCACGGCACTCCAGCCTGGCAACCAGAGTGAGATCCTGTCTCAAAACAGACAACAAACCATGGAGCTGGAATTTGGTGCAAGCAGCAGGCACCAGACCCGTGCTTGGTCCTACCCTCCCAGCGTCTCTGTTTTGTCCTGGGTCCCTCTGCGGGGAGCTCCCTGGAACCTGAGGAGGAAGAGAAGCATGCAGACAAACTTCCAAACTCCCACCCTCCGCTGGCCTTGGGGAGCAGGTGTCAGAGGAGGCTCAGCTGACGCCCGCATCTGAAACAGATTCTCATAACTCAGGCGCTGTGGTAGCCAACTTCTCTCTACAGTCAATTACGGCCAGCGAGGCCCACTGATTATTTTTATAGCCTTTCCTGGAGTCATGACAAGGAAAACTAAATGATCCGCAGGACCCCTTTCATCACTAACAGCCGGGTTTCACGGTTGGGGGTGGAGGAAGGAAAGAAAAATCTCTTTTTTTCCCCTGCTTTGAGTTAATCAACAGGACTCACGTCTGGGCAGCCAATATGTTGCTGTTCAGAAAAGCTGTTCTCAAGCAGAACTAATTGGCAACAGAAATGGAATTTTCTTCCCCACCTCCCTAAAAAATATAAACATGCTTTATCCCAGAGAATTACCCTTCAGAATAGGTATTCCAGACGTGTTGTGTGCAGCCGCCCGTGCGTAGCTGCTAATCTCACGCCGACCTGGCCAAAGGCTGCCTGCGCTGGTTACAGCTCAATCAGAGCAGCCTCTTTCGAAATAAGATGGTCATGAAGGTCAGGGGCCCAAACCAGCCCAGCCAGCCCAGAGTGGACACTTGCTTTCCTGATGTCCACCATCTATCCCCTGCTCCTAAGAATAGCCTTTGGCTTTCGTTGGGTCGGGGGGTGAGGGGCACCCTGATTTGCAGATACAAGTGTGAGTGGCATTGATACCCCCTCAGCTCCAGGGATGAGCTCTGACAGGCATAAGCCAAATAACCAATTCCAGGGAGATTTCAAGGAGGGGCATATAACCTAACTAGAAACAACAGCCGGTGCAGCGGCTCACACCTTAATCCCAGCACTTTGAGAGGCTGAGGCGGGTGAATCGATTTCAGCCTGGGCAACAAAGTGAGACCTCTGTCTCTGCAAAAAATAAAAATTAGCTGGACGTGGTGGTGCATGCCTGTAGTCCCAGCTACTTGAGAGCCTGAGATGGGAGGATCTGCATGAGCCCGGAAGGTGGAGGCTGCAGTGAGCCAAGATTGCACCACTGCACTCCCGCCTGGGCGACAAAGCCAGACGATGTCTCAAAAAAAAAAAAAAGAAAAAGAAAAAGAAAAAGAAAAGGAAAGAAACAATAAGGCTTGAGAAAAAACATGTAATGAAGCTTCTTGAAAAGACAGCTCTTTTCATTTTGAGAAATTCAGATTCAGAGACGCGATGTCACTGCTCAGAGGATACAGTGAGGTGGTGGGGGGCCAAGATTTGAGCCCAAGTCTGTAGGACTGAGGAGTCTGCAACCTTTAACTACAGGCACTACTGAAAGGCAGCATAAACCCCGAGGGAAGCCAGAAGACATGGATTCAAACCCAGTCCTGCCATTTACTCCCTGTGTAATTTCCAGCAAGTTACCTAACCTCTCTGTTCCTCAGTTCCCGTATCTGTACAGTGGGGCTTCTAAGGGCACCTCCATGTGCAGGATCTGAGGCGTAAATAATTAACAGCAATATCTGTAAAGTGCATGCAACAGTGCCCGTCATGGACCAAGGAATCGCCTCTTCCCCACCACACTGTTTCCCACACGCAGTGAGAACCAGACTAAAAGGAGGTGGCGGGGAGGAAGGAAAAGTTGACGCTATCAGATCTGTAATCCCTACCCCACATGTTCCTTTCTGAAGTACAGCTGCGAGGCTTGGCTCTCCTCCGGAAGAAGTTGTACCACAAAGATGTGGCACGTCACGAACATGCAGCCCATTCAAAGCTTGGACATTCCAGCCCCGTCCTTGGTGCCAGTCAAGATCTAGGGGAAATTCCACCCGTTCAAATGGCAAAAAATAAGATATCTGACAAATGCCACGTGTAGAGGGTGGCTTGTGAATTGGTACAGCCATTGGAAGATAATTCCGAATACGCTTTCATATTCCAGCAATTCTACTCTCATGCACATACTTGAGACGCACTCCTGTATGTGTGCACTAGGATAGTTCGAGAACCCTCGAGGCACAACTTTTTAAACAGCAAACAAAACTGACAAGTGGAAACAACCCAGGTGATCATAGCTGGGAAAAATAAATGCTGGTATGCCGTGGAATAGTACACAGCAGAGAAAAAAATGAATGAACAAGTGACAGGCAACCATATCAATGAATTTTAGCAATAAAATGATTTATAAAAATGTAAGTGCCAGGGCAGGGCACTGTGGCTCACACCCATAATCCCAGCACTTTGGGATGCCAGAGCAGGCTGATTACTTGAGGCCAGGAGTTCAAGACTAGCCTGGGCAATATGCAATATGGCAAAACCCATCTCTACAAAAAATTAGCCAGGTGTGGTGGTGCACACCTGTAGTCCTAGCTATCAGGCAGGCTGAGGTGGGAGGATCACCCGAACCTGGGAAGTCGAGGCTACAGTGAGCTGAGATTGCACCACTGCACTCCAACCTGGGTGACAGAGTGAGACCGTCTCAAAATATATACATATATGTGTATGTATGTACTTACGTGCCAGAAGACAAGATATATCTTTATGTAAAGTTTAAACATCAGTAAAAGCAAATAATATATTGTTTTCATATACACGTAAGTGATAAAAATATATATATTTTTTGAGACGGAGTCTCAGTCTGTCGCTCAGGCTGGAGTGCAGTAGTGTGATCTCGGCTCACTGCAACCTCCGCCTCCCAGGTTCAAGTGATTCTCCTGCTTTCACCTCCTGAGTAGCTGGGATTACAGGCACACACCACTATACCCAGCTAATTTTTGTATTTTTAGTAGAGACAGGGTTTCACCATGTTGGCCAGGCTGGTATCAAACTCCTGACCTCGCGATCCACCTGCCTCAGCCTCCCAAAGTGCTGGGATTATAGGTATGAGCTACTGTGCACGATCTAATAAAAATTTTTTTTTTTTAAGCAAGGGAAATTGGGAAGATGAAAATGTGCTGGAAATGGATGGCGCTGATAATTGCACAAGATTGCAAATATGCATAATGCCTCTGAATTGTACACTTAAAATGGCTAAAATGGCAAATTCTATGTTTTCCACCACAACTTTTAGAAAAGCAAGGGAAAGCTAAACACAAAATTCAAGATAGCAGCTACTACCTCCGTGAGGGAGGGAGGGAGGCAAGCTGGGAAAAGAGTTCGTTAGTTGATGTAAAATGATTGTGGGAGTTCTAGCACTCAGGCTGGGCAGTGGGTTCACGGGTGTTTATCAGTTTACAAACAGCTGTAACGAGATTGTTACATGGAAGGGTAGGTGAAGCTGTTCAGGTGTCTCTTTCGGTATGTCATTATGGCATTATGATTAATTCAATTCTACTTACTTTTTCTTTTTTCTTTTTTAAGATGGAGTCTCGCTCTGTCGCCAGGCTGGAGTACAGTGGCGCGATCTCAGCTTGCTGCAATCTCTGCCTCCTGGGTTCAAGTGATTTTCCTGCCTCAGCCTCCCGAGTACCTGGGATTACAGGTGTACACCATCATGCCCAGCTAATCTTTGTATTGTTAGTAGAGATGAGTTTCACCGTGTTGACCAGGCTGGTCCCAATCTCCTGATGTCAGTTGAGTAATCCCAGCTACTTGGTGGCTCACTCCTATAATCCCAGCACTTTGGGAAGCTGAGGTGGGAGGATCACTTGAGGTCAGGAGTTCAAGACCAGCCTGGCCAACATGGCAAAACCCCATCTCTACTAACAATACAAAAATTAGCTAGGTGTGGTGGTGTACGCCTGTAATCCCAGCTACCCAGGAGGCTGAGTCAGGAGAATCACTGGAACCCAGGAGGTGGAGGTTGCAATGAGCCGAGATTTTGCGAATGTACTTCAGCCTGGGCGACAGAGCAAGACTCTGTCTCAAAAAAAAAAAAAAAAAAAATCCCTACCTTCAGCAAACTCACATTCCAGCAGGGGACACTTAAGAAAACAAGAATATATGCAATAGTCCAGAGAGAGATACAATGGCCGCTGAAACCAGGGTGGAGGGAGTGGAGGTGACAGAGAGCTGTCAGCTTCTGGGTACAAGTTGACAGGGGAGCCACCAGAATTTTTTTGTTCATTTGTTTGGTTTTGAGACAGGATCTCACTCTGTCGCTCACTCAGGCTGGATTGCAGTGGCACAAACATGGCTCATTGAAGCTTCAACTTCCTTGGCTCAAGCAAGCCTCTTGTCTAAATTTCCCGAGTAGCTAGGACCACAGGTGCATGAAACCACACCCAGCTAATTTTTAAAAATATGTGTGTAGAGTCTTGCTATGTTGACCAGGCTGGTCTTGAACTCCTGATCTCAAGCAATCCTCCTGCCTTGGCCTCCCAAACTTTTGTAGGTGTGAGCTACTGCGTCCGGTGTAGAATTTCTGTTTTGCTGTGAGTGTTTAGTGCAGGTGTCCCCAAACTTTTTACACAGGGGGCCAGTTCACTGTCTCTCAGACCGTTGGAGTGCTGCCAATACTGTGCTCCTCTCACTGACCACCAATGAAAGAGGTGCCCCTTCCTGAAGTGCGGCAGGGGACCGGATAAATGGCCTCAGGGGGCCGCATGCGGCCCGTGGGCCGTAGTTTGGGGACGCCTGGTTTAGAGGTTAAGAAAGCTTGAGACCTGGTTATAAAGTACAGACATCGCCATCCAAACTGAGCCCTTCTTCTTTTTTTTTTTTTTTTTCCCTCGCCCCACCCTGAGCCCTTCTTAAGAGCTGGTGATGGGATATAATTTTTTTTTTTTTTTTTTAAATAAAGACAAGGTTTCACCATGTTGGTCAGGCTGGTCTTGAACTCCTGACCTCAGGTGATCCACCCGCCTTGGCCTCCAAAGTGCTTGGATTACAGGTGTGAGCCACCAAGCCCAGCCGGGGATATAATTTTTTTAAAAATAGGATGGGCATAGTGGCTCACACCTGTAATCCCAGCACTTTGGGAGGCCGAGGTGGGTGGATCACCTGAGGTCAGGAGTTTGAGACCAGCCTGATCAATATGGCGGAACCCCATCTCTACTAAAAATACGAAAATTAGTTGGGCATGGTGGCAGGCACCTGTAGTCCCAGCTACTCTGGAGGCTGAGACAGTAGAATTGCTTGAACCCAGGAGGTGGAGGTTGCAGTGAGCCAAAATCGCACCACTGCACTCCAGCCACAGTGCAAGACTCCATCTTAAAAAAAAAAAAAAAAAAGCGGGGGTGGTATTTTTAGTTCTCTTTTAAACTGCTGTGGACATAGCTTTCCTCTTGATTCGCAGTTGCGCTTCTCTTAGCTAATGTCCCACCTGGGCCTCCTCCTTGGCCTAGACTGCAAGAGAGCGGAACTTGGGAATGAGAAATATTTTCCTCTCGTGCTCGCTGGCTTAGGCCCTCAGCAATGGAAAAGGCCCACCTGGCTCCTAGAGCTTCTAAAAATAGCGAGTTGTCTGAACTTTCCTATAGGTTTGGCTTAGCCGCTCCTTTGACTTGTTCCAAGATGCCATTTCTGTTAAAGCATCATTCGCTGTGCATGAAAACAAAGAATGGCAGGAGAGAGACCTGAAACGGAACAGGACTAATTGGGAGCCGTCACGGACGGACTCCAGAAATGCCCCGCAAGTTCAGACACAGAGGCCACAATGGAGAGGGTGTCCCAAGGCCTTTGTGGCTGGTGGAGCTGGGACCCAGATGCTGCTGGTGTAGACAGCATCTCTACCCTACCCGATATTTATGCATCCACTCTAGTGCTAAGGGTAAGAAAGAGGAGTCTGGCTGCTGGTTTGTTTTAAGCTACAAGAGGAACTTGAAAGATTTGCATCCAGGCTGGGCATGGTGGCTCACCCCTGTAATCCCAGCACTTTGGAAGACCAAAGCGAGTGGATCATGAGGTCAGGAGTTCGAGATCAGCCTGACCAACATGGTGAAACTCCATCTCTACTAAAAATACAAAATTAGCCAGGTGTCATTGCGGGCTCCTGTAATCCCAGCTACTCAGGAGGCTGAGGCAGGAGACTCACTTGAACCCAGGAGGCAGAGATTGCAGTGAGCCGAGATGATGCCATTGCACTCCAGCCTGGGCAACAAGAGCAAAACTCCATTTCAAAAGAAAAAAAAAAAAAAAAAGACTTGCATCCAAAGCCTGTGCCTGGGGTCTGAATTCTTTTGGAAGAGGGCTGAGGACTGTTCAGGAGAGGATTTTTGACACATTGGCACAAGCATAGATGCTGTGGAACCTGTGGTGTTCAGGCAGAGGTGCAGCAACCAGGTCTCCAAGGGAAAGTGTATGGTGCACATATGTGCATGGGCAAGTACATATATTTGCATATCCACACACAGGTATACTTTGGTTTATTATAAATCCTATTGATGTAGGCTGGGTGCAGTAGCTCATGCCTGTAATCCCAGCACTTTGGAAGGCTGAGGTGGGAGGATCACTTGAGATTAGGAGTTCGAGACCAGCCTGGCCAACATGGTGAAACCCCATCTCTACCAAAAGCATAAAAAATAGCTGGGCATGGTGGCAGGCACCCTGTAACCCCAGCTATGCGGGAGGCTGAGGCAGAAGAACTGCTGGGATGGAAGTTGCAGTGAGCCAAAATCACGCCACTGTCCTCCAGCATAGGTGACAGAGCAAGATTCCATCTCAAAACAAACAAACAAACAAACAAACAAACTGTATTGATGTAAAGAATGTGCCCCGCGCAATTTACAAATAAAAAATAAAAGTTACCATACTCTTTTTTTGTAAATGTAATATAATCGATTCACTAACAGGTAGCAGTTTTGTTGATTTTTGCCCTCAGCAAAATCTGTAATGAATCTATGGTTACAATTGATCAAGACGTGTAATTCTTCAGAAATATCAGTTAATATTTTCCTTTTTTTAAAAAAATTAATTATGTATTGATTTTTATCTTTTTGAGACAGTGTCTTGCTCTGTGGCAGGCTGGAGTGCAGTGGTGTGATCACAGTTTATGGCAGCCTCGACTTCCTGGACTCAAGCAATCCTCCCACTTCAGCCTCCTGAGTAGCTGGGATGACAGGCACACACCACCATGCCCGGCTAGTTTTTTCCCAAGTTATTTGTAGAGATGGAGTCTTGCTATGTTGCCCAGGCTGATCTCAAATTCTTGGGCTTAAATGATCCTCCTGTCTCAGCCTCCCAAAATGCCAGGATTACAGATGTGAGCCACCACACTTGGCCTTGATTACCTTTGATTTTCATATAATTTATTTAATTATAAGCTCATATAATTTAATTTTTAACAATGGCTGTGTTTAGCATACAGTTCACCTCATTCCTAAAAATCTGTCCATCAGCTTTCACAGCTGGTACAAGCTGACTCCACCACCTCTCTGTGTGGGAAAAACACGCCGAGCTGAGGAGGAAGCCAGTCTCTCCACATCTGCCCAGAACCCAGGGCATCTCACCTCAGGCACTAGTGGGAAGCACTGGGAGTTTACAGAGCCGGCACTGTGGACGCTGTGCTGGGCAGGGAAGCTTCTCCAAATGGCCTCAGAGGAAACAGGAAGCAGGAAGGACAAACCAAACAAGAGACCAGGCCAGGCACAGTGGCTCACACCTGTAATCCCAGCACTTTGAGAGGCCCAGGCAGGCGAATCACCCGAGGTCAGAAGTTTGAGACCAGCCTAGCCAACATGGCGAAACCCTGTCTCCACTAAAAAGTACAAAAATAGCTGGGTGTGGTGGCGAATGCCTTTAACCCCAGCTACTCAGGAGGCCGAGGCAGAAGAATTGCTTGAACCCAGGGGACAGAGGTTGCAGTGAGCCAAGACTGCACCACTGCACTCCCTCCTGAGCAACAGAGAGAGACTCTGTCTCAAAAAAATAAAACAAAAGACTGGTTTGCGAAGCACGTGAAATACCCCTTCGGAGCTCCCCAGGAAGAACTTGGGAGCACTGACGTTCTAATGGGGAAGACCTCAGCTACCAGTGTGCATCTGGGTGAAATCACTCAGCACAAGATCACAATACACTTTCAACAACCCATTAGGCTCCTCAGAAGCTGCAGGGCCATAGGGTCATTATAAACTGACACCCGTGCCGATGGTACCACTGGCCATCAGTCCTTCTCCCCAAGCCCGCCTTCATTCCAGCCTCCTCCAGTGCCTTCCTGGACTTCTCTAGGGAAGTGGTGGGGTGATTTTCCTCCTCTCCAAACTTCTTTTTATTTTATTCTATTTTTTTTTTTTTTTTTTTTTTTTTTTTTTTTTGACATGGAGTCTCCCTCTGTTGCCCAGGCTGGAGTACAGTGGCAGGATCCCAGCTCACTCCAACCTCTGCCTCCCCGGTTCAAGTGATTCTCCTGCCTCGCCTCCCAAGTAGATGAGACTATAGGCACACGCCATCACGGCCAGCTAATTTTTGTATTTTTAGTAGAGACAAGGTTTCACCATGTTGGCCAGGCTGGTCTCAAACTCCTGACTTCAGGTGATCCCTCTGCCTCGGCCTCTCAAAGTGCTAAGATTATAGGTGTGAGCCACCTCACTCCAAACTTCATCTTACTCTCAGATACCCTCATCCAGTTCAGAATTTAAGTGCTCTTCAACCCAACTTAGGGAATTCTGGCTGCAAAGAGGTTTAGAGCTTTCCTAAAATAATCCCTTTGTTTTTAAAGATGAGGAAGCTGAGAGAAGGGAAGTGACTTACTCAAGGTCACAAAGAAAATCCAGGGTGGAACTGGGTAGGGTAACCGATTGTCCCAGTTTACCTCGGGTGGGGGTGGGGCTTCTGGACAAGTTGCTCCCAGAGCTGAGACCACAACTAAGAGCTGACTTGTCCTCAGGGTGGTGGGGGTAGGGAGGTGTGGCCTGGGAGTGGGGCAGTTCACAGCCAGTCCCTGAAAGGAAAGGAGGCCTGGATCAGTACAGAGCTGCTTCGGATGGAATTTTCCAAGGGAAGAGAAAAGAAAAGGCCACATCTGGGTGCTGGGACCTTTCACTCTGGCCCATGCCTGGCACCCCAGGGATTCCCCACCTGCTGTGTGTTTTCTGGCCCCTGAGTGTAACCTGCATCCTCCCTTTCCATGCCAAGGAGACAGGAGCTGACTTTATCAGTCTCTTATCTCTTGGCAGCTGCCAGCCACAGCTGCGGGGATATATATGCAAATAGCTTACGATAATATTAATGTGTGATTCCCCCCTGGGGAGGCATGTGGAAAGCACGGTGCGCGTTTCACAATTCTGTTTCATCCAAAAACGCTGCACGGGCCCAGAATGATTTGAAACAGATTTTTTGCAAAGGCAAAATAAAATGGGAACAAAACCTAGTTGAGGCAGATGCCACTTTCCCCGCCCCAGCTCGCTCCACTGCTGACATATTAACTCTCTTCTCTCTTGCCCCCGGGAGCCTCCTACAAGGCAGCCAGTCTAGGAAATTGCATCGGGCACTCGTCCTCATTCAAGCCTGGAGCCCCTGCCCCATGCCAGGGCAGCCAGCCCCCACCCTGGGCTGACACATCCTTTAAAAGGCTGCTTGCCATGTCGGCCTGCCGCTCCTTCCACCGCACCTCTGCCTCCCTCCTGCAGGTAAAGCTCCATTCATACCTCCTTCGCCTTCACCCCTGCTGCTTGGGATAATTGCAGAACCACGGAACACAGAGTACCAAATACAGAACCCGTCGGGGGAGGGGGGCGTGCGGGAGAGCGTAGCCAAAAGCGAAGTTGGAAGAACCTGGGTCTTATTCTCGTTTCTGCCACTGATGGGCTGTGTGACCTCAGCAAGTCATTCCGATTCTCTGGGTTACCGTTTCCTCAGTGTACAATGAGGATACCAATGATACCTACCCCACAGGGGGCTCCTGGGGATTTCCCGAGCTGACGATTCAAAAATGCCTATACAGCCCCTGGCATACAGCAGATGCGCAAGGAATAGCTGTCATCATGACAGTGTCTTAAAGATCACCTAGTTCAACCACTGTTTTAGAATTGGACACATGGAGGCCTGGAGAGGGCAAATAACTTGCTCAAGGCTTCACAGCACGATACCGTCATCCCATCTCAGCCTCAACCCAGGTTCCCTCCCCCGGCCTGGGGAGCTCCAGGTGGACTGTGAGTAAGGGGCTGCACGCTCCCGCGCCCCCAACTCCAGAAGTCTGTCCGCCCAAGGCAGCATCACGGCACACATGGGGATCAGTCACATCGCACTCACCATTGAGGTCTGGACACTCAGGTGCAGTCCCGTCTGCCTCCCTGCAGCTGCCTTGCTTTCTCTAGTGCCACCAACAAGCGTCTGCTCCCATCTCTCCCGGGAATCCCGGACTCCAGCTAGGGCTCGGCAAAGTCCATCCACGCTGGCCACCAGGCGCCCGTCCCACTCTCTGGGAAGATCGCCTTGAGGACCTGCTGCAACCCCAGTCTTCCTTCTGGTACAGGGAGGCCGGTGCTCTGCCGGGCTCTGATAATGCAGCCGGGACTCTTATCTGGCCTGTGTCAGGGTGCAGGCGGCCGTGGAGCTGGGGTTCCAGGAAGCCCTCTTGGGGCCCCCCAGCCAGCCGTGCTCCCCCCCGGATGCTGCCTGCTGCTCTGGACGCCGCCGATTGCCTGTCAGTGTCACTCCCAGCTCTGCCGGGGGGAATTCCATGCTGGCCCCCAGCAGGCGGGGGGGGGGGGGCGCCCCTTCACGTCCCACCCCCCACTCCCATTTTGGCAAGGGGACTGGGAACAGGCAGTTAATTTCAAGTCCACACAGCGTTTGTGGTCGTGTCCTGAATCCTCCACGATTAATCACAGAGCATCTGATTTCTGCTTTGCCTCAGCGAGGGGCGGAGGGGACGCCTGGAAGTTTCTGTTTACTCCATTCTGCACCGGGCTGTGCGCTAATCACAAACAGACGGGGACGCAGCCTACTCTCCGAAACGGCTCTGTCACCCCTCCCTCCTCTCGCCCTTTCCTTCCTTTTCTTACCTTGTCACTTGCCTCCGGCCCCTTCCTCACTCCTTCTCCTTTTCCATCTGTCCTCCTCTTCCAGATCTGATCCATTGCAGCCCGCATCTGACCCATTGCACACCCCTTCCTTCCATCTTGGGTTTCCCGCAAACCCCTTTCCCCTTCTGTGCCTCCCACTTCTCCTAGATGGAGAGTCAGCTTGGTTTCTTTTCTTTACATCCCTTAGCGAGGGTCGGGCTATTTGTTATGTTTCTTTTCTTTTTTGTAACTTAAGGATATCAGGGTTCGGGGTGGGCCCTCGCCCCATGCCCCGGCGCGCTGGAGTGCGTGCGACTCCTACAAAGTTAACAGCTTCTCCAGGTCAAGGGGTGGGATCCAGCCTGGTGATGCGCACGGCTCGTTTCTGTCCACTTCACACGTCTCTGCTTCTGATTCTGCTCAGGGACCAACTCAAGAACAAAGCAGCCATTTACCGCCTCCAGAGGAGAGGCCGGCAGTGGCACATCCAGGGCCTTGAACACCTAGGGACGAACTTCTCTCTCCCTCCCCTTGGCTCCTTTCCATTCTGCAGCTAGCGAGGAAAAGAAACCAGAAATAAACAGCACCAAAGAGCAGGAATGGACACCCCTTCCCACGAAAGCATACACACAGGCTCTGAAGGGTAATTTGGCAAGACCTCTGAAAACCAGAAATGAGCATCTCCTACCAGCCAGCACATCGCTTACGCCTGAGCACAGGAGGCAGGCACAGAGACGCTTGCTGAGAACCCTTTATCATAGGAAATGATGGGAAAAACTGAAATACTCGTCCAATCATGACTGCTTGAACAACATGCGAAAGATATGGTATTATCTAGCAGCAGTTTTTTGTTTTTTGTTTTCTGAGAATGAGTCTTGGTCTGTCACCCAGGCCAGAGTGCAGTGGTGCGATCTTAGCCTCTATCTCCTGGGCTCAAGTGATCCTCTCGCCTCAGCCTCCCAAACAGCTGGGACCACAGACATGAGCCACCACACCTGGCTAATTTTTCAAAAACATTTTTTGTAGGGTCAGGGCCTTGCCATGTTTCCCAGGCTGGGATAAGGCAGCAGAGTTTTTTTTTTTTTTTGGTTGTTGTTCTAATTTTTTTAATTTTAAAAAATAAAGACAGCCAGGCACAGTGGCTCAGACCTATAATCACAGCACTTTGGGAGACCAAGGTGGGCAGATCACAAGGTCAGGAGTTCGAGACCAGCCTGGCCAACATGGTGAAACCCTGTCTCTACTAAAAATACAAAAAATTAGCCAGTTATAGTGGTGCGTGCCTGTAATCCCAGCTACTCAGGAGGCTGAGGCAGAAGAATCCCTTGAACCCAGGAGGTGGAGGTTGCAGTGAGTAGAGATCACACCATTGCACTCCAACCTGGGTGACAGAGCGAGACTTCATCTCTAAAGAAATAAATAAAATAAAATAAATAAATACAAAATAAAAAATAAAGACAGGCGCCGGGCGCAGTGGCTCAAGCCTGTAATCCCAGCACTTTGGGAGGCCGAGGCAGGTGGATCACGAGGTCGAGAGATCGAGACCATCCTGGTCAACATGGTGAAACCCCGTCTCTACTAAAAATACAAAAAATTAGCTGGGCATGGTGGCGCGTGCCTGTAATCCCAGCTACTCAGGAGGCTGAGGCAGGAGAATTGCCTGAGCCCAGGAGGCGGAGGTTGCGGTGAGCCGAGATCGCGCCATTGCACTCCAGCCTGGGTAACAAGGGCGAAACTCCGTGTCAAAAAAATAAATTAATTAATAAAGACAGTGTCTCAATATGTTGACCAGGCTGGTCTCAAACTCCCAGCCTCAAGTGATTCTCCCACCTTGGCCTCCCAAAGTGCTAGGATTACAGGCATGAGCCACTGTGCCAGCTGAGGTTGCAGTTTTAAAAGAGCTATGTTTGTATCTAACCACAGAGATGGGTCTCCAAGACATATTACTGGGTGAAAAGGGGGTCAGCGTGATACATTTGGTAAAATCCTGATTATGTAACATTCCCCCTTTACACACATAAAATGAAACACTAGGAAATACTTAGCAAGACAGGCTGGAAGGATGGAAACCAAACTGAGTTGTTACCTCTGGAAAAAGAGTTTGGGAGTGAGACTTTTATCTGTAATTCTTTCACTTCTAAAAGTGAAAATAGATTGGTCTATTATTTTTGTCCTAGCCATCTTCTTTCTTTTTAAAATTTTGGGTTTTTTTATTTAAACGGAATCTCACTTTGTTTCCCAGGCTGGAGGGCAGTGGCTGATCTCACTGCAACCTCCACCTCCCAGGTTCAAGTGATTTTCCTACCTCCGCCTCCCAAGCAGCTGGGATTACAGGCACCCGCTACCACACCTGGCTAATTTTTGTATTTTTAGTAGAGATTGGTTTTCACCATGTTGGCCAGGCTGGTCTTGAACTCCTGACCTAAAGTGATCTGCCTGCCTCCCTCCCAAAGTGCTGGGATTACAGGTGTGAGCCACTGCACCCAACCCATCTTCCTTCTTTAGGGATATTGTGCCCCTATGTGGAGAAAATTTTATCCCAATCACTTGCCTCCTTGGGCTAACTAAAATAATTCTACAATAGGTCAGGTCAGAATAAACAGTGTTCTGCAGGCAGCCGTGGCTCATGACTGTAATCTCAGCACTTTGAGAGCCCGAGGTGAGAGGATTGCTTGAGGGCAGGAGTTTGAGACCAGCCTGGGCAACATAGTGAGACCCTGTCTCTGTTTTCAAAATTAATAAAAGAAAATAATAATAATTAAAAGAAGAAAGAAACAGGCTGGGCACAGTGACTCACACCTGTAATCCTAGCACTTGGGAGGCCAAGGCAGGTGGATCACTTAACCTCAAGAGTTCAAGACCAGCCTGGGCAACATGGTAAAACCCCATCTTTAATAAAATTACAAAAAAAAAAAAAACAAACAAACAAATAAAAAACAAAACAAAACAAAAAAGAACATTAGCTGGGTGTGAAGGCTCTCACCTATAGTCCCAGCTACTTGAGGGGGCTGAGGTGGGAGGATTGCTTGAGCTCAGGAGGCAGACTGAAGTGGTGTAATCTTGGCTCACTGCAACCTCTGCCTCCCGGGTTCAAGCACCTCTCCGCCTCAGCCTCCTGAGTAGCTGGGATTACAGGCACAGTGAGATTGTACCACCACACTCCAGCCCGGGCGACAGAGTGACCCTGTGGCAAAAAAAGAGAAAGAAACACACACACACACACACACACACACACACACACACACACACATATCCCACCAAAGAGAAAGAACAAGAGAAAAGAAAGAAAAAGGAAGGAAGAAAGGAAACAGCCAGGTGCGGTGGCTCACGCCTGTAATCCCAGCACTTTGGGAGGCCGAGGCGGGTGGATCATGAGGCCGAGAGATCGAGACCATCCTGGTCAACATGGTGAAACCCCGTCTCTACTAAAAATACAAAAAATTAGCTGGGCATGGTGGCGCGTGCCTGTAATCCCAGCTACTCAGGAGGCTGAGGCAGGAGAATTGCCTGGACCCAGGAGGCGGAGGTTGCGGTGAGCCGAGATCGCGCCATTGCACTCCAGCCTGGGTAACAAGAGCGAAACTCCGTCTCAAAAAAAAAAAAAAAAAAAGAAAGAAAGGAAACAAGAAATGAAGGAAGGGAAGGAGGGAGGAAGGGCAATCCTTAGGGGTGAACCTAGCAATTCTGCAAACATTCTAGTTTGAATCACCTCTGGTTAGATGTCCAGACCCATGAGCCAACAGTGACTTATTCCAGAGTGAAATTCCTTCAGGGCAGGAGAGCCATCTGGGTTAGTTTGTCATGGGCTGAAGTCTCCTGGAAATGAGGACAGCAGATCTCTATTGGAAAGCAAAGACTTGGTTTCAGGAAGCAGTATCACCTACTCCACTAATAAAACACAAAAACCACTTTGAAGCATTTTCAAGGAATGAATGTGGACAAGTTCAGACATTATGCCAAGGGCAGTTGGGAAAGCTGTTCATTTCAGCCACTTCCCACCCCCTCACTGACTAAAAATGTAGGGCCACATGCATCTCACCAACAGGACAGGCAAATAAATGGCCCTTGTGTCCGTGACAAGGAGCTGGGGACAGAATTCCGCAGTGTGCTCTTTTCTGTCCATCACTTGTTAAGCGCCTGCCAGCTTTGGGAAAACAGGTGGGGGAGTTACTGTAGAGATGACAAATGACATTCCCCACAGCCTCCCATTCCCCACAACCACCACCAATCAGGGCACCCGGCCCTGACCCCATCTTCCAGGGCAGAAGGAAGCTCCAGGTTTGGAGCCCAGCAGCCTGAGATATGGGGTTCCAGCCATCTCCGGATGTGGCACAGCCAGACCATTCAATGTTTCTCAAAGTGGGGCTCCCAAGGGGTGCTGCCCAATCTGACTTTAGATGGCACACAGGCTGGGCACTAAACACTGAATCTCATAGTAAGAAAGCCATTCCGCTCCTATGATCATACTGGTTCAATGCCATCTGACTGAGAGAAAGTCTCAGCTTGAGCTCGCCTGTCTTTAACACCTAACATTGGCCAATCTCCCTTTTTAGCAAAGAAAGCCGGCCCCACGCTTAGGTCATTCTGCTGCTAGCAGCATCTAGCTAGAACTGTATTTGGCAATTGATCACAGTTTTCCATGAACGTTCTATTTTTAGGGTTTGTTTGTTTGTTTAGTTTAAAAGTGAGTCCACTCTTTCTTTCTTTGTTTGTTTAATTTAAACATGAGTCCAAGTGATAAGGGAAAAGCTAACAAAATCTTAATAAAGTTTAGTTAACAACAGTGTATCCTAACAGTTCATTCGTCTTGATAAATGTACCATAGTAATGTACGATGAACAGTTAAGAAAAACAATAAGAAATCCATGCAGGGTAGATAGAACCTTCTGTACTATCTTCGCAACTTTTTTGTAAATCTAAAACTATTCTGAAATAGCCTATTTAAGGCCGGTTGCAGAAGCCGCGGTAGGCAGATCGTGAGGTCAAGAGATTGAGATCATCCTGGACAACATGGTGAAACCCTGTCTCTACTAAAAATACAAAAATTAGCTAGGCATGGTGGCACGCGCCTATAGTCCCAGCTACTCAGGAGGTTGAGGCAGGATAATCACTTGAACTCAGGAGGCAGAGGTTGCAGTGAGCCGAGATTGTGCCACTGCACTCCAGCCTGGGCAACAGAGTGAGACTCTGTCAAAAAAAAAAAAAAATAGCTGGGCATAGTGGCAGGTGCCTATGGTCCCAGCTGCTCAGGGATGGAGTCTTGTTCTCTGTCACCCAGGCTAGAGTGTAGTGGTGTGATCTCAGCTCATTGAAACCTCCCCCTCCCGGGTTCAAGCAATTCTCCTATCTCAGCCTCCCAAGGAGTAGCTGGGATTATAGGTGTGTGCCAATACGCCCGGCTAATTTTTTTGTATTTTTAGTAGAGACGGGGTTTCCCCGTGTTGGCCAGGCTGTCGAACTTCTGACCTCAGGTGATCCACCCACCTCAGCCTCCCAAAATGCTGGGATTACAGACGTGAGCTGCCACACCCGGCCTCTGTATTCTAACAGGATCTCTAAGTAATTCACATACATGTTAAATGTGAGAAGCACTGAAACATTATATGTAAAATGCTGAGACTCTACCTGACATACCTGGCTCCTATTAAATATATGTTGCTGTTATCATCAGCAGCGTCATCATCGTCATCCCACAGCATTGCCTGTTTTCTCATCCTCCTCTGCCTGAGAGGAGAGGCCATAGAGGGAGCATTTAAAGCAGCCTAGCCAGAGGAGAATCACCAATCCCAGTGGTCTGAATGTGAATGCCTGCAAACCTTGCCACCAAGGGCTTCAGTACTCTGCGTCACCACTGCCACGAGCACCACAGCATCCTTGCACCTCGAGTGGAGGGGGTGCTGGATAAACACTGGGTGTTTTCAGTCATTTGTCTAATTCACATGGAAAAGCCAGACTGGAAGCAGGTGACCTCACTCAGCTGAGCCCTTCTAGACTCATTACTTCCCAATGCCCAAGCATCCTTTAGACGAAGAGCAGAGATGGAGTCTGGGTTAGGGGAGAGGATCAGGGGATGGTGCTCAACAGAAGAGTCTCCAGACCTATTCTACTTGGTAAAATCCATCATTTGCCTAAGGATAATGGCATGAAAATTCTCCCCCATTATCAGCCCCATCTACCTCCAGCCCTGATGAGAACAGTCAGGTGGCTGGAGTCTTTCTGGAGATAAATATTCTAATCCATCACTCCTAGGCATCTCCTTTACTCTCACCTTCACCCTTCCTGAGCCTTATTCCAGGACCTTTGATCCCATGTGACTAATCTAGCAGATAGAAGTAGGCTCTTTGGAGCTGGCGAGGCCTTTGGAATGCCAAGATCTCCCTCTGGCCCCCACCAGGACCATAAACTTTGGTTCAGCGGAGGAATGAATCCGCCCTGAAATCTGGGGGCCTTATCAGTTTTGGAGATTAGCAAAGGCTGAGTCCTGACCTGAAAGAAAATCCTAGACACTCGCCACACTTCCTTTGGGACTCTGCAGAGTCACATTTTTTCAGAAACCAATTCCAGTTAAGTAAATAGTTTCTGCACATGAGTGCCCACAGGGTTTCTCAGAGGACCTGACATTCTCCACTTGGTGACTGTCATTTCCTTACAAAGACAACATTGAAAGCGCTCTTCGCATTCCCAAAATGATTCCGCTAGCTGAGGAATTCTACAATTCTCCTTGAGTTCAAGGCGACCACTTTATTTTGTGAGTGTGTGTCCTCTTATGACAGCAGCCCCTAAATGCATCCTGTTTGATTTGATAAAGGCCTCCTGACCCCACTGCCCCCACCCCATTCGTGTTTTTCTTTGCCACAAATTTCCAGCACACACTGTTCAAATATGTGCCACCTAAATTGAACCCTCATGCGGGGAGCACTAATGGGACTCCCCTTCAAAGGGACTCTCTGCAACCCAACAGTTGACATGTTGCTGGAAACAATGGGCTTAAGCACACAATTTATTTGCGTTGGCTGGTTTCAGGCTGGTTGGAATCTGCTTTGGGGAGAAAACTAACCCCACATCTGTTTAGATTTATAATTTATATTGAAAGCACAAATACCTCGTAATAGGGCTAGAATGAGACCCAGTTATGGGCAGGAGTCACCATACATGCTGGCTTTGTCCTTACGTGAAATGCAAAAGAGATTACAGACTGCTTTTCTTTTCTTTTCTTTTAAGATAGTCTCACTCTGTCGCCCAGGCTGGAGTGCAGTGGTGTGATCTCAGCTCACTGCAACCTCTGCCTCCTGAGTTCAAGCAATTCTCCTGTCTCAGCCTCCTGAGTAGCTGGGATTACAGAGGTGCATACCACCATGCCCAGCTAATTTTTTTTTTTAATTTTTTTAGTAGAGATGGCATCTCACTGTGTTGGTCAGGGTGGTCCATGTAGGGCTAAGGGCCCCACGGGGTCATGGGGTGTCCCTTATGCTGTGCTAAGGTGCAGGATCTGAGAAATAAAGAGACAGGACACAGAAGTACAAGGAAAATACAGCTGGGCTCAGGAGGGCCGCTCCACCTGTAAGCAGAGACAGGCGAGGCCCCAAAGTCATCTTTAAGGATAGTGATAGGGTCGTGAGCAATAAACAAGGGGTCCATCCCCATTAGGTGATCTAGGCTAGAAGGTGGATAGTGTACAGTAAGGGGTCCATCCCCATTAGGCCACCGAGGCATGGAGGTGGAGAGTGCACAGTAAGGGATCCACCCCCATTAGGTCACCGAGGCATGGAGGTGGGCTGTGCGTAGTGAAGAGGGTGCAGTGTGCAATACTTTATCTATGGGCATGGTACTCCTAAGAAGATCTATAGGAGGCTGCTTAAGTCACAGCAGTGACAGAGCTGTCAGGGTCTACCATTACCTGCTGGCAGCTTCCAATGAGTTCTTTTTTTTTTTTTTTTTTTTTTTTTTGAGACGGAGTTTCGCTCTTGTTACCCAGGCTGGAGTGAAATGGCGCGATCTCAGCTCACCGCAACCTCCGCCTCCTGGGTTCAGGCAATTCTCCTGCCTCAGCCTCCTGAGTAGCTGGGATTACGGGCACGTGCCACCATGCCCAGCTAATTTTTTGTATTTTTAGTAGAGACGGGGTTTCACCATGTTGACCAGGATGGTCTCGATCTCTTGACCTCGTGATCCGCCCGCCTCGGCCTCCCAAAGTGCTGGGATTACAGGCTTGAGCCACCGCGCCTGGCCTACTTCCAATGAGTTCTATAGGGGAATGCTTTTTGAGCTAGCACAGTAACAAGAGCTGATGAAGTTCACAGTCACCAAGGTGCGATTATCCGGAGGGGTTTTGAGCCCTGGGATGCTCGAGGGATTGCTGGTCTGAGGGCAGCCCTCCACAAGAACTGGAGCAAGGTCCTACAACTCCTTAATCGGGAGGAGTGGCTCTTGCTTCAAGCCGGCCATAGAGCAGGTATCTTTACGATACTGAATGCTGCCGCCTGGGCCATGGATTCTTGTCCTGGTATCACTGTTTTTCCCTTAAATAATGCTCTGCGCTGTGTCTGCTCCCAACATTCCTCCAACTATAAGCTGCTTATTCCTTAGTTCATGCTCTGTACCATGTCTACTCTAGGCATTCCTCCGATTATGAACTAAGATATAGTTATATATGTATATATATAAATATATATATGGAAATAACTGAGTGGTAAGATATTCTTTAGGCACTCATTCTATGAACTAATATATGATTATAGAGAGAG
Organism: Saimiri boliviensis; assembly: GCF_048565385.1. Classification (NCBI taxonomy): domain Eukaryota; kingdom Metazoa; phylum Chordata; class Mammalia; order Primates; family Cebidae; genus Saimiri; species Saimiri boliviensis. Next base: position 114,146,328 of record NC_133457.1, read on the forward strand.
GATTATATAAAGGGAAATCACTGAGTAGTAACACTATAAACTGAGATATTCTTCAGGCCCTAATTGCGCCAGGGTTCTGCTTAGCTCTCCTTCCTCGGTACCTATATAGGGGGTTACCCACAAGTCTGGAACTCCTGACCTCAAGTGATCTGTCCACCCTGGCCTCCCAAAGTGCTGGGATTATAGGTGTGAGCCACCATTCCCAGCCAACAAACTGCTTTTTATTTATTTATTTATTTATTTTTTGGTGGGGAGAGGGATGGAGTCTCCCTCTGTCACCCAGGCTGGAGTGCAGTGGCTCAATCTTGGCTCACTGCAACCTCCCTCTCCTGGGTTCAAGCAATTCTCTGCCTCAGCCAACCAAGTAGCTGGGATAACAGGCACCCACCAAGCCCAGTTAATTTTTGCATTTTTAGTAGAGACGCAGTTTCACCATCCTGGCCAGGCTGGTCTTGAACTCCCGATCTCGTGATCCACCTGCCTTGGCCTCCCAAAGTGCTGGAATTACAGGCGTGAGCCACTGTGCCCAGCCCCAAACTGCTTTTTATAATATTTAAGCCATCCTCTTTATTCCCCCATGCAACTCGCCACCTCTGCCCCTGAGAAGCATCTGGGGTACGGTCTGTGCCCTGCCTGTCTGCCCCCTGCACAAGTGCTGTGATCTGGCTCTTTCCCCCGCTGCCCTGTGGAGGTGCCTACTCTGTGCACAGTGCTAGTACCCAACATTCAGGGGCTCCCGGGGCTGGGGGGGCAGTCTCTGCTCTTAGTGGCTTGTGTCAACTACCTCACTCCATTCTCACCACCCTCCCAAGCAATGGTAGTCCCATGATTGGGGATTCCTCCAGGATCAGGAGGAAATGAAGGCACTTTCCCAAGGTCCCACAGCCTATAAGTGACAGAGCCAGGTTCTAGCTCAAAGGGTCTTGCTCTCAAGTCCGTGTTCTCAACTCTTTGGAGCATTTGCAGTAAAATCTACAGAATAACTAGCTGGATTGCTCCATTGCCTTGACTTTTCATGGCAGTGGATTTGGAAGAGAAATACGACAAGTGGCAAGAAAATAAAATATCATGACTTAAAATATCATAACCACCAGAGCAAAAATGAGGTCCCTCTTCCCAAATGAAACTAAACAAGACCAAAACAAAATCCGGAAAAGAACATATTTACCTGAGTGCAGTGGCTTACACACCTGTCATCCTAGCACTTTGGGAGGCCAAGGCAGGAGATTGCTTGAGGCCAGGAGTTTGAGACCAGCCCAGGTAATATAACAAGACCCCATCTCTACAAAAAATTTAAAAATTAGCCAGGCATGGTGGCACATGCCTGTGGTCCCAGCTGTTTGGGAGGCTGAGAGAGGAGGATCACTTGAGCCCTGAAGGTGGAGGCTGCAGTGAGCCATCATTGCACCACTGCACTCCAGCCTGGTCAATAGAGTGAGACCCTTTCTCAAGAAAAGTGAAGTGACCTGATGGAAGAGGAGGGAAGAATGTTTGAGGATGAGGGCAGAGCCTGCACAGGTGGTTCCCACCAGGAGGGTTAGGTGAATCTACAATCTGGCTCCATTTTACACATAAATACAGAGCGCTGTTTGCACAGTTTTAACGAACGTGAAATTTTCCTGGAATGTAATGACCATGTAAAATGAGAGAGGCCTGTGCTTAATTTGGCTCAGGAATTTACCAAGCACTGCTCAGGGCTCTGGAGGAACGGCACCGGCAGCCACTCCACTCAGCCCGCAATGCCCCACACCTGCAGTGATCACTGTCACCGGCAAAGGGTTTCCACTGTGAGTTCAAGCACCTGGCTACTTCCTTAGAACTTCCAGCATTAAAGTACATAAGTTTTTATTATAAGTGACTTTCCATTCATTCTCCTCGATTTTGTAGTTTGAGAATTACACATACATCTTTCATGATCTGGGTAGGTGGGTCATATTATTTAGGAATTTCCTTTCAGGGTAGACCAAGAGGCACTAGGTCTGGTAGGGCTGAAACCACAGGCATCCTCGAGCACTTGCTTTTGCTGTGTGAGAGGATGAGCCATGCTGACGTAAGAACTAACAGAGGCCGGGTGTGGTGGCTCAAGCTGTAATCCAAGCACTTTGGAGGCCAAGGCAGGCAGATGACCTGAGGTCGGGAGTTCAAGACCAGCCTGATCAACATGGTGAAACCCTGTCTTTAATAATAATAATAATAAAAGAACTAACAGGAGGTACGGGGTTCATGCTCAGAGCAGGAGGCGAGGTCAGAGGAGGATGTGGGGAAATCAGAGCCCTGATGCACTGCTGGTGGGGATGCAAAACCATGCGGCCGCCATGAAAAACAGTCCCCAGATTTTCTGAGATGGAGTCTCACTCTGTCACCCAAGCAGGAGGAGTACATTGACATAATCTCAGCTCACTGAAACCTCCGCCGCCTGCGTTCAAGTGATTCTCCTGCCTCAGCCTCCTGAGTAGCTGGGATTACAGGCATGTGCCACCATGCCCAGTTAATTTTTGTATTTTTTTAGTAGAGACAGGGTTTCACCATACTGGTCAGGTCTCAAACTTCTGACCTCCTGATCCACCCACCTCAGCTTCCCAAAGTGCTGGGATTATAAACGTGAGCCACTGCACCTAGCCCTCGTCTCCAAATTTTCAACAGGTTAAACATAGAAAACTTTTTTTTTTTTTTTTTTTTTGAGGTAGAATCTCAATCTTCAACCAGGCTGGAGTGCAGTGATACAATCTTGGCTCACTGCAACCTCCGCCTCCCGTGTTGAAGTGATTCTCTTGCCTCAGCCTCCTCAGTAGCTAGGATTACAGGTGTGCGCCACCACGCCCAGCCAATTTTTGTATTTTGTTTTAGCAGAGATGGGATTTCACCATGTTGGCCAGGATGGTCTTGAACTTCTGACTTCAGGTGTTCCACACACCTCAGCCTCTCAAAGTGCTCAGATTACAGGCATGAGCCACCACACCCAGCCCACAGAATACAATTTGAACCAGTAATTCCACTCCTAGGTATACATACCTCAGAGAAATGAAAGTACATATTCACATAAAAACTTAAACACAAACGTTCATAGCAGCTTATCCATAATAGCCAAAGAGTGGAAACAACCCAAATGTTCATCAACCAGGGAACAAATAAACTAAGTATGGCCACCCATACAAGGGAATGTGATTCAGCCAGAGAAGCATGAACTACTGATACATGCTACAATGAATGGGGATGAATCTTGAAAACATTACGGTAAGAACAGGAAGCCAGACACAAAAGGCCACCTATTTTAAGGCTTCAATTCTATGAAATGTCCAGAACAGGCACAACTGGAGAGACAGAATGTAGACGGCTGGCTGCCGGGGCCAGGGCTGAGGAGAGCGGGGAGTGAGAGCCAGTGGGTCTGGGGCATCTTTTGTAGGTTATAAAAATGTTCTGGAATTAAATCATGATGATAGTTGTACAACTCTGTGAATATACTGAAAACCACATCTGAAGCTGGGCGTGGTGGTTCATGCCTGTAATCCCAGCACTTTGGGAAGCTGGGATGGGAGGATTCCTTGAAACCAGGAATTTGAAACCAGCCTGGGCAACATAGTAAGAACCCACTCTACAAAAAATTAAAAAATTAGCTGACTGTGGTAGCACGTACCTGTAGTCCCAGTTACTCAGGAGGCTGAGGTGGGAGGATCACTTGAGTCCAGGAGACTGAGGCTGCCGTAAGCCATTATCTAGCCACTATACCCCAGCTTGGGCAATAAAGCGAAATTCTCTCTTAAAACAAAACAAAACAAAAAACCACATACGAAAGCAAAAAGTACATCTGTACATTTAAAAAAAGAAACAAGGAAAACAAAAAAAGAGAAATCACGGAACTGTACAATTTAAAGGGTGAATTTTATGGCACATGAATGATATGTCAAAAAACAAAGATGAAGCTGTAGAGACATGGCGAGCACACCTAGGCTAATCTGGAGCCACCGAGGGCTTCAGGCATCACTGTGACTTTAGGTGTGTGTTTGAGAAGGATCACCGTGGAAGATGAACCGGAGATGGGCGAACACAGACGGCTTTAAAGGTGATGAAGGGTGAGGCCTTTGGAACGAGCCTGGCTTGGGGCTTGAGCAGCTGCTGGAGGTGGTGCCATTCTCAGGAATGTCGGCAGCATGGCGTTGGAAGCAGTTTGTGCTAACTGCTATAACAGAGAGAGCTGATAAGAGCTCGGAGAAATTACTTCTGACTGGTGGCATCCAGGAAGACATTTGGAAGAGGTGGCATTTAAGCAGAACTTTACAGGTCAGCATAGAGCATACAAAAATTCAAAGGGCAGCCTAGGAAGAAGGAATTGCACCAGCCAAGGTATGGGGCTAGGAGGTGACCAGGTTTGCTGGGATTGTTTGGCCAGGTAAGAAGGGAAACAACAATTAAGCTAACAAAACTGACCGAAAAGCCTATCCTCCCATTTTTCACAACCTCTCTGTGAGGCAGTAGCATTTTTTAATAGGACCCAAGATTCAAAGGAGTCTGGGTGACTTATACCTAAGGTCACACAGCTATGAAGGGACTGGTCAGTTTCATTTTTTTGTTCATTAAGAGACAGGGTCGGTCAGATGCAGTGGCTCATGCTGGTAATCCCAGCCCTTTGGGAGGCGGAAGTGGGTGAATCACTTGAGGTCAGGAGTTCCAGAACAGCCTGGCCAACATGGTGAAATCCCATCTCTACTAAAAATACAAAAATCTAAAAAAAAAAAAAAAAAAAAAATTAGCCAGGTGTGGTGGCGGATGCTTGTAATCCCAGCTACTCGGGAGGCTGAGACAGGAGAATCGCTTGAACCCAGGAGGTAGAGGTTGCAGTGAGCCGAAATGGCGCCACTGCACTCCAGCCTGGGCAACAGATTTAGACTCTGTCTCAAAAAAAAAAAAAAAAGAGAGAGAGAGAGAGACAAGGTTTTACTCTTTTGCCCAGGCTGGAGTGCAGTGGTGCACTCATAACTCACTGTGGCCTCAACCTCCCAGGGTCAAGTGATCCTCTCACCTCAGCCTCTCAAGGAGCAAAGAGGATTACAAGCGTGTGCTACCATGCCAGCTGCTTTTAAAAAAATTTTTGTAGAGACAGGCCAGGCACAGTGGCTCATGCCTATAAGCCCCACACTTTAGGAGGCCTACACAGGCAGACCGCCTAAGGTCAGGAGTTTGAGACCATCCTGGCCAACATGGTGAAACCCCGTCTCTATCAAAAATGTAAAAACTAGTCACGCATGGTGGCACGCGCCTGTAATCCCGGCTACTCAGGAGGCTGAGGAAGGAAAATCATTTGAACCCAGGAGGCAGATGTTGCTGTGAGCTGAGATAGTGCCACTGTACTCCAGCCTGGGAGACAGAGCGAGATTCCATCTCTACAAAAAAAAAAAAATTTTTTTTTTGAGATGGAGTCTCGCTCTGTCGCCCCAGCTGGTCTCAAACTCCTGGGATCAAGAGATCCTCCAGCCTTGGCCTCCCAAAGTGCTGAGATTACAAACATGAGCCGCCGCACCTGGCTGCTGGCCAGTTTTTAACCTTAGGTCTGTTTGAAAAAGAGACACACAGGTGAGTTCAGGCCAACTCATGGCATGCAGACCTTATTTTTACAGTCAATCAAGTCATCCTTCCTCTTGAACCAGAAAACACCCCTCTCCACATCTCTGTTTTGTATTACACAATCCAGTCTCTCAAATCTTACAATAACAAGTTTTCTTGAGGGAGAAATTGTGCTCATTGTTTGGGAAATGTAATCTGCCCTACACAGGAGATGATTAAGGACTCTTGACACTTATATACAGGGATGGAGGGTGTGTATATTTTAGGTGCCAGAGAAACCATAATCTGTGAACAATATATCAATTGGGGTGATGACAGCTGTTTAGTATTAAATACGAGATGTGGGTTCTTTCTGCTGCTTAACCTCCCTTACTTTGCTCTGAGCAATAAGCATCAAAATCAATTACATATTTGTTGAATTTTTGTTTCATTCTGTTTGGTTTCCAGTTGTTGAGACACAATCCTTTTTATATAATGCATTTTTTAAAATCTCTGAATCTTTTTTTTTTTTTTTTTTTGAGATGGAGTTTCGCTCTTGTTAACCCAGGCTGGAGTGCAATGGCACGATCTCGGCTCACCGCAACCTCCGCCTCCTGGGTTCAGGCAATTCTCCTGCCTCAGCCTCCTGAGTAGCTGGGATTACAGGCACACGCCACCATGCCTAGCTAATTTTTTGTATTTTTAGTAGAGACGGGGTTTCACCATGTTGACCAGGCTGGTCTCGATCTCTTGACCTCGTGATCCACCCGCCTCGGCCTCCCAAAGTGCTGGGATTACAGGCTTGAGCCACCGCGCCCGGCTAAAATCTCTGAATCTTTACCTTGTGGTTTTAACTGCCATGGAAAAAGTCCTGGCCGGGTGCAGTTGGCTCACATCTATAATCCTAACACATTGGGAGGCCAAGGCAGGAAGATCACTTGAGCTTAGAAGTTCAAGACCAGCCTGGGCAACATGGTGAGACCCCTGTGACTACAAAATACTTAAAAATTAGCCAGGCTTGGTAGCACACACTTGTGGTCTTAGCTACTTAAGAGGCTGAGGTGAGAGGATTGCTTGAGCCCAGGAGGTGGAGGCTGCAGTAAGTCATGTTTGCACCACTGCACTCCAGTAGGCAATAAAACGAGACCTTTATCTTGAAAAATAAAAATAAATGATAGGCCGGGCATAGTGGCTCACACCTGTAATTCCAGCACTTTGGGAGGCTGAGGCAAGCAGACCACTTGAGGCCAGGAGTTCGAGACCAGCCTGGCCAACATGGCGAAATCCTGTCTCTACTAAAAATACAAAAATAAAAAATTCACCTGGCGTGGTGGCACTCGCCTGTAATCCCAGCTACTCTCAGGAGGCTCAGGTGGGGAATTGCTTGAACCTGGGAGACAGAGGTTTCAGTGAGCCAAGATCCTGCCACTGCACTCCAGCCTGGTGATAGAGCGAGACTCCATCTCAAAAAAAAAAAAAAAAAGAAAGAAACGGGTTCACTGTGTCACCCAGGCTGGAGAGCAGTGGCACAACCTTGGCTCACTGCAGTCTCAACCTTCTGGGCTTAAGCAATCCTCCCGCCACAGCTTCCAGGGTAGCTGGGACTACAAATGCATGCCACCACGCATGGCTCGTTTCTGTATTTTTTGCAGAGACAGTCCCTCTAAGTTGTTGAGACTGGTCTTGAACTCCTGAGCTCAAGCAATGCTCCCACCTCGGGGTCCCAATGCGCTGAGATTACAGGTGTGAACCACTGTGCCTGACCAAAACTGTTTTAGATACCGGAAATAAAGCAGGAAAGAAAAAACAAAGTCTACCCCTTTCACAGAGGCCTTCCCGGAGCTCAGGTTCTAGTGGGGAAGACAAACAAAGCAAGTAAATAGTCCAGAATCTGACCTGAAGCAGAGAGCTGGGGGCTTGAGGGAGCGGCAGAGGCAACTTCAGAGGCCCTGGAGGAGGGAACAGGTGTGGAGCTGATTGCGTAAAGAAGGAAAGATCACAGGAGGTGGAAGACCATTGTAAGTTTCGCATTGACTCCGAATGCGATAAGATAAGAGGGTTTCCGAAAGCTTTGACGGGATGAGGGACACCATCTGACAGGTTTTACCAGAATCCTTCTGGCTTGTGGTGCAGAATCAGCTGGAGCGGGACAAGAGCAGACGCGGAGAGACCAGAGAAGTGGCTACGACCGTAGTCCAAGCGAGAGACGGCAGTGCCTTGGAACAGGGTAGAAGATATGGACGTGAGGAGAAATAGTTGGATTCTGGATATGTATTGGAGGTCAAGCCAACAAAACTGGATGTGGAAGGGAGGTGAGAGAAGCGAAGGAGTCAAGGATAATTTCTTTATTATTTTTATGATTTTCTTTTCTTTATTTATTTTTGAGCCGGAGTTTCGCTCTTATTGCCCAGGCTGGAGTGCAATGGCATGACTTCGGCTCACTGCAACCTCCACCTCCTGGGTTCAAGTGATTCTCCTGCCTCAGTCTCCTGAGTAGCTGGGATCACAGGTGTGCACCACCACGGCCTGCTAATTTTTTGTATTTTTAGTAGAGATGGGGTTTCCGCGTGTTGGCCAGGCTGGTCTCAAACTCCTGACCTCAGGTGATCTACCCACCTCAGCCTCCCACAGTGCTGGGATTACAGGAGCAGGCCACTGCACCTATTTTTATGATTTGTTAATTATTATTATTTTTATTTTGAGACAGAGTCTTACTCTGTAGTCCAGGCTGGAGTGCAGTGGTACCATCTCAGCTCACTGCAACCTCCACCTCCCAGGTTCAAGCAATTCTCTTGCCTCAGCCTCCAAAGTAGCTGGGATTACAGGCATGTGCCACCACACCGGCTAATTTTTTTTTTCTTTTTTTGGAGCTTTAAATTAAGTCTGTTTACTAACCGGCTAATTTTTTTGTCTTTTCAATAGAGATGGGGTTCCACTGTGTTGGCCAGGCTGGTCTCGAACTCCTGACCTCAAGTGGTCTGCCCACCTTGGCCTCCCAAAGTGCTAGTATTACAGGCAAGAGCTACTGCACCTGATCCAATTTATTTGTTTATTTTTCTTTCTTTTGAGACAGGGCCTCCATATGCTGCCTGGGCTAGTCTTGAACTCCTGAGCTCCAGTGATCCTCCTTCCAAAGTGTTGAGGTTATGGGAGTGAGCCACCACACCCAGCCTAGGGATAATTCTTTTTTTTTTTTTTTTTTTTTTTTTTTGAGACGGAGTTTCGTTCTTGTTACCCAGGCTGGAGTGCAATGGCGCGATCTCGGCTCACCGCAACCTCCGCCTCCTGGGTTCAGGCAATTCTCCTGCCTCAGCCTCCGGAGTAGCTGGGATTACAGGCACGCGCCACCGTGCCCAGCTAATTTTTTGCACCTTTAGTAGAGACGGGGTTTCACCATGTTGACCGGGATGGTCTCGATCTCTTGACCTCGTGATCCACCCGCCTCGGCCTCCCAAAGTGCTGGGATTACAGGCTTGAGCCACCGCGCCCGGCAGCCTAGGGATAATTCCAATGGTAGTCATCTGCTAGATACAACTGCAAGATGCAGCTGTGATCTGCTTCTTGATGAAGAGGGAGATGGGAGTTAAGGGGAGACCATGTAAAGTGTGAGATGCCTAGATAGAAATGAAGGAAGGGTCCAGTAGGCAACTGTATATGCACGAATGGAGTTCAGGGAAGAGGTTGGGGAAGTTCAGGGAATGGAGTTCAGGGAAGAAATATCAGTGTGAACACCACCAGCATACAGGTGGTATTGAAAGCCATGACACTGGATGAGATCACCTGGGAAAGAAATAAAAGAAGAGGTGCTTGGACCAGGAGGTCCTCAGCATTTAGAAGTGGGGACCAGCTGGGCGCAATGGCTCACACCTGTAATCCTAGCACCTTGGGAGGCCAAAGCGGGTGGGTCACCTAAGGTCAGGAGTTGGAGACCAGCCTGGCCAACATGGAGAAACCCCATCTCTACTAATAATACAAAAATTAGCTGGGTGTGGTGGCGCGTGCCTGTAATCCCAGCTACCCTGGAGGCTGAGGCAGGAGAATAGCTTGAACCTGGGAGGTGGAGGTTGCGGTGAGTCGAGATCGCGCCATTGCACTCCAGCCTGGGCAAAAAGAGTGAAACTCCCTTTCTTTCTTTCTTTCTTTTTTTTTTTTTTAAAGACGGGGTTTCACCATGTTGGTCAGGCTGATCTTGAACTCCTGACCTCAGGTGATCCGCCCACCTTGGCCTCCAAAGTGCTTGGATTACAGGCATGAGCCACCACGCCCAGCCGAAACTCACTTTCAAAAAGAAAAAAAAAAAAAAAAAACAAAAACAAGTGGGGGCCAATCAGAACTTCACTTCTTGGCCGGCCACTGTGGCTCACTCTTGTAATCCTAGCACTTTGGGAGGCTGAAGTGGGAGGATTGCTTGAATCCAAGAGTTGAAGACCAGCCTGGGCACATAGCAAGACACTATCTCTACAAAAAAATTTAAAAATTAGCAAGGTGGCCGGGTGCGGTGGCTCACGCCTGTAATCCCAACACTTTGGGAGGCCGAGGTGGGCGGATCACAAGGTCAAGAGATCGAGACCATCCTGGCCAACATGGTGAAACCCCGTCTCTACTAAAAATACAAAAATTAGCTGGGCGTGGTGGCACGTGCCTGTAATCCCAGCTACTCAGGAGGCTGAGGCAGGAGAATTGCCTGAACCCAGGAGGTGGAGGCTGCGGTGAGCCGAGATCGCGCCATTGCACTCCAGCCTGGTGCCTGGCGACAAAGTGAGACGTTGTCTCAAAAAAAAAAAAAAAAAAAAAAGTAGCAAGGTATGGTGGCATGTGCCTGCCGCCCAAGCTACTCTGGATGTTGAGGTGGGAGGATCGCTTAAGCCTAGGAACTCGAGGCTGCAGTGAGCCGTGATCATGCCACTGCACTCTAGCCGGGGCAACTAGTGAGACCCCTATCTCTTAAAAACAAAAACAAAAACAAAAAAACTTCACAACAGATGGGAGATCCAAACTTGATCAATTTAGTCACAATCTCTGGACCTCCTTTGGTGCATTGAGAGTGGAGGAAAGTAGAAAGAGAACCAGATTTAGGTACAAAAGACCTGGTCTCTGTCATTTACTGTGGGACCCTAAGCACAGCGTTTCACCTCTCTGAACCTCCCTATAAAGAAGGAACACCACTTCGCCCAGGCACAACACAAGATGATTATAAGGATTATATGAAATAATTAGGAGAGAGTATGCCACAAATTATAAAAGACAGAAAATCTTGGTCATCGGCCAGGTGTTATGGCTCACACCTGTAATCCTAACACTTTGGGAGGCTGAGGCAGGTGGATCACTCAAGGTCAGGAGTTTGAGACCAGCCTGACCAACATGATGAAACTGCATCTCTACTAAAAATACAAAATTAGGGGAGCCTGGCGGCGCATGCCTGCAGTCCCAGCTACTTGGGAGGCTGAGGCAGGAGAATCACTTGAACCCCGGAGGTGGAGGTTGCAGTGAGCCAAGATTGTGCCACTGCACTGCAGCCTGGGTGACAAGAACAAAACTCAGTCCTGAAAAAAAGAAAAAAAGGAAAAAGAAAATCTTGGTCATGACTTAGTTTCTCCTAAAGAGACTAAGTTCAGAAATTTGCATCGCATCCTTGGGACAACCATATCAACACTCGTTCAACAAATAATTCTTGCCTCTCCTGTGTGCCAGAAACACATTTTACCCAGCAGTAAAAGTAGACACAGGCCTGCCTCATGGAGCATATTTTCTAGTGAAAGGACCATCCTCCTAACAGCCACCTTTTATTGAAGCCTACTACAATTTGAATCCTTACATGATGTGTTTTAAAAGGTTTATTTTTATAATTTGGTATTTGTTTCTAAGAGGTGAGAAGAGAGAATTTCAGGTTTCTATTTGTTAGTACTTCCCCATGGGCGAGGACAGTTGTACATAGAATCATTGCTCCATTTTTATTTCCTTTTCTATTCTCTTGGTCAGGAGTTCTAAACCAGTCTGGCCAACATGGTGAAACCCCATCTCTACTAAAAATACAAAAATTAGCCAGACATGGTGGTGCACGCCTGTAATCCCAGCTACTCAGGAGGCTGAGGCACAAGAATTACTTGAATCCGGTAGGCGGAGGTTGCAGTGAGCTGAGATTTCACCACTGCACTCCCGCTGGGGCAACAGAGCCGGACTCTGTTTAAAAAAAAAATCAGCTGGGTGTGGTGGCACACACCTGTAGTCCTAGCTACTTGGGAGGCTGAGGCTTGAGCCCAGGAGGTTGAGGCTGCAGTGAGCTGAGATCGCAGCACTGCCTTCTATCCTGGGCAACTGAGACCCTGTCTCAGAAAAATAAAATAAATAAACATTGAGACAGAAGCCATTGCTATTTTTGACATTTCACGGGACCCTCTTAACACACCCCTGGGGGATGCTGAGACCACTGTTTGGGAAACAGAGGTAAAACCCACAGAGCTTTAAATCCTAATGTGACCACTTCCTGGCCGTGTGACCTTACTTGCTACACCCTGTTGGCTCTCAGTTTCCTCATCCATAAATAGCGGATAATAATAGTTTGTATCTTCTAGGATGGTTGTGAGAATTAAATGGCATCATACCTAGAAAGGCCTCAGCTTTACAGTCAGCTCTCCACAAGCGGCAGCCATTATTATGGAAACCAAAGGTGGGGGGTTGGGGCCAGAGCCAGGAGACCCTGGAAAGGACTGAGTACATTGCTAAGGGAGGGGACAGTGCGGGTTGCTGCCCCTGCAGCTCTCCTCCTGCAACCCCTCTGGATGTGGCTTTTAGTTCTGGCAGGAGGTGATGAATGTGTGATCTGGGGGTGCTGCCACATGCCGACAGGGAAGACCAGTGTGTTAGAGGGCTTTTTTTGGTTTTTTTTGTTTTGTTTTTGTTTTGTGAGACAAGGTCTCACTCTATCGCCCACGCTGGAGTGCAGTAGCGTGATCATAGCTCATTAAAGCCTCAACCCCCCGCCGGGCTCAAGTGATCCTCCTGCCTCAGCCTCCCAAGTAGCTAGGACTACAGGCATGCACCACCATGCTGGCTAAGTTTTGTGCTTTTTGTAGAGACAGGGTTTTGCCATCTTGCCCAGGCTGGTCTCAAAGTATTCTCCTGCCTCAGCCTCTCAAAGTTTCAGGATTACAGGTGTGAGCCACTGCACCTGACTGTGTTAGAGGTTTTGAACCAGGCAGCCATGTGGATTCAAAATAAAGTTAGAGTCCTGGATGACTGGAGAGATAGTGGAGTCGTTAACAGAGGTGGATTACAAGGGAGATAGCGAGTGGAAGACAAATTATAATACTTAGGACACAAAGAGTTCAGAGAGGGCTTAAAGTGTAGGGAGTGTCCGTGGAATTTTGGTACGTGGCCACTTCTTGTCCTTAAATAACCTCCGAACGCAGGAAACATTATCTTTCCATATCACCCCCAAAACTGGGCAGCAGTGATGAGTAAAATGACTCTGACCTCAGTTAAATTGAAATTCTAGGTATACACTGGCTCCTTTGGAGTTTCTTACTAACGCTCCTTTCACTGTCTCCGATTCCCCACTTGCAGCTCACACAGTGCCCTCTGTTGGAAACCTCAACCACAAATCCCCACCCTGACTCCACAAGAAGGACCTAGAAGTAAACAGACACTTCTTGGGAGCCTTTCACACACATTGTTCTCATTCTACCTTCACAGTTCCTTGGTGAGAAGGTTACTGCGTCAGACCTGGGGAAGCTGAGGCACAGAGATGGAACAGCATGCCCCAATTACAGCCAGAGCAGAGCTGAGATTGGAACTCAAGGTGGCTGCCTTCAAAAGCTTGGGCTACACTCCCTCTACCTAGCTATACCTGTAGGATGATTTGACAAGGGACTTTTTTTTTTTTTTTTTTTGGACAGTCATCTTTGACTATTGACAAGGGACTTGAAGATACAATCTCAAGAACAGAGGTTTGTATTTGACATGAATTGAAAGCCTTCCCACCTGATTCTGAGCAGAGCATCATACCAGACAAGGTAAGTAGCCACAGGGCTTTGAAGAGGTTGACAGGAACACCAGAACCCTGCCAGATAGAGTCTGGAGGGTGTGTTCTTGGCTTACCCTCCCACCATGTGAACTTGATCAAGCTCTTCCCCTGTTCAGACTCTTGACCCACAGAAGCGGAGGCAGGTTCAACATTGAACTTTCCGACGTTAACAACTGATCACAATCAGTACTATCTTTCAGGAGGATAATTTTGGCAGTGCATACAAAAATTTTTAAAAGGGCACAACCAGTTAGCCAGGTGTGGTGGCACATACCCCTAATCCTATCCCAGCTACTTGAGATGCTGAAGTGGGAGGATCCCTTGAGCCCACGAAGTCGAGGCTGCAGTGAGCTATGACCACACCACTGTTCTCCAGCCTGGATGACAGAGTGAGACCCTGTCTCAGGAAAAAAAAAAAAAAAAAGGCCAGGCGCTGTGGCTCACACCTGTAATCCCATCACGTTGGGAGGCCAAGGCAGGTGAATCACCTGAGGTCAGGAGTTCAAGACCAGCCTGACTAACATGGTGAAATCCCATCTCTACTAAAAATGCAAAAATCAGCTAGGTGTGGTGGTGGGCGCCTGTAATCCCAGCTACTTGGGAGGCCAAGGCAGGAGAATCACTTGAACCCAGGAGGCAGAGGTTGCAGTGAGCCAAGGTCATGCCATTGCACTCCAGCCTGAGTGACAGAGAGAGACTACGTCTCAAAAAGAAAAAAGGACACACCCACTCACTTCTTGGAATCTATCCTAAAGAAATAGACACATAAGTGCATGGGACATACACACAGGATGTTCACTGCAACCCTCATGAGTAACACTGATCTAACGTCAGGCTGTGATACACCTAAACCTTGGGGAAAGTACACGGCCCCTGAAAGAATGAGGAAGGCCACAGGTGGTAAAGTGAAAGCATCACCAGTGACGTGTGATTGAGTGTAACAAGAAAGGTTCCTTAAGCAAAACCAAGTAGACATGGTGTGAGCCCATTGCTCTATCTGCACATGCATAATAAAAGACTTGAAAAGGTAAGGAGAAACTTTCCTTTTTCCCCTATGAAATGCTCTACTTTTTTTTTTTTTTTTTTTTTTTGAGACGGAGTTTCACTCTTGTTACCCAGGCTGGAGTGCAATGGCACGATCTCAGCTCACCACAACCTCCGCCTCCTAGGTTCAGGCAATTCTCCTGCCTCAGCCTCCTGAGTAGCTGGGATTACAGGCACGCGCCACCATGCCCAGCTAATTTTTTTGTATTTTTAGTAGAGACGGGGTTTCACCACGTTGACCAGGATGGTCTCGATCTGTTGACCTCATGATCTGCCCGTCTCGGCCTCCCAAAGTGCTGGGATTACAGGCGTGAGCCACCACGCCCGGCCCTTCTACTTTTATAATAAATATTATTATTATTATTATTTTGTTGGGTGGTTGTTGTTGTTGTTATTGTTTTGGAATGGAGTCTCGCTCTGTCACCCAGGCTAGTGTCTGCTCACTACAACCTCCGCCTCCCAGATTCAAGCACTTCTCCTGACTGAGCGTCCCCAGTAGCTGGGATTACAGGTGCCCGCCACCACACCCAGCTAATTTTTGTATTTTTAGTAGAAACAGGATTTCACCATGTTGGTCAGGCTGGTCTTGAACTTTTGATCTCAGGTAATCCTCCCACCTTAACCTACCAAAGATATTATTTTGTTTTTGCAAGGTCTTGCTCTGTCACAAGTCATGGCACGATCATGGCTCACGACTGACTGCAGTCTCTACCTCCCAGACTCAAGCAAACCTCCCTCCTCAGCCTCCTGAATGGTTGGAACTACAGGTACACACTGCCACACTGGGTAATTTTTGTATTTTTTGTACAGACTAGGCTTCACCATGCTGCTCAGCCTGGGTCTCAAACTCCTGGGCCCAAGCAAACCACCTGTCTCAGCCTCCCAACATGCTGGGATTACAGGCATGAGCCACTGCGCCCAGACAATAAAAATTATTTCAAAATATTTTCATCTGTAGAATGCTCTACAAGGCAAGTCAGTTTGGGTAAGGAGTTTGAGCTCTTTACATGATTTTTTCTTTTCTTTTCCTTTCTTCTCTTTTCTTTTTTCTTTTCTTTTCTTTTTTTTTTTTTTTTTTTTTGAGACAGGGCTTGCTCTGTTGCCCAGGTGGTGGACTGTAGTGATACAATCATGACTTATTTTATTTTATTGTAGAAATGGTCTCCTTTTTTTTTTTTTTTCCTGTAGAAATAGGGTCTGTCTATGTCACCCAGGCTGGTCTTGAATTCCTGGGCTTAAGCGACCCTCCCACCTCAGCCTCCCAAAGTGCTAGGATGATGGGTGTGAGCCACCGCACCCAGCAAGTATGACTTATTAAACTACCAATGGAACTTGATAAGAGATTTGCTTAAAATTCCTCACAGTCAGTGTATTTAGTGCTGGGTGCTTCACCCTCACCCATCAACTTTATGAAGACTATCTGACAAGTAAAGACATTGAGGCTCCTGGACTCCGATTTTTAATTTTAAAAATTTGTATTTTTTTTTTATGGAACACTTCACAAATTTATATGTCATCCTTGTGCAGGGGCCATGCTAAGCTTCTCTGTCTCCTTTCAATTTGAGCAGGCGTGCTGCTGAGCCAAGCACCAGAATCTAATCTTTAAGGCTTTTTCTACTGCATAGCTAATTGAATCCCATGGGCTCCCACAAAACTATTTATGTTCCTATCGCCTGGGATATCAAATATATGGGAACATTTATCACACTGTATTGTAGCTGTGCCCTCAAGCACAATGCTACTCAAAATGTACTCTGTTGAATCTTTCTTGTTGATTTGTTGGTTTATTTTTTTATTTTTGAGATGGAATCTCCCTCTGTCACCCAGGTTAGAGTGCAGTAGAGAGATCTCGGCTCACTACAACCTCTACCTCCAGGGTTCAAGCAATTCTCTTGCCTCAGTCTCCTGAGTAGCTAATAGATACTACAAGCGTGCGCACACCTGGCCTCTGTTGAATCTTAAACTAAAAAATGAAAACTTAGGCCAGGCGCGGTGGCTCAAGCCTATAATCCCAGCACTTTGGGAGGCCGAGGCGGGTGGATCACGAGGTCGAGAGATCGAGACCATCCTGGTCAACATGGTGAAACCCCGTCTCTACTAAAAATACAAAAAACTAGCTGGGCGTGGTGGCGCTTGCCTGTAATCCCAGCTACTCAGGAGGCTGAGGCAGGAGAATTGCCTGAACCCAGGAGGCGGAGGTTGCGGTGAGCCGAGATCGCGCCATTGCACTCCAGCCTGGGTAACAAGAGCGAAACTCCGTCTCAAAAAAAAAAAAAAAAAAAAGAAAAGAAAACTTATATTTTGTATGGCTTTGAGGTTTTAAAATTTTATTTTTCTGGTAATTTTTTAAAAAAATATTTTACAATAGTATCCACCTGCAACAGTTGGACAATTTTAAAAACCAGTACTTGAGCACTCTGAGAGGCACTGGGTTGCCGCAGAGAGAATCATTGTCTAAACTGAGGCAGGTGGTCAGGCGCAGTGGCTCATGCCTGGAATCCCAGCACTTTGGGAGGCCAAGGCAGCAGATCGCTTCAGCCCAGGAGCTCGAGACCAGCCTGGGCAACATAGCAAAACCCCGTCTCTATTTAAGTAAAGGAGAATTTAAAGGAAAAAATCAGCTGGGGCAGGTGCTTCATGTTTGGTGTAGGAACGAATGCATCACTGAAGGAATGACTGTGAGTGTGAGTGAATCAGCGACATGAAGAAAAATGCCCAGAATCCAGGTTTCTCATTTAGAGCCATTCAAAGGGTGAGAGCTTAGGACGTCAAGTTCACCACCAGACTTGATAAGCACATCACTAAAGCTGCACCCGCCTGTTTTAAAGATGGAAGTGGGCGACCTTTCTCCCCCAAGTCATAGAACTGATCGACAAAGACAAAAAATACCAAAAAGACCAGCATTTTGGGAGGTCAAGGCAGGTGAATAACCTGAGGTCAGGAGAGAGATCCAAGATGGCTGATCACTAGCAGCTCGGGATTGTAGCTCCCAGTGAAAACGCAAAGAACGAGAGGACGCCACACCTTCACATGAATTCTTGTTGCTCACGCACCAGGAGATTCCCAGCGGAGGAGCCCCACGGGTCGCCAGCGCGACTCTTGTGACCGGCGAGGTGGTTTTGCCGGCGCCTCAGAGCGTCGGTTCTCGGTGCAGAGTCAGAAAAGCACCATCAATCTTAACGCCGCTGATTGAGTCGGCGCAGTGGGTTGCTCAGATTTCGGCGCTGAGAATCAGTTAAGTGGGACGTCCACTCAGAAACCCAATTACAAAGACGGTAATTATAAAGACCACAGATGGATAAATCTACAACGAGGGGAAGAAAACAGTCGAAAAAGGCTGAGAATACCCAAGACCAGAACGCCTCTCCCTCAGCAGGGGATCCCAGTTCCTCATCAGCAACGAAACAAGGCTTGATGGAGAACGAGTGTGTTCCAATTACAGAAGCAGGCTTCAAGACGTGGATAATGAGAAACTTCTGTGAATTAAAAGAACTTGTTCTAACACAATCTAAAGAAACTAAGAACTTTGAAAAAAGGTTTGACGAAATGTCAACAAGAATACAAAATTTAGAGAGGAAAATAAGTGAATTGATGGAGCTGAAAATCACAATACGAGAACTACGTGAAGTATGCAGAAGTTTTAACAGCCGAATTGATCAAGCAGAAGAAAGGATATCAGAGGTCGAAGACCAACTCAATGAAATAAAACAAGAAGACAAGATTAGAGAAAAAAGGATAAAAAGGAACGAGCAAAGTCTCCAAGAAATACGGGACTACGTGAAAAGACCTAATCTACGCTTGATAGGTGTACCTGAATGTGACGAAGAGAATGAATCCAAGCTGGAAAATATGCTTCAGGATATTATTCAGGAAAATTTTCCCAACTTAGTAAGGCAGGATAATATTCAACTCCAGGTAATACAGAGAACACCACAAAGATATTCCTCAAGAAGAGCAACTCCAAGGCACATAATCGTCAGATTCACCAGGGTTGAAATGAAGGAGAAAATACTAAGGGCAGCCAGAGAAAAAGGTCAGGTTACCCACAAAGGGAAGCCTATCAGACTGACAGCAGATCTCTCAGCAGAAACCCTACAAGCAAGAAGAGTGGGGACCAATATTCAACATTCTTAAAGAAAAGAACTTTCAACCAAGAATTTCACATCCAGCCAAACTAAGCTTCATAAGTGAAGGAAAAATAAAGTTTTTTGTGAACAAGCAAGCACTCAGAGAATTCATCACCACCAGGCCTGCTTTACAAGAGCTTCTGAAAGAACCACTACACATAGAAAGGAACAAACAGTATCAGCCTTTCTAAAAAATATCAAAAAGTAAAGAATATCAATATAATGAAGAATTTACATCAACTAATGGGCAAATGGCAGTATTAAACTCACATATATCATTATTAACTCTAAATTTAAATTGACTAAATTCCCCAATTCAAAGACAGACAGCCAATTTGGACAAAAAACCAAAACTGTATGCTGCATCCAGACCCATCTCACATTCAAGGATACACAAAGACTCAAAACAAAGGATGGAGAGAGACTTACCAACCAACCAGAGAGCAAAAATAAATAAATAAAAAGCAGAAGTTGCAATTTTTGCCTCCGATAAAATAGTATTTAAAGCAACAAAGATCAAAAGAAGCAAAGAAGGACGTTATATAACGATAAAAGAATCAATGCAACAACAAGAAGAGTTAAAGGTCCTAAATATATACGCACCCAATACAGGAATACCCAGACATACAAGACTTATAAAGAGACTTAGACTCCCACACAATAATAGTGGGAGACTTCAACATTAATATTAGACAGATCAATGAGACAGAAAATTAACAATGATATCCAGGACTTGAACTCAGATATGGAACAAGTAAACATAATTAACATTTATAGAACTCTCCACTTTACACAAAATATACACTCTTATCAGTACCACATCATATCAACTTAGAAGTTTAAACGAAATGTTGGTTGGCTCCTTGTTTGTTACTCTCTTCCCTCATTTTCTTTCATGTCTCCATTATTAAGGACAATTATAGGCATACCCATATTTAGACTGCATTCTAGCCCGGGCAACAAAGCAATACCCCCATTCTCTCTCCCTCTTCCTCTTTCTCTTTCTTCCTCTTCTTTATTCTTTTCCTTATTATTCTTTTTCTCTTTCTAAAAAAAAAAAAAAAAAAAAAAAAAAAAAACTGAGGTCAGGAGTTAAACCAACCTGGCTAACATGGTGAAACCCAGTCTCTATTAAAAAAAAAAAAAAAAAAAAAGCCACATGTAAATAACAAGCAATATTTAGTGCTCATGATTTTAAAACTCAGCCTAGGTTGGTAGACTAAGATAAACATCTTCCTTACCATTTTTACCAAATTACAGGAAACACAGCCCATATGCACAAACATCCTATTTTAAGGACTGCTGTTTTTTGGTTTTTGTTTTGAGACTGGGTCTCACTGGAGTGTAGTGGTGCAGTCGTGGCTCACTGCAGCCTCAACCTCCCAGGCTCAAACAATCCTCCCATCTCAGCCTCCTGAGTAGCTGGGACTACAGTCAAATACCACCACATCTGGCTAATTTTTTAATTTTTTTGTAGAGACAGGGTCTTGCTGTGTTGCCCAGTCTAGTCTTGAACTCCTGTCTCAGCCTCCCAAAGTATTGAGATTACAGGTGCAAGCCACCACATCCAGCCAAGTACTACTGTTCTAAGTGGAGGCTTTTGAACACACCCCAGGATGATGAAACTGAGGAATGAGCAGGATTTAGCCCTAGGACACAAGTTCCTCAAGTCTACCTTGAAGTGCTTCAACTGTTCAGGAAACACCTTCCACCTAAAGTTGCTGCCTCTAAACAGGAGCAAAGACTTCTTACTCAAGAAAAGTGCCAGGCACATCTTGCTCCCAGAAACAAGTAGGTCTTCTTTATACTTAAAGGCCACTTGGGGCTGGGTGTGGTGGCTCACACCTGTAATCCCAGCACTTTGGAAGGCTGAGTCCGGCAGATCACCTGAGGTCAGGAGTTTGAGACCATCCTGGCCAACATGGTGAAACCCCATCTCTACTAAAAATACAAATTAGCTGGGAGTGGTGGCGGGCACCTGTGGTACCAGCTACTTGGGAGGCTGAGGCAAGAGAATTGCTTGAACCCAAGAGGTGGATGTTACAGTGAGCCAAGACTGTGCCACTGCACTCCAGCCTGGGCAACAGAGCAAGACTCAGGACTCTGTCTCAAAAAAAAAAAAAAGAAAGAAAAGAAAAAGAAAAAGAAAGAAAGAAACGGGGTCTTGCTCTGTGGCCCAGGCTGAACTGCAGTGGTGCAATCACAGCTCACTGCAGCCTCGACTTCCTGGGCTCAAGCAATCCTCCCATACCAGCCCCTCAGAGTGCTGGGATTACACACATGAGCCAGCGTGGCCAGCGCTGGTGGAATTCCGATTTTTCTCTTTTTCCTGTTTTTGTTTGTTTTGTGTTGTGTTGTGTTTTTTGAGACAGAGTCTCACTGCGTTGTCCAGGCTGGAGTGCCGTGGCACGAACTCACTATAGCCTCAACCTCCTGGGCTTAAGTGATCCTCCTTCCTCAGCCCCCAATTAGCTGGGACTACAGGAGTGCAACACCACGCTTGGCTAATTTTTGTAGGGATGAAATTTCGTCATGTTACCCAAGATGGTCTCAAACTCCTGAACTCAAGCAATCCTCCCTCCTTGGCCTCCCAAAGTGCTGGGATTCCAGCTGAGCCGCATCCAGCTTGGTAGGATTCTTAGTACAACTCTCTGAGTAGCTACTCTCAGTGTCTCATTTGATTTTACTTTTTATTTATTTCATTTATTTACTTACCCCAGGATGATGAAATTGAGGAGTGAGCAGCCTTTAGCCCTAGGAAAACAATGTTTGAGACAGGATCTCCCTCTGTCACCCAGGCTGGAGTGCAGTGGCACTTTCACAGCTCACTATAGCCTCCACCTCCCGAGCTCAAGTGATCCTCCCACTTCAGCCTCCCAAAACGCTCAGAATACAGGCCTGTGCCACCACACCTGGCTAGTTTTGTTTAATTTTTTGTAGAGATGAAGTCTCACCACGTGGTCGAGGCTGGTCCCAAACCCCTAAGCTCAGCTGATCCTTCCACCTTGACCTCCCAGAGTGCTGGGATTCTAGGTATGAGCCACTGTGCCTGGCCCAGCGTCTCGTTTTAGAGAGCCGGAAAGGCAAGCTCCCCCTTCCAAGCTCTCCCAGCTCAGAGAGGCTTCCTGCTGTGCTCCCAGCTCCCCATTTTGTGAGTTTCACGCTCTAGGCTGCCTGGCTCTTGCCCTCCCTGTGTTTCTCAGCCTCAGTCCGTGGGCATCCACTCTGGCCGGCTTTGTTGTTGTTCTCAAGCTTCTGTCATCATTGGTATAATTTTACATCAACTTGGCATTCCTTTAAAGTTCAAAAAAATATGTTCACTTCTTAAATATCTCCTGGGGGAGAAAAGAGTTCTATAAATGACTTCGTTTTCCCTGCCTTCATGCTGAACTTAAAAAGGTGAAGTCACTGGATCCCTGTTAACAAGTCAGACTGTTTGTTGGTTTATTTTCATGTTGGAAACTCTTCTCCACGGTTAACCACTCTTCCTCCTCCTTAAAAAAAATCCCACGAGGAATTCTGATCAGACGCTGGAGCTGCGGGGCAGATCCCCGGGAGGATATTATGTTTCTAGAAGGCTCCTGGAAGCCAACAAGCCTTGCAACTTGACTCTCCACTGACTTTTTACCTGTAGGATTATCTCAGGACAGGAGGAAAAAGACACAGGCATGCTTTCTGGTCCCAAAGAAAATGATGTATTTCATATAAGAAGAAAGAGTTTTTTTGGTTTGGTTTGGTTTGGTTTGGTTTGGTTTGGTTTTGAGACTGAGTCTCGCTCTGTCGCCCAGGCTGGAGTGCAGTGGCACGATCTCGGCTCACTGCAACCTCCGCCTCCCTGGGTTCAAGCAATTCTCCTGTCTCAGCCTCCCGAGTTGCTGGGACTACAGGTGTGTGCCACCACGCCTGACTAATTTTTGTATTTTTAGTAGAGACAGGGTTTTCCCATGTTAGGTAGGATGGTCTTGATCTCCTGAACTTGTGATTCACCCACCTTGGCCTCCCAAAGTGTTGGGATTACAGATATGAGCCACCATGCCTGGTGGAAGAAAGAGTCTTAAACCAATAATGGAAATTCATTTGATCATAAAAAAGGCAATATAAAAGGGTGAGGACTCTGGAATCCAACTGCTCGAGTTTGAGTACCACCAGCTCTGCCACTTGTCTGTGTGACACTGGTCAAGCTCTTTAACATCTCTGTCCCTTTGTTTCCATATCTGTAAATTGAGGATGATAACGGTACCTAAACCCATATGTTTTGATGAAGGTAAAATCAGGTTTGCAAGGCACTGGGAGGTTTCCTGGGACTCTCAGGACTAAAACTGGGAAAGTCATGAGCAAACTGGTATGTGTCCAACACCTTAAAATGAAATGAGAGACCGGGCATGGTGGCTCATACCTGTAATCCCAGCACTTTGGGAGGCCGAGGTGGGCAGATCCCTTGAGGTCAAGAGTTCCAGACCAGCCTGGAACACTTGCACATGGTGAAATTCTGTCTCTACCAAAAAATACAAAAATTAGCTGGGTGTAGTGGTGCGCGCCTGTAATCCCAGCTACTTGGCACGCTGAGCGATGAGAATTACTTTAACCCGGGAGGCAGAGGTTGCAATGAACCTAGATAGCACCACTGCACTTCAGCCTGGAAGACAGAGTGAGACTGCATCTCAAAAAAAACAAAAAGATGAAATGAGAGTGTACATGTACCTTTACTTACCTATTTTTAATTTAAAAATTTTTTTTATTAATTAAGATATGGTCTCATTGTGTTTCCCAGACTGCTCATGAACCTCTAGGTTCAAGGAATTCTCCTGCCTTGGCTTCTGAAAGTGCTGGGATTACAGGCACGAGCCACCAAGCCCAGCTTACACGTACCTTCAGAAACAACACCTGCACTTTTCTTTTTTCTTTTCTGAGACGGAGTCTCGCACTGTCACCCAGGCTGGAGTGCAATGGTGTGATCTGAGCTCACTGTAACCTCCACCTCTCGGGTTCAAGCAATTCTCCTGTCTCAGCCTCCCAAGTAGCTGGGATTACAGGTGCCCGCCACCACACCCGGCTAATGTTTTGAATTTTTTGTAGAGATGGGGTTTCATTACGTTGGCCAGGCTGGTCTCGCTCTCCTGACCTCGTGATCTGCCCACTTTGGCCTCCCAGAGTGGTGAGATTATAGGCGTGAGCCACCACGCCCAGCTACACCTGCACATCTTAATCCTTCTTCATCTTTTCTGTTTTATTCCTGGCTGCCTCCAGTCACCGTTGATTCCTTGCCATTTGTCCCTGTGGTCCTCATTTCCTCAAATGATATGCCTTTTATTCCTGTCACTACACTGACTTGCTTCCAAAAGTTCCAAATACATGTTCTGGCCAGTCTCGGGACAGCCGTTTAAAGAATGTATTAAGTGCCAGCCAAGGAGCTTTTTAAAAACCCCTTCAGGCTTTTCTTCCTCTTTAATTTTCAGGCGACACATAACTTAAAGGTTAAAATGGGGATGACAGTAGCCTCCTCCCCTTGTGTGAATGCCCACGATGCTTTCTGCTTATCTGTCCACTCCTCCTCTGTCTCTTAGTAGCTGAAGAGCCTGGTGCAATGGCTCCCGCCTGTAACCCCAGTGCTGTAGGAGGCAGAGAGAGGAGGATCACTTGAGCCCCCGAGCTGAGGCCAGCCTGGGCAACAGAGTGAGACTGCATCTCTACAAATAAGTAAATAAAATTAGCTGGACATGGTGGCACATGCCTGGGGTCCCAGCTACTTGGGGGGCTGAGGTGAGAGGATGGCTTGAGCTTAGGGTGTCGAGGCTGCAGTGAGCCATGACTGCGCCACTGCACTCCAGTCTGGGCAACAGAGTGAGACGCTGTCTCTAAAAGAAACAAACAACAAAAAAACCCAAATAGTTGAATAATGTGTATTATAGAGACACTTTTTTTTGAGAGCTTACTATGTATAATACTAGGCACTATATCAAACCCCTTATAAATATCTCACTGGATCCTTATGAAAAATCCAAGGGATAGGTACCATTATTATCCCCATTTTACAGATGAAGAAACTGAGTCAGGGAGGCCAGCTCACTTCCCCTATTTCCCCATTTACAGATGAAGAAACTGAGTCAGGGAGGCCAGTTCACCACCCCTAGTGGCAGAACACAAGTATGACTTGAACCCAAGTATGACTCCAGAGTCCTTGCTCCAAGAATTTCACTATTCTGTTTCCTCTTCCTTCTCCTGCTTCAGCTGTGCTTTCTGGCCAACGTTCTGCCTTGATGACAAGGCCCTGAGCAGGAAGCCTCACCTCTTCAAGCCTCAGTCTGCTCTTCTTTTTTCTGAACAATAGAAACATGGTGTATTAACCATGTTGTTTTTTTTTAAGACAGGGTTTCACCATGTTGGCCAGGCTGGTCTTGAACTCCTGACCTCAGGTGATCCGCTCACCTCGGCCTCCCAAAGTGCTGAGATTACAGGTGTGAGCCACCACGCCCGGCCTGTTTTTTTTTGTTTTTGTTTTTGTTTTTTTTTAACAATAGAAACGTGATGGAATGTTTGTGAAATGTAGAGCACAGTGTTAGCAGCCACTGTGATAATTATCATATGATTATTTTGATTGTTATTCCATCAGTATGCCCCTGTTGTAGACTGAATTGTGTTT
The DNA here is from genome assembly GCF_048565385.1 of Saimiri boliviensis. Taxonomy (NCBI): domain Eukaryota; kingdom Metazoa; phylum Chordata; class Mammalia; order Primates; family Cebidae; genus Saimiri; species Saimiri boliviensis. The sequence continues at coordinate 114,171,700 of NC_133457.1, forward strand.
CCCAAAAAGGTAAGTTAAACTCTTCACCTTCGGTACCTGGGAATGAGACCTTTTTTGGACATAGGGGTTTTGCAGGTATAATCAAATTAAAAATTAGGTCAGGCTGGGCGCAGTGGCTCACACCTGTAATTCCAGCACTTTGGGAGGCCGAGGTAGGTGGGTCACCTGAGGTCAGGAGTTCCAGACCAGTCTGACCAACATGGTGAAACCCATCTCTACTAAAAGTACAAAAATGTGACTGGGTGGTGTAGCAAACGCCTGCAGTCCCAGCTACTTAGGAGGCTGAGGCAGGAGAATCACTTGAACCTGGGAGGTGGAAGTTGCAGTGAGCTGAGATCATGCCACTGCACTCCAGCCTAGGTGACAGAGCAAGACCTCACCTCAAAAAAAAATTAAATTAAAATGAGGTCATTAGAGTAAGTTCTAAATACAATCACTGTGCCCTTATAAAAATACACACACACACACACACACACACACACACACACACACAGAATACCACGTGATGCATGTGATGATGGAGGCAGAGATCAGAATGATTCAGCTGCCAGTCAAGGAACTCTAGTGATTGCTGGCAGACACAGAGCCTGGGAGAGAGGCATGGAACAGCCTGTCCCTCAGAACCTCCAGAAGGAGCCAACCTTGCCAATACCTAGATTTCAGACCTCTAGCCTCCAGAACTGTGAGACAGCAAACTTTTTCTGTGTTAAGCCACCCAGCATGTGGTACTTTGTGAACAAATACAGCTCCCGGCCAGGTGCAGTGGCTCATACCTGTAATCCGAGCATTTTAAGGGGCCAAGGCAGGCAGATCACTTGAGGTTAGGAGTTGGGGACTAGCCTGGCCAACATGGTGAAACTCTGTCTTTATGAAAAACATAAAAATATAAAAATCAAACAGGCATGGTGGTGCACGCCTGTAATCCCAGCTACTTAGCAGGCTGAGACACAAGAATTCCTTGAATCCAGGAGGTGGAGATTGCAGTGAGCCGAGATCAAGCCACTGCACTCCAGCCTGGGTAATACAGCAAGACTCTGTCTCAAAAACAAAACAAAATCAAAGCAAATGTAGTTCCCTTCCACCGCCTAAGTCCAGACCTTGCATTCTGTGCAAGGTTCTCTTTCAGTGGCCTCTTCAAATGCAGATCTGCCTGCAACTCTCTTTCCTCAAATCTGTCTTAGCACACCAATATCTGACCTGTGAGGACACATGAATATTTACATCAGTATTTCCTAAACTTGCTTGAGGTAAGGATCGCCAGGATGATAATCTAAATTACAGGTTCCCAGCTGGGCACTGTGGCTCACATCTGTAATCCTAGCACTTTGGGAGGCCAAGGCAGGTGGATCACTTGAGCCCACGGGGTTTGAGACCAGCCTAGGCAGCATAGCAAAACCCCATCTGTACAAAAAATACAAAATATTAGCTGGGCATGGAGGTGCAAACCTGTAGTCCTAGCTACTCAGGAGGCTGAGGTAGGAGGCTTGAGCCTGGAAGGGGAGACTACAGTGAGTAGTGATTGTGCAACTGCACTCAAGCCTGGGCGACAGAGTGAGACCTTGTCTCTAATAATAATAATAATTACAGGCTCCCGGGGCCCCACTCCAGGCTACCAGACATGAGATCACAGAAGTGGCACTTGAAATCTGCATTTTTAATAAGCACCCAAGACAATTATTTTCCTTAGGCATACTTGGGACACTCAGGCTTACAAGATAAAATCTCAAAGAGACGAAAGACCTTGCCTCGATGATCTCCATAAAATGGCACCAGCCTCCCCGTTCAAATGTCATCTCCCAAGGCTTTCCACTGTCTTCACATCCCACTGTGTGAACCGCCTGTCTCACTGTCCTCACCTTGATCAACCTCTGCCAAACATTTGTTCTTGCCAAGCTCCTGCCCAGAACACTTCTTCCTTTTCTCTCGTCGCCTAGGTCTGACTCAGATGCCACAAATTTTTTGTTTTTGTTTTTGAGACAGAGTCTCTCTCATTTGCCCAGTTTGGAGTGCAATGGCACAATCTCAGCTCACTGCAGCCTCCACCTCCTGGGTTCAAGCGGTTCTCCTGCCTCAGCCTCCTGAGTAGCTGGGATTACAGGTGTGTGCCACAATGTCTGGCTAATTTTTGTTTTTTTAGTAGAGACGGGTTTCATTATGTTGGTCAGGCTGGTCTTGAACTCCTGACCTGGTGATCTGCCTGCCTTGGCTGGGATTACAGGCGTAAGCCACCGCACCTGGCTGCCACAGATCTTAAAGTTATTTCTAATTGTTCTGAGATGGCTTATCAATGACCTCAAAATAAAATTCAAACTCCTTGTCATGGCCTGCAAGAGGCTGCATAATCTGGCCACGCTTAGTCTCTTTTTTTTTTTTTTTTCTTTTTTGAGATAGAGTCTCGCTTTGTCACCCAGGCTGAAGTGCAGTGGCACGATCTCAGCTCACTGCAACCTCCACCTCCCAGGTTCAAGCGATCCTCCTGCCCCAGCTTCCCAAGAAGCTGGGATCACAGGCATCTGCCACCATGCTAGTCTAACTTTTGTACTTTTAGTTAAGATGGGGTTTCACCATGTTGGTCAGGCTGGTCTCAAACTCCTGACCTCAAGTGACCTGCCCTCCTTGGCCTCCTCAGGTGCTGGGATTACAGGCATGAGCCTCTGTGTCTGGTCTCAGTCTCATTTTAAGCCATTCTTCTCCTTCACTCGAAAATCCAGGCCTGGTAAGGTGCAGTGGCTCATGCCTGTAATTGCAGGCCAAGGAGTGCTGATCACTTGAGGCCAGGAGTTCAAGATCAGCCTGGTCAACGAGGTGAAACCCTGTCTCTACTGAAAATACAAAAAATTAGCCAGGCATGGTGGCACACACTTGTAGTCCCAGCTACTTCGGAGGCTGAGGCAGGAGAATTGCTTGAACCCGGGAAGTGGACGTTGCAGTCGGCCGAGACCACGCACTGCCTGGGAGACAGTGTGAAACTGAAACTGTGTCTCAAAAAAAACAAAACAAAACTAACTCCAGGCCTGAGCTTTCTTTAATTCTTCAAACATGCCGAGATTTTCCCTGCCTGGATCCTAGGCACCTGCTCCTCTCTCTGCCTGGAAAGAACCCCACCACCACCTTATAATATTTAGATATCACCTTCTCAGAGCTTTTCACACAACCCGTCCTAAGCAGAACACGTGTGCACACATGCAACACACACACTTGCTCCATTCATTTCAGTCACTGCACCCTGTTTGATCAGTTGCCAACATTTAAAAATCAGGAAGTTTCACATAAAAATGTCCAGTGTCTAGCCAGATGGAGTGACTCATGCCTGTAATCTCAGCATTTTAGGAGGCCAAGGACAGAGGATCACTTGAACTCAGGAGTTCCAGACCCAGCCTGGGCAACATAGTGAGACCTCATCTCTACAAAACATATATATATAACTAGCCAGGTGTGGTGGCACACACCTGTAGTCCCGGCTGCTAGGAAGCTGAGGTGGGGGGATTGCTTGAGTTAAGGGTTTCAAGGCTGCAGTGAGCTATGATTGCACCACTGTACTCCAGCCTGGGCTGTACAGCAAGAAAAAAAATCTAGTCTCTCTTAAAGAATAAGAATAAGATCGCCCACTACAAAGCCCTCCTTCCCACACAGCCACAGCTATGTGGACTGGAGGTGACTCCTTCCTGTGATGCAGAAGCTCTGGTCCCCTGCAGTCCCCACCCAGCCTCTCCTTCCACCCCACACTGGTGCACTTGCTGATTGTCACCCTTGTAGCCCCAGCATCTAGCGTGGGCCTGGCTCTTATCTAGACCTCAGTAAGTATGTGCTGAATGAATGAAAAAATATATGAATGGATGTCCTCCCTCCTCCCTAAACCCCCCCAGGCCACACCACTCATTTGGCCATTTAATCATAGCCTTCCTTGCAAGACTTATTAATTTGCCGCCCCACTGCCTGCCTCCTCAGTAGATCTTATTAAAACACAAATCTGATTCTTTCATTCCCCAGTTTTAAACGTGTGGAGTCTCCCAGCATAAACTCCACACTATGGCCTCCGAGGCCCTTCTCAATCTGCTTCCCACCTACATTTCCAGTCCCAATCTCCAGAGAAGGCCCCCACCCAGCACGCACCCACGCCCTACTAGCCGGCTGGGGAATACACCATGTTCCTTCCCTGCCCCCACACCGCTGCCTGTGCAGCTCCGTCTCCTGGAATGCCTCCTCCCCACCATGCCTCTAGCAAACTCCTACTCATTCTTCAACCCTAGCGCTAAGTCACTTCACCCGTGAAACACTCCAGACCCCCCACCCACCCCGCCCCAGAGCTGACTTAGTCATTCTCTCTTCTGCTCCCACTCCTCTCCTTTCATCTCCTGGCCTCAGCACTGAGTAATAGCTTAAAATAGCAGCTGGTGCTTTCTGAGCCCTGCTGTGTGCCAGGCACCAAGTGAGCTTTATCTCCCTTAATCCTCACGCCCGTCCTGAGTCCCAGCCCCCTAAACCTGGAGAAACACAAAGCTCACTTTCTCGCCTCCAACATCCCAGAGAAGCCATCCTGCTACCCTGTTTTAAATTTGCTTTCTCCCTCCATTTCTCACTCCACCACCTACCCATCCCCACTTCCCAGCTTTATTTTTCTCCATGGCTCTTACCACTTACACGCCATAGACTTAAAGTCATTTATTTGCAAATGTCAGCTCCAGGATTTTTTCTTTTTTTTTTTTTTTTAACTACAATTTCCTTAACATCTGGAATAGTCCCTCAGGCCCGGTGCAGTGGCTTGTGCTTGTAACCCCAATCCCAACACACTGGGAGGCCAAGGTGGGAGGCTTGCTTAAGTTCAGGAGTTTGAGAACAGCCTGGGCAACATAGTGAGATCCTGTCTTTACAAAAATTAAAAAATTAGCCAGGAGTGATGGTTCGCACCTGTAGTCCCAGCTACTTGGCAGGCTGGAACCTTTGCTGGAGGTGGGAGGATCACTTGAAACTGGGAGGTAGAGATTGCAGTGAGTTGTGATCACACAGTCTAGCCTGGGCTACAGGGTGAAGTTCTGTCTCAAAAAAAAAAAAAAGAAAGAAAGAAAGAAAGAAATAGACTAGTACCTGGCACATAATAAGTACTCAATCGGTAATAACAATAGTTTTTTTTTTTTTTTTCTTTGAGACAGGGTCTCACTTTGTTGCCGGGTGCCAGGCTGGAGTGCAGTGGTGCAATCTTGGCACACTGCAACCTCTGCCTCCCAGGTTCCAGCAATTCTGCCTCAGCCTCCCATGTAGCTGGGACTACAGGCACACGCCACCAAGCCCAGCTAATTTTTTTGTATTTTTAGTAGAGACAGGGTTTCACCACGTTGGCCAGGATGGTCTCGAGCTCTTGACCTCATGATCTGCCCGCCTCAGCCTTCCAAAGTGCTGGGATTACAGGCTTGAGCCACCATGCCTGGCCAACAATAGTTTTTTTAAAGAAAAAAAAAAAAAAAAAAAAAAACAAGAATACAGTGTCTCACTGTTTCAGAGATTGTTTCAGAGGCTGGTCTCGAACTTGTGAGCTGAAGAAATCCTGATGCCTAGGCTTCCCAAATAGCTAGGAAACAGGTATGAACCAACACACTCAGCCTCAATCAATAATTACTAAATCAAATAAGGTAGACTATTACTATCTTCATTTCACCCTGAGGAAAGAGAGATTAAGACAAGTGTCCAGCGTTCCACAGCGGGGTGGTGGAAGAAACATATGTAACCCCTGAATGGTCAAGTCTAGTGCCTGCGTCCTTAGCGGAGGTGCCTACCATCTCCAGGGGAGTTTGTGGTTCCGTCTCCATTGGTCTGACTTCTCAGCTCGACTGTCAGCTCCTTGGAGGCAAGCACTCTGTCACATTCATGTCTGTTTCCTTGCCTGATCCATGGTAAGTGTTCCGGGAACATTTGCTGGAGCAGTCTGTCCGTGGAGAGCACAGTGCTCAACGGCAGAAATCTATCACAGTGTCATTCTTTCCTTGTGATTTTCCTTTATCTCCATGCACAATGTTACATATATAGTTGGGGCTCATTACATGCATGCTACATTAATGAATTATTTTATGACAGTAGGTAATAAAAATAATTAGACGACAATAATATGTAACACTTAGGGCATCCTTACTCTCTGCTGGGCACTATCCTAAGTGCTTTGTATAAAATGAAGTCAATTTGGCTGGGTGTGGTGGCTCATGCCTGTAATCCCAGCACTTCGGGAGGCTGAGACAGGTGAATCACGAGGTCAGGTATTCGAGACCAGCCTGGCCAACGTGGTGAAACTGTCTCTACTAAAAAAATGCAAACAAATTAACTAGGCATGGTGTTGTGCACCTGTAATCCCAGCTACTCAGGAGGCTGAGGCAGGAGAATGGCTTGAACCCAGGAAGCAGAGGTTGCAGTGAGCCAAGATCATGCCACTGCACTCCAGCCTGGGTGACAGAGTGAGACTCTGTCTCAAAAAAAAAAAAAAAAAAAAACTAAGATGATTCATTTTCTTATTATGCTCATTTTACAGATGAGAAGACAGAGGCTCAAAGAAGTTAAGAATTTGCCTAACATCACACAGCTAGAAAATGGCAGAGGCAGGACTCAACTGTAGGTATCTGGCTCCAGTCATGCTCTTAATGACTGCTCTAGGCTGCCTTTTGGCCTGAGGGATGTCTACTGAAAGGTTACCTGGTGTGAAAACAAAAAGAAATGTTTATTACACATTTTCATTCTATTTCAAGGAATTCCTTTCAAAGGCTTTAGTATAGACAATATTATTTGCTAAATGAAACCCACTACTATCTGTACCAGACTTGATGGTTTGCAGAGCACTTTCATGTATAGTTTCTCATCTCAGCCCTGCAACAATCTGGTGAGGTAAACAATGCTGTCTACTTCCTTTTATAGAGGAACAGAGGAGAAATCTGAGGCTCTGAGTGGTTAAGAGAACAGGGTCAAGGTCACCCAGACAGCAAGGAGCAGAGCAACCACTCAAATAAATGTCTATCAGTTTAAAAAATAAAGATCTGAGTGCCTCCAAATATAAAGTTCTTTCATGCAACTTAAAATTAAATAAGTTAATAGAAAACAGCTTAGCCAGTTCCTGGCACCTAGTAGGTCTCTTATAGATGTTAACTATCATTATCTTCATCAACACCTCCTGGGAAGTGGAATAGTCTGGCTAATGACTGAAACCTGTCTGTTGACCCTGATGGAAAGATTATTCTTTTTATTCTAGTTCATCCCTGGTAATGTTGAAATAATGATCAATCTCCATTATCCCTGGAGTACCAGAGAATGTTAAGAGCTGGAAGGGGTTGTGGAGATGATCTCATCAGGTCCTGCATTTACAGATGGAGAAACTGAATCTCAGAGAGGGGTCAGAAAGCAAACCCGTGGTGAAACAAGCCAAGGGCAAGGCTTAGGCACCGACCATGCCTGGCACATACTGCCTCCTGCAAAGCTGGGTTTTTACCTAAAAGGGCATCTTGCATCCTAGAGGCTACAGAAAACAATTCATTTGTCTGTCTGTGAGCACCACCACCCCAGCCCTGTGCAAAAAGTCGTCTGGTTATAAGCTATTAACCAGAAAACAGATCATGTGACCTAATTCTACCTCTGCTAAAGGGCTTAAAATGCTTCAGTGAGTAGTCTGAGATTCATAAATATATACTTCAACTCTTTCTCAAAGAATGATTAACCAGCCCCATCAGAACTGGAACATGGGCAATCAAGGAGAAAAAGAGCTGGCAAGAGAAATTTCTCAAAAATTTTTTTACCAGCATTATAGATGACTTCTTGCCCCCTCTTTTTTTTTTTCTAAGAGTTGGAGGAAAAAGGAAAGGAAGAAGAATCATTATACAATAATGAATTAAGAAAACTAACTGTAGAAAATTACAAATGCCACCTTACAAGGTAGATTTCAAACAAACACGACAGGGTGTTTGTAGAACTTGAAGACAGAAAGTATTGAAAAGGCACAGAAAGCAGGAGGGTAACCTTCACGAACTTCTTTCAGAGGGTGGAGAGGCTTGACAGTATATGGGCATGATTATCTCTGGTAGCCCATTCGGGACTAAGGATTTTGTGAACCTATAGAGTGTCCATAATGTCATATGTTCACCTTCCTTCTCCCTAACCCACCGAGTATTAATTCTCCCAGGCAGGGGACTAGCTTTTCAGGCCACATGTAAGTCTTGATCAGCTTTAGCTTAAGGATTTGAGGGTAGGGAGGGATGATGGAGAGAAATAAGGTTAGGGTTAGTCTCCAAATGCAAGAAACAGGAATACAAATCTTTGTCTGTGCTGATCATGCTTCTCAAGAAAGGCTGAAATTCGGCCGGGCTCCGTGGCTCATGCCTGTAATCCCAGCACTTTGGGAGACTAAGGTGGGCAGATCACAAGGTCAGGAGTTTGAGACCAGCCTGATCAACATGGCAAAACGCTGTCTCTACTAAAAACACAAAAATTAGCTGGGCGTGGTGGCAGGTGCCTGTAATCCCTGGCTGAGCCAGGAGAATTGCTTGAACCTACGAGGTGGAGATTGCAATGAGCAGAAAGGCTGAAATTCAGGCCCAATGGACATACTTACAGCCTTAACATCTCTCGGAATGAAAGAGTTTCCTTCCTTCCCAGTACTTCTATAAAATTTAAACTATTTTCCTCATTCCTTCCTTATACAACCCAGGTGCTCGAGCTGAAATAATTTTCCTTAGATCCAGGAAGCTCAGGCCGGGCCCTGCCTCTAGAAAGGAAAGTCCAAATAAAGAGGGATGCCACACCTCGGGAGGGAAGAGAGGATGTGACGACACCTCCAGGAATGCAGGGCCCACGCAGGTGCACTGGCACCCATGAACTTCCTTTTTTAAAGGGCCTGATAAATCAGTACCGATAACAGGAGTAAAATTCAACCACCCAACAATACTCATTCACACAGAGCTGGGCGCTGCTCCCAGGGTGTGGTCCTGCCAATCAGGGAGAGGAGGGGGAGACCTAAGAATCCAGCTCTCTAAAGGTGGTGACATGGTTTCTAGTCCAGCCATGATCAGAATGTGGTCCCTGGGAGTCCCTGAGACCCCTTTATGGGGGGGTCTCAAAACTGTTTTCACGAAACTAAGATGTCATTTGTTCTCCTCATTCTCATTGTCTCCAGAGTATACAATGGAGTTTTCCAGAAGGGATAAGACGTGATGACATCATCACTCTGATGACTGTTGGAATGCATGCTGGTGTATTCCCAAGTTTTAGACACATCCGTTTTAATTCTAAGATAAATATTGAAAGACATAACACATAAAGTACTTTGGGGTCCTCCATGATTTTTAATAGTGTAAAGGGGTCTTGAGAAAAAAAAGTTGAGAACTGCTGTGCTAGTCCAAACAGGGGAGTTACAGGCCCTGCAGCTGCTCTGATAGGCACTTTATTTCCGGCTGAGCTTGAGTCACCTTGCATGTGCTTTCGTCCAGGGGGTGGAGGCAGCTTGTTTATTTATTATTCAGCTTGGATTGGTGTCCTTTCCACCTGTGCTGCCACCTCAGAAGGCCAGAAAACCCTTAAATTCCCCCACAAGCGTCTGGTGACTTGAATCCTCCAGGGGAAAAAAAAAAAAATGAGGTTCTCACCTTTGAACCCAGGTGGGGCAAAGTGAGCCAGCAGAAAGGACACCCCCAGCTGAGCACTCAGCAAAGACACATCTGAGTACCCGCTGGGAGTCAGCTCCGTGCTACTCAATGACAGCAAAGAGCAAGTGCTCCCTGCCTTCGGGAGCTTTCTCATTCCAGGCTGGAGGCGGATTACTCACAAAACTCAGATGCACACAAAAATGGGAAACCTGGAACTTGTCACCCGTGCTGGGAAACGGGTCCGAGAGTCAGGAGGCATCCGAGGTGGGCAGGGAGGTGAGGGGAGGTAGGCCCTCAAACCACCCTTCTGGTCAGATCTCAAGCTGGACCCTCCTCCTCCACGTCCACTCCCCCGCCCCCTTCCTGGCTTGCAGGTTTCAACAGCTCTTGGATTCCCAGAACCCACAGGGAGCCCTTGGGACTTGGGAATCTCCTCCAGCCCAGATCTTCAGTCTTCTCCTCTCCTCTCCATGGCCAACAGGGTCTGTGTGAAGAGAGGCCGGGCTCTGGGACTGGGACATGCAGAGAGGAGGAATTCAGCGTTTTGTTGCTCTGGGACACAGCTTGGTCACTCCGGGAAACGAACGCAACCCAGAGGCTGTCATTAGAGAAGCAGCGAATGGCTAAGGAATGGCGGGAGGAGGGAAGAGGAAGACTTCAGAGGTTTAAAGACCAAAAAAAAAAAAAAAGCACTGAAAGACCGGACTAGAAATCCTCCGGGAGGCTGGGCCCGCAAGGAGCCTTCCTCACTTTCCTTCCCTCTCGACCTGACGAAGGGCGTGCAGAGTCTCTTCGGACAAAATCAAGCCAAGAGAGCCCTAAGCTTCTCGCCCAGCAACTGCTACAGAGGCGAGAAAACTTAAATCTTGCAAACAAGAGTTGCAACGGGACACCTAAGCGACGCTAAAGGGCGGTGGAGGGGCGTCGCTGGGGGATGCCGCATCCCAAAGTAGAAGCGGGGAGGGGGACAGGCGGGAGCCGAACAGCCCCGTGGCGCCTCGGCCACCGGCAGCGCTGGGCGTCCCATCCCCAGAGCCGGGTGAGTGACTGGTGCGCGCCAAGCGTCGCGAGCCCCCGGCGGCGCTGAGCAACGAGGCGCGCGTCTGCGCGTGCGCAAAAGGCCCACGCAGCCGAGCCCCTCTTCAGGTGCGCTCGCGCTTCCGGCCGGCAGCCCCGCGTGCTTTCCCCGGGCGGAAACTCCAGAACCCGCGCATGCGCCTTCTGGCACTCCGGCTTGATGAGGGGCGGAGGTCCACGGCTTCAGGTGATCCCGCCCCTCCCTCGAAGCGCAGGACCAATCGCGCGGCGGAAGGCGGGGTTTTTTGAGGAGGCGGCCCGCCCACGCATCGCGCGAGGCGTGTATCGATTGGTTGGCGCCGCGGGCGCAGGTGCGCGCTTCCGATTGGGTGTGGGCGGAGCGCCAGTGGTTGCGGCAGCTTCGGGGGCTGCAGGTGAGCGCGCGCACGCGCCGCGGCTGTGGCCCGGCTCGGGTGCGCGCGCGCGGGCTCGCGGGGGAGGCGGCTGAGGGAGAGGTTGCGGCGGCTGTGGCCTCCGCTCCGCCCCCTCCTCCTCCTCCAGCGCTGTCGCCGCCGCCGCCGGGGCCCGGAGGGAGGGAGCCGAGTCTGCGCCCGCCGCGCAGCCAGTCCGACCCTCGGTCCCGCCGTGTGAGCAGCCGGCCGAGTGCAGCTCAGCGCGGACGCCGGAGTTGCGGCCGCCTTCTCTGCAGGTGCCTGTGAGGAGGCTTCCGGGCCGAAGCCGCCTTCCGAGCCCGCCGGCCGCGCACTCGCTCCCTGCGCTCCGGAGGGGCCGCCCGGCCGGAGGAGGCCGCCGCGGGCCCGGCGTTCAGCATGAATCGCAGCCACCGGCACGCGGCGGGCAGCGGCTGCCTGGGCACCATGGAGGTGAAGAGCAAGGTGCGCGGGGCCCGGGCTGGGCGGAGCGGCGGGCCTGGGGGGTCGGGGCCTGGGAGAGGCTGGGCAGGTCTCGGAGCGCCCGGGGAGGCGACGGTCCGAGCTGCCCCGGGGTCTGGGCCGTGTGGGCGGGGGACGGTGGGTAATAAAGTTCCGAGGAGGGGGCGGCGGACGCTGCTGTCCGTCCGCCCGTGGCCCCGGCAGGAAGATCTAGTCCGGGGTTTCATGTCCCGTAAATCTCATTCCCGTGGTCACGGCTGGGAGTAGGGGCCAAGGTATGCCCGAGGATGGCACCCACTGAATGGAATGCGAGGCGGCGCAAAAGGTGTAGGGGGATCCTGCCTGCTGGGCTGTGAGCAAAGGGCCCTGGACCACCTGGTTCCCCCTTTCTGTGGTTCAGGGGCGCGTCGAGTGGCGAAGGAGAGAGCCCAGTGAACTAAATAGCCCTTGAAAAGTTCGCTTTGCTTCCTGCTAGCGTTCTTTCTAGAACTAACTTTGGTATGCATTTAATCTGTAAAATTAGCGCTATCGCCTTACTCTGGAGTAGCCACTTTACAGTTTGGGTTTGGATGCTCTTTTCATTCCATCCTGCTACCTACTCACATCAAGTGTTTTTCCCCTTGACCATCGGTATGCCAATCTGCTGATAATTACTTCGGTATTCACTGAATTCCTAAATCGCAAGGCTCGGTGAGGAGGGGAGTCTGTAGGGATTAGTTAGGGAATGCCTTCCAGAGGGGGTTTTGAGCTGGAATTTGGGGGATTTTGAGCTGGAATTTGAAGGTGATCGGCAGCTACGGGAACATTTTCAGCAGTTTGTTGAGTTGAAGAGTTAAAAGGAGCTTAGATAGTCCAGTCCAATTCTCTGAGAAGACTGAGGTTCAGAAAGCTTATGACTTCCCAGGCTCTCTTTTTGCAAAGCCTTCATGCCTTTTTAACAGTAACTTTTAGGCACTGCAGAATACGAAACAGGGCACTGGCTGGGCCCTGAGAACATTTAAAATAGAATTGAAAAGGCCAAAACACACAAAACGAAAAAATTGAAAGCATATCCATTTCAAAAAAAAAAAAAGTAATGGAGCATCATAGATTGTAGGCGTACTAAGGAGTATGCAGAATCAAAGAGTGAGTTGAGTGGAGTAAGGAAAGCTTTCTTAGAGACTCTGGGTAGAATGGTTTTATTGTCTATGGTTGATAAGCAAAATTCTGTAAGTTTCTGTAACTGAGAATCACATCGAGAAAATCTGCATTTGTTTGTAACGTCATTTAAAAATGTGATTTGGCACTGAAATGAGGATTGGCACTAGTTTCAGAATCAGTAAGAAGTGTACTTATAGCAATTTAAGGAATGTGCGTGTCTGTGTGCCCTGTGCACAGCATAGCAAATTGAAATGACTCGCTTGGGCTGTATAGTGTGAAGATGACCCAAAATATATAGCAGAGCTTTCCCCTAGCGGTATAGTGGCAGTAGTGGTTCCATGCCCAGTGGTTGAACCTTCTTACGGCATTTCTGTTATAAGTCTCGTTTGGATTTGTGGGCGTTGAGGTTACGGAAAGAAAAACACTTGTGATATTGCATAATATTAAAAATAAGTTTATAGCCCTAATCTGGGTAGCAAATCTTTAATTTTTTTCCCATTAGAAAAAAATGAGTAGGAATTCTGTTTTATCAGTATGTATCAGTATTTATCAGCATGCTGATAAATACAATCAAATAATAGTTTATCTCTAGTACTAAGAAACCTTGAGTGCTTTAAAACTGGAATTTCAGGCTTTTTGCCTTTCTCTTGTCAACCGATTTTTGAATCTTTCACATACTTCTGTCTAAACTACATGTTGTGTATTTGAACTGCCATACTGCACTTTTAGTGAACCGTGTCTCTTAAGTAGGATCATATACTGATTCTAGGAACATGCACTGAATGAAGTCGGTCCCACTATTCTAGCTGTTGACAAATAGGCAAGGTATAGGTAGGGGAGTGTTCCTAATGTGTCTGTGACACCTTATATGTTTCAAATATATATTACTGATACATTTATTTTCAATGGATTGAAATATTTGTCATCTAATCATTTAAAAAATATTTGGAGAGGTTTTGAAACAGTATTTCTTTTGACATTGCTTTAGTGATACCACAGCTTTTTTACAACACTTATCCCTAAGAGTGTATAATGAAACAGGTAGTTCGCAGGTCCTTTTTAAAATTGTTTTATTTTTGGTGTCAGGATCTCGCTCTGTCACTGGGGCTGGAGTACAATGGCATGATCATGGCTCACTGCAGCCTCAACCTCTTGGGCGCAAGTGATTCTCCCACTTCAGCCTCCTGAGTAGCGGGACTACACGCATGCGCCACTACACCCAGCTAATTTTTTATTTTTTTTATAGAGACGGGGGTCTTGCCAAGTTGCCCAGGCTGATCTTGAACTCCAGAACTCAAGTGATGCCCCCATCTCTGCTTCCTAAAGTACTGGGACTACAGGCATGAGCCACTGAACCTACCCGGTCTATTTTTCTTTTATTTTTTTTATTTTTATTTTTTAAAATCTTTTAAGAAACACGGTTTTGCCATGTTGCTTATGCTGGTTTCTAACTCCTTAGCTCAGGTGATCTGTCCATCTAGGCCTCCCAAAGTGCTGGGATTACAGGCTTGAGCCACCACACCCGGTTCTTATCCATTTTTAAGATCTCTTTTTCTTCATGTAAAGCAGTAGTGTCAGCCGTGTGTGGTGGCTCACGCCTGTAATCCCAGCACTTTGGGAGGCCAAGGTGGGCGAATCACCTGAGGTCAGGAGTTCAAGACCAGCCTGGCCAACATGATGAAACCCTGTCTCTACTAAAAACACGAAAATTAGTGTGCGTGGTTCTGCATGCCTGTAATCCCAGCTACTCGGGAAGCTGAAGCAGGAGAATTGCGTGAGCCTGGGGGACGGAGGTTGCGGAGAGCCGAGATTGTGTCACTGCACTCCAGCCTGGGTGACAGAGGGAAACTCTGTCTCAAAAAAATAAAAAGTTTGAAAAATGAAATAAAGCAGTAGTGTCAACTTTCTTATCTTTACAAGTGGAAGGGAAAAATGATAATAAAATAATGGAGAACGTAAATATAACTATAGTTAAATTTGTGATAACAGCTAGTATGTGACTTTTCTTTGGTAACTGATTTATCTTCCTAATTGTATCTCTAGTGTTGGAAAGATTCTTAATCAATAATCATGGTGATGTCCTTTAATAACCCTGGAACAAACAGTCTTTGAGTCATAAAATTTCCTAATTATTATTCATAGGCAAATAGACTATGAAAATTAAGTTTGTATTTCTAGAATGTACCAACAGACACTGCGGGAAGGGAGTCCACACCTATTCTGGATGGCTAGGACAAACTAGATTAGGCTATAAAACAGTTGTAAATGGTTCACAATAGTGACTAATTGCTGATTGAATCTTAATTTTATCTGTTAGGTTTTTTGTTCATATAGTAAACAGTTCTCTTAATCCTATTGTTTTGTTGCAAGAAACATAACAATTTCTCTTGTTCTTTTGCTCCCCTATGCCAGCGTTGGCAAAATTGCACATATACCATGAAGCCATACGATTTTTAAAATTGTTTTTATCATAAGTTAAGCAAGAGAAAATGTTAAGCAAAGAAATTTCATCCAAAAGCTTTAACAAAAACATTGAAACCCTAAAATGTTAAATGATCAGATGTTACTCCCATTCCTACATCAGGGGAAGTGATAAACCCTGTAGATGAATCAGAAAGTACTAGCAACGTCATGCTGTGATGCCAGAATAAAGAAAATGGAGGAGAAACTGTGACTTTTGATAACATCATAAGACTAACTGATATAAAGGGTGTTCCCTGAGTTTTTATTTACTTTGAAATGTGAAGGTGTGACTAAACTTTTTGAGAGCTTTAGATATGAGTCACCTTATTTTCTTGTCAGATGTTAGTGTTTATGTTTTAGGAATGTGTTTTGGGAACTGTTTTAATTTTTTGTTAGAGGTAAGAGGTATTTTTAGTGAGTTTTGATTTTGATTTAAAACCAATGAGGAGTATAGGTGTAAGGAGAGCAGATGAACTTTAGATAGAGCAAAACCGGTGTATCCAGATGTCCCATGGGGCCTTTGAGAAAATGAATTGACATATCTGCAAACTGCTCAAATTATTATGACAAGGGGCTGTCTCTGCATCATACTTAAGGCTGTCCCAGTAGTATGTTAGTATTTATCTTTTCTTTTTTATTTCGGGACATAATATTTTTACGTTAGTATTTCTTTCTAGTAATAGATATTTGAAGGAAGTACGAATTCAGTAATTAAACACACTTGGCAAACATTTGTTTAAATATTTTTAAAAATCAACATAGGACGTAAATGAGCCTTTAAAGTTCTGGTCTCCACAGTGATTCCCAAGAGCATAACTACAGTAATGTAGCATTTCTGAAACTTACATGACTGGGACCCTTTTTGGGGAAGGCTGATTAACTTTTCTTAGGTTTCCGCATTTGAGGAAATGTCATGCTATTCCCACAGTAAGTTATAAATCCTGTTTATTATGGACTAGATGAAGCCAGTCCTTAGTGTTTGGGGGTTGGTTGGTTTGTTTTTGTTTTTTTGAGACAGAGTCTTGCTCTGTCACCTAGCTGGAGTGCAGTGGTGTGATCTCAGCTCACTGCAACCTCTGCCTCCCAGGTTCAAAAGATTCTCCTGCATTAGCCTCCCAAGTAGTTGGGACTACAGGCATGTGCCACCACATCTGGCTGATTTTTGTATTTTTAGTAGAGATGGGGTTTTGCCGTGTGGCCAGGCTGGTCTTGAACTCCTGACCTCAAGTGATCCATCCACCACGGTCTCCCAAAGTGCCAGGATTACATGTGTAAGCCATTGCACCCAGCCTCAGGTGTTGAATAAGAGTCACTTTTAATTATTTGACATTGGGAAAACAGAGGTGTAGGGAAACAGACTTGAGAATCACAACTGTGAAGGTAAGTATTGGCCACTATAGGGGCTGTCTTCCTCTCCATTCTTTCCCATTTGTGTGATCCCTTAATACCTCCCTGAAGTAATTATTCTCTTTACCCACTAATTGGTGAGCTTCTGGAGCAGGCTTGAGGCTTTCAGTCTCTAGGGCCTAGCACTGTGCCAAACACACAAACACTTTGTGCATTAATTGGATAGTTATAGGACGTAGATTTCATGTATTACTAAAGCTGCTTTTTTCGGCATTAACATAGGGAAGATCATACCTTAATGCCACGTAGTTCACAGTTCTTTTTGTATATTTTGCTGTTGATTCCTACCATATCCCATGAAATCGTAGTTCCTTTTGTGAAGAAGGACACTTAAATGCTTTTCTTTGGTGGTCAAAATAAAGACTTGGACAAGTTTTTGGTACCCCATGATGTGAGTAAGGAGAGCATTGCTGTCGGAGTCTGAGCTCTAGACAGGGTTTGAGCTGAGTCACTATGCAGAACAATCTGCAGTAAGGCCTCGGTACCCCAGGGATTGAGTTGAGCCTGCGTCTCTTGAAGGGAATGCTCTTCAGAGACACAGCAATCAGGAGGCACATTCTTGTGCCTTTCTTAGGCTCTTTAAAATCCCTGATAGTAAAATCCCTGATAGGTTCCTGACAATAGACAATCTTCTTTCCTTAACTCTGCTCCTTCATTTTTCTGTGGCATGCATTTTCAAATTGGGTCTTTTTACTTTTTTTAAAAAAGTAATCTGTTTGTTATGTTTACAGTTTGGAGCTGAATTTCGTCGGTTTTCACTGGAAAGATCAAAACCTGGAAAATTTGAGGAGTTCTATGGATTACTACAACATATTCATAAGATTCCCAATGTTGACGTTTTGGTAGGCTATGCAGACATCCATGGAGACTTACTACCTATAAATAATGATGACAATTATCACAAAGCTGTTTCAACGGCCAATCCACTACTTAGGATTTTTATACAAAAGAAGGGTAAGTATCACTGTTTAGAAAAATTGTGTTAGAAATAGAAAGAGTGTATTTTCCCCATTGATAGGATATCCAGACTTTGCCACAAACTTAGCGAATTAACATTTTGTGTGAATCTTCTTACCATGTTAACTGACATGTAGGTTAAAACGTTTGTGATACTGTTGGTTTAATTAATATCCTTATGTTGACATGTGCCTGTAATCCCAGCTACTTGGGAGGCTGAGGCAGGAGAATTGCTTGAACCCAGGAGGCAGAGGTTGCAGTGAGCCAAGACCCAACCATTGCACTCCAGCCTGGGCAACGAGAGCAAAACTCTGTCTCGAAAAATATGTACATATCTTTATGCTTCACTAAGTGTACTTTAGAAAATTTATATTTCTAGTTACTTTTGTGTTAATCTCTCTGGTTTTATATTTCCTTAAATAGAAGTTGGGAATTTATTGAATATTGGGAATTTATTGAATCTTCACTTTATCAAATGGATTATTCTCTATTCAGAAAAATGTAAAAAGAATATATCTTTGGAATCCAAAGCATTCCTGTTTTTTGGTGGCAACCAACTTTCAAGGGCTGTATTTACCAGTTAATAGACACCAAAAACAAAGCCATTTAATCTTTCTGAGTCTCAATGTCTATACCTATAGAGTGAATATAATTTATTGTAGGATTACTATGGGGATTAAATGAGCTAAGTGCAGTGCCCTGGCTTATAGTAGGCACCTAGTAAATGTTTTCTTTCTTTTGCTTTTAGGATACTTCTTAAAGAAAGTGTATGAAACTAGTTAATTATCTGGAAAATGAGGTGGGAAGTCATTGTTATAGAGGGATGTAAACACTGGTTTAATCTTCCAAAAAAAATTTGAAATCACTATTTGGCAATAATTTGCTTTCTTCTCTTTTCTTTCTTTCATTTTTTTTTTTTTTGTAAAACTAGGTCTTACTATGTTGTCCAAACTGGTCTCCAACTCCTGGTCTCCAGCGATTCTCCAGCCTCTCAAAGTGCTGGGATTATAGGCATGAGCCACCATGCTCAGCCAAGAACTTTCAAATGTATTTTGAGTCCTAAAACTTTTTTTTTTTTTTTTAACTTAATAGCCTCTGTGTGTGTATGTATATGTGTCTATGGGCAGGGTAGGGCTCATTATGGCATGTACCATTTATTCCTTTCTCTATTGTAAATGAAGTGCTTTGGAAAGCCAGCATGAGAGCATTGAACCTAGTATTGGGATAAATTAAAGACTTACGGTGTTTATAAGCCAACCCAGAAAGTAGCTCTGGTGTGGTGGCTCACATGTGTAATCCCAGCATTTGGGGAGGCTGAAATGGGCAGATCAGTTGAGGTCAGGAGTTTGTGACCATCCTGGCCAACATGGTGAAACCCGGTCTCTACTAAAAATACAAAAATTAGCAGGGCATGGTGGTGTGTGCCTGTAGTCCCAGCTACTCAGGAGGCTGAGGCAGGAGAATTGCTTGAACCCGGGAGGCAAAGGTTGCAGTGAGCTGAGATTGCACCACTGCCCTACAGCCTGGGCGACAGAGCGAGACTCCTTCTCAAAAAAATAAAAAAGAAAGAAAGTAGCTTGAGAGAATGGGTAGGGATTGCCTTTGAAGGTGAAACTATTTATAATCAATTGATAAGCATTAGACCACTCCCAGGGCTCTGAAATTCCACTGATTATGTATCTTTGCTTTTCTGGGTTTGGAGGAACTAAAGTCCACCAACAAAATAAACCTCCAAGGATAACCTCTGTCTTTATCACTTGACTATTTTACAGAACAATTTGAAACACACAAATTAATGTTCCCAAAGTCTCCTGAGGTATATCTCATAAGTAACTAACAGTGGTGTGACATAATGAGAGTATGACTTTGGGAAGATTCAGTTGGCTGTTCAGGATGAATTGGAGTGGGCAGCAGCCTTGCAGTAGAGAGCCAGGAGCAAGCGGTGGAGAAGTGAGAGACTGGCCTGGAAGTAGAGGGGAGAGGTGGTGGGAGGGGAGGAGGCAGTGGCAGGAAGATAGGAGGGGAACTACTTGGGAGTCACTGCACCCAAAGTGGCCATGAAAGAATGAAGGAGAGTCCAGCAGTGAAGAGAGAGTCCAGCAGAGCATACCTTGATGGTTTGAGTCTGACAGCTGGGACAGTGTCATGAACAAGCAGAGTAGATTGAATTGGAAAAGAAAATTATGAAGTTTGTCTTAGGACAAATAATCTTACCAATTATGCAGGAGATTGGAAATGGTAGACAAGAGATCAGGGTAGAAATCTAAAAACTAGGTAGATTTGCAAGCCTTTTGAAAAGTGATAGTTAAAATTTTGGGAGTACACATAAAGGCCAAGTGGGATGAAGACCATGGATAGAACCTTAGAAAGCTAAATATAGAGTGCTAGAAAAGGAGGAAGAATTTAAATAATTATGGTTGAATAACAGGCCTTTCTTGTTAGCAATTGTAATTTTCATTAAGTTAGTTGCTTTAGCCGGGCATGGTGGCATATGCCTAATCCCAGCTACTCAGGAGGCTGAGACAGGAGAATCGCTTGAACCCAGGAGGTAGAGATCGCAGTGAGCCAAGATCGTTCCACTGCACTCCAGCTTGGGCAACAAAGAGCAAAACTCCATCTCAAAAAAAAAAAAAAAAAGCTGCTGTTTGGAATGTGCATTCAAATATAGAATGGGTTTTTAAAGTATTGCCATCTGACGGAATTTTGTTGGATTATCCCATTTGTTAGAAAGATTATGAGAGTTGGGTTATACTACCACATGTTTTGTTAATGGAACTATATACTTGCATGATTATGAAATTCTAACATTTTTTAAGGATGGTTATCTTTTATTTCCTTTTTAAGTTTTTATTTATTGGTGGTATAATTATTATTGAGACCTTTGATGGTTTTTATTCTTGTCATAGGAATTACAATTTAGAAATATGTTTCCATGTGAACAGATGTTTTCTATGTATTAATAGTAAAGGTGAAATGTCCAATATAATTGATAACCCTTAGAATTTGGTATAGAAATAGGCAATTCTCAGCCTCCTGAATAGTTGGAACTATAGGCTGAAGCCACCATGCCTGGCTAATTTTAAATATATATGTATGTTCTTTCTTTCTTTTGCTTTTTTCAAGATGCAGTCACGCTCTATCACCCAGGCAAGATCTTGTCTCACTGCACCCTCCATCTCCCAGGTTCAAGCAATTCTCCTGCCTCAGCCTCCTAAGTAGTTGGGACTACAGGTGCCCACCACCACACCTGGGCAATTTTTGTATTTTTAATAGAGATGGGGTTTCACCACGTTAGCCAGGCTGACCTCAGATGATCCACCCGCCTTGGCCTCCTGAACTGCTGGGGTTACAGGCATGAGCCACTGCACCCAGCTGTGAGCTTGTTTCTGTTTCTGTGCTCTCATGCTTGGTTATTCTTCTCTTAAAGACACTTCACCCAGAGCTCTTCCCATGTCTGTCTCCTACTTAGCTCAGATAACGATGTCAGAGGAGTCTCTTCTGACCATTCTAACTAAAGCCCTCCACCCTCCCACCTTTACCACATCACCCTCTGAAGACCTGGAAGTATCTTATTTAAGTATATGTTAACTTGTTTCTTGTCTGTCTTGTCCCAGCGTCTAAATCTGACAGACTTACATAGTGTACTATGATGCATGCACTCTTTGTTTTAAGCAAATTTGAACAGATGTTTAACTAGAAATCTGATTTTATGTAAACCCTGATGAACATTTAATTCAAGAAACTAATATAAAGTATGATATTAAGTATAGTTACATTTTACTGCTTGATTACAGCACATTTTCTGTTATCTTTGCTTTTTTATTTCAGTTAGGCCTCAATAGGACAGAAGTTCACTTGGTGTGTACCAAGTGATTTTTTTTCTTCTTTTGACAGAGTCTCACTTTTGCCCAGGCTGGAGTGCAGGGGCATGACCTTGGGTCACTGCACCCTCTGCCTCCCAGGTTCGGACCATTCTTATGCGTCAGTTTGAGTAGCTGGGACTACAGGTGTGTGCCACCATGCTCAGGTAATTTTTTTTTTTTTTTTTTTTTTTTTGGAGACAGAGTTTTGCTGCCCAGGCTGGAGTACAATGGCATGATCACCACTCACCGCAACCTCTACCTCCTGGGTTCAAGCAGTTCTCCTGCCTCAGACTCCTAAGTAGTTGGGACTACAGGTGTGCGCCACCATGCCTGGCTAATTTTTGTGTTTTTAGTAAAGACAGGGTTTCACCGTGTTGGCCAGGCTGGTCTCTCTCAAATTCCTGACCTCAGGTGATCCAGCCATCTCAGCCTCCCCAAGTGCTGGTATTACAGGTGGGAGCCACCACACCCAGCACCAAGTGCTTTATTTTATTTTATTTTTATTTTTTTGAGGCAGAGTTTTACTCTTGTTGCCCAGGCTGGAGTATAGTGGTGCAATCTCAGTTCGCCACAAACTCCACCTCCTGGGTTCAAGCAATTCTTCTGCCTCACACTCCCAAGTAGCTGGGACTACAGGTATGCGCCACCATGCCTGGCTAATTTTTGTATTTTTAGTAGAGATGGGGTTTCACCATGTTGGTCAGGCTGCCGAACTCCTGACCTCAGGTAATCCACCCACCTCCCAAAGTGCTGGAATTACTGGCATGAGCCACCACGCCCAGCCCCCAGTTGATTTTTGAAAATCAAATTGTAAAACCATTTTAAAATTTAAAACGACATGATCTTTTAAAATCTGGTACTCTACTGGTAACATTTTCACAAATCATGGTTTAAAATTTCTTTAAAGTGAAAGCTCACAATTCAATGTATAAACTACTTTATAGTCTGAAGTTCAAGGTAGTGTTGTTGCATACCTTGAAAATTTTTGCTTCATAACAATTTATTGTTAGAAGAAAAACCCCATACTCTATTCCTAGAGCAGTTATCATGGGAGCAAAAACAAAACACAAAAAACCTGGTATCTTAAAAGTTATTTTTATAAAGAGGATCCTAAGCCCCCATTCTCTGTTAGAGTATTAGAGTTCATCTGATTTATTCAGGAGAGGGGGAAGAGAAGGTACAGAATGGATTTTTCTGCTCTCATCATTTAGGTTATTGTGCACTAAAAATTAAAAAAAAATATATTTAAAGCTTGCACCTTTTAAAAATACTTAGGTCATTCCTGTCAGTTTGGAATTCAGCCAGGGAAATGTATATTTTTATTTATTTATTTAATTTATTTTATTTTTTTTTTTTTGAGGCGGAGTTTCACTCTTGTTACCCAGGCTGGAGTGCAATGGCGCGATCTCGGCTCACCGCAACCTCCGCCTCCTGGGTTCAGGCAATTCTCCTGCCTCAGCCTCCTGAGTAGCTGGGATTACAGGCACAAGCCACCATGCCCAGCTAATTTTTTTTGTATTTTTAGTAGAGACGGGGTTTCACCATGTTGACCAGGATGGTCTCGATCTCTCGACCTCGTGATCCACCCGCCTCGGCCTCCCAAAGTGCTGGGATTACAGGCTTGAGCCACCACGCCCGGCTATTTTTTATTTTTTAAAGATGGGGTTTTGCTATGTTGCCCAGGCTGGTCCCTAACTCCTGAGCTCAGGCATTCCACCAACCTCAGCCTCCCAAAGGGCTAGGATTACAGGCGTGAGCCACTGTGCCCAGCCGGAAATGTATATTTTTAAAAGCTTTCCAACCAGTCATGATAATCAGCCAGGTGGAGGATCTGTTGATGTGCTACAGCACAGACCCCTCACCAGATCTAGTCAGAAACTCTACACCCGGACTTCTTGCTATAACACAGTTTCTGATTGACACCAGACAAATATGTTTACCTCTTCTATTTATTCTAGTTTTGTTAGAAACACTAGAAAGGCTTTGCTTGAAACTTGGTCTGATACAGGGCATGCCCTCATACAGACATGACCTTGCAGCCCACATACTTGTAACTGGGCATCTAAATCATCTCTTAGACTTTGTGCATTGGGCATTATTTTGTAGATGTCTTTTAAGGTTACATTTTCACCAATCAGGGTTTGGTTTAAAATTGTCTAAGGAATATTCATTTTAGTAGTAAATTGTAAATTGTAGTTAAAGAAAAGATACGGCCCAGAAATGAAAAAAAGTAAATTGTGGAGTAATATTTCAGAATGTGACACCACTTGCTTATAACGGAAATCTGGTGTCACCTTTGACACACCTATTTTTTAGTTCAGTCACCAAGCCCATTAAAACTGTGTTCTGGCTGGGCGCGGTGGCTCAAGCCTGTAATCCCAGCACTTTGGGAGGCCGAGGCGGGTGGATCACGAGGTCGAGAGATCGAGACCGTCCTGGTCAACATGGTGAAACCCCATCTCTACTAAAAATACAAAAAATTAGCTGGGCATGGTGGCACGTGCCTGTAATCCCAGCTACTCAGGAGGCTGAGGCAGGAGAATTGCCTGAACCCAGGAGGCGGAGGTTGCGGTGAGCCGAGATTGCACCATTGCACTCCAGCCTGGGTAACAAGAGTGAAACTCCGTCTCAAAAAAAAAAAACTGTGTTCTGGCCTCGGATGTTGGTTTGTGTCTGTAATCCCAGCATTTTGGAGGTCCAAGGCGGGGGGATCACTTGAGGTCGGGAGTTCCAGACCAGCTTGACCAACATGGATAAACCCCATCTCAACTAAAAATACAAAATTAGCCAGACGTGGTGGCATGCATCTGTAATCCCTGCTACTCAGGAGGCTGAGGCAGGAGAATCGCTTGAACCTGGGAGGTAGAGGTTGCAGTGAGCCGAGATCGCAACATTGCACTCTAGCCTAAGTGACAGAGCGAGACTTCATCTCAAAAAAAAAAAAAGCCGGGCGCGGTGGCTCAAGCCTGTAATCCCAGCACTTTGGGAGGCTGAGGCGGGTGGATCACGAGGTCAAGAAATCGAGACCATCCTGGTCAACGTGGTGAAACCCCGTCTCTACTAAAAATACAAAAAATTAGCTGGGCATGGTGGCGTGTGCCTGTAGTCCCAGCTACTCAGGAGGCTGAGGCAGGAGAATTGCTTGAACCCAGGAGGCGGAGATTGCGGTGAGCCGAGATCGCGCCATTGCACTCCAGCCTGGGTAACAAGAGCGACACTCTGTCTCAAAAAAAAAAAAAAAAAAGACGGGGCATGGTGGCTTACGCCTGTAATCCCAGCACTTTGGGAGACTGGGGTGGGCAGATCACCTAAGGTCAGGAGTTTGATTACAGCCTGACCAACATGGCGAACCCCCATCTGCGCCATTGCACTCCAACCTGGGCACCAAGAGCAAAACTCTGTCTCAGGAAAAAAAAAAAAAAAAAAAAAAAAAAAAAAAAAAAAAACCATTCTAGTTATTTTTCAAATTTGTCTCCCCATTTCCACGTCCTCTCTTCCAGGCCAAGTGCCATCCTAATTTACTGCAGTAGCTTCTTCTCCAGCATGCAGAGTGAGTCCTTCTCCAGCTTGCAGAGTGAGCTTTGTAGAAAAACCAAATGAGCTTACCATCACTGTACCCCTTAAAATCTTTGGTTTTCTTCCCTTTGCCCTTAGGCTAAAGTCTGTAAACCTTGGTACTTCCCAGGAGGCCCTGTTTGTCTGGTTGGCCCCTGGCTGCCTCTGACTGAGCTCCTGACTCCTCCCTCCCACTTTTCACTTCATTCTAGCTGTATTGGATTTCTTTGTCTGTCTGGCCCTCAGTCTCCTCTGATATTGTGAAGTCCTGTGCCCGCAACATTCTTCTTGCCTTCTACTGATTAGCCCTGGCTGGTTTTCCTCTCAGAATCACTTCCCTGGAGAAGCCTTGCCTTATCCTGCAAGCCAGGCCAGGTCCCCTTTACATACTTCCCAGCATGATGTGCTTACAACTCTCATCACCTTTGTTATAATTTAATTACAGTATTTTAAATTATGTGTTCGTTGCCATTTCCTCTTTTTGATTGTAAGCACCATGAAAGTAGGCACCATATCTATTTTATTCACCAAATCTATACCACAGAGCACAATTTGTGGCACATAGTGTTTGTTAAATATTTGGTGATTGATTTTTCTGTATTACGAAATGAAGGAAGCTGGGCGTGGTGGCTCACACCTGTAATCCTAGCACTTTGGTAGACTGAGGTGGGTGGATCACCTGAGGTCAGGAGTTCAAGACCAGCCTGGCCAACATGGTGAAACCCCATCTTTAAAAAAAGGAAAAAAAAAAAAAAAAAAAAAAGAAGGAGTCTGTAAAATTTAGATATTTAATTTGCTTTAAATGATATTTAATCCTTTTAAAGTTGCCAGATCTATTTCATTTTAGCATTTTGTATTAGAACAAGAGTTGGCAACCTAACGCCTGATGGCTGTTTTTGCATACAAAATTTTCTTGGAATAGGGTCTCACCCTGTTGCCCAGGTTGGAGTGCAGTGGTGCTGTTTTAGCTCACTGCAGCTTTGGACCTCTCAGGCTCAGGGATCCTCCCACTTTAGCCTCCGAAGTAGCTTGGACTATAGGCACAGGCCACCATGCCCAGCTAATTTAATTTTTTTTTTTTTTTTTTTTTTTCTGGTAAAGTCAGGGTCCTACTATGTTGCCCAGTCTGGCTTTGAACTATTAATCTCAAGCAATCTTCTCACCTTGGTCTCCCAAAGTGCTGGGATTACAGGCGTGAGCCACCATGCCTGGCCACATATTCTCTTATGGATTGTCTGTGGCTGCTTCTACAAGAGGGATTATATGGCCTATAATACCTAGACATTTACTGTCTGACTCTTGACAGAAAACGGTAGTCAACTCCTGAATTAGAACAAATTTAAAAATTATTTCATTATTTGGTTTCTTCCTCTGAACTTCAAATGAGGCATAATTTTCAACTTTGTTAATTGCTGTACCATACGGTTGCTGTTTTGTTACTCTTTGGGGATGCTGATGGAGCTCATGTAGAACTTTTCTTTTTCCAGATTTGCTTTTATACTTGTTTTAATGTCTTGTATCTGCCTGCCACTCAAAAGTAGATCCTTACCCTTTGCTCTGAATGTGTGGTTTATGACCCTCTGTGAGCAAAGGAATGCGATTACTACGCTTTTCAGAATTAATGTTTAAAGAGTGAGAGGTTCAGAGGGAGGCCATGCAGGATAAGTGAAGAACAACCACTTTTTGTGTGTAAGAAAGTAAGACATCCAGTTTGCCTATTTAGAGGCCTTCTAGGTAGATCCTTATCTATTCCAGTTAGCTGAGATTATTGGCTGAAGAACAGACTTGGGATAAATGAGGTGCTGCTGTATCAGCCCATATCATGTACTGTTACATAAGTCTGAATTTATGCAAGTGGACAATTGCTGTGATCGAGTTTTCAAACTTTCCATCTCATTCTGAGTTTAATGCTCTGATAGTATTCAGGTAGAAAGTCAACTCCAATTCCTTGTGGACGTTCACCTTTATACTTTAACACCCTGAACCCTGGCTTTCTGCCAAAATATTTTCTTTCCCAGTGGCTGGAAACTGATTAGCTAGATGGGAGAACAAAGGTGGCTTTGTACTGGGGCATATTGCTTTTGAGAATTTAGCAGAGAGCATTCAAATGGAGTCTGGATGCCATGCCAAATTATGCAGATTTGGGGTTTTTTTGGTCAGGTTTCCCATGAGTAGGTATGTAGGCAACTTAGTATTGTTTTCAGTTTGCATGGTCTGGAATTTCCCTTATAAATGTTATGTAGGCTTTCCTTATTGATTGTTTTAAAACAAATGTATATAATTTTGAGAAAACACATTACTAAAAGACTATTCTTGATAGGTTTTTTGCCAGAAAGATTATTGTATCAATGGGTTTATATCCAAAGCCATATTATAAATACATTTCTGTCTCTGTAAGAGCCCAATGCAGATACTCTATATAAATGATGACAAAAATGTCCCCAAGGGAAAAAGAATGCCAAAAAAAGAAAGTATCCCTAATTTTATATATTTATCTGAAACTAGGTTTTGCAGCATGTTCGTGCAGCATCAGAAAAGAATATTAAAGCTCCTTGTACTCTGACACGATTGATACTTGGCATTCATTATGTGACTTGTGTAGTAAGAAAGCCTGGGCTCTAGTTCTTTCTCTGTAACTTACGTTGTACCTTTAATTTCTTGGTTATAAAACGAAGATGTTAATAGTTTAGCTGAGGGGGTTAAGTATTAAGCAAGAGAATATGAATTGAAGCACTATACAAATGCAAGATGGTGACATCAGTGTTTTCTGTGGCAGAAGCTGAGACTAGGATTTTCAACTATTTCTTTTGTGGAGGAGGAGGGAAGCCATTTATTGTTTGTTTGTTTCTTTTTTCCTAGCCGCTAGAAAATCAGGGAGAGGCCTTTTGTTTATTATTGAAGTTTTTTTTTTTAATTCACGTAAATTTCACTTTTTAGTTTATTCTTGCTGTAATTATTTTTGAAAATACTAATTTAACTTTTGTTTCTGCTGTTTCATTTTTCTTTTTACCTCTCATCTCTGATGAGATGTTTTGTTTATATACTATCTTCCTTCAGCCATATAATTTACCATATCTGGTGTTAGGTTTCTGTTTTCTCTTTTAGTTTATTATTTAATTGGGTGGCAGGATTTAAAGATGGGAAGATTGTTATAGAAACAGGAAGAAAGAAACAACAACAAAAAAAATAAAGATGGGAAGATTTTGCCTAAAAACAGTATTTTCTGGCATGAAGAAAATCCGCCAGGAACTGAGAAGCAGCTATGCCATCTAAATGAGGCTCTCTAGTTTGTCGAATCCTTACTACTTCCTGTTTGTGTCACCACCACTGAGTACAAAATATCATGGCACTTTGTGCATAGTTTTTCACACAGTAAAGAAAAAAGTTAAAACTCTACCTTTGCTTCTTTCAAAATGAAAATGAGAGATCAAGAACTGCCGAGCATGATAGCCCATGTGTGTAATTTTAGCACTTTGGGAGGCTGAGGTGGGTGGATCACCTGTGATTAGGAGTTCAGTCAAGACGAGTCTGGTCGACATGGTGAAACACCATCTCTACTGAAAATAGAAAAATTAGCTGGGCATGGTGACACATGCCTGTAATCCCAGCTACTTGGGAGGCTAAGTCAGGAGAATCGCTTGAACCTGGGAGGTGGAGGTTGCAGTGAGCTGAGATTGTGCCTCTGCACACCAGCCAGGGTGATGGAGCAAGACTGTCTCAAACAGTAACAACAAAAAAGAACTCCTCCAGAAAACTGAGGGGGAGAGTGTTTATTTGCAGAAGACCAAAATTCCTAAGTGTTTGATAGGCATCAGCATCAATTACATTATCTGCCCACTCAGCGTCTGATATAGGTATATGATTTTTACTCTCTTGTTTTACCTTGAGAATCAAATATCCCATTTCAGGTCTTTGAGTTGAATATGATAAACATGCAGATTGCAGATGTGTTTTTGTTTTGTCACCCAGGCTAGAGTGCAGTTGCGTGATCATAGTGCACAGCAGACCTGAATCCTAGAGTGAAGCCATCCTCCGACCTCAGCCTTCCAACTAGCTGGGACTACAGGCAGACACTACCAGACTTGGCTAATTTTTTTTCACTTTTTGTAAAGACAGGGTCTCACGCTGTTGCCCAGGCGGGGCTCAAGTGATGCACCCACCATGGCCTCTGAAAAAAGCACTGGGATTATAGGCATGAGGTACCATGCCCAACCACATTGCAGGTTTT
The DNA here is from genome assembly GCF_048565385.1 of Saimiri boliviensis. Taxonomy (NCBI): domain Eukaryota; kingdom Metazoa; phylum Chordata; class Mammalia; order Primates; family Cebidae; genus Saimiri; species Saimiri boliviensis. Next base: position 114,200,831 of record NC_133457.1, read on the forward strand.
TTAAACAAGTGAAGGAAAAATATATTTGAAGTAGCTGGTTTAAAATGATGTTTTAAGGCTGGACACGGTGACTCACATCTGTGCTCCTAGCACATTGGGAGGGCAAGGCAGGAGGATCTCTTGAGGCCAGAAGTTCAAAACCAGCCTGGGCAATGTAGCAAGACCCTATACCAAAAAAAAAAAAATGCTGGCCGGGTGCGGTGGCTCAAGCCTGTAATCCCAGCACTTTGGGAGGCCGAGGCAGGTGGATCACAAGGTCGAGAGATCGAGACCAACCTGGTCAACATGGTGAAACCCCGTCTCTACTAAAAATACAAAAAATTAGCTGGGCATGGTGGTGCGTGCCTATAATCCCAGCTACTCAGGAGGCTGAGGCAGGAGAATTGCCTGAACCCAGGAGGCGGAGGTTGCGGTGAGCCGAGATCGTGCCATTGCACTCCAGCCTGGGTAACAAGAGCGAAACTCCGTCTCTCAAAAAAAAAAAAAAATGCATGCATATTTAATGATGTTTAAGAATATGTAAGATCTGGCCGGGTGCACTGGCTCATGCCTGTAATCCCAGCACTTTGTGAGGCCAAGGTGGGTGGATCACGAGGTCAGGAGTTTGAGACCAGCCTGACCAACGTGGTGAAACCCCATCTCTACTAAAAATATGAAAATTAGCCAGGTGTGATGGCCAGTGCCTGTATCTGTAGACTCTACAGGAGGCGGAGGCAGGAGAATCACTTGAACCCAGGAAGAGGAGGTTGCAGTGAGCCGAGATCGTGCCACTATACTCCAGCCTGGGTGACAGAGTGAGACTCCATCTCAAAAAAAAAAAAAAATAATGTGAAATCTATCAATTTCATTTGCCATATTTAATGTTTAATAGTCACTGAGCTCTGTAAACTTTAACTTTACATTGGTTTATTTTGTGATGTGTATTTGAGATGGCCACCTAGTGTTTTTTTCTGGTATGGCGTTTTACTACTGTAATAGATTATGATCTGATTAGAATAAGCTTGTTAGCTAGTTTGTTTATGTACCAGATATATTTTGAGTTATCCTTTCTGTATAGATTCAGCTGCAAGAGAATAGATATTTTTACAGCATTTCTATAATTATTTTGTTCTATTTTTAAACAGAAGAAGCAGACTACAGTGCCTTTGGTACAGACACGCTAATAAAGAAGAAGAATGTTTTATCCAACGTATTGCGTCCTGACAACCATAGAAAAAAGCCACATATAGTCATTAGTATGCCCCAAGACTTTAGACCTGTGTCTTCTATTATAGACGTGGATATTCTCCCAGAAACGCATCGTAGGGTACGTCTTTATAAATACGGCACTGAGAAACCCCTGGGATTCTACATCCGGGATGGCTCCAGTGTCAGGGTAACACCACATGGCTTAGAAAAGGTTCCAGGGATCTTTATATCCAGGCTTGTCCCAGGAGGTCTGGCTCAAAGTACAGGACTATTAGCTGTTAATGATGAAGTTTTAGAAGTTAATGGCATAGAAGTTTCAGGGAAGAGCCTTGATCAAGTAACAGACATGATGATTGCAAACAGCCGTAACCTCATCATAACAGTGAGACCAGCAAACCAGAGGAATAATGTTGTGAGGAACAGTCGGACTTCTGGCAGCTCTGGCCAGTCTACTGATAATAGCCTTCTTGGCTACCCACAGCAGATTGAACCAAGCTTTGAGCCAGAAGATGAAGACAGTGATGAAGATGACATTATCATTGAAGACAACGGAGTGCCACAGCAGATTCCAAAAGCTGTTGCTAATACTGAGAGCCTGGAGTCATTAACACAGATAGAGCTAAGTTTTGAGTCTGGACAGAATGGCTTTATTCCCTCTAATGAAGTGAGCTTAGCATCCATAGCAAGCGGCACAAACACAGAATTTGAAACACATGCTCCAGATCAAAAACTCTTAGAAGAAGATGGAACAATCATAACATTATGAAATCATTGCTTGAATATTTTCAGAGTGAGGATGCCATGAGGACTTGTACATTTGGCTAGTTTAAAAGCATATATACCTCTGACCAGTGATGTGGAATAGGCATGAGAGGAATAACGTTGCAAACTTAGAATATTACTAAAGTAGTAGTTTGATAATTGTTAATATAAACTTTGGTGGATCAGAGGTGAACTTAAGTCCAGAACAAAGGGGCCTTTGCTGATGAAATTATGTGCTTTTGCTGTTTTGTCTATGGAGAATTAGATGTTAAAGCACATTCTTGGAACTATATGAGAAGACTAGATCATTTCTGTTGGAAGTGGTTGCATATTTAACCTGCTGTGCAGAGCCTAGTTAATTTTTCCTTTAACTGTATTTTAAAAATTCGAATGTGAAGTCTGATTCTCTCTTTTGGTACATTGGGAATCTCAGCTTTTACAGGTCTTATGTTCCATATATATATATATATATATATATATATATATATATATATATTTTTTTTTTTTTTTTTTTTTTTTTTTTTTTTTTGAGACTGGGTCTTACTCTGTTGCGTGAGCTGGAGTGCAGTGGTGTGATCACAGCTCACTGCAGCCTCAACCTCTTGGGCTCAAGCAATCCTCCCACCTCAGCCTCCTAAGCAGCTTGGGACCACAGGCACACACCACCACACCCAGCTACATTTTATATTTTTTGTAGAGACAGGGTTTCGCCATGTTGCCCAAGCTGCTCTTGACCTCCTGGGCTCAAGCAATCCTGCCTCGGCCTCCTGAAGTGCTAGATTATAGCCACCATGCCCAGCCTGTTTTTTGTTTTTTCAATGTTACTCTGTTATAAATTGTAACAAATTACTTTCTCAAGTGCATTTCCAATTTCTAAGAAACTGCTTGTCTATTTTGAGGAGTTGCTTCCCATGTTATGAAGCTCGCTTGCTCGCTCTCTCTTTTTTTTTTTTTTTTTTTTAATGACAGTGTTGCCCAGGCTGGAGTGCAGTGGCACAATCTCAGCTCACTGCAACCTCCACCTCCCAGATTCAAGCAATTCTCCTGCCTCAAGCCTCCTGAGTAGCTGAGATTGCAGGCATGCACCAGTATGTCTGGCTAATTTTTATTTTTAGTAGAAATGGGGTTTTACCACGTTGGTCAGGCTGGTCTTGAACTCCTGACCTCAAATGATCCGCCTGTCTCAGCCTCTAAAAGTGTTGGATAACAGGCCTGAGCCACCGCACCCAGCCAGGAGGCTATCTTTTCTTGAGTTATGAAACTGCAACAGTTGTTCAAGTTGGTGTTTGTCCTTTGTATAGCTTTCATATTTGCAAGTTAATTCCATATGGCCATAATTTATGTTTTAAAAGGTAATTCTCTTGACTTTGGAAATATGGAATACTCTCCTTTAACCTATACTTCTTTCCATTTCCAGTCTCATTTGAAATCATTCCTTTTGTTGTGTATGTCTTCTGTTGGTGTGCTTTTATATGCTTTTAATGCATTCAAGTATAAATCATTTTGGATTGAAAAAAATGCATCCAAATTAAGAGGTTTTAATGCATAGGACAAACTTGTGCACTTTTTATAAAAAAAAAAAAGAAAAAAAAATTGGGTTTTCCTTCATGGGATTTCTAGAAACACTGCCTACACTTTATGAAAAATACATAGTATTCACCTGTGACAGGTAGAGTTTATCACTATTAATTTTATGAGGCTATTTATTACTTTCCAGTGCATCCACTTAGAACAAGCTAAGAGTAAGGCTGCTAACTTTAATTCCTTGCCTGATTTTATTGTACAGTGTGCACAAGCACAACAGTATGCTTGTATATAGAAACTAAGAATATTATGAAGTACATAAGTTCCCTATGGCTTATGGAGAGTTATTTATTATTAATTAACTTTATGGTAGGGCTAGTATGAATACCTTTTTAACAACTGTGTGCTATTAATGAAGATTCAGATGACTCCGTTTTGAAGGATGTTTTCTCTATTTGGTAAACTATATGAAGTAGTCTTGATAAAATGAAGATCACTTGACTCAGAATACTTCAGTGTATTTTGTTCACATTACCACCAAGCATATTATCAGTAAACTGTTAACTGCACAGCATTATGTAATACAATGTACTTTTTGTTGAATTCACCGAAGTTCTTCCATTTATATACTATTTTGAATGGCATTCCGGCTTTAACATTCTGTGAGTCTTATAAATTTGACTCCTGAATGGCAAAATGTTAGTATGTAGAAGGTTAACTTTCGTTTATAATGTAAGTGGTGCAGGGGTTCAACATTTTAAGTAAAAATATTTTTACACACTACCTCTCTCTTTTTTTTTTTTAAACGAAGTTTTAACATCAGAACTTTTGGGGGGAAAACTACTTCAGGGCTTGACTTTTTTGTACAAATTTTAACTGTAAAATACAGATTCGTATGCATTCATGGAAATCAAAGCTGCTAGTGCTTTTTGTTTTAATTATCCTGTTAAGGGTGTCTGTCAATGGTATTTTCAACTAGATCTCTGTCTTTTAAATTATTGGTGAAATAATTGATTACTAGACATATTGTAAAACCAGTAGATCCTGGTTATACAATAAAGTATCAGCTCATTGGTAGTCTGAATCAAATTATTTCAAGTGCACCTTATTAAAAAAAAATATCAGTGGATCCAGCATAAAATTTTATAGTACTAAATGTCAAGCCTAACTGTGAATTTTGTTCTGTATCTTAAGTAAGTTTATGATAATGTTCTTGAGCTATCAACAAAATATATGTACTTTTGTGAGCTATGAATTTTCTAATTAAATTTTACATGCTGTAACATGATTTTTACATGATACTTTGTTTATAACTATCAAATGTCAGTATTTTACTACAATTTTATTATAAAATGTACATTATCACTAAATGAACTTTGATTTTAAAAATCAAATTAGCTTTAGTTGTATATTATTTTTTACAAATAAAGGTAGACTTGTATAAAGGCTATTTTCTTGTTTGAAATGATGTGAAAAGTCACTCACAAATACCAGCTGCCCATTATAAAATAGGTAAGCAGAAAACCACTGAGTTTAACAAGATCCTTGCTTCCTTAACTGTTAATTGTTAGAAGAGGAACAGCAAATTTTATGTACACTTACTGCAACTTTGTGACCATACGGCTATGGTCTGGAAGGTAACTTTTTTTTTTTTTTTTTTTTTTTTTTTTTTTTTGAGACGGAGTTTCACTCTTGTTACCCAGGCTGGAGTGCAATGGCGCGATCTCGGCTCACCACAACCTCCGCCTCCTGGGTTCAGGAAATTCTCCTGCCTCAGCCTCCTGAGTAGCTGGGATTACAGGCACGCGCCACCATGCCCAGATAATTTTTTTTGTATTTTTTTAGTAGAGACGGGGTTTCACCATGTTGACCAGGATGGTCTCAATCTCTTGACCTCGTGATCCACCCGCCTCGGCCTCCCAAAGTGCTGGGATTACAGGCTTGAGCCACCGCGCCCCGGCCGGAAGGTAGCTTTTAAAATGTAATTAATTCTGATAGTTTGAAAGTTTATGCAAGCTATTCACCCACAGTTATCTTTAACTAAGATTGTTTGAAACTAGTTTGCAATGTGACAGCTTATCTTCTGAGATTCAAATTCATTCATTTAGTTATTTATTAACATCTATATAGAGCCGGGCGTGGTGGCTCAAGCCTGTAATCCCAGCACTTTGGAAGGCCGAGGTGGGTGGATCACGAGGTCGAGAGATCGAGACCATCCTGGTCAACATGGTGAAACCCCGTCTCTATTAAAATACAAAAAACTAGCTGGGCATGGTGGCGCGTGCCTGTAATCCCAGCTACTTAGGAGGCTGAGGCAGGAGAATTGCCTGAGCCCAGGAGGCGGAGGTTGTGGTGAGCCGAGATCGCGCCATTGCACTCCAGCCTGGGTAACGAGCAAAACTCCGTCTCAAAAAAAAAAAAAAAAAAAAATCTATATAGAATGGCCTATATGGATTGAATTCAGTTTATACTGAAAAACTTAAAGGTGTGAGAAGAAACCAACCCTTCCTGGCATGATCTCAGCTCACTGCATCCTCTGCCTCCCGGGTTCAATCGATTCTCCTTCCTCAGCCTCCTGAGTAGCTGGGATTTCAGGCACATGTTGCCACACCAGTAGAGACGGGGTTTCACCATGTTGGTCAGGCTGGTATTGAACTCCTGACGTCATGATCTGCCCACCTCAGCCTCCCAAAGTGCTGGGATTACAGGCGTGAACCACTGCACCAGGCCCCTGAGCCCTTGTGTTTGGCTTGGTTGATCATTGCACTAACTTCTGCCAACAAGTTTAGAGGACAGTAGGACAATTCTAATTCTTCCCCTCCAAGTTAAAAACACTGAAAATCCCCTGAGTATAAATGGAACATCATGCACATAGAATTCTTCACACCTTTGTTTGGGTTGCATTCAGCACTTGATAATCATCTCTGGATTTTGGGTCCATGAAACAATGGTGCAGAAATAAAACATCCCCTTCATTCCTAAAAAATGACCCCAATGCAATTTGTATCTTAAATCTCTGTTGCTTCTTAGTTAACCAGTGCTGAGTAAGAACTTGATACATTTGATTTTGAGGAAAAGCTAAAGTTACAAGAATTAGTGAAAGCCAAACCCCTGTGTTCTGCCTTTAGGTGCCCAAGTGTTTAACAGTAACTGATTCAACCACTTCTGATTGTGTTTCTTTTAGTTTGATGCGGGGTTTAACTTGGAAGTATGTATACCAGCGACTTGGCAGCTGAGTTCTTTCAAACACAATTTTGGGAGTGTTTTGCTTTTTTTTTTTTGTTTGAGACGGAGTTTCACTCTTGTTACCCAGGCTGGAGTGCAATGGCGCGATCTCGGCTCACCGCAACCTCCGCCTCCTGGGTTCAGGCAATTCTCCTGCCTCAGCCTCCTGAGTAGCTGGGATTACAGGCACACGCCACCATGCCCAGCTAATTTTTTGTATTTTTAGTAGAGACGGGGTTTCACCATGTTGACCAGGATGGTCTTGATCTCTTGACCTTGTGATCCACCCGCTTCAGCCTCCCAAAGTGCTGGGATTACAGGCTTGAGCCACCGCGCCCGGCCTGAGTGTTTTGCTTTTAAACATTGAAAGTCTTTTGTTGTCATCTTGTGATGGCCTATCATGTGGTGATGGTGGCTGTTATCTGTAGGGTAAAGCAAAACCCAGTGCCTCCTAGCTATGATCAGATAAAATACGCTTCTTTTTTTTTTTTTTTTTTTGAGGCGGAGTTTCACTCGTTACCCAGGCTGGAGTGCAATGGCGCAATCTCGGCTCACCGCAACCTCCGCCTCCTGGGTTCAAGCAATTCACCTGCCTCAGCCTCCTGAGTAGCTGGGATTACAGGCACGCGCGACCATGCCCAGCTAATGGTGTATTTAGTAGAGACGGAGTTTCACCGTGTTGACCAGTATGGTCTTGATCTCTTGACCTCGTGATCCACCCGCCTCGGCCTCCCAAAGTGCTGGGATTACAGGCTTGACCCACCGCGCCCGGCCTTAAAATACGCTTCTTAAGTGCTGTCAGAAAAGGCATTTTAGAAACCAAAATTAAGTCTTCATTGCCCAGTGGAAGTACATGTACAGTCAGATGATTGTCATTTGGTGGATATCTGGGCATTAGAAGGTAAATATGCAGGAAATTAAGGGGTTAAAAAATCCTTAACATGGTAATCTACCAAATTCTTCCCAAAAAACAAGATTTAGATAGATAATATTTTGGTTTTTTTAGACAGAGTTTTGTTCTTGTTGGGCAGGCTGGAGTGCAGTGGTGCAATCTCGGCTCACTGCAACCTCCGTCCCCTGGGATTCAAGCGATTCTCCTGTGTCAGCCTCCCAACTAGCTGGGATTACAGGCGTGCACCAACACATTCGGCTTATTTTTGTATTTTAAAGTAGAGATAGGGTTTTGCCACATTGGCCAGGCTGTTCTCAAACTCCTGACCTCAGGTGATAAACCCGCCTCAGCCTCTCAAAGTGCTAAGATTACAGGTGTGAGCCATCATGCCCAGCCACATAATATTTTAAAAGCTAATGTGTTTATCCAGTTGCTTTACAACACAATAGTATTTTATAAGTTAATATTAAAATTCAGTGGGAGTTTGTATTTTATTTACATGCTGTATTTAGGTGTTTTTCCGTTTATAAAAGCTCACTTTTGGGAATGAAGTTCACTCTAAAAGCAGTATTCTCTGAGCAATAGAAAATAAAAGAAAATTTAATACCCTTATTATCTAGTTCATTATAATCCCACGGGATGGATAACAAGATAATCAGTATGAGTACATAAAGATAAATTTTTACAAATAATTTTCAATCATACAAATAATGTACAAATTCATTCTCCATATTAAAAAAAGTACAGAAAAACCTGAAGTCTTTTGTTGATACCACACACATATATCCATACCTTATTCTGTTACAAAAAGGAATTGTGGCTTAAAATAAGAATGACTATAATTTATAATCCAAGTTAGGACACTGGTGAAAATGAATGGGTTTGCCATTAATATGCCAGTATAACAGCTCGAACTGGATCTGTCTCAGGTTTACTGCAATATGGGTCACCCTATTATAGTGGTTCTTAAATTTTTGTTTTTTTTAGACTGAGTCTCTCTGTTGCCCAGGCTGGAGTGCAGCAGCGCAATCTCGGCACACTGCAACCTCCGCCTCCCAGATTCAAGCAATTCTCGGCCTCAGTCTTCCAAGTACCTGGGATTACAGGCACCTGTCACCACACCCAGCCAATTTCTGTTTTAGTAGAGATAGGGTTTCACCATCTTGGCCAGACTAATCTTCAAATCCGGACTCCACCCACCTCAGCCTCCCAAAATGCTGGGATTACAGGTGTGAGTTACCGTGCCCGGCCTCAAAGTGTTTTTTTGTTTGTTTGTTTTAACTGCAATCCACAGTAAGAAATGCATTGAATGCTGTAATCCAGAACACACACATCTATGTTTTCATCTAATAATACAAAATGCTCTGATTTTCTATTTCATTTTTGTGGGATGTGTATTGGAACATTCCAAAAACAATTTCAGGATGCACTATTTGAAAAACACTGTGAGGCACTTTTCACTTGAGATATTTGCCATGGGAAAGACTAGCATATTTTTTTCCTTAAAGGAGAATAAGGGCACCATGTTATCTGCTTGTTTGCTTTTTTGGTTTTGTTTTGAAATCATTTCCAATGTAGAAAAGAGCTGCATAAAAATTACAGTTTGTAACTTTGGTCCAGGTTATATCCACATTTGCCTTCTGGGTATTTTTTGCTGAACCACTTGAGAATTAGTTACAGAAATTCTCCCCTTTTATCCCTTTTAGACTTAGGCATGTATTTTCTAAGAACAAGGACATTCTCTAATACATGTTCTTATACAACCCCAATTATCAAATTCAAAAACTTTAATATTGCTACAATATTATCTAATATATATAAGCAATACTAGAATCTCACCAGTTGATCCAATGATGTTCTTTACAGAAATGTTTTCCTTTTATCCAGGATCCAATCCAGAATAAGGCATCACATTGAGTTGTCTCATCTCTTTTGGTTTCTTAAATCTGAAACACTTCTTCAGTTTTTCTTTGCCTTTCATAATATTGACATTTCTGAATAGTAAAGACAAATTGTTTCATAGACTGTCCCTTAGTTGAGGTTTATCTGTTTCCTCATAATTAGATTCAAGTGGCCGGGTGCGGTGGCTCATGCCTGTAATACTAACACTTTAGGAGGCCGAGGTGGGCGGATCACTTGAGGTCAGGAGTTCAAAACCAGCCTGGCCAACAAGGTGAAACCCTGTCTTTACTAAAAATACAAAAAAAAAATAGCTGGGGGTGGTGGCAGACACCTGTAATCCCAGCTACTCCGGAGGCTGAGGCAGGAGAATCCCTTAAACCCGGGAGGTGGAGGTTGCAGTGAGCCAAGGTCACACCATTGCATTTCAGCCTGGGTGACAACACAAGACTGCATCTCAAAAAAAAAAAAAATTAGATTCAAGTTATGTATTTTTATTGGGAATATTACATAGGTGATGTTATTTCTTCATTTCACCATGTCAACAGGTACATCATATCAGTTTGATTCAATATTGGTTTATCAGGTGAGAATTGATTTGTCAAAAATAAAATATATTGCCAGGTGTGGTGGCTCATGCCTGTAATCCCAGCACTTTGGGAGGCTGAGGTGGAAGGATCACTCGAGCCTAGGAGTTCGAGAGCAGCCTGGGCAACATATGGAGACCCCGTCTCTACAAAAAATACAAAAATTAGCTGGGCATGGTGGCATGCACGTGTGGTCCCAGCTACTGAGGAGGCTGAGGTGGGAGGATCACCTGGGCCCAGGAGGTCGAAGCTACAATGAGCTGTGAGCTATGAGTGCCACTACACTTCAGCCTGGGCAGCAGAGTAAGACCCTGTCTCAACAAATAAATAAGATGTTCTAATTATTCTTGTGCTGAATAAAAACATGAATGGGGCTGGCCGAGATGGCTGACGCCTGTAATTCCAGCACTTTGGGAGGCCGAGGTGGGCGGATCACCTGAGGTCAGGAGTTCCAGACCAGCCTGGCCAACATGGGAAAACCCCGTCTCTACTAAAAATACAAAAATTGTCAGGCATGGCAGCAGACACCTGTAATTCCAGCTACTTGGGAGGCTGAGGCAGGAGAATCACTTGAACCCAGGAGGTGGAGGTTGCAATGAGACCGCACCATTGCACTCCAGCCTGGGCAACAAGAGCAAAACTTCGTCTCAAAAAAAAAAAAAGACAAATCAGGGATTAGGGTTCTGTTATCACAGAAAGAGGAAAAATATGGGAGAGGGAACACAGTGAGTATCACTTGCAGCATTTTTTTTTTTTTTAAATAAGAAAAAGAATAAAGAAGAGGAAGAAAGAGAAAGAGGAAGAGGGAGAGAGGATGGGGGTATTGCTTTATTGCCCGGGCTAGAATGCAGTCTAAATATGGGTATGCCTATAATTGTCCTTAATAATGGAGACATAAAAGAAAATGTGGGAAGAGAATAACAAACAAGGAGCCAACCAACATTTCGTTTAAACTTCTAAGTTGATATGATGTGATACTGATAAGAGTATATTTTGTGTATTTGAAGTGGAGAGTTCTATAAATGTTAATTATGTTTACTTGTTCCAGATCTGAGTTCAAGTCCTGGATATCGTTGTTAATTTTCTGTCTCATTGATCTGTCTAATATTAATATTAAAGTCTCCCACTATTACTGTGTGGGAGTCTAAGTCTCTTTATTAGTCTTGTATGTCTGGGTATTCCTGTATTGGGTGCGTATGTATTTAGGATCTTTAGCTCTTCTTGTTGCATTGATCCTTTTATCATTATATAATGTCCTTCTTTGCTTCTTTTGATCTTTGTTGCTTTAACGACTATTTTATCAAAGGCAAAAATTGTAACTTCTGCTTTTTATTTATTTATTTTAGCTCTCTGTTTGGTTGGTAAATCTTTCTCCATCCCTTGTTTTGAATCTTTGTGTATCCTTGAATGTGAGATGGGTCTGGATGCAGCATACTGATGGGTTTTAGTTTTTTAACCAAATTGCCTGTCTGTCTTTGGATTGGGGGATTTAGTCAATTTAAATTTAGAATTAATAATGATATATGTGAGTTTAATACTGCCATTTAATATTAGCTGGCTATTTTGCCCATTAGTTGATGTAAATTCTTCATTATGTTGATGCTCTTTCCTTTTTGGTATTTTTTAGAAAGGCTGATACTGTTTGTTCCTTTCTATGTGTAGTAGTTCTTTCAGAAGCTCTTGTAAAGCAGGCCTGGTGGTGATGAAATCTCTGAGTGCTTGCTTGTTCACAAAAAAACTTTATTTTTCCTTCACTTATGAAGCTTAGTTTGGCTGGATGTGAAATTCTTGGTTGAAAGTTCTTTTCTTTAAGGATGTTAAATATTGGTCCCCACTCTCTTCTGGCTTGTAGGGTTTCTGCTGAGAG